>NC_141016.1:34342214-34942214 GCF_052327205.1 Somniosus microcephalus
GCTGGTCTTGTAGAGGTAAGCAAGATAGTCAGTGGAATATCCGTGCCACAACTAACACCGCCTATTTCCAGCATCGTAAACTCACCTGACTGCCATTGCCTCAGCTCATCCGCTGCTGAAACCCTCATCCATGCCTTTGTTACCTCGAGACTTGACTTCCAACACACTCCTGGCTGGCCTCCCACATTCTACCCTATGTAAACTTGAGGTCATCCAAAGCTCGGCTGCCCATGTCCTAACTCGCACCAAGTCCCATTCACCCATCACCCCTGAGCTCACTGACCTACATTGGCTCCCGGTTAAGCAACGCCTCGATTTCAAAATTCTTATCCTTGTTTTCAAATCCCTCCATGGCCTCGCCGCTCTCTATCTCTGTAACCTCCTCCAGCCCTACAACCCCCCCGAGATATCTGCGCTCCTCTAATTCTGGCCTCTTGAGCATCCCTGATTATAATCGCTCAACCATTGGTGGCCGTGCCTTCTGTTGCCTCGGCCCTAAGCTCTGGAATTCCCTGCCTAAACCTCACCGCCTCGCTACCTCTCTTTCCTCCTTTAAGACGCTCCTTAAAACCTACGCTTTGATCAAGCTTTTGGTCACCTGCCCTAATTTATCCTTATGTGGCTCAGTGTCAAGATTTATTTGCTGCTCCTGCGAAGCACCTTGGGAGGTTTCACTACATTAAAGGCACAAGTTGTTGTTGTTGTGATAAGCATTCTGCTGAACAAACACAAAAACTGACAAGAACGGCTAAAAATGAGTTGGATACAGTTAAAAAAATAATGGCCGTATCTTGTGTACCGCCATACCGCCTTTGAAATATACCGCAAGTTAATGGTGAACTGGCGGCCTGTCAAGGTACTCGGGAACGACGCTGCTGGCCACAGTGTTTGGGCCAATAATCCACAACAGGTAAAGCTGGAACTCAGTGAAATAAGCACTTTTGTTGAAAGATATCACAAAGTGACAAGGCAGACTAAAAATTACCTGCTGAGTATTTCCAGCATTTTCTGTTTTTATTAAAAATTGAAAGTTCAGTGAAAAGCTAGCAATCTACGACAGGGAAATCTTTAACTCAATGAAATGACTGAATTGACAAATTGAAAGAATGATGGTTGGAATGACTGAATGTCAGAATGAATTAATAACTGAATGAACGACTGAATGAAAGAGTCTCAGAGTCATAACGGCACAGAAGGAGGCCATTTGGCCCATCGAGTCCGTGCCGGCTCTCTAGAGCAAGCCAGTCAGTCCCATACCCCCGCTCTATCCCCATAACTCTGCAAGTTCATTTCCCTCAAGTGCCTATCCAGTCCCCCCTTGAAAGCATTGTGTCTCCATTGGCAGCGAGTTCCAGATCATCACCACTCGCTGCATAAAAAAGTTTTCCCTCACATCCCCCCTGTATCTCTTGCCCAAAACCTTAAATCCGTGTCCCCGAGTCCTTGTACCATCAACTTGTAGGAACAGCCTTTCCACATCTAGCCTATCCAACCCCGTCATAATCTTGTACACCTCTATCAAATCACCCCTCAACCTCCTTTGCTCTAATGAAAACAAATCCAGCTTCTCCAACCTGTCCTGGTAGCTAAGATCCCCCATCCCCGGAACCATTCTGGTAAATCTCCTCTGCACCCTCTCAAGGGCCTTCACATCCTTCCTAAAGTGTGGTGACCAGAACTGGGCGCAGTACTCCAGTTGTGGCCTAACCAGCGCTTTATAAAGGTTCAGCATAACTTCTCTACTTTTGTACTCAATACCTCTATTTATGAAGCACAAGATCCCATATGCTTTGCTAACCACTCAATATGTCCTGCCACCTTCAGGGACCTATGCACATTAACTCCCAGGTCCCTCTATCCCTGCACACTCTTTAAAACTGTGCCATTAAGTGTATATTGCCTCTTCCTGTTCCTTCTGGCAAAATGCATCACCTCACACTTGTCTGTATTAAATTCCATCTGCCACTTGTCTGCCCATTCTGCTAGCCTTTCTATGTCCTGTTGCAGTCGATTGGTATCATCCTCACTGTTTGCCACACCTCCAAGTTTGGTGTCATCGGCAAATTTAGAAATTCTACTCTGTATTACAATATCCAGGTCATTTATATACATCAAAAAAGCAGTGGCCCCAGCACTGACCCTTGGGGAACACCACTGTCTACCATCCTCCAGTCTGAAAAACAGCCATTTACCACAACTCTCTGTTTTCTGTCCTTAAGCCAATTCCTTATCCAAGCTGCCACTGACCCATCTATTCCCATGAGCCTCAATTTTGTTAACCAGCCTTTCATGTGGTACTTTGTCAAATGCCTTCCTAAAATCCATGTTGACAACATCCATTGCATTCCCTTCATCAATCCTCCCTGTTACTTCATTAAAAAATGCAATTAGTTTCGTCAAACATGATCTGTCTTTTACAAATCCGTGTTGGCACTCCTTAATTAGCTTAAACCTCTCCAAGTGCCTGTTAATTTTTTCCTTGATTATTGTTGCTAAAACTTTACCCACCACTGATGTTAAACTGACTGTCCTGTAGTTACTAGGATTGTCCTCACATGCTTTCTTGAACAATGGTGTCACATCTGCCACTTTCCAATCCTCAGGCACCTCCCCCACATCTAGAGAAGATTGGAAAATTATGGCAAGCCCTTCCGCTATCTCCTCCCACAATTCCCTTAGCAACCTGGGATGCAAGCCATCTGGACCAGGTGACTTATCTACTCTAAGCATACCCAGCCTTTCTAGTACATCCTGTCTATCAATTTTCACCCCTTCCATTGCTTCTACCTTTTCCACTTCTGCTGATATTTTGTCAGCATCCACCTCCTTAGTAAACACCGATACAAAGTACTCATTGAGTATTCTAGCCTTGCCCTGCACCTCTAAGCATATATCACCTTCTTTGTCTCTAATGGGCCCCACCCCGCCTCTTACAACCTGCTTACTGTTTACATGCCGGTAGAAGATTTTTGGGTTCCCTTTTATGTTAACCGCCATTCTGCTCTCATATTCTCTCTTTGCCAATCTTATTTTCATCTTTACTTCCCCTCTCAACTTACTGTATTTGGTCTGGTTCTCCCTTGAAGAATTCACCTGACATGCATCATACACTCTCTTTTTTTGTTTCATCATCTTCTCTATCTCCCCCGTCATCCAAGGAGCCCTTGCTTTGGTTCCCTCACCCTTCCCTCTTGTTGGAATGTACCTAGCTTGTACTTGGAACATCTCCTCCTTAAAGATCACCCATTGTTCTGTTATAGTTTTTCCTGTCAGTCTTTGGTTCCATTTTACCCTGGCTAGATTTTAGCCCAGAACGTGCTCCCCTCCTCCAATCCCCACACACTGACTCCTGCCCTGCCATTGGCCCAGACGCTGCTCACCTAATCCAATCCCCACACACTGACTCCTACGCTGCCATTGGCCCAAAGCCTGCTCCCCTCCTCCAATCCACATACACTGACTCCTGCCCTGCCATTGGCCCAGAGCCTGCTCACCTAATCCAATCCACACACAGTGACTCCTAACCTCCCATTGGTCCAGAGGCTGCTCACATCCTCCAATCAATACATAAAAACATAATATAAGAACATAAGAACATAAGTAGGAGCAGGAGTAGGCCATACGGCCCCTCGGGCCTGCTCCACCATTCAATAGGATCATGGCTGATCCGAACCTAGACTCACGTCCACGTCCCTGCCCATTGCCCGTAACCCCTAATTCCCTTATCAGATAGGAAACTGTCTATCTCCGTTTTAAATTTATTTAGTGTCGCAGCTTCCACAGCTCTCTGAGGTATGAAATTCCATAGATTTACTACCCTCTGAGTGAAGAAGTTTCTCCTCATCTCAGTTTTGAAAGGGCAGCCCCTTATTCTAAGATTATGCCCCCTAGTTCTAGTCTCACCAATCAGTGGAAACATCCTCCCCGCATCCACCCGATCAAACCCGCTCATAATCTTATATGTTTCGATAAGATCGCCTCTCATTCTTCTGAATTCCAATGAGTAGAGGCCCAACCTACTCAACCTTTCCTCATAAGTCAACCCCCTCCTCTCCGGAATCAACCGAGTGAACCTTCTCTGAACTGCCTCGAGAGCAAGTATATCTTTTCTTACATATGGAAACAAAAACTGTGCGCAGTATTCCAGGTGTGACCTCACCAGTACCCTGTATAACTGCAGCAAGACTTCCCTGCTTTTATACTCCATCCCCCTTGCAATAAAAGCCAAGATTCCATTGGCCTTCCTGATCACCTGCATACTAACCTTCTGTGTTTCATGCACCAGGACCCCCAGACCCCTTTGTACTGGAGCACTTTGCAGTTTCTTTCCATTTAGATAATAACTTGCTCTTAGATTTTTTCTGCCAAAGTGCATAACCTCACACTTTCCAACATTTATATTCCATCTACCAAATTTCTGCCCAGTACTCACTTAGCCTGTCTATGACCTTTTGCAGGTTTTTTTTATGTCCTCCTCACTCAATGCTTTCCCTCCCATCTTTGTATCTTCGGCAAACTTGGATACGTTGCACTTGGTCCCCTCCTCCAAATCGTTAATATAGATTGTAAAGAGTTGGGGTCCCAGCACTGACCCCTGCGGAACACCACTAGTTACTGATTGTCAACCCAAGAATGACCCATTTATCCCCACTCTCTGTTTTCTGTTAGATAGCCAATCTTTCACCCATGCCAGTATATTACCCCCAATCCCGTGATTTTTTATCTTGTGCAGTAATCTTTTGTGTGGCACCTTGTCAAATGCCTTTTGGAAGTCCAAATACACCACATCCACTGGTTCCCCTTTATCCACCCTGTTTGTTACGTCCTCAAAGAATTCGAGCAAATTTGTCAAACATGACTCCCCCTTCATAAAACTATGCTGACTCTGTCCGTTTAAGTTATGCTTATCCAAGTGTCCTGTTACTGCTTCCTTAATAATGGGCTCCAACATTTTACCAACCACAGATGTTAGGCTAACTGGTCTATAGTTTCCAGCCTTTTGTCTACCTCCCTTTTTAAATAAGGGCATTACATTAGCAGTTTTCCAATCTTCTGGGACCTTTCCTGAATCCAGGGAGTTTTGGAAAATTACCACCAATGCATCCGCAATCCCTAACGCTACTTCTCTCAAGACACTAGGATGTAAGCCATCAGGTCCAGGGATTTATTCGCCTTAAGTCCCATTATCTTACCGGGGAGACGGCAGGGAATTGGACGTGAGTCTATATTCAGATCAGCCATGGTCCTATTGAATGGCGGAGCAGGCCCGAGGGGCCGTATGGCCTACTCCTGCTCCTATTTCTTATGTTCTTATGTACCATCTCCTTAGTGATTTTAATCATGTTTAGCTCCTCCCCCCCATAACCCCCTTTTTGTCCAGTGTTGGGATATTTTTAATGTCCTCTACTGTAAAGACTGATACAAAATAATTGTTCAGCGTATTTGCCATCTCCATGTTTCCCACTACTAATTTCCCGGTCTCGTCCTCTAAGGGACCAACATTCACTTTAGCCACCCTTTTTCTTTTTATATCACTGTAGAAACTCTTGCTATCTGTTTTTATATTTTTTGCTAGTTTACTTTCCTAATCTATCTTCCCTTTCTTAATTAATCTTTTAGTTATTCATTGCTGGCTTTTAAGTGCTTCCCAATCTTCTATCCTCCCACTAGATTTGGCTGCTTTATATGCCCTTGTTTTCAGTCGGATACTGTCCTTTATTACTTTACTTAGCCACGGATGGCTGTCTTTTTTTTACGCCGCTTTTTCCTCAATGGAATATATTTTTCTTGAAAGTTGTGAAATATCTCCTTGAATGAACACCACTGCTCATGTACCAATACGATATCACATTGCAATATTTTAGTCACTTTCAATGCAATAGCACATTGCAATGGAATATCACTTTGAAATATAATCGTCACTAGCAATTCAATAAAACATTGCAATGGAATATTACTTTGCAATATAATAGTCATTTGCAATGCAATAGCATATTGCAATGGAATATCGCTTTGCCATATAACCGTCCTTTGCAATGCAATACAACATTGCATTGGAATATCGCTTTGCAATATAATCGTCATTTGCAATGCAATAGAACATTGCAATGTAATATAACATTGCAATATAATTGACATTTGCAATGCAATAGCACATTGCAATTGAATATCACTTTGCTATATAATAGTTATTTGCAATGCAATAGCACATTGGAATGCAATGTTGCTTTGCAATATAATAGTCATTTGCAAGGCAATATAACAATGCAATGGAATATCACTTTGCAATATAATAGTCATTTGAAATGCAATAGCAAATTGCAATGGAATATACATTTGCAATGTAATAGTCATTTGCAATGTATTATCACATTGTAATGGAATATCGCTTTGAATTATAATCATCATTTGCAATGCAATAGAACATTGCAATGTAATATTACTTTACAATATAATAGACATTTGCAATGCAATAGCACATTGCAATTGAATATCACTTTACTATTTAATAGTCATTTGCAATGCAATAGAACATTGCATTGGAATATCGCATTGCATTATAATCATCATTTGCAAAGCAATAGAACATTGCAATGGAATAGAACATTGCAATAGAATCGTCATTTGCAATGCCATAGTACATTACAATGCAATAGAACATTGCAATGTAATATCACTTAGCATCTTGGGCAGCACGGTGGCATAGTGGTTAGCACTGTTACCTCACAGCGCTAGGGACCTGGGTTCGAATCTGGCCTCGGGTGACTGTGTGGAGTTCCGAAGGGACCGCTCCCTCTGTGACACCCTGGTCCACTCCTCAGTCACCCACAACAGCCCTTCTCCTTCACCTGGCACCTTCCCGTGCAAGCGCAGGAGATGCAACTCATGCCCTTTTACCTCCACCCTTCCCACTGTCCAAGGCCCCAAACACCCCTTCCACGTGAAACAGCAATTTACCTGTTCTTCTTGCAATTTAATATACTGCATTCGCTGCTCACGATGCGGTCTCCTCTATATTGGGGAGACCAAACGCAGATTGGGCGACCGCTTTGGGGAACACCTCCGTTCAGTTCGTAAGGGTGACCCTGAGCTTTCGGTCGCGTGTCACTTTAATTCATCGCTTCACTCCCGCTCTGTTTTCTCTGTCCTCGGCCTATTACATTGTTCCAATGAAGCTCAAGGTAAGCTCGAGGAACAGCACCTCATCTTTTGATTGGGCACTTTACAGCCTGCCGGACTCAACATTCAGTTCAACAATTTCAGATAATTAGCCCTGCCCCCATTTTTCATGCAGTATGATTTTTGCCATTCCCATTTGCAACATTTTATCTTTTCTGCCTCTTACAAAAGTACAGGATGCTCTTTCAATTCCTTCCTCCCCTCCTAACAACCCCCCCGCCGCCCCGCGCCCCCGTCTCTGCTCCTGCTTAATATCTGTTACATATCCAGCTTTTTCCAGTTCTGATGAAGGGTCCCAGACCTAAAACGTTAATTCTGTTTCTCTCTCCACGGATGCTGCCTGGCCTGCAGAGTATTTCCAGCATGTCCTGTTATTATTTCAGATTTCCAGCATCTGCAGTATTTTGCTATTTAAGAAGATTTCGATGCCTAATCCCCGAACTAGCGTGGAATCTACGGACACATGCACACCTTGTACACACCCGTATTGGCCGCAAAATACAGCCCAAACTCTGACATCTCCTTGTCCCTCCCCCGCACCATGACCCCACCACCGAACATCAAGCAATCCTTTCCCAGGCTGGCAATGACCTCATCTCCTCTGGACATCTTCATCACACGGCCTCCAAACTGATAGTCCACTCACCTGGCACAGCCACTGCTCCCTCCTTTCAAACATCCACAAACAGGACCCCGCCGGTAGACCAATCTTATCAACCTGTTAATGCCCCATGGAACTGATTTCTTCCTATCTCAACTGTAAATGTTCTCCCCTTGTCTAATCTCTTCCGACAGCATTCACCTTTTTAACCATTCCAGTTTCATGGTCGTAGATGTCTCCTTTTCACCATAGATGCCCAGTCCTTCTACAACCTCACCCCCACCAGGACATTCAGGCCCCGACACCTCCATCGCTCACCAGATTGTCCAGTCCATTTACATCTCCTTCTCTCATCATGACGTTCAGTCCTTCTACACATTCATCCCTTACAAGGATGTCCAGTGACTCTACATCTTGTTTTCTCCCCAGGTTGTCCAGTCCCTCTACACCTCCACCCCAGCAGGATGGCCTGCGGGCCCTGCGCTTCATCCATGCATGGCGGCCCAACCAATCCCAATCCACAACCACCCTCCTCCACCTGGCCAATCTCCGTCTCACATTAAACAGCTTTTCCTTTGACACTGCTCACTTCCTCCAAATAAACTTGTCACTGGTTAACCCACATGGGTCCAAGCTATGCCTGTCTTTTAATGCTATAGAAAATAACGAATATATTGCAGTGATATTCCATTGCAATATTCTAATGCATTGCAAATTACTATTATACTGCAAAGCCATATTCTATTGCAATGTGCTACGTCATTGCAAATGACTATTATATTGCAAGATAATATTCCAATGCAAAGTTCTATTGCATTGGAAGTCACTTTTATACTGCAAAATATTATTCCATTGCAATGCTCTATTGCATTGCAAATGACGATTATATTTCAAATTGATATTCCATTGAAATATGCTATTGCATTGCCAATTACAATTTTATTTTAAAGCGATATTCCATTAGAATGTGATATAGCATTGCAAATGACTATTATATTGCAAATTTATATTCCATTGCATTTTGCTATTGCATTGCAAATGACTATTTTATTGCAAAGTGATATTCCATTGCATTTAAAATGATGATTAAATTGCGAAGCGACATTGTATTCCAATGTGCTATTGCATTGCAAATGATTATTATATTGCAAAGTGATATCCCATCGTAATTTTCTATTGCATGCAAATTACTATTATATTGCAAAGCGATATTCAATTGCAAAGTTATATTGCATTGCAAATAACAAATATTTAGCAAATCGATATTCCATTGCAATTTGCTGTTGCATTGCAAATGACAGTTATATTGCAAAGTGATATTCCATTGCAATGTGCTTTTACATTGCAAGTGACGATTACTTTGCTAAGTGATATACCATTGCAATGTTCTAATGCATTGCAAATGACTATTACTCTGCAAACTGAAATTACTTTGCAATGTGCTGTTGCATTGCAAATGACGATACTATTGCAAAGTGATATTCCATTGCAATGTTCTGTTGCATTGCAAATGATGATCATAACGCAATGCGATATTCCATTGCCATGTTCTATTGCGTTGCAAATAACGATTATATTGCAGTGATATTCCATTGCAATGTTCTAATTCATTGCAAATTACTATTATACTGCAAAGCCATGTCCCATTGCAATGTACTACTTCATTGCAAATGACTATTATATTGCAAGGTAATATTCCAGTGCAAAGTTCTATTGCATTGCAGATCACTATTATACTGCAAAATGTTATTCCATTGCAATGTTCTATTGCATTGCAAATGACAATTATATTTCAAATTGATATTCCATTGCAATATGCTATTTCATTGCCAATTATGAATTTACTTTAAAGGGATATTCCATTACAATGTGATATTGCATTGCAATTACTATTATATTGCCAATTTATATTTCATTGCAATTTGCTATTGCATTGCAAATGACTATTAGATTGCAAAGTGATATTCCATTGCATTTTGTATTGCATTGCAAATGACGATGATATTGCAAAACAACCTTGCATTCCAATGAGCTAATGCATTGCATATTCAATTGCAAGGTTATATTGCATTGCAAGTAACGATTATTTTGCAAATCGATATTCCATTGCAATTTGCTATTGCGTTGCAAATGACAATTATATAGCAAAGTGGTATTCCTTTGCAATGTGCTTTTGCATTGTAAGTAACTGTTACATTGCTAAGTGATATACCATTGCAATGTTCTATTGCATTACAAATGACTATTATATTGCAAGGTAATATTACATTCCAATGTTCTATTGCAATGCAAATGACTTTTACATTGCAAGCTGATAGTCCATTGAAATGTTCTATCGCATTGCAAATGATGGAATTATTGCAGCGATATTCCATTGCCATGTTCTATTGCATTACAAAAGACTCTTATATTTTAATGTAATAATCCATTGCCATATGCCTTTGCATTTCAAATGGCTATTATATTGCAAACGGATAGTCCATTGAAATGTTTTTTCGCATTGCAAATGACGATTATATTGCAGTGATGTTCCATTGCAATGTTCTCTTGCATTGCAAATGACTAATATATGGCATGGTACTATTCCATTGCAATGTTCTATTGCATTGCAAATGACAATCTATTGCAAAGTGATATTCCTTTGCAATGTGCATTTGCATTGCAAGTAACTATTACATTGCTAAGTGATCACAGAATCACAGAATCACAGAAACCCCACAGTGCAGATAGAGGCCATTTCGGCCCATCGAGCCTGCACCGACACATATCCCACCCAATCCCTGTAACCCCTACACCAACACATATCCCACCCTATCCCCGTAACCCCACGTATTTAATCCCCCTAACACTAAGGGTCAATTTATCATAGCCAATCAACCTAACCCGCACATCTTTGGACTGTGGGAGGAAACCGGAGCACCCGGAGGAAACCCACGCAAACACGGGGAGAATGTGCAAACTCCACACAGACAGTCACCCGAGGCCGGATTCGAACCCGGGTCCCTGGCGCTGTGAGGCAACAGTGCTAACCACTATGCCACCTATGCCACCATTGCAATGTTCTATTGCATTAAAAATGACTTCTATGCTGTTAAGTGATATTCCATTGCAATGTTCTATTGCATTGCAAATGACGATCGCATTGCAAAGTGATATCCCATTGAAATATTCTATTGCATTGCAAATGACTATTATATTGCAAGGTAATATTCCATTCCAATGTTCTATTGCAATGCAAATTACTATTATATTGCAAACTGATAGTCCATTGAAATGTTCTATCACATTGCAAATGATGAAATTATTGCAGTGATGTTCCATTGCAATTTTCTATTGCATTGCAAAAGACTGTTATATTTTAAAGTAATATTCCATTGCCATATGCCATTGCATTTCAAATGGCTATAATATTGCAAAATGATAGTCCATTGAAATGGTTTATCGCATTGCAAATGACGATTGTTCTGCAGTGATGTAAGAATTCGCAATAATTTACAGTTCTGAAGATTCATGTTTTTTGATTAAAGTATCCCTGGGCAATGTGCTTTTTAAATTTCCAGGGATAAAATGGCTGTCACACCACATGGCCGAATGACAAAAGAGGTTTGGAATGCAGCTTTCTGTGTCTGGAAGTAAGGTTCAATGAAGACAAAGGACATTGCTTTGTTTATAAAGCAATTGAATGCTATTAGCATTTGTTTGTATATCGAGTGGATACACCTAAACTGCAGAAGAGACTCTTTGTATCTTGAATGGGTTTCCAATCACCCAGTACTGGACTATAGAGCAGATGTATCTCCCTTTTGTTTCAGCAAAGGGAGCTCTGAAAATCACATTCACTCAATCTAACCACTTTGAGTTAGCCTATCACAGCTTTGGGGTTAATTTTGCACACAGCCCTTGCAAGGCAGGATGTGAGGGGCTCACCAGGTATAAAAAAAGGGCTGAGCAGCCAGCTCGCTCTCTTGACTCTTGGCTCTTGCCTCTTGACTTCCTGGGACATAGGTGAGCTCTCTCTCTATCTCTCTCTCTCTTCGCTGGACCATGTGAGCAGAGATTTTCTGACTCTCAACAAGGCAACCTAGCAGGACTTAAGGGGGGATGGTGATTTAAGGGAATTGCTAAGATTGTTTAAATAACATTGTAGCCATTGTACCCCTCGTTTTCACCATCTGCAACCCCCCTGCTGTATAGTTTTACAATTTTACTGTGTTCGTGTGGGATAGTTTGATATTGTGATTGTAGTTTCTTTTAGTTAATAAAGCTTGATTTTTTTCTCTCATCCAAAGCACATGTTCCGTTTTAATATCATTAATTATAAGTTCCTCCACTCAGAACTAAAGGAGGGGTAGCGATTCGAAACCGCTGTTTGTAAATTGATTTAGAGTGCAGCAGCAAAAAGACTGCTGGCCAGGTAGATTACCTTAAACCAGTTTAAACGAAGCCCCCAAAATCCTTACAATGGCGAGCCAGGTCGGAGTGGAGGCAGTTTTTGATTTAATAAGTGGTCTGGATCTGGAGAAAGCATCAGCTCTTGTTTCTCTCGTTGTTTTCAGTATGTGAGTAGCCCTGCGGATGTTAGCAGCAGCGTGTAGGCTGACCTATCGGGGTATAGGTGGCTGGGTTAGGAAGGGAGAGAAGAGAGAGCAGGAGGAAAGGTTTAGGGAAGCAAGGGCAGCTTATAAGCTGGCCTGCGCCCTAAGGTTTGAGGAAGCAGATCATGGCCCCTGTAGTGCAGAGATAGAAAGCCTTAACATGGCTTTAAATGCATCAAAGGGGATGATTTGTCTGATCAGCCCGAAGGCAGGTCAGCTGGATTTTACTGGCAGCCCAAATCAAACTATCCCACAGGCATCACCCAGGGAAAGGCTGGCTAGGGAATTAGAGATCCCAAGGCAGCAGCCCACAGCTCCGGGTTTTGAGGAGCTCTGGCAGTGAGGAGGGGTGGACAATGGGGTGGTAGGAGACATAGGGAGGGAGCTGACACCAGGTTTTGGATCAGGAGAGAGAGATTTGTACCAGCAGGCTTCCAGGTACATTATACAGTGCGGGCTATTTGGACATGGGGGAGAAGGTTCCCAGCCAGCTGGGGCTGTGACCCAAGCTCAGGGTCTGCCAGCCAAAGTTTCCCCCATAGAGACACCCCTCAGAAGGTCTCAGCGGGTGCCCCAGCCTAAGAAAGCATGGTCACCCACTTTACAGTGGAATAGAGCGGTTTCCCGAGCCAGGGAAAAGCCAGAGAACAGAGGCCCCCACTCAACAGCCATAAGCTGTGGGGGACCAGAGACAGGAGGCAGTCCAGCTTCGCTGCAGCCAGCAGCAATCTGTGACAGTGCCAGAGATTAGACTGGCCGTCCGGAGACGGGCGGCATTTGTATTATAGCTATGTGAGTGTATAAAGCTTGATAAGGTGTTTAATGATTTTTATTTAACTAGTTTTAAGTAAGTTTAACATGTGTGCCGAATGTTTGTATTTTGGTCCGAGGTCAAGGGACCCGACCATGTCTCCACCTAAGGCAGCAGGTCAGTGAGACCTGGCTGCATGTCCTTTTAAGTTTTTGCAGGAGATTGGAAAATGAAGCAGCCATGTTCGCCCAGCCCGAGCTGGACACCGAATGAAGATACGGAATGTTGGGGATCACCTCGCCACTGGACGAATCCAGGAGACCCGGCAGCGATCTTCGGGAAAAATTGGACAGAGTCTGGAGGAACTTGCCTTCTCCTCCTACGGGGAGGAGATGGCCCCAGCTGGGTGGGGCATGGCCCCCAACCCAGCACTATCCTGACCGAAGTTCACGTGCGGGAAACCTCGCTGTTGAGGAGTCACGATGGGGAAGCGCGGGTGCCTGGTCATAGGGACGCGTTCCCCGGGGGTGGGTGGTGATGGCCCGGGAATTATTGTATAGAGGAGGGGGAGACCCAAGAGTTACGTGGGTGCGGTCGGGGGAGGGAGGAACTCACCCGGGGGCCCACGGGCCAAGAAGATAAGTTGTGGCTGGGAAGGATGAGTGGGTGGCCGGATCAGTGTGGGGCCAGGGAGTGCCGCCACACAGGCACCCATCATTTTCTGCAGCCAGTCGAGGGAAGATGGGATGGGGAGGGACTGGGAGTCATGAGATCCCATACTCCCCGGTCTCGGTCTGTGCCAAGGTATATTTTAAACGTGAGGGGTACCCCGCCTCCACAAAAGAACAAGGGAATGGCTCGGGGCTGTCGGAGCAGGCTGGTCGCTAAATCCATTCTGCCTGTTTTAAAGTTTAAGCTGATCAAAGGGGGGTGGAAGGTATTTTTACTGCCCGAGTGGGAGGAGCAATACCCACTCGAATTTCGCGACCCATCATCGGCACGTGAAGATCGGGTTTCATTTAAGCATGTTGTTTAATGATTTTTTGTATTTTGTGTTACAGCCCCAAGTTGAGCAGAGGCGTCGGATCCTCTCCGTGCTTGGGACCAGTTTGTGACAACTCCAAGTTGAGCAGAGGCGTAGGACCCTCTCCGTGCTTGCGATAATTTGAGTACATTGTGTAACTAAGATTGCAACATTTTGTAATAAATTATGATGTAAAAAAAAAGTGATTGTAAATTTGGTTTACACTGTATAATTTTACAAGCGTGTAGTTGTATGAGACCCCTTATTGAAAACTGAAGTATCTGTAAGATGCCAACTGTACCATGGTTTTTTCTTGAATTTAAGGGGAATAGACAGGACGGGGATCAGTGGCAGATAGCTATTAGGTAAATACAGGGGATGGTTGTTTGTGGGGGGTCAGAAATCATTGCTCATTTCTTCAAGAGGATACTACAAGCAAGCTGGAAGTATCCAAGGGCGGACTGTAAGAATTCGCAATAATTTACAGTTCTGAAGATTCATGTTTTTGATTAAAGTATCCCTGGGCAATGTGCTTTTTAAATTTCCAGGGATAAAATGGCAGTCGCACCACATGGCCGAATGACAAAAGAGGTTTGGAATGCAGCTTCCTGTGTCTGGAAGTAAGGTTCAATGAAGACAAAGGACATTGCTTTGTTTATAAAGCAATTGAATGCTATTAGCATTTGTTTGTATATCGAGTGGATACACCTAAACTGCAGAAGAGACTCTTTGTATCTTGAATGGGCTTCCAATCACCCAGTACTGGACTATAGAGCAGATGTATCTCCCTTTTGTTTCAGCAAAGGGAGCTCTGAAAATCACATTCACTCAATCTAACCACTTTGAGTTAGCCTATCACAGCTTTGGGGTTAATTTTGCACACAGCCCTTGCAAGGCAGGATGTGAGGGGCTCAC
This sequence comes from Somniosus microcephalus, assembly GCF_052327205.1. Lineage (NCBI taxonomy): Eukaryota > Metazoa > Chordata > Chondrichthyes > Squaliformes > Somniosidae > Somniosus > Somniosus microcephalus. Next base: position 34,357,280 of record NC_141016.1, read on the forward strand.
CAGGTATAAAAAAAGGGCTGAGCAGCCAGCTCGCTCTCTTGACTCTTGGCTCTTGCCTCTTGACTTCCTGGGACATAGGTGAGCTCTCTCTCTCTCTCTCTCTCTCTTCGCTGGACCATGTGAGCAGAGATTTTCTGACTCTCAACAAGGCAACCTAGCAGGAGTTAAGGAGGGATGGTGATTTAAGGGAATTGCTAAGATTGTTTAAATAACATTGTAGCCATTGTACCCCTCGTTTTCACCATCTGCAACCCTCCTGCTGTATAGTTTTACAATTTTACTGTGTTCGTGTGGGATAGTTTGATATTGTGATTGTAGTTTCTTTTAGTTAATAAAGCTTGATTTTTTTCTCTCATCCAAACCACGTGTTCCGTTTTAATATCATTAATTATAAGTTCCTCCACTCAGAACTAAAGGAGGGGTAGCGATTCGAAACCGCTGTTTGTAAATTGGTTTAGAGTGCAGCAGCAAAAAGACTGCTGGCCAGGTAGATTACCTTAAACCAGTTTAAACGAAGCCCCCGAAATCCTTACAGTGATGTTCCATTGCAATGTTCTATTGCATTGCAAAAGCATAATATATGGCAAAGTGATATTCCGTTGCAATGTGCCATTGCATTTCAAATGACTATTATATTACAACATGATATTAGATTGCAATCTTCTATTGCATTACAAATGACTACTATATTCTTATGTGATATTCCATTGCAATATGCTATTGCATTGCTAATGATTATTACATTGCAAAGTGATATTCCATTAGAATGAGGTAATGCATTGCAAATGACTTATATTGCAAGGTAATATTCCAGTGCAAAGTTCTATTGCATTGCAGATCACTATTATACTGCAAAATGTTATTCCATTGCAATGTTCTATTGCATTGCAAATGACAATTATATTTCAAATTGATATTCCATTGCAATATGCTATTTCATTGCCAATTATGAATTTATTTTAAAGGGATGTTCCATTACAATCTGATATTGCATTGCAATTACTATTATATTGCAAATTTATATTTCATTGCAATTTGCTATTGCATTGCAAATGACTATTAGATTGCAAAGTGATATTCCATTGCATTTTGTATTGCATTGCAAATGACGATGATATTGCAAAGCAACCTTGCATTCCAATGAGCTAGTGCATTGCATATTCAATTGCAAGGTTATATTGCATTGCAAGTAACGATTATTTTGCAAATCGATGTTCCATTGCAATTTGCTATTGCGTTGCAAATGACAATTATATAGCAAAGTGGTATTCCTTTGCAATGTGCTTTTGCATTGCAAGTAACTGTTACATTGCTAAGTGATATACCATTGCAATGTTCTATTGCATTACAAATGACTATTATATTGCAAGGTAATATTACATTCCAATGTTCTATTGCAATGCAAATGACTTTTACATTGCAAACTGATAGTCCATTGAAATGTTCTATCGCATTGCAAATGATGGAATTATTGCAGCGATATTCCATTGCCATGTTCTATTGCATTACAAAAGACTCTTATATTTTAATGTAATAATGCATTGCCATATGCCTTTGCATTTCAAATGGCTATTATAATGCAAACAGATAGTCCATTGAAATGTTTTTTCGCATTGCAAATGACGATTATATTGCAGTGATGTTCCATTGCAATGTTCTCTTGCATTGCAAATGACTAATATATGGCATGGTACTATTCCATTGCAATGTTCTATTGCATTGCAAATGACAATTTATTGCAAAGTGATATTCCTTTGCAATGTGCATTTGCATTGCAAGTAACTATTACATTGCTAAGTGATATACCATTGCAATGTTCTATTGCATTAAAAATGACTTCTATGCTGTTAAGTGATATTCCATTGCAATGTTCTATTGCATTGCAAATGACGATCGTATTGCAAAGTGATATCCCATTGAAATATTCTTTTGCATTGCAAATGACTATTATATTGCAAGGTAATATTCCATTCCAATGTTCTATTGCAATGCAAATTACTATTATATTGCAAACTGATAGTCTATTGAAATGTTCTATCACATTGCAAATGATGAAATTATTGCAGTGATGTTCCATTGCAATTTTCTATTGCATTGCAAAAGACTGTTATATTTTAAAGTAATATTCCATTGCCATATGCCATTGCATTTCAAATGGCTATAATATTGCAAAATGATAGTCCATTGAAATGGTTTATCGCATTGCAAATGACAATTGTTCTGCAGTGATGTTCCATTGCAATGTTCTATTGCATTGCAAAAGCATAATATATGGCAAAGTGATATTCCGTTGCAATGTGCCATTGCATTTCCAATGACTATTATATTACAACGTGATATTAGATTGCAATCTTCTATTGCATTACAAATGACTACTATATTCTTATGTGATATTCCATTGCAATATGCTATTGCATTGCCAATGATTATTACATTGCAAAGTGATATCCCATTAGAATGAGGTAATGCATTGCAAATGACTATTATATGGCAAAGTGATATTCCATTGCAATGTTCTATTGCTTTGCAAATGACGATTATATTTCAAATTGATATTCCATTGCAATATGCTATTGCATTGCCAATTACGATTTTATTTTAAAGCAATATTCCATTACAACGTGATGTTGAATTACAAATACTATTATATTGTAAATTTATATTCCATTGCAATTTGCTATTGCATTGCAAATGACTATTATATTGCAAAGTGATATTAAATTGCATTATTATATTGCACTGCAAATGACAATTATATAGAAAAGTGACATTGCATTCCAATGTGATGTTGCATTGCAAATGACTATCATATTGCAAATTTGTATTCCATTGCACTTTGCTATTGCATTGCAAGTGACTATTATATTGTAAAGTAATATTCCATTGCAATGTTATATTGCATTGCAAATGACTAATGTATTGTAAAGTGATATCCTATTGCAATTTTCTATTGCATTGCAAATGACTATTATATTCACACAGAATCACACAGAAACCCCACAGTGCAGATAGAGGCCATTTCAGGCCATCGAGCCTGCACCGACACATATCCCACCCGATCCCCGTAACCCCTACATCAACACATATCCCACCCTATCCCCGTAACCCCACGTATTTAATCCCCCTAACACTAAGGGTCAATTTATCATAGCCAATCAACCTAACCCGCACATCTTTGGACTGTGGGAGGAAACCGGAGCACCCGGAGAAAACCCACGCAAACACGGGGAGAATGTGCAAACTCCACACAGACAGTCACCCGAGGCTGGATTCGAACCCGGGTCCCTGGCGCTGTGAGGCAACAGTGCTAACCACTAAGCCATTGTTGCAAAGTGATATTTAATTGCAATGTTATATTGCATTGCAAATAACGAATATTTTGCAAATCGATATTCCATTGCAATTTGCTATTGCATTGCAAAAGCATATTATGTTGCAAAGCGATATTCCATTGTAATGAGCTTTTGCATTGCAAGTGACTATTACATTGTTAAGTGATATACCATTGCAATGTTCTATTGCATTACAAATGACTACTATGCTGTTAAGTGATATATCATTGCAATGTTAATATGCATTGCCAATGACTATTACTCTGCAAACTGAAATTACATTGCAATGTGTTGTTGCATTGCAAATGATGATAATATTGCAAAGCGATATTCCATTGCAATCATCTATTGCATTGCAAATGACGATTATATTGCAGTGATGTTCCTTTGCAATGTTCTCTTGATTTGCAAATGACTAATATATGGCATGGTACTATTCCATTGCAATGTTCTATTGCATTGCAAATGACAATGATATTGCTAAGTGATATTACATTGCATTGTTATATAGTTTTCAAAATAGTTGTGTTTTGGGAAATGATATTCCATTGCAATTTGCTTTGGCATTGCCAATGATGATTATATTGCAAAGCAAAATTACATTGCAATGTGCTATTGCACTGCCAATGACTATTATAGTGCAAAGTGATATTCCATTGCAATCTACTGTAGCATTGCAAATGACTGTTATATTTTAAATTGATATTCCATTGCAATGTTCTATTGTGTTGTAATGTACTATTGCATTGCAAATGATGATTGTATTGCAAATTGATATTCCATTGCAATATGTTATTGCATTGCCAATTACAAATTTGATTTAAAGCGTTATTCCATTACAATGCGATATTGCTTTGCAAATGACTATTATATTGCAAATTTATATTCCATTGCAAAGTGCTATTGCATTGCAAATGACGATTATATTGCAAATCGATATGACATGGCAATTTGCTATTGTATTGCAAATGACAATTATATTGCAAAGTGATATTCTATTTCAATGTGATTTTGCATTGCAAATGACGAGCATATTGCAAAGTCATATTCCATTGCAATGTTCTGTTGCATTGCAACTGACTATTACATTGCTAAGTGAAATACCATTGCAATGTTCTATTGCATTACAAATGACTACTATGCTGTTAAGTGATATTTCATTGTAATGTTCTAATGCATTGCCAATGACTATTACTCTACAAACTGAAATTACATTGCAATGTGTTGTTGCATTGCAAATGACGATAATATTGCAAAGCGATATTCCATTGCAATGTTCTTTTGCATTGCAAATGACTAATATATTGCAAGGTAACATTCCATTGCCATGTTCTATTGCATTGCAAATGACTATTATATTGCAAACTGAGAGTCCATTGAAATGTTCTATTGCATTGCAAATGACGATTATATTGCAGTGATGTTCCATTGCAATGTTCTATTGCATTGCAAAAGCATATTATATGGCAAAGTGATATTCTATTGTCATAGAGTCATAGAGTCATAGAGTTTTGCAGCACAGAAAGAGGCCCTTCGGCCCATCGTGTCTGCGCCGCCCATCCATCCCTGTCCAGTCTAATCCCATTTTCCAGCATTTGGTCCATAGCCCTGTATGCAATGGCATTTCAAGTGCTCATCCAAATGCTTCTTGAATGTTGTGAGGGTTCCTGCCTCTACCACCCTTTTAGGCATTGAGTTCCACATTCCAACCACCCTCTTGCAAATGACTGTTATATTTTAAATTAATCTTCCATTGCCATGTGCCAATGCCTTTCAAATAACTATTATGTTGCAAACTGAGAGTCCATTGCAATGGTCTATTGCATTGTAATGTGCTGTTGCATTGCTAATGATGATAATATTGCAAAGTGATGTTCCATTGCAATATGCTGTTGCATTGCAGATAATGATTATATTATAAAGCGATATTCCATTACAATGCGCTATTGCATTGCAAATGCTTATTATATTGCAATGTTATCTTCCATTGCAATGTTCCATTGCATTGCAAATGCCTATTATATTGCAATGTTATATTCCATTGCAATGTTCTATTGCATTGCAAATGACAATTATATTTCAAAGTGATATTACATTGCATTGTTATCTTGTTTTCAAAATAGTTGTGTTTTGGAAAATGATATTCCATTGCAATTTGCTTTGGCATTGCAAGTGTCTATTATATTTCAAAGTGATATTCCATTGCAATGTACTGTTGCATTGCAAATGCCTATTATATTGCAAAGTGACATTTCATTAAAATGTGATATTGCTTTGCAAAAGACTATTATATTGCAAATTTATATTCCATTGCAAAGTGCTATTGCATTGCAAATGATGATTATATTGCAAAGCGAAATTAAATTGCAATGTGCTATTGCATTGCCAATGACTATTATATTGCAAAGTGATATTCCATTGCAATCTACTATTGCATTGCAAATGACTGTTATATTTTAAATTTATATTCCATTGCAATGCTCTATTGCATCGTAATGTGCTATTGCATTGCAAATGACAATTATATTGCCAATTGATATTCCATTGCAATATGTTATTGCATTGCAAATTACACATTTTATTTAAAGCGATATTCCATTACAATGCGATATTGCTTTGCAAAAGACTATTATATTGCAAATATATATTCCATTGCAAAGTGCTATTGCATTGCAAATGGTGATTATATTGCAAATCGATATTACATGGCAATTTGCTATTGTATTGCAAATGACAATTATATTGCAAAGTGATATTCCATTGCAATGTGCTTTTGCATTGCAAATGACAATCATATTGCAAATTGATATTCCATTGCAATGTTCTGTTGCATTGCAAATTATTATTATATTGAAAGGTAATATTCCATTGCAGTGTTCTATTGCATTGCAAATGACTATTATATTGCAAACTGATAGTACCTTGAAATGTTCTTTCGCATTGCAAATGACGATTATATTGCAGTGATATTCCATTGCACTGTTCTGTTGCATTGCAAATGGCTGTTATATTGCCAACTGATAGTAGCTTGAAATGTTCTTTCGCATTGCAAATGATGATTGTATTGCAGTGATGTTCCATTGCAATGTTCTATTGCATTGCAAATGATGGTTATATTGCAAAGTGGCATTGCATTACAAGGTGCTATTACATTGCAAATGACTATTAAATTGCAAAGTAATATTCCATTGAAATGTATTATTGCATTGCAAGTGACGATTATATTTCAGTGTGATATTCCATTGCAATGTGCTATTGCATTGCAAATTATTGTTCTATTTTAAATTGATATTCCATTGCAATTCACAAGATCCTGCAAATCCATTGGCAGAATAGGCGCACCAGTGTCAGTGTTCTTGCTCAGGCCAACATTCGCCGCATCGAAGCTTTGACCATGCTTGATCAGCTCCGATGGATGGGTCACATTGTCCGCATGCCAAATACGGGACTCCCAAAACAAGTGATCTACTCGGAGCTCCGACACAGCAAGAGAGCCCCAGGTGGGTAGAGGAAACACTTCAAGGTCACCCTCAAAGCCTCCTTGAAAAAGTGTAACATTCCCACCGAGACCTGGGAATTCCTGGCCGAAGACCGCACAAAGTTGAGGAGAAGCATCCGGGAAAGCGCCGCACACCTCAAGTCTCTTCACCAGGAGCACGCAGAAGCCAAGCGCAGGCAGCGCAAGGAGCGCACGTCAACCCAAGCACACCACCCAACCTCCCCTTCAACCACTGTCTGCCCCACCTGTAACAGAGACTGTAGGTCCCGCATTGGACTCATCAGTCACCTGAGAACTCATTTCTAATGTGGAAGCAAGTCATCCACGGTTCCATGCACTGCCTCAGAAGATCACAGAATCACAGAAACCCCACAGTGCAGATAGAGGCCATTTCGGCCCATCGAGCCTGCACCGACACATATCCCACCCGATCCCCGCAACCCCTACACCAACACATATCCCACTCTATCCCCGTATTTAATCCCCCTAACACTAAGGGTCAATTTATCATAGCCAATCAACCTAACCCGCACAGATGCGGCGGAGACAGAGAAACTAGAAAAATGGAATAGAGTCCTTACAGGAAGCGGGGTAGGAGGAAGTGTAGTCCAGGTAGCTGCGGGAGTCGGTGGGCTTGTACTGGATGTTTGTTGAAAGCTGATCGCCAGAAATGGAGACGGAGAAATCAAGGAAGGGAAAGGAAGTGTCAGAGATGGACCATGTGAAGGTGAGGGAAGGGTGGAAATTGGAAGTAAAGTGAATGAACTTATCTAGTTCAGGGCGAGGGCAGGAAACGGCACCAATACAGTCATCAATGTAGCAGAAAAAGTGGTGAGGGATGGGACCTGTGTAGGACTGGAACAAAGAATGTTACACATATCCCATGAACAGGCAGGCATAGCTAGGCCCCATGCGGGTTCCCATAGCAATACCTTTAATTTGGATGACGTGAGTGGAGTCAAAGGAGAACTTGTTCAATGTGAGAACAAGTTCAGCCAGGCGGAGGAGGGTGGTGGTGGATGGGGACTGGTTTGGCCACTGTTCAACGAAGAAACGGAGCGCCCAAAGGCCGTCCTGCTGGGGGATGGAGGAGTAGAGGGATTGGACGTCCATAGTGAAAAGGAGACGGTTGGGGCCAGGAAACTGGAAACTGTTAAAGTGAAGGAGGGCATCAGAAGAGTCGCGAATATAGGTGGGAAGAGACTGGACAAGGGGAGAAAAAATAGAGTTGAGATAGGAAGAGCTAAGTTCCGTGGGGCAAGAACAAGCTGAACCGATGGGTCTTCCAGGGCAGTCCTGTTTGTGGATCTTGGGAAGGAAGTAGAAGCGGGCTGTGTGGGGTTGGGGGACTATGAGGTTGGCGGCCATGGAGGGAAGATCTCCAGAGGAGATGAGGTCAGTGACATACTTGGGAACAATGGCTTGATGTTTGCTAGTGGGGTCATGGTCAAGGCGAAGGTAGGAGGAGGTGTTGGAGAGTTTGCGTTCAGCTTCCGCACGGTAGAGGTCAGTTCGCCAAACAACAACAGCACCACCCTTATCAGCAGGTTTAATGATAATGTTAGGTTTGGATTGGACAGAACGGAGTGCTGCAAGTTCAGAGAGAGGTAGGTTGGAGTGAGAGAGGGGAGCAGAGAAATGGAGACAGCTGATGTCAAGTCGGCAGTTAGCAATGAAAAGATCTAGAGAGGGTAAAGGCCAGAGGGAGGGTTCCAAGTAGAAGGAGAATTTAGAAAACGGGAGAAAGCATCAGCCATGCGGGGGAAAACTCCTGGCCAGAGAAGTGGGCATGCAGATGAAGGCAATGGAAGAAGAGCTCAGCATCGTGCCGAGCTCGAAATTCATTCAGTTAGGGGCATAAGGGGATGAAGCTCAGGCCTTTGCTGAGGACTGATCGTTCGGGGTCAGAGAGGGGAAGGTCAGAGGGGATAGTGAAAACATGGCCAATCCTTTCTCCCGCTTTCTAAATGCTCCTTCTACTTGGACCCCTCCCTCTGGCCTTTACCCTCTCTAGATCTTTTCGTTGCTAACTGCCGACGTGACATCGGCCATCTCAATTTCTGTGCTCCCCTCTCTCACTCCAACCTACCTCCCTCTGAACTTGCAGCACTCCATTCTCTCCGACCCAACCCTAACATTATCATTAAACCTGCTGATAAGGGTGGTGCTGTTGTTGTTTGGCGAACCAACCTCTACCGTGTGGAAGCTGAACGCCAACTCTCCAACACCTCCTCCAACCTCTGCCTGGACCATGACCCCATTAGCAAACATCAAGCCATTGTTTCCAAGTGTGTCACTGTCCTCATCTCCACTGGAGATCTACCCTCCATGGCCGCCAACCTCATAGTCCCCCAACGCTGCACACCCTGCTTCTAACTACTTCCCGAGATCCACAAACAGGACTGCCCTGGTAGACCCATCGTTTCAGCCTGTTCTTGCCCCACGGATCTTATTTCTTCCTATCTCCACTCTATTTTTTCTCCCCTTCTCCAGTCTCTTCCCACCTACATTCGCGACTCTTCCGACGCCCTCCGTCACTTCAACAGTTTCCAGTTTATTGGCCCCAACCATCTCCTTTTCACTATGGACGTCCAATCCCTCTACACTTCCATCCCCCACCAGGGCGGACTTTGGGCGCTCCGTTTCTTCCTTGAACAGAGGCCCAACCAGTCCCCGTCAACCACCACCCTCCTCTGCCTGGCTGAACTTGTTCTCACGTTGAACAACTTTTCCTTTGACTCCACTCACTTCCACCAAATTAAGGGTGTTGCTATGGGAACCCGCATGGGCCCTAGCTGTGCCAGCCTGTTCATGGGATATGTGGAACATTCTTTGTTCCAGTCCTACTCAGGTCCCCTCCCTCACCTCTTTTTCTGGTACATCGATGACTGTACTGGTGCCATTTCCTGCTCTCGCCCTGAACTAGATAAGTTCATTCACTTTACTTCCAATTTCCACCCATCCCTCACCTTCACATGGTCCATCTCCGACTCTTCCCTTCCCTTCGTTGACTTCTCCGTCGCCATTTCTGGCGATCGGCTTTCGACCAACATCCACTACAAGCCCACCAACTCCCACAGCTACCTGGACTACACTTCCTCCCACCCCGCTTCCTGTAAGGACTCTATTCCATTCTCCCAGTTTCTCCGTCTCCGTCGCGTCTGTTCTGACGATGCCACCTTCCATACCAGTGCTTCCAACATGTCTTCCTTTTTCCTCAACCGAGGATTCCTCTCTACCGTGGTTGACACGGCCCTTGACCGTGTCCATTCTATTTCCCGCACTGCTGCTCTCACCCCTTCCCCTCTTTAATAGAACCACGATAGCGTTCCACTTGTCCTCACCTTTCACCTCACCAGCCTCCACATTCAATGGATCATCCTCCGCCATTTCCGCCACCTCCAACGTGATCCCACCACCAAACACATCTTCCCCTCACCTCCCCTTTCAGCATTCCAAAGGGACCGCTCCCCCCGCGACACCCTGGTCCATTCCTCAATCACCCCCAACAGCCCTTCTCCTTTGCCCGGCACCTTCCCGTGCAAGCATCTGCCCTTTTACCTCCTCCCTTCCCACTGTCCAGGGTCCCAAGCACCCCTTCCAGGTGAAACAGCGATTTACTTGTACTTCTTGCAATTTAATATACTGTACTTGCTGCTCACAATGCGGTCTCCTCTACATTGGGGAGACCAAACGCAGATTGGGCGACCGCTTTGCGGAACACCTCCGTTCAGTCCGTAAGGGTGACCCTGAGCATCTGGTCGCCTGTCACTTTAATTCACCGCTTCACTCCCGCTGTGATCTCACTGTCCTCGGCCTGTTACACTGTTCCAATGAAGCTCAAGGTAAGCTCTAGGAACAGCACCTCATCTTTTGATTAGGCACTTTACAGCCTTCCGGACTCAACATTCAGTTCAACAATTTCAGATAATTATCCCTGCCCCCATTTTTCATGCAGTATGATTTTTGCCATTCCCATTTGCAACATTTTATCTTTCCTGCCTCTTACAAAAGTACAGGATGTTCTTTCAATTCCTTCCTCCCCTCCTAACCAACCCCCCTGTCTCTGATCCTGCTTAATATCTGTTACATCTCCAGGTTTTTCCAGTTCTGATGAAGGGTCCCAGACCTGAAACATTAACTCTGTCTCTTTCTCCACGGATGCTGCCTGGCCTGCTGAGTATTTCCAGCATTTTCTGATCGAAATTTTCTTGACAGATCCTCCGTATCCCCGGGAGATGGGCCTCTGCGGGTGGAGATTTCCGCTATTTGCCCAACTTGCGCCCGCTGAATGCCTGTGAAGTTCTTATGCCTGATAAATGCAGGTGTAACGCCTGCTGTTACCAGAATAAGAGTTTTAAAAAATAGCAAACTAAAATGTGATCACTCATTTATACATAAAAAAAACTGTGGAATAATGTAAGTTGATTTTTATCCCCGTTAATACATTTAATTTTTTTTAAAAACTTAAAATTTCGTTTAAAATAATTAATTAAATGGCATTTTAATTAATTTTACAAATGTAATTTATTTATTTATTTTATGTGTTTGTTTATTTTTAAAGTGATCCCCATTCATATTTATGGGAGCTCCGGACGCACCAAACTCCCAGAAGTATGAATGGCGATTCCCTTCTTTTATTGGTTGAGCCGGCCCATGTGATCCCAGGGGCGCTTGTGAGCCGCATGCGCACCTGAGATCCCTGGGCCTCTGCCCGCGCGGACCCGGAGAAGCCCAGGATCGCGAGACTCCAAACCTCCCGGGCCACCAGGGAAATGCGGAGATTTTTTACAGGTCGGAGGCTTCCACCCGCGGGAAGCCTCCGATCGCAAATTGTGGGCCTTTGTGTTTAGACCCCACAAGGTGGCGCTATTTTCAACACACAACAACAGCGACTCCCTTATCAGCAGAATTAATGATAATGTCAGGTTTGTACCTGAGAGAATGGAATGCTGCAATTCACAGGGACATGGATCAGAGTGAGGGAAGCGAGGATTCACTGAATCACTCCTGCCCTCCATCCTATCACAGACCTTCAGCCTTTTGATCTTTTCATGCCCCCTTTTCCCTGGCTCTTTATTTACTAAAAGCGGTTAATCTGACATTTTAAATTTCTGAAGATATCACTGACATGAAACGTTAACTTTTTCTCTTCCACAGATGCTGCCTGACCTGCTGAGTGGTTCCAGCATTTCCTGTTTTATTTATAATAATGTTCGCCCTCTGCTGGTGGACACTTGCCATTGCAGTGGTCACACTGATGGAATAAGCATCGCCACCTGCTGGCGGACACTGCACGGTACAGTCGTTTTGCTGATTGAGTGACCATTGCTCCCTGCGGCTGAATAACTGAAATATTTAGCTTTTAGAATTAAAGTCCAAAAACAGTGGCCGTGGAACTCTGATTAGATTCTCCTGGTCTCCTGCCATACGCCGAATTCCCAGGGACAGGTGTCGTGCAGCAAAACAACATTGTGCTGTATCTAGGGATTGGTGTGTGTTTACTGATGGGACATAATAAAAACATGAACATGGACAAAGGCACAGATTTCAAATAATATTTAATAAATGCATTTTTATTTTTCAACGCAATGTACATCACCATTTCCAGTAGGAGACTGCAGCAGTCTCTGTACATTGAGTATATGGCGGTGCAGGGACCAGTTACAATAAAGGGAGATAAAACAGACAGACTATTCCTTTGACCCCCTGCGGGTTCTGAACAATCTTAAATGGAGGATGTAAAAGTGAAGCGGTTACAAAATGAAGTTCATATAAAACCTTCAGCAATAAACAGATGTTCTTAATCTCTTTTACACAGTTGCTTAATCCACGCAGAGCAGTGTATTACAGTATTACTGTAGACAGAGCAATGATCCGAATACATTCTTCCTGTTTTATAATGTTTAATTAAGCAGAACGCAGCCAGAATATAGACAAAAGCTAAATCTATGTATTTCAAAACAAATTAACATGGCGATTGATCAAATAAAATGATGTTTATATCGTGAAGAAAAGCACATTCAGCATGTTCACACTGTTCGTTAAGTTAATGGATATTCTCTCAGATTTAACACAGGTTATTTCCCGCTACACTGTGACACGCCCCGGGATATCGCATCCAGGATTTTCCACTTAATTCTCTCTGAAAGGAAAAAAAAACACCTTGAGAGAGCGAGAAAGAGGATTAAACAATTCAACAACACACCATACAATCAAATGGAGTCTTTTTCACTACTCAGAATGTTCTCTCTGATACTTCACTTCAATTAGCCTTTTATTTAAATAATAAATAAACAACATCTTCTCTCTGACAGTTTCAGTATCATTTGCCGTTAAACACACTCCCCACAATCACAGAATTGAATTAATTACAGCCAGTATAATGGGGTATTTATTCCCACAGTAAATACACAGCATGTTCTCTCTGCTAGTTTCAGTATCACTAACGGTTGAACACACCGCCCATTGTCACACAGTAGAATCCACCCGGGACTGAACACTCCCCCAGCACTGGGACACAAACAATGCAACAGATAATAAAACATTGCTCTTACCGGCTTGACGTAGATGTAACATTTTCAGCCACACAGTCACTGCCCATCGGTGGCGGAATGTCCGGGGTTGTGAACGTGTCACAGTGAACATGGTCATTGTTACCAGGAGTGGAAGGAACCGGTAAACCGGGATCAGTGCGGGTCTGAGAGCTGTACACTGTGGGAGAGACAGATTATGGGTTAATGATGGCGGTAAAACCCGCATCAGTGTGGGTCACATATATCTGTCAATTTGGTGAAGGGGCTGGACTTTGTTGGTCTGTGAGTGGAAGAGAATTGTTTTCTACCCACACCCCCGTGCTGTGTTTTACCGCTGGGTGACAGCAGACGAGGTGCATTTAATATCCGAGAATCGGGCGGGTCAGTTTGAGCACTGGAATGAATCCTGGTGCGAATATTAACAAGGAAGATAATCCACACTGAACAGCATCAGGGTCTCTTTTCTAGAATATCTCTTTTCTAGAACACTTCATTTCCTGTAATCACAACATGACTTAAATCAACCATCGCTCTGTGTCACCGCCGATTGAAAGGGAATTTAAAACAGCGCCAGCCCATTCCTACACAGAGGGCTGGTGACTGCGGGAATGTCAGAGATGTAACTCACCGAGAGTGGAGAGATCACCGCCGGCACTTTTGAGTGTGAGGAGAACATCAGGAGCACCGTCCAGCAGAAAGTGACCACCCTGAGTGTCAGTGACTCCAGTCTCAACATCGTCATAATCGCCCGGAACCGGACCTGGGAGGAAATAGAGATTTCCACTGAAACCAAATGCCAGCACTGAGTACTCAGAATGATATTATTATAAATCAATCTACCCGGGCCTTGCAGGGCGGGAGAGTGGACCAATGTGGTCTTCGGGTGAAGTGGGGTTATCTGGGGCAATGATTGGACCGTGTCGTGTCGAGGTAGTTTAGTCTCCGTGTTAAAGTCACAAATATCGCATTGAATCACCCACCCAACCTGCACACACAATTCACATTTCACGGCCCATAGAGCCGTGTGAGGAAACACAATGAACTGAATGTTTCCTTCCATTATACCATTGGGGGAAATCGATATGATTTTGTTTCAAATCCAAAGTATTTCCACAACATTTTGTAACTAAAATCACTGTCCAGTACTACGGATCCTTGGCGCTGTCATTTTTCGGCGAGTAAGCTCTGATGTCTTTAGTTGTTGGTTTTAGGTAATAAACTGTGTGAAGTCCAACAAATGCTTGTAGTAATTGGGATTTTTACCCACCCTGAATAGTGGCGGTGTTCCCTTCAGGATTTTCTGATCCCGGATCAATTTCACCCAAAATGTCACTGGTGTAATATTCGATCTGATTGAGGGAGTCAAAGGAACCAGAAACTGTCAAACACAAAAAATGGAGATTGATAGCACATTGGAGCAGACAACATAATCCCTTCATCGACCCATTGACAAAATCCTGGAATTTGGTAACTGACACCATTGTGGGGGATCATTCACTACAAGGACTGTAGTGGTTCAGAGGAAGGCCCACCACTACCTTATCAGGGCAACAATGGATGGACCATAAATGTCGGCCCTCCCTGCAGTCAGACACAATAATGTACAGTTCATTAGTACAGGTAATACCTCAGGTATCAGAGCAGAGAAAATAGTGTATAACACAGTCGGTTAGTACAGAGAGAGTGAGCGGGGTTTCCTGCTCATGATCCCCCTTGGACATGACAGCAGCACACCCAGCCCAGTCAACACTGCAAAGTCCTGCTCACGAACATCTGGGGACTTGTTCCAAAATTGTGCGAGCTGTCCACAGACTAGCAAGCAACAGCCTGACATATGATGCTCACAGAATCATACATTAAAGCCATTAGGTAACCTCTCCAACACCAACCCTTGGTATGTCTTGTCCCACCGGCAGGATAGACCCACCAGGGGTGGCGGTACAGTGCTATACATTCGGGAGGGAGTGGTAATGGGAGTGCTGAACATTGACTCCAGCACCATGAAGTCTTATGGCTTCAGGTCGAGCTGGGCAAGGAAACCAGCTGCTGATTACCACCTACCACCCTCCCTCAGCTGCTGAATCAGTACTCCTCCATGTTGGACACCACTTGGAAGAAGCACTGAGGGCAGCAAGGTTACAGAATTTACAGAATCAACGGTTCAGATCAAAGCTCTGCAGTCCTGTCACATCCAGTAGTGAATGGTGGCGGATAATGAAATATCTAATGGGAGGAAGAGGCTTCATCAATATCCCCATCCCCAATGATGGTGGAGCTTAGCACGTGAGTGAAAAATACAAGGCTGCAATGTTTGCAACCATCTTCAGCCGGAAGTGCCGAGTGGATGATCCATATCGGCCTCCTCCTCAGGTCCCCAATATCACAGAAGCCAGTCTGCAGCCAACTCAATTCACTCCACGTGGTATCAAGAAATGGCTGAATGCACTGGATACAGCAAAGGCTATGGGCTCTAACAACATGCCGGCTGAAGACCTGTGCTCCAGAACCAGCGACGCCTCTAGCCAAGCTGTCCCAGTACAGCTACAGCACTGGCATGTACCCAACAATGTGGAAAACTGCCCAGGTATGACTTGTTCACAAAATGCAGGACAAATCCTATCCGGCCCATTATCGCTCCATCAGCAAAGAAATGGAAGGTGTCACCATTGACCAGACACATAAATACTATGACTACAAGAGCAGATCAGAGGCTTGGTATTCTACGGCGACTGTCTCATTTCCTGACTGCCCAAAGCCTTTCCAGCATCTACAAGGCACAAGTCAGGAGTGTGCTGGAATACTCTCCACTTGCCTGGATGAGTGCAGCTCCTGCAACACTCAAGAAGCTCAACACCATTGAGGACAATTCAGCCCGCTTGATTGGCACCCCATCCAGCACCCTCCACCACCAGTGCCCCGTGGCTCCAGTGTGTACCATCTACAAGATACACTGCAGCAACTCACCAAGGCGTCTTCAGCAGTACCTCCCAAACCCGCGACCTCTACCACCTAGAAGGACAAGGCCAGCAGGCACCTGGGACCACCATCTACTGCAAGTTCCCTCCAAGTTGCACACCATTCTGACATGGAAATATATCGACATTCCTTCATCGTCGTTGGGTCAAAATCCTGTAACTCCCTCTGTAACTGCACTGTGGGAATACCCTCACCACAGGGACTCAAGCGGTTCAAGAAGGCATCTCACCTCCACCTTCTCAAGGGCAATTAGGGATGGGCAATAAATGTTGGCCTTGCCAGCCAATCCAGGAACGGAAAAAAAATCCATTGTGGGAAATTAACATGACCTTGTTTCAAATCCAAATTATTTCTACAATATTTTTTAACCAAATCCACTGTCCGGTATTGTGGGTCCTTGTCAGTGTCATTAATCGGCAAGTAAGCTTTTTATCTTTAGTTGTTGGTTTTAGGTAGTAGAAAGCGTGAAGTGCAAAAAAGAGATTGTAGGAAGTAAAAATGTACCCACCCTGAATACTGGAGGACTTCCCTTCAGGATTTTCTGATCCCGGGTCAGTGTCACCCAAAACGTCACTGGTGTAATATTCAATCTGATTGAGGGAGTCAGTGGAACCATAAACTGTCAAACACAAATAATGGATGGTTATTGGAGAGGTTGTTCAGGATATCGGAGCAGAAAACATAAACCGGATTTTCCGGGGCCTATGATCGCATACACACAACGTACATGATCATAAGTGTCCCACAAGTTCCGTGTTTCCACATGTGATGCACTTGAACAAAAACGCAGAGCTTGCAATCTGTCAAGATTCTGTTTGACAGATGGTGCTCACCCGCAGGAAATGGACATTCGCAGGCGCAGGATTCAGCTCTTTGCCCAACTACCGCCCAGCGAATGAACACAACACTTACACCTGGTAAAAGCAAGAGTAAGGCCTTCTTGTACGATAGCAAAATACTGCAGATGTTGGAAATCCGAAATAACAACAGAAAATGCTGGAAAAACTCAGCAAGTCAGGCAACATCCGTGGAGAGAAATTTGAGTTGACGTTTCGGGTTTGACCCTTCTTCAAAACTGGAGAGAAAAGGAACTAGATCGAAGGCAGGGCTGCGATCGGACAAAAGAATAAAAGAACCAAAAGAAGTAAAAGAGAAGTAAAAGGCCTTCTTGTACCAGTGTAAGCATTTAAATACACAGTAAAATACATTTATTTAAATGATTTAAACATACATAAACGTTTAAAATTAGTTTCCGATATTTTATGCCCCTTGAAAAAAGTTTAAATTTATTTTTCAAAATATTTAATTTTCTTTTAAATGTTTAATTACATTTTATTTTAATTAATTTTGACCATGTGATGATTTACTTTTATTTCAGTTTTGTTAAAATGTATTTTTTAGGGGATTCCTATTATGCTTACGTGGATTCCGTATGTAAATATTTGTCCTTCAATCAACATAACAAGAACAGATTATCCGGTCATTATCACATTGCTGTTTGTGGGAGCTTGCTGTGCGTAACTTGCCTGCCGCATTTTCCACATTGCAACAGTGACTGCACTCTAAAAGTACTTCATTAATTGTAAAGCGCTTTGAGGCGTCCAGTTGTCATAAAAGGCGCTATATAAATGCAAGTCTTTCTTTAAATTGAATCCCCATAAGAATAATGAGAACCCCCTTTGTGATTTATTGGGCTGGCCCACCTGATCCCAGGGGCGCTTGCAAGTGCTCCTGGGATACGTGGGCCTTTACACAGGCATATGCCTGGAGGCCCAGGAGCGCAAATGTCCGAAGGTCCAGGGGCAGCAGGTAGGTGCTGAGTTTACTTGTGGTTCAGAGGCATTCACCCGCGGGAAGCCTCCAACTGCAATTTCCAGCCCTATCCCGGATTTTCCGTGGCCTAAGACGGCGTACACACACCATCGTAAGTTTCCCGCAAGTTCCGGGGTTCCGCGCGTGATGCCCGACAATCCAGAACTTGCAATCTGTCCAGATTCTGTTTTACACATCGTTGGAATCCGCAGGATATTGACATTCACTGGTGCAGAGTTGGACTATTTGCCCAACTGCTGCCCAGCGAATGCCCACGAAACCCTTATGCCTGCTAAAAACAGTGGTATGGCATTTTTTTTACCAGCGTAAGGGTTTAAATAATTCTTGAAATAAATTTTTTAAAGTGATGTAAATATTTAAAATTAGTTTAGGTTATTTTTGCCCCTTTAAAAATGTTTATATTTAGTCTACAAGAAAAATGGTTTTAAATTGTATTTTAACTGATTTGGAACCTCTGATTATTTATTTTGATTTAAGTGGTGTGAAACTGCGCTTTCAATTTGCGGTCGCAGGCTTCCCGCGGGCGGTTGCCTCCGAGCCGCAAGAATAGTGCGAACCGACCTGATGGTCACGGATATTCGGACACTTGCGCTCCTGGGCCTCTCCGCGCACACCTGTGTAAAGGCCCACGTATCCCGGGGCGCACGCACTTCGCAAATACCTTGGGATCACGTGGGCCGGCCCAACCAATCATAAAGGGGAATCCCCATAATCATGATAGGAATCCCCTAAAAAAGACAATTACACACCAGTTAAATAAAAACAAATCATTACACATTCAAAATGAATTAAAATACAATTTAATGAAACTTATAAAGCTAAAGTTTAATTTTGCGAAATATAAATTTAAATGTTTTACAGGGGCTTAAAATAACCTAAACTAATTTTAAAGGTTTGTTATTTTTATCTAATTTTAAAAGTATTTTAATAGTTACTTAAAGTCTTACGCTGTTAAAAAAAAGTCCTTATCGCTGCTTTTACCAGGTGTAAATTTCACGGGCATTCGCTGGGCAGTAGTTGGGTAAATAGCCCAGCTCTCCCCAGCGAATGTTCATTTCCGGGGATGCGGTGGATCTGTCGAGCTGAAACTTGACAAATCGTATGTTCTGAGTTTTCGCGCATGTTCATCGTGGAAACCCAGTGGTTGCGGGGCACTAGCGGCTGCGTACACACCGCGTACTCGGTCATCGGCCCAAGAAAATCTGGACCATTCTGGTTACCGAGACTCCATACTAAAATGGAATCCCCATACGCAAAATAGGAATTCCCCATTGAGATTGATTGGACTGGCACACTGCTTGCGAACCGCTTGCGCCCCTGGGATATGGGGCATTTACGCATGTGGATGCCTGCAGGCCCAGGAGCGGAACAGAGCAAAGGTCTGGAGGCAGAAGGTAGCTGCATACTTTTCTTGTAGGAAGTCACACAACACCAGGTTATAGTCCAACAGCTTTATTTGAAATCACAAGCTTCCGGAGCGCTGCTCCTTCATCCACCTGACGAAGGAGCAGCGCTCCGAAAGTTTGTGATTTCAAATAAAGCTGTTGGACTATAACCTGGTGTTGTGTGACTTCCTACATTTGTCCACCCCAGTCCAACACCGGCATCTCCACATCATGGCTACTTTTCTTGTAGTTCAGAGTCGTTCGCCCGTGGCAGGACTCCAACTGCAATTTCGAGGCCAATTTTGGGCCATATTTTCTGATCAGAGACTTCCCGCGTGCGGAGGCCGTCGATCTGGAAAAAATCCACGGGCTTACCCGAGGGCTCCCGAGGTGAATATAGTTCTGCTCCTGGGCCTCTCCAAGTCTAAAGGCGCCGGGCCCACGTATCCCAGAGGCACATGCGGTTCGCAAGCGTCCCTGGGACCATGTGGGCACCGGGGAGCCAATCAAAGAAGGAAATCTCCCTTCATACACTTGACACACAGTCCGGAAACAGTAAAACTTTAAATACATTTTAAAATAAGCCATCACCTTTTGAAAATTAGTTGAAATTACAAAAAGTTAAATATTTTTTAAAAAATGAAATTTTTTGAACAAAATAATTAAAGTTTTTTACGGGGCTAGAAATAAACTGACCTTTTTGAAAGTATTTTTACATGATAACTGAGTGAAAACATTGTTTTGTTTTACTTTTTAATACTCTTATCCTGGTTAAAGCAGGCCTGCTTTTACCTGGTGTAAGAATTGTTTGGGTTTACTGCGGGCGGAGGGTCTCCAGAAAGCGGAACTCTCTGCCCGCGGAGGCCCTTCTCCAGGGCAGGCGGAGGATCTGTCTAGGCCATTCTTGACTGATCGGAAAAGCTGGTTTTCAGCACATCCGCTGTGCATGCGTGAAACCGGCATTTCCGATGTCCCTGCGGGTGCGTACACAGCGCGTAAACACCCGTAAGGATCAGAATATCTGGCCAAAGGAAAGGCGATAAGTGAAGGAATGAAGATGGTTTCAATCGATCTGTGACTTCATGTCATGTTTGAGTGAATATAAAGTAAAAGAATACAATCAGCCGCTGGGTTTATTATTCCTGGGCACAGATATCTGAGGGAGTCCGTGTGGAGCCGGGTGGGAAATAGAAACAGCGTCTCTGCTCGCTGTTTACACCCAAACCATAAACCCGCTCTTTGAGCAATGCCGACCAGTGGAAATCTTCCCAAACCATTGCTGTTCTCACTATACACATGGACACAGAGACACTCTCACTGTAATAGGACTCCTTCACATGGGGACAGTGAGCGGACTGCTGATCGTGTCCAGTCAGTACATTCACCACTAAAAGGAGTGTTTAAGGGGAGGCAACATTTGTCCAGTGAAGATTCGATATCAACGGAAAATACAGACCTGAACCCTGGGTCTGAGCGGAATCCTCGCCAGGGGGAATATTCTCAATCTCTTCATAAATTGCTTGGTACAAACCAGCAAGTGACTCCCTGCCGCGAGCGACAGCACCTGTTGGAGGGAGGGCGGGGAGATTAACATGTTGATTCACTTCACGCGCGTTTCACGGGAATTCATCTGCGAATAAATCCAAATAACAGATATAGTGATATTCAAGGGACAGAATCAGTTAGCGTGAAAGTGGAGGAGTTTAGTTGTGTTTGTGATTCCGTGTGTGTGTCTGTGTCTCTGTACAGACACATGTTCACCTCCAGCAGACTGCGGCCAGTTGTATTGACCTGGGGAAGAGGGAATGAGGGGGTATCAGGAGAAATGAGCTCCAGTTGAGCGCTCGGTTACGGGGCCACACGGGGAGTTCAGCTGAAGAGAAGCTGGGTGAAGTTGACTGATCTCTGCGGACAGCATCAGTTTGGAAGCGCGAGTGACGAGCTGATGGTTCTCTGGCATGTCCCGTCATTGTGAGAGGAGCCTCGCTGTGTACACAGAGCAGGAGTGTGTTGGGTGGGTGAGATAGGAGAGGAATAGTTGTGTTGGGATGTAGAGTAATCACCAGAGAATGCAGAAAGTCCTATAAAACTGTCACCTCTCAACATGGTGGGCAGAACCCGGTCAGAGAGTTCGAGATTGGGCATCCGGACCCAGAAACTAAAGGGGTGGAACGGATACCCAATGGATAAATGAAGAACAACAGACCAATAAATAACTGAGCGCACAGCCTAAACAGTTCAATAAACTTTCTGTCCCATTGTTGCAGCAAGTAAATTCTTCAGGAATCACATGTACCGGCTGATGAACTGGGACAGTGAATGTGAACACTTTAAATAACTCTCCATTTTAAATGTCCTATTTTACTAAATCGGGCAGCACATTGAATGGAACATTTCGCCAAAAGCTAATTCAGATTTATTGCTAACAAGACAACATGACACTCTATGGAAAATGTAGTGAACTGGAGACTCGCCCGGATATGAAGCGATCTGAGATCAAGTGTTAATTCAGCGGCAAGATATGAGCCTCACCTCTTCTTGTTGCCTTTCTCTGTATTACCGCCGTCAGTGCGATCAGCTCACAGATTAGAAGGACTCCGAGCGTTATGCAGATGGCAACAAGGAAGGAGGTGGTTTTTCCTCCCTTTCCTTAATCACAAGATTACAGAAAGATTAAAACACAGACACAGTCCGCCTTGTATTTTAAAAATGTTCCAGTCAATTTGGAACCGATCACGTGATCTTCAGAAATTAACAAAATCAAGAAAATCTCAATAACACCAATACCACTAATACGATCGCTAACATCAATACTAATAATAGTACTAATAATGATAAGTAGCTGCAGGTGTGGAAGGAGAAGCAGCAGGAGGCAAATCGAGTTCTGTGGAATATATTGTACAAACATTTCATGAACTTCAAACATTAGGATTTTATATTAAAAATATAAACGTTGTTCTTAATTTGCGAAATCCATGAGTAATGATCACAGAACGAGGAAACCCCTGCGACCCTTACCGGAACAAATCACACTGGCATGTTCCTTGGGATCACAGTCATGCTGACCTGGCGGTGAGGAACGACAGTCGGACAGAAAGGATTCACTTCCGGTGCACTTCACCTCATCCAGCCAGATAAGACCAGCACCCTGGGCCATGGCGGCCCCTCCAGCGACCAATAGAGCGGAGCCGCAACCCAGCTGTCTGCAGACAACATTGGCATCGGCCATATCCCAGGAGTCATCACACACCGTGCCCCAGCTGTTATTGGACAATATCTCCACTCTGCCGGAGCAATTGGTGTTGCCTCCAACCAGGCGCAACGGTTGTCCCGAGTCTATCAAAGAGAATCATTGATTGTTATTTATTTAGTACAAGCCTGGAATACAAGTCAGATAGTTGGTATAATGAAGAGGAGGAAGCACCTGGTGAATGTTTATGTTTAGAACCAGATTCTCGAATGCAGACCCTTGAACTGTGGGATCTCTTCGGCAGTTTGACTTCTGTTGAGAAGAGAAATATGCTGACTGTATTGGACAGCAATGTTGAAATGACACCCGCACATTGAGAGGTTCCTTGTGTTACCTGAACAAGCAACACCTGCATCCTCCCTGTGATCACAGTTGTGTTCCCCCCACGGGTCTGTCTGACACTGCCAAAGGAAGGATTCGTCCGAATCACACTCCATCGCATCGAGCCAAATGGGTCCAGATCCCGCTCCGAATATCCGAGTATCATAATCAATAGATGTGAGGGGGCCGCACTGTAACTGTTTACAGATCACTTCTGCATCATGCCAATCCAGTTTATCTGAGCACACTGTTCCCCAGGTCCCATTGTAGAACACTTCCACTCTTCCCTCACAGCGATGCTTTCCATTCACCAGTCGTATCTCTTTGTGCTCTGTCAATGAAACAAGAAATATCCAGGTGTTTCGATTGATCACTCTCTGTGTTCATACTGCACAACACATGTTGTACCGGCTGTGGTCACTCGTGTCGATAATTATTTCAGAAATTTAATAGAAATACAGCTAGAAATCGAAAATAAAACAAACAATAAAAACAGAGCATTCTGGAAATACTCAGCAGATCAGGCAGCATCTGCGGAGAGAGAAACCGAATTCGATTTCCAGGACGATGACCATTCGTCAGAACTTGAATAAAGTTAGAGATGTAACAGGTTTTAAGCAAGTACAGGAGCGGGAAATTGGGGAGGGGAGGAAGGAACAAAAGGGAAAGTCAGTGATAGGGTGGAAGGCAGGAGAGATTGAGAGACAAAAGGGATGATGGTGCGAGGCAAAAGGAGATGATAATGGGACAAGGACAGAAACAAAATACAAACGCAAAATACTGTGGATGCTGAAAATCTGAAATAAAAACAAAAAGTGCTGGAAATACTCAGCAGGTCAGGCAGCATCTGTGGAGAGAGAAACAGAGTTAATGTTTCAGGACGATGACCCTTTCGTCAGATCTGGAAAATGCTGGAGTTGGAACAGGTTTTTAAGCAAGTACAGGAGCGGGAAATTGGGGAGGAGAGAAAGAACAAAAGGGAAGGTCTGTGATAGAGTGGAAGGCAGGAGAGTTTGAGAGCCAAAAGGGATGATGGTGCAAGGCAAAAGGAGATGGTAATGGGGCAAAATAAACAAAAGATGTGTCCAGAGGAGGTATTAATAGGAATAACAGAATCATCAGCAATCGCTACTGCACGAAAACATTTGGGCAGAGGTTATGATCTGATATTGCTGAACTTAATGTTGAGTCCTGAACTCTGTAAATTTCCTTACCGAAAGATGAAGTGCTTCTTCTTCGAGTTTACATTGAGCTTCATTGACTGGTGCAGGAGTTTGAAGACAGCGAGGTCAGAGTGGGAGGGGGGCAAAGAATAAAAATGACAGGTCACTGGAAGCTTGGTGTCAGCTTGCAGACTGAATGGAGGTGTTCCACAAAGCGAACACCAATCTGCGTTTGGCCTCCCCAATGTAGAGGGGACCGCATCGTGAGCAGCGAATGCTCAATACTAAATTTAAAGAAGTACAAATAAATCGCTGTTCCACCTGGAAGGAGTGTTTGGAGCCCTGGATGGTGGGAAGGGAAGTGGTAAAATGGCAGCTATTGATTCTCCTGCGCTTGCATGGGAAGGTGCTGTGGGAAGGCGATGGGGTGTTGGGGGTGATTGAGGAGTGGACCAGGGTGTCGCAGACGCAACGGTCCATTCAGAATGCTGAAAGGGGAGGGGACATGTGTTTGGTGGTGGGAACATGCTGGAAGTGGCAGAAATGTTGGAGGTTGATCTGTTGAATGCGAAGGCTGGTGGGGTCGAAGGTAAAGACAAGGGGAACCATATCGTGGTTCTGCGAGGGAGGAATGGGGTGAGAGCAGAGGTACGGGCAATGGAAAGGACAGTTCGAGTGCCCTTTCAACCATGGTGGAGGGGACTCCTCGGTTGAGGAAAAAGGAAGACATATCGGAAACACTAGGATGGAAGGTGGCATCATCAGAACAGATGCGATGGAGATGGAGAAACTGGGAGAATGGAATAGAATCCTTCCAGGAAGCAGCCTGGGAGGAAATGTAGTTAAGTTAGCTGTGGGAGTCAGTAGGCTTATAGCAGATATTGGTTGTTAGCCTATCCCCAGAAATGGAGAGAGAGATGTCGAGGAAGGGAAGAGTCTCAGATTGACCATGTGAAGGCCAGGTAGCGCTGGAAATTGCTCACAAAGTTGATGACATTTGCCAGTTCGGCACAAAAGGAGGAAATGGCATCGATACAGTCATCAACGTTCCAGAATCAGATGTGAGGGATGGGGCCTGAGTAGGAATGGAACAAAGAATGTTCCACATATCCCACGAAAAGACAAGCACAGCTAGGATACATACGGCTTCCCATAGCAACGCCATTTATTTGGAAGAAGTGAGTGGAGTCAAATGAGACGTTGTTCAATGTGAGAGCATTTTCAGCCAGGCAGGGGAGAATGGTGGTGGATGGTGACTGGTTGACCCACCATTCAATGAAGAAGCTGAGAATATTCAGGCCGTCCTGGTGGGGGATGGATGTGTAGAGTCCATGGTGAAAAGCAGATCGGTAGTGCCAGGAAACTGGAAGCTGTTCAAGTAGTGGAAGGTGTCAGAAGATTCGTGGATGCATGTGTGAAGAGGCTGGATAAGTTGAGAAAAAAAGTCGAGATAGGAAGGAATCATTTCCATGGGGCGAGAACAGGCTGAAACATTGGGTCTACCAGGGCAGTCCTGTTTGTAGATCTTGGGGTGGAGGTAGAATCGGGCTGTGTGGGGTTGGGGGTCTATGAGGTTGGAGGCCATTGAGGGAAGATGCGGTCGGCGACCGTCTTTCAAACAATGGCTTGATGTTCGGTGGTGGGGTCTTGGTCCACGGGGAGGTACGAGGTGGCTTCAGAGACTGGGCGTTCAGACTCTACAAGTTAGAGGTCGGTTCGCCAATCAACAGCAGCGCCACCCTTGCCAGCTGGTTTAATGACAATATTAGGATTAGATACAAGAGAATGGATCGCTGCAATGTCAGAGGGAGGTAGATTAGAGTGAGTGAGTGGAGCAGAGAAACTGAGACGGCCGATGTCACGTTGGCAGTTCCCAATGAAAGGAACTAGAGACGGTAGGAGGCCAGAGCAACGGGTATAGGGGGAACGAGAATTCTGAAGATGGTAGGAAGCATCCACTGTGCGGGGGCAGATTCTGGCCAGATAAGTGGGCACGGAGGTGATGGTGATGGAAGATTAGTGCAGCATTGTGCCGATCTCGAAATTCACTGAGTTAGGGGCATATGGGATGCTGATCATATGGGGTCAGACCGGATAGTGAAAACACAGCAAGGGCTGAAATTGAAAGTTCGATGTCAGCTCAAGGAACAGCTCCTCATCAATTGATTAGACACATTACAGCCTTCCAGATTCAAAATTGAGTTAAACAATTTCAGAACATAACTTTGCTGTAATTTTTTCAGATGGCAGCCATTGCTGATGATTCTGCGGTTCCCATTTACACCTCCACTAGACCCAACTTTAGTTTCTTTACTTGTCCCATTACCATCTGCTTTTGCTTGGCACCATCACCAGTTTTGTCATTTATTCTCCCCTGACTTTGCGTATGTTCTTTGCTCCACTCCCAGCTTTCCCACTACTGTACTTGCTTAAAAACCTGTTACATATTTTTCCAGTTCTGATGAAAAACCATCGATCTCAAACGTTAACTCTGTCAGTGTCACCAAAGATGCTGCCTGACCTGCATAATATTTCCAGCATTTTCTGTTTTTATTTCAGATATCCAGCAACTACAGTGTTTTGCTTTCATATGTAATAAAGAATAACCAACATGGATTTCAAAGAGAAAGTCATGCTTTACCAACGTTATTGAATTAATGAAGAAGTTACAGAAAATATAGACAAGGGTAATGTGGTGGGTGCAATATACGGGGATTTGAAAAAGGTCTTCGATACGTTAGCGCGTCATAGAAACAGGACTGAGGTCAGGCGATGTGGAGTCAGAGGACAAGTAGCAGAATAGATAGCTAGCTGGCTACAAAACAGAAAACAGATAGTTGGGGTTAAAGGTATTTATCAGACTGGCAGAAGCTCAGAACTGGTGTTCCCCAAGGATCGGTGCAGGGACTGCTACTGTTCATCATTTACATAAACGATTTGGACTTGGGATTTGGAAGTACAATTTTAAATAAATGGAGTACACAAATCTGGGGGCTATAGTTAATACTGAGGAAGATTGCAACAAAATATTAGAAGATATTAATAAACTTGCAGAATGGGCGTGTAAATGGTAAATTAATATTTATATCAGTAAGTGTTAGGTGGTGCATTTTCATAAGCAGCATAAGGAGGCCACAAAATCTTTGGAAAATAAACGCTTAATTGGGATAGAGGAACAAAAGATAGACTTTAACTAATAATTAAAACTAGCAATGGAAGTTAACAAGGGCATAAAAACGTAAACAAAGCAAGGAGGTTCAATTCAAGTGGAATTTAATTGAAAAGCAAGGATATTACTTTAAACGATAGCAAAATACTATAGATGCTGGAAATCCGAAATAACAACAGAAAATGCTGGAAAAACTCAGCAGGCCAGGCAACATCCATGGAGAGAGAAATAGAGTCAACGTTTCAGGTCAAAACCCTTTGTCAAGTCTGAAAAAACACAGGGAGTGAAACACGTTAAAAGGCCAGGCTGGGAGAGAACAAAAGAGAAGTGATGAAACATTAAGCAGTATTCAAAACGAGACGAGATGGTGATAGGAATAGTGGAGAAAATAAACAGCTCTAGATTAGGTGTGAAATAAATGTGCTGGCAGAATGGGAGACAGCTGCCATGTGGGAGAGAAAAAAAGGGGGAGGGCCAAAACAAAGTTATGGATAAAAAATATAAGTAAAAATGTAATGGGGGCCGAGGTCTGAGTGGGAATGGGGCGGTGAATTAAAAGGACAGGCGACCGGAAGCTCGGGGTCATCCTTATGGACTGAACGGAGGTATTCTGCAAAGCGGTCACCCAATCCGCGTTTGGTCTCCCCAATGTAGAGGAGACCACATCGTGAGCAGCGAATACATTATACTAGTTTGCAAGAAGTACAAATAAATCGCTGTTTCACCTGGAAGGGGTGTTTGGGGCCCTGGCCAGTGGGAAGGGGGAAGGTATAAGGGCAGGTGTTGCATCTCCTGTGCTTGCACGGGTAGGTTCTGGGCAAAGGGGAAGGGGTGCTGGGGGTGATAGAGGAGTGGACTAGGGTGTCTTGGAGGGAGTGGTCACTACTCAATGCTGAAAGGGGAGGGGAGGGGAAGATGCGTTTGGTGGTGGGATCATGTTGGAGGTGGCGGAAGATGATCCGTTGAGTGTGGAGGCTGGTGGGGTGAAAGGTGAGGACAAGGGGAAACCTATCGTGGGTCCGGGAGGGAGGGGCAGGGATGAGGGCAGATGTGCGGTGATAGAATGGACATGATCGAGGGCTGTGTCAACCATGGTAGAGGGGAATCCTCGGTTGAGGAAATAGGAAGGCATGTCGGAATCACTGGTGTGGAAGGTGGCATCGACGAAGCAGATGCAGGGGAGATGGAGAAACTGGGAGAATGTATAGAGTCCTTACAGGAGTCGGAGTGGGAGGAAGTGTAGTCCACGTAGCTGTGGGAGTCAGTGGGCTTGTAGTGAATGTTGGTCAATAACCTATCCCCAGAGATGGAAACGGAGAAGTCGAGGAAGAAACATAGAAACATAGAAGATAGGAGCAGAAGTAGGCCATTCGGCCCCTCGAGCCTGCTCCGCCATTCAATGAGATCATGGCTGATCATCCAAACTCAGTACCCTGTCCCTGCCTTCTCCCAATATCCCTTGATCCCTTTAGCCTTAAGAAATATATCTAACACCTTCTTCAATATATTTAATGAATTGGCCTCTACTGCCTTCTGTGGTAGTGAATTCCACAGGTTCACCACTCTGTGGGTGAAGAAATTCCTCCTCAGCTCTGTCCTAAATGGCTTCCCCCTTATCCTTAGACTGTGACAATTGGTTCTGCATTCCCCCGCCATCAGGAACATCCTTCCTGCATCTAGTCTGTCTAGTCCTGTTAGAATTTTATAAGTTTCAATGAGATCCCCTGTCATTCTTCTAAACTCCAGCAAGTATAAGCCCAATCGACCCAATCTCTCCTCATACGTCATTCCTGCCATCCCAGGTATCAGTCTGGTGAATCTTCGCTGCACTCCCTCCATGGCAAGAACATCCTTCCTCAGATAAGGCGACCAAAACTGCACACAATAGTCAAGGTGTGGACTCACCAATGCCCTGTACAACTGCAGCAATACATCCTTGTTCCTGTACTCAAACCCTCTCGCTACGAAGGCCAACATACCATTTGACTTCTCAACCACCTCCTGCACCTGCATGCTTACCTTCAGCGACTGGTGCACAAGGACACCCAGCTCTCGTTGCACTTCCACTTCTCCCAAACTATTGCCGTTCAGACATTAATCTGCCTTGCTGTTTTTGCCACCGAAGTGGATAACCTCGCATTTATCCACATTATACTGCATCTGCCATGCATCTGCCCAATCACCAAACCTGTCCAAAACATGCTGGAGTTTCTCGGCACCCTCCTCACAGCACACACACCCACCCAGCTTTGTGTCGTCTGCAAACTTGGAGATATTACATCTAGTTTCCTCGTCTAGATCATTAATATATATTGTGAATGGCTGGGGTCCTAGGACCGATCCCTGCAGTACCCCAGTTGTCACAACCTGCCACTCAGAAAAAAAACCGTTTATTCCAACTCTTTGCTTCCTGTCTGCCAACCAGTCATCTATCCACGTCAGTACCTTGCCCCCAATCCCATGCGCCTTAACATTATATGCTAACCTCTTATGCGGGGCCTTATCAAAAGCCTTCTGAAAGTCCAAATACACCACATCCACTGGTTCTCCCTTATCTATTCTACCAGTTACATCCTCATAAAATTCCAGTAGATTAGTCAGGCACGATTTACCT
Source organism: Somniosus microcephalus (assembly GCF_052327205.1). Taxonomy (NCBI): domain Eukaryota; kingdom Metazoa; phylum Chordata; class Chondrichthyes; order Squaliformes; family Somniosidae; genus Somniosus; species Somniosus microcephalus. Next base: position 34,387,358 of record NC_141016.1, read on the forward strand.
TTTGTAAATCCATGTTGACTTTGCCCGATCTTGTCACTGTTTTCCAAGTGCTCTACTATTACATTTTTTATAATGGACTCTAGCATTTTCCCTACTACTGATGTCAGGCTTACCGGTCTATAATTCCCCATTTTCTCTCTACCACCTTTTTTGAACAGTGGGGGAACATTAGCTACCCTCCAATCCATGGGAACTGTTCCAGAGTCTATAGAATTTTGGATGATGACCAGCATTGTATCTACTATTTCTAGGGCCACTTCCTTAAGTACCCTAGGATGTAGATGATCAGGCCCTGGGCATTTATTGGCCTTCAATCGCATCAATTTCCCTAACACCATTTCCCTACAAATACCGATTTCATTCAGTTCCTCCTTCTCATTAGAACCTATGTTCGCCGACATCTCTTGGAGGTTATTTTTGTCCTCCTTTCTGAAAACAGAACCAATGTATGTATTTAATTGATCTGCCATTTCTGTGTTCCCCATTAAAAAATCCCCTGATTCTGATGGCAAGGGACCTATGTTTGACTTCACCAATCTTTTTCTCTTCACATATCTATAAAAGCTTTTACAGTCAGTTTTTATGTTCACTGAAGCTTACTCTCATACTCTATTTCCCCCTCTTGATTAATCCCCTTTTCCTCCTTTGCTGAACCCTAAACTGCTCCCAATCCTCAGGTTTACTGCTTTTTCTGGCCAATTTGTATGTCCTCTCCTTGGATCTTATGCTATCCCTAATTTCCCTTGTTACCCACTGTTCAGTCACCTTTTTTGTTTTATTTTTATGCCAAACAGGGATGAACAAATTCTGTAGTTCATCCGTGCGATCTTTGAATGTTTGCCATTGCCTATCCACCCAATCAATCCTACCCAGCTCGCAACTCATATCATTGTAGTTTCATTTATTTAAATTCAGGACCCTAGTCTCTGAGTCAACTACTTCACTCTCCATCTTAATGAAGAATTCTATCACATTTTGATCGCTCCTCCCCAAGGGGCCTAGCGCAACAAGATTGCTAATTAATCCTTTCTCATGACATAGTACGCAGTCTAAGATGCCCTTGTCTCTAGTTGGTTCCTCGGCATATTGGTCCAGGAAAGCATCCCGTATACGCTCCAGGAATTTCTCCTCCACAGTATTGTTACTTATTTCGTTAGCCCAATCTATATGTAGATTAAAGTCTCCCATGATAACTGCTGTGCCCTTATTGCACGCTTCTCTAATTTCCCATTTAATGCCATCCCCAACGTTCGCATTACTGTTTGGGGGACTGTCTGCCACTCCCACTAACGTTTTCTGCTCCTTGGTATTTCTCAGTTCTACCCATACAGATTCCACATCATCAGAGCTAATATCCTTCCTTACAATTGTGTTAATGCCCTCTTACCAGCAATGCTACCCCACCTCCTTTTCATTTTTGCCTGTCTTTCCTGAATATTGAATACGCCTGGATGTTGCATTCCCTGTCTTGGACACCCTGGAGCCATGTTTCCATAATCCCTATCATATCATATCCATTTACTTCTATTTGCACAGCTAATTCATCCACATTATTACGAATGCTCCTCGCATTAAGAGACAAAGCCTTCAGGCTTGTTTTTTAAACACTCTTAGACCTTTTAGAATTATTATTTACTGTGGCTATGTTTTGTTTAAACCCTTGATTTCTCTGACTGCCACCTTTGCTTGTCTCCTTCCTGTCTTTTGCTTCTATCATTGTTCCCCTTTCATCTGCCTCCCTGCTCACGTTCCCAACCCCCTGCCATTTTAGTTTAAACCTTCCCCTAGAGCACTAGCAAACAATCCCCCTAGGACATCAGTCCCGGTCCTGCCCAGGTGCAAACCATCCAGTTTGTACTAGTCCCACCTCCCCCAGAGCCGGTTGCAATGTCCCAGGAATTTGAATCCCTCCCCCTTGCGCCATTCCTCTAGCCATGTATTTATCTATTTCTACACTGACTAGCACGTGGCACTGGTAGCAATCCTGAGATTACTACCTTTGAGGCCCTATTTTTTAAATTTACCTCCTAACTCCCTATATTCAGCTTTTAGGACCTCATCCCGTTTTTTAGCTATATCGTTGGTACCTATATGCACCATTACAACTGGCTGTTCACTTTCCCCTTCCAAAATGGGAAGGGAAGAGTCAGAGATGTACCATGTGAAGGTGAGAGAAGGGTGGAAATTGGAGGCAAAGTGAATGGAATTGTGTAGCTCAGGGCGAGAGCAGGAAACGGCACCGATACATTCATCAATGTACCGGAAAAAGAGGTGAGGAAGGGAACCCGAGTGGGACTGGAACAAAGCGTGTTCCACATATCCCACAAAAATGCAGGCATAGCTAGGACCCATGAGGGTACCCATAGCAACACCTTTGATTTGGAGGAAATGAGTGGAGTCAAAAGAGAAGTTGTTCAATGTGAGAACAAGTTCAGCCTGTCAGAGTAGGGTGGTGGTGGATGGGGAATGGTCGGGACTCTGTTCAAGGAAGAAGCGGAGTGCCATCAGGCCATCTTGGTGGGGGATGGAAATGTAGAGGGATTGTACGTCCATGGTGAAAAGGAGGTGGTTGGGGCCAGGAAACTGCAAAATGTTAAAGTGGCGGAGAGCGTCAGAAGTGTCGCGGATGTAGGTGGGAAGAGACTGGACAAGTGGAGAAAAGATAGAGTCGAGATAGGAAGAGATAAGTTCCGTGGGGCAAGAACAGGCTGAAACAATGGGTCTAGCAGGGCAGTCCTGTTTGTGGATCTTGGGAAGGAGGTAGAAGCGGGCTGTGCAGGGATGGGGAACTATGAGGTTGGTGGCCGCTGGGGGAAGATCTCGAGAGTAGATGAGGTCAGTGACGGTCTTGGAAAAGATGGATTGGTGTTCGGTAGTGGGGTCATGGTCCAGGTGGAGGTGGGATGAGGTGTCGGATAGTTGGCATTCAGCTTCCGCTAGGTAGAGGTCAGTTGGCCAAACAACAACAGCACCACCCTTATCAGCAGGTTTAATGGCATGTCAGAGTTGGTTTAGAGAATGGAGTGCTGCAATTTCAGTGGGATGTAGGTTGGAGTTAGTGAGGGGAGCAGTGAAATGGAGACAGCCAATGTCATGGCAGCAGAACCTTTTTCCTCAACCGAGGATTCCCCTCTACCATGGTTGACATGGCCCTCGACCGTGTCCATTCTATCTCCCGCACTTCTGCCCTCACCCCTGCCCCTCCCTCCCGGAACCACGAAAGGCTTCCCTTGTCCTCTCCTTTTACCCCACCAGCCTCCACATTCAATGAATCAACCTCCGCCATTTCTGCCACCTCCAACGTGATCCCACCACCAAATGCATCTTCCCCTCCCCTCCCCTTTCAGCATTCCATAGGGACAGCTCCCTCCGAGACACTCTAGTCCACTCCTCTATAACCGCCCGCACCCATTCCCCTTCGCTCGACACCATCCTGTGCATGCGCAGGAGATGCAACACCTGCCCTTATAGCTCCCCCCTTCCCACTGTCCAGGGCCCCAAACAGCCCTTCCAGCTGAAACAATGATTTACTTGTACTTCTTGCAATCTAGTATACTGTATTTGCTGCTCACGATGTGGTCTCTTCTACATTGGGGAGACCAAACGCACATTCAGTGACCACTTTGTGGAACACCTCCGTTCTGTCCATAAAGGTGACCCCGAGCTTCCTGTCGCCTGTCATTTTAATTCACCGCTCCATTCCCACTCAGACCTCACTGTACTCGGGCACTTGCATTGTTCCATGGAAGCTCAGCATAAGCTCGAGGAACAGCACCTCATCTTCCGATTAGGCACTTTACAGCCTTCCAGACTCAATATCGAGTTCAACAATTTCAGATCATAACCTCGGCCCCCATTACATTTTAACTTATATTTTATCCACATCTTTGTTTTGGCCCTCCCCCCTTTTTCTCTCTCCCACATGGCAGCTGCCTCCCATTCTGCCAGCGCATTTCACACCTAATCTAGAGCCGTCTTTTGTCTCCAGTAGTCCTATCACCATCTCGTCTCGTTTTCAATACCTCTTAATGTCTCTTCACTTCTCTTTTGCTCTCTCCCAGCCTGGCCTTTTAATGTGTTTCATTTCCTGGGCTTTTTCAGTCTTGACAAAGGGTTTCGACCTGGCACGTTGACTCTATTTCTCTCTCCATGGATGTTGCCTGGCCTGCTGAGTTTTTCCAGCATTTTCTGTTGTTATTTTTGAAATTACTTTAAAACTTGTATGGAAACTTGGTTTAGAACCCACTTAGAGTAATGTATAGTATACTGGTCTAAAAAAGGATACACAAGCACTGCAGAAAGAGCAAAAAACGAGTTGCAAAAATGATACCAGAACACAAAGTTTAGAACTATCAAATAAGACTGAATAGGCTGCGGCTCTTTTCTCTAGAAAAGAGAAGGCTGAAGGGTGTCCTCAAAGAGGTCTTTAAAATTATGAAGGGAATAGGTAGGTGGACATAGAGAAGATGTTTCCAATTGTGGGGAGTCCAGAACAAGGTTACCTGTATATAAAATAGCCGCTTGTCCAACAGGGAATTCAGGAGAAACCTCTTTACCCAGAGAGTGGTTAGAATGTGGAACTTGCTACCACATAGAGTAGTTGAGGCGAATAGCGTAGATGCTTTTAGTTGAAGCTAGATATGTACATGAGGGAGAATGAACAAAAGGATATGGAGATAGAGTTAGATGAAGTACGGAGTGAGGAGGCACGTGCGGAGCAAAGATATCGCACAGACCATTTGGGTCAAATGGCCGGTTTCTGTGCTGTAGATTCTGTGTAAAACCTCCCGAGTAAAGCCTCGCATATAACCCTGCAGAAATGAGCAGATAGAAAGCTCCCTTACCTGAACACACCACCCTCACATCTTCTTTATGACTCCAGTCGTGTTTACCCCACGGCGCTGAGGGACATTCCCACAGAAACGATTCGTTTCCCGAACAGTGCAGTTCATCCAACCAAACTGGGCCTGAACTTTGTCCACAAGCAGCAGGAAGTTCCACATCCACCGCATTTCCGCAACCCAGCTGTTTGCAAACCACGTTAGCGTCGGCCAGGTCCCAGGAATCATCACAAACTGAGCCCCAGGTCCCATTGTAATAAACCTCCACTCGCCCAGCACATGGGCTTGCACCGCCGGACAGCCTTAACTGCACGTGTCCTGTTAGAGAACAATACAGGAGGATTATACTTCAAATATACATTTATCTCATCACTCAATCCAAACATTGCTGCTCCTCCAGCTAAAAAAATGGTGCTTTATATGTGTCTGTGACAGGTACATGATATTATATCCCGCAACATCTGTCTGCACTTACATATTACATAGAATTATACAGAATGTACAGCACAGAGTCAGGCCATTCGGCCCAAAGGGTCCAACCCGGTATTCATGCTCCACACTAACCTCCTCCCACCCCACTTCCCCTAATCCTTTCAGGATAACATTCTATTCATTTCTCCATCGTTCGATTTATTGCCTCCAGTTCTCCCGTTTGGTTTGGAATGCTGTGCACATAGATGTACAGCCAATATAATTTGTTTTTATTAATTGTGCTACTCACTTTATTTTTAACAATCAATTTATAATTCTGTTCTATAAGTGTATCTGTTCCCTAACCGTTAATCTTACCCGTATTGGTTACCTTGGTCTGACATTCACTCACACCTCCTCTTTCTTTTATCTTCAGGCTTATGTTAATTTCACCAGATTCCTCCCCCCGTAATACTAGCTTATAGACTTATCCACAGCTTTATTTATCACTTCCGCTGCACACTGCATACTGCAGAATGCAACGTACGTACAGCATAATGGAACTTACACCATTTCAGGCCCAGAATGTCTGTCTACATTCACATGCTGTGTAATAACACTAAGACCAGTCCATGCCAAAACATCCTTCCATACTTATACACAACATAATGGAACTTAGACCAGTGAATCTCCAGCACATCTGTCTGCACTTTTATGCTGCACAATGGAACTGATTTGCAAACTCGGCCGCATTTGACCGCCGAGCTGAGCTTCCAATCCCACGTGCTCTCCGTCACAAAGACCGCCGACTTCCACCTCTGTATCATCACTCACCTCCGTCCCTGCCTCGGCCCATCTGCTGCTGAAACGCCGTCCTCCCATCCTGCACCCTCCATAACCTTCAGCTCACCCGAAAACTTCTGATATCCTGACCCGCACCAAGTCACACTCACCATCATCCCTGTGCTCACTGCTCTGCATTGGCTTCCTGTCCGGCAAAGACTCCAGTTTTAAATTACCATCCTCAGGTTCAAATATCACTATAACCGCCTCCAGCCCTAATCATTTCGGGAACTCTACTTTTCTGCAAATGTGGCCTCTTGTGCATCATTCACTTCCTCCCTCCACAATTGGCGGCCGTGAATTTCTCCGTCTTGGTCCCAAGATCAGGAATTCCCTCCCTAAACCTTCCGCCTCTCCTGGTTTAAGACCAGCTCTTGATCTTACCCAAATGGCCAGGCTTTTAGTCGCCTGTTCTAATACCTTCATCTCTCTTCCTGTGAAGCACCTTACGACGGTTGTCTTTCGTTTAAGGCGCTATATAAATGCAAGTTCTCGTTTTTTTCCAGTTCTGCCCGTGTCCTCTCGCTTTTCGCTCATCCCCTGAGTTAAATAACTGGTGTAGAGACACCGAGGAACAAGTGACCAATTTACCACTTTTCTCAGCAGATTAGCTATTCCCTTTGATGGTTCTGTAAAATTGAACCATTTGTTCACCTGAACACAGGACCCCTACGCCGATGCTGTCATTGAGAGATGGATTCAATGTGAATGAGCTGCAGTTCCGGAGCTGAGGCTCGTTTCCTTCACACTGGACATCATTCACCCACACGGGCCCTTCACTCTCTCCGTACTTTGAAGAGTTATAAGCGGCTATCGCAGAGCCGCAGCCCAGCTGTCTGCAGACCACGTTGGCATCATTTAGGTCCCAGAGGTTGTCCCGCACTCTCCCCCAGCTGCCGTTGTAGTAAATCTCCACTCGGCCGTAACAGCGGCTTCCCCCATTAGTCAGTCTCGGCGGCCAACCTTCATCTACAAACAGAAACACATTGCGAGCAACGGGTAAACTGAGCCAAAATATTCCATAATTTACTAACTCTCACCCGGACAGTTATTGTTAATTTTAATGATTATATTTCTGTAATAATTACCCACAAGGTTTGTAGGCAGATCCTCTCCGCCAATTCCTTTTCTCAGTGAATTGATTTTAGAGAGATGCCGAGCAGCTTCCGGAGGCTAATCTGGGGAAAGGGGCTAAAAACTAACTGGGGGCGGGCGGCCCAGGCCAGCTATTGATACGAGCTGTGATCAAAGGCAGGAGCACGGGCACAAAATAGCTTCTGGCTGCTCACAGTTCAGCTAATGTGGAGAGAAACAAACAGAAGTGTAATTGATAGAGCGCTTCCCAGGACGGCCCAAAGCTCTTCACAGCCACTGAAGTACTTCTGATTTGTTGTCACTGCGACAGCGGTGGGACAGGCCGGAGGGGCTGAAGGGCCTCCTCCTGTCCACATGTTGCGATGTTTTAAGTGTGAAACGCGAGAGCTGATTTGCGCTCAGTCAGTCCCCACAAACAGCAATGAGATAACGAACCAGATAATCTGTTATAAGGTGGGGCTGGTTGATGGATAAATGTGTTCCAGGACACCGGGATAACTGTGATGTGCGTAAAGTTCGTGAATAATCAGAGAGACAGAGCAGTTTATGGATATTAAAACTCATCTCGCACTATTTATCTGGCAAGAAATTAACAGAATGTTCTGTGAAAATGCAGCTGATCTATGCGGAGAATTCTATGTTGATTCATATTTGAACCGCTAACATTGATAACGGTCCCAACACTGCTGCAGTGTTTCCGTGCTATAGCAGTGGTCCCGGGGGCTTTTTGCCGTTTCAATAGCTGTTGGTGGCGAACGCTGGGTGTTGCTCTGTATTTACAAAGATTTACACCGTAACACGAGATATGTATTTATTAAACGTGCACTGGATTGAAAGCCTTTGATTCATTGCTAATATACTTCAGTCCAATCGACCGACACACACACCTCAGACTCGCTTAGTGTCAGAGGAAGAAGGTGATCTTGATCAGTAAAACGAGTGAATCAGTGACTTACAGAAATAGTGCCACTGGTGTGAGACTCTGCTCGACAGGAGAACAGTTGGTGTATTTCAGTTCAATACACTGAGTGGACTCACCCGAGCAGATGACACTGGTGTCATTTCCATGTGAGCAGCTAAACTGATCCCAGGATGAAACCGGACAATCCCACAATCGGGACTCGTTCCCCCGGCACCTGTAGTTCTCCTTCCACACTGGGCCGGTTCCCTCCCCAAAGTGAGCTGCTCCCGGGGTTGCGGTGACTGCCCCGCACTGAAGGTGCTCACAGACCACGCTGGCATCTTCGAAACCGAAATAAACATCACACAGAGTCCCCCACTGGTCTCCGTGTAGCACTTCCACCCGGCCGGAGCACCTGTTCTCCCCACCGACCAATCGTGGTCCATGGTTCCCTGTTTTGGAAACAAATACAGATTCAAATAGAATGTAAATCACCTTTAGTATATATAAGGGGCAAAATAGAAAATGGGGGAAGCTTATCCACCACTATCGCACTTCCGTAATTTATCAAATAGTTATTTCTTTGTCGCAATCAAAGTTACTGCAAGACCCCAAGAAGTTGTGTGATAACTCAAAGTTGACAGCTCTTCCTGAAAAACTAATGGAATGTTGGCCGTTATCTCAACGGGCTTGGAATATAAAAGTGAGGAAGTGATGTTTCAGTTGTACCGAGTCTTGGTCAGACACAAACTGGGGCACTGCTCTCAGTTTTGGGCACCGCATTTCAGAAAAGATATATTGGCCTTGGAGGTGTTGCAGCGCAGATTCAGCAGAATGACAACAGTGCTTAAAGTGATGGAGGGACTGGATGTTTAAGGTGGTGGATGGGCAGGCAATCAAGTGGACGGCTTTCATCTGGATAGTGTCGGAATTCTTGAGTATTGTTGCAGCTGCACCCAACTAGAGAGGATTCTATCAACTCCTGACCTGAGCCTTGCCGGTGGTGGAGAGGCTTTGGGGAGTCAGAAGGTGGGCCACTCGCTGCAGAATACCCAGCATCTGACCTGCCGTATTAGACACGGCATTTATGTGGCTGATCATGTAGGGTTTCTAGTGAAAGGCCACACAGAGGATATTGATGGTGGGGGATCGGCGATGGTAAAGCCAATTAATATCAAGAGGAGGTGGTCAGAGTTTGTCATGTTGGAGATGGTCATTGCCTGACCCTTGTGTGGCAGGAATGTTACTCGTGAACTATCAGCCCAAGTCTGGATGATGTCCACGTCTTGGTGCAAGTGGCCATGGCTTGCTTCATTATCTAAGGAATTGCGAATGGAGCTGAACACTCTGCAATCATCAGCAAACAGCACCACTTCTGACGTTATGTTGGAGGGAAGGCAACTTATGAAGCAGCTGACGATAGTTGGGACAAAGACTGAAATTGGGAAGAAACTTTTCACATAAAGAGTAGTGGAAATCTGGAATTTCTCCACCTGCTCCCTAAAGGAAAGCCTTTGCATGCTGTGTTCAATCGAAATGTTCAACACTGTGATAGATTCTTGTTTGTTAAGGGTAGCAAGGAATATGGCTCAAAGGAAGATAAATAGAGTTGAGATACATATCAGTCATGATCTAATAGAATGACCGAACAGGCTAGAGGTAGGGAATCACCTATTTATGATCATATGGATTTGTTTCCCATCATATCAGCTGTGGGGAGTAAAGAGAATTGATTCCATAATATAACTGCCCAATCTTCTCCCTCTGGCCTGATTGTACTGACCAGTGCGGGAGTACAGCCGCCCCCTGATACCCTGCTGTTCAGTAAGTGTGACTCTGGACAGGGTGGGTCGAAATGCTATTGCCATGTGGTACAATTAATGGGGCCTGGTGTTCACATCAAAGTATCTAATTAGGTCAATGCGCGTTTATGAAGTCAATGTCCGACTTTTGGGGACAATGGTCAATTATCTAGGTCAGTGAACAGTTAATGAGATAAGTGATCAGTGTCTTGTTACTACGATTGATGCTAATTAAAGTGACTGCACCACTGAGAAGTTCAGTGCGGGTCCCCTAAGTCAGTGTACCGGTAAAGTTGACGGTGCACGGCTGGTGACATCATTGCGCTGTTAATCAAGTGAATGTCGGGCTAATGACCGCAGTGCAGGCACCATCACACAGGAGCATCAGCAATGGAAATGGTGCCCGGGGTTTAGGACAGTGTCGGTTTAATGACGTCAGCGGATGGGTAAGGAGCGCAGTGAAGGGACCAGAAAGTCCGTGTTTGGGCAACGAGGACAATCGACCGCCCATAACATCAGTGCACGACAAATCAAGTCAGAATCAAGGGATGGTTAACAAAAAAGGAACCAAACTAATGACGTCAATGCACAGTTCATCAAGTCAGCTTATTTTTAGGAAGGGTTCTGAGTTGTTACTTAAGTTAACCTGTAGTTAATAAAGTCTGTAATTTGTTAATGAGTCAAAGTACATTGAACGATGTTCTCGGTCAATGATGTCAGCGTGTGATTAATGATGATAACCCGTCGTGAATGAGGCGGTGTCCTATTAATGAACCTACCGTGATGGTCTATGAGGTGTGCACAAGTTTAATGAGACAGTGCGCGACTAGCGAGTTGTTAGACACCGATTGTGACATCAACTGTCTAAGAGAAAAATACGTTCAGTGCAGGCGGTAAATAAACTAGCAACAAATCTGCTTACTTCAGAAGAAACCTTTAAGTTTAGAAACTTTCTATTGACAAATTATTGCGGATATTTTGACGTGTTCGGCCAGACCTATAACAATAATAGTAAACTGTAAGGACTAGTTTATATATGATATTGTTAGAGAGAAACACAGGAATGTCACCTTCCTCAGTTTTCCCAATATTAAGGAGGAAGTTGTCTGTTGTTCAGTAAGTCTGTACTCACCGGAGCAGATCACACTGGCATCGTTCCTGTGGGTGCACTGGTGGTGATTTACTGGAGAAAGAGGGCAGCCAACCAGACTTGTCTCGCTGCCTGTACATTCAAAGGCATCACTCCGTAGAAGTCCAGTGCCCTCTCCAAAATAAGCCCCTCTTGGCACGGACACCGCGGCTCCACACTGAAGCTGAGCACAGGCCACATTGGCGTCATTCAAATCCCAGTGAAGGTCGCACACTGTTCCCCAGGTTTCACCGTACTGGACCTCCAGTCTGCCCGAGCATGGGGAGTCTCCGGATACTAGTCTAGGAAATCTGTGATCTGAATAATCATAATAATCACAATACTCACGATATTCACCATAAAATATTTACAAATGAATACACATCTGATTAATGACAGATCTGACACTATTGGTTCTCAGATTGGTTCCATTCTGGTCCAATACCGATGATGCTGTTTTTCCTCTAACGCTATTGGTTATAATGTGACTGTCTGGCTTTTTATAATATTGCTTTATTTGTTGGTACCTTACCCAGTGGCCGTCACTCTGATGTTACAAACACGCACTGTATCAGCAGAGAGAACGCGGCAAAGTATCGATAGAGAGAGAAGAGTAAATCGAAGTCAAGCAATCTCTGTCCTCCCTGCACCCACTTTGGGTTCGCTCCTCTGCGGGCCGCATCCATGTTCTCCTTCAGAAAGCAGAGGCCGAGATGGGCCGGCAGAGGGCGCCCTCGCTTTCACCCTGTAACTGAAGGACACCGAGGGGAGAATTTCCCGACCACCCCGCCTCCCTCCAGGCACACACTGCCTTTACACAACACACGATGCATCCGTTTGATGATGACGGTTGGAGCCGGTAGAGCGCATTAACCCAGAATGACCCTAAAGACGGCTTTTCGCATCTGCCTTTTCAATGATTCTATTTTCCTCAATCAATCTACACCAGATTCCAGACCAGTCCTCCATCGCTCTCTGTGAGAAGAATATCCGGACACCAGTCCTAAGTCTGTCTTTCTCTCCCTTCAGTATTTCACACCTTGTTGTATTGACATGTTCAAATTAAAGTTTTCTTTTCTCAGATTCACCATTTCGCCCCATTTACTGCCTCCAGCAGATCACTTCCCGCTACAAGGCCCATTATTCAGCACAGTGGTTTGTAGAGATCTGACTCCAGTTTTGGCTCTACACCACTTCCAGGGTTTAATTGTCCCTGCGTACCTGGTTACCGGAACTATACACGGTGCACAAGGCGAGTCCTGGACAGAGCACTGTCTAGTTTAACTCTGAGCTCTTGTGCCTCGTGACCGGATGTATACACACAGCACAAGGCGTGACTGGATGGAGCTGTGTTCGGTTTAATCCAGACACCCTGATTGGCCCTGCACTCTTTTGCTTACATAGTTGAGCATTCGGTTTGTTTGCTGATTGCTGTTGTTCGCTGATTGGGCATCAGAGGATCAAGGCCAAGAACTACGCTCGATCAAAAACAGATAGAGCCGTGAATTTCTAAATGGTGAAAAGGTAGAAACATTGAAGGCTCAAAGAAATTGAGGGGTACGTGTACACAGATCAATAAACTGCAGTGGTCAGTTACATAAACATAATAAAAAATGCTAATGGAATGTTAGCCTTTATATCTAGAGGGCTAAAATTTAAATGGGAGGAGGTTTACCTACAGCTATACAGCGCCCTGGTTACCCCACACCTGGAGAGCTGGGTACAGTTGTGGGCACCGCACCACAGAACGAAGATATTGGCCTTGGAAGGAGTGCAGCGCAAATTCACCAGAACACTGCCAGTGCTCCAAGGGTTAAATTATGAGGAGGGATGACATGAACCAGGCTTGTATTAACTGAAGTTTAGAAGGTTAAGGGGAAATTTAAATGGTGTTTATAGAATTTTGAAAGGAACTGGTAGGACAGATAGAGAGAAACTTCTTCCACTGGCGGGAAGTCTGGGACCAGGGGACAGAACCTTTAAATCAGAGCCAGGCCATTCAATAGAGTTCAGGAACAATTCTTCACATTAAGGTTGGTAAAAGTGTGGAACTCCTTCCCACAAAAAGCAGTAGATGCAAGCTCAATTAATAATATTACATCGCCATATAGGGACCGGTCTCTAACATCAGATTTAAAGTTTTACAGTGAAATTCCCATAACCACTTATTCATTTAATCAAACACTTCAGCAAATGTCCTCACAAGACGACGACTACAGTGACCATGATTGATGAAAAACACGGGCCGGAGTGCAGATTTCCAGCCATGTTCTCTCTCTTCCCCACTCGCTCTCCCCTCGGTTCCTGTTTAACTGAGACAGAGAGTGCCGATGTGAAGGGAGCCGCAGTGATCCCGATCCTCCCTCATCGACCTCCTCCACTAACAGCGAGTAACCGTTCAGCACATACACCGAATTACCTGGATTAAGTTCGGGGAACGTAGATCCACAGTCAGCACAGCTCTCAGTAAACAGGATCTCTTAACTCCGACCAACACTTATACTATCGGATCCAGGCCGTTCCCTTTGATAACCGGGTCCCAGACCGCTCCCTTTGATAACCGGACCCAGACCACTCCCTTTGATAACCGGACCCAGACCGCTCCCTTTGATAACCGGACCCAGACCGCTCCCTTTCATAACCGGACCCAGACCGCTCCCTTTCATAACCGGACCCAGACCGCTCCCTTTCATAACCGGACCCAGACCGCTCCCTTTCATAACCGGGACCCAGACCGCTCCCTTTGAGAACCGCGACCCAGACTGCTCCCTTTGATAACCGGGTCCCAGACAGATTGTGTTAATCCTGGGAAATCCGCATTTTTATTTTCTCTTACTGAAATGAACTAAATCAATGATTATATTATGCATTCTAGTTTAAAGATTTCATAGTGTTATTGCTTCATTTATAACCATACTTGTAAACCGTGATTATAACTATACTTGTAAACCCTGATGTAATATGCCATGGGTAGACCTGATTAGATTTTAAAATGGAATAAACCGAGGCGCTGGGCCTCCATTGATTAACTTTTTAAAAGTGCCTCTCAGCAAACATAATAATAAGAACAGACAGCGTGTCTGTGGGAACACAACTAGCAAGGTCCTGTGTGGCTGCCACTTTGTGGAATGTTCTGGTATCTGCAGTGAATTAAAAACATAGGCAAACAGCAAGGACACCACATCTCAGCCTATGGAGACATGTTCCGTTTGTGTTGCCAGAACTACCCCAGACATGAGTCTTGATGGTCAAAAACAGATGATGTCAGGGTGTTACGGGATGAGGGCCTGACGGGGGCGGGCGGGATCATTAGGTTCGGGGCATCCCTGTAATTGCACAGGGGCTTTCAGGTGTAAGTCAGTGATTGGGTTAACTGCTCCCCAGAGGCGTTGCTGGGATGAAGTATAAGAAGGGGGTTTCTCAAACACATAGATTGTAGAGACAGTCAGCGAAGAGCTTGGGAACATCCTCTAGACCAGCCGAGGAGGGATTCGGGTTGTTGGAGGACCCACACGCGTCACACCAAGCGGCCGGGCGAGCCTTGAGGCCAGGGCCGATTGGAGTTGAACCCTGGATATCGCGTCTTCTACCCAGGGCATAACGGGAAATATAAATCTTGATTGCACCTTGTTTAACTACCGCTCAGCTGCTGTAATGTATCAAATCTCACTTAAACTGAACAAAATATAATTACTCTCACCAATACGGGTCAAGTCGAATCTTTTGGAACTTGAGAGTGAAAGGGTTAATTGGCAACGACCCAGAACCTCTACCTGCTCCCTTTGATAACCGGGTCACAGACCGTTCCCTTTGATCAGCGGGACCCAGACCACTCCGTTTGAGAATGGCTACCATCTCTGTACAGGGATTGTTCCCCCAATAACAACAGCTGCCCCCAAATATTCCATCTTGCTTTAGTGATGATGAAATGTCATCGACCTGAAACGTTAATTCTGTCTTTCCACAGATGCTCCCTGGCCAGCTGAGTGCTTCCAGCATTATCGGATTTTAGTTCAGATTTCCAGCAGCTGGAGTATTTTGCTTTTGTTTTAGAGTGAAATTTCGGGAATTTGGTGTAAATAAACACTTTGAGTTTGGGTAGTAGCAGAATGGATAGTAAACAACACAATAAGTCATTTTTCTTGGAAGGTAAATGCCTAAATTGGGTAGAGCAGCAATGGGATCTAGAGGTACAGATACACAAATCATTAAAAGTAGTGACGCAAGTTAATAAAGCCATAGAAAAAGCAAACAAAGCCCTGGGGTTTGTTTCTAGAGGGACAGAATTGAAAGGGAGAATAGTTATGTTTGACTTGTATAGAACTTTGGTTGAACCATACTTAGATTAACATAGAAACATAGAAGATAGGAACCCCTCGAGCCTGCTCCGCCATTCAATGCGATCATGGCTGATCATCCAAATTCTGTACCCGGTCCCTGCTTTCTCCCCATATCCCTTGATCCCTTTAGCCTTGAGAAATATATCCAAATCCTTCTTGAATATATTTAATGAATTGGCCTCTACTGCCTTCTGTGGTAGAGAATTCCACAGGTTCACCACTCTCTGGGTGAAGAAATTCCTCCTAATTTCTGTCCTAAATGGCTTACCCCTTATCCTTAGACTGTGAACCCTGGTTCTGGACTCCCCGACCATCGGGAACATCCTTCCAGCATCTAGTCTGTCTAGTCCTGTTAGAATTTTATAAGTTTCGATGAGATCCCCACTCATTCTTCGAAACTCCAGCGAGTACAAGCCCAATCGATCCAATCTCTCCTCATACGTCATTCCTGCCATCCCAAGTATCAGCCTGGTGAATTTTCGCTGGACTCCTTCCATGGCAAGAACATCCTTCCTCAGCTAAGGCGACCAAAACTGCACCCAATACTCAAGATGTGGTCTCACCAAGGCCTTGTACAACTGCAGCAAGACATCCTTATTGCTGTACTCAAACCCTTTCGCTACGAAGGCCAACATGGCATTTGCCTTCTTAACCGCCTGCTGCACCTGCATGCGCACCTTCAGCGACTGGTGCACAAGGACACCCAGGTCTCGTTGCACTTCCCCTTCTCCCAATCTATTGCCATTCAGATAATAATCTCTCTTCCTGTTTTTGCGACCAAAATGGATAACCTCACATTAATCCACGTTATATTGCACCTTCCATGCTTCTGCCCAATCACCCAACCTGTCCAAATCATCCTAGAGTTTCTCAGCATCCTCCTCACAGTACACACGCCCACCCAGCTTTGTGTCGTCTGCAAACTGGGAGATATTACATCTAGTTCCCTTGTCTAGACCATTAATATATATTGTGAATAGCTGGGGTCCAAGGACCGATCCCTGTGGTACCCCACTCGTCACTGCCTGCCACTCGGAAAAAGACCTGTTTATTCCAACTCTTTGCTTTCTGTCTGCCAACCAGTTCTCTATCCAAGTCAGTACCTTGCCCCCCAATCCCATGTGCCTTAACTTTACACACTAACCACTTATGCTGGACCTTATATAAAGCCTTCTGAAAGTCCAAATACACCACATCCACTGGTTCTCCCTTATCTATTTTACCAGTTACATCCTCAAAAAATTCCAGTGGATTAGTCAAGCATGATTTACCCTTTGGAAATGTATGTTGACTTTGTCCGATCCTGTGCACAGTTCGGGTTTCCAATTTATAAAATGGATAAAGAGGCACTGAGAAAATAAAGATTTACAACGATGATTCTGGAACTGAGAGGCAATACCTATCAGGAAAGATTGAACAAGCGAGAAAAAAGACAGCTGAGGGGGTGACTTAATTGTGGTATTTAAGAAAATGACAGCATTTGATAGGGTAGAATAGAAAAGGTTTCCACATGTGGGGTGAGCAAAACTCGGAGCCATAAATATAAGCGGGTCACAAATGAACTACTCTCTGGGTAAATTTGTTTCCCCTGAACTTCCTATTGGAGTCATTTGTCTAAGATTCTGTCCTTTTTATCTTCTCAATATTTATCAAAACTCGAAATGAATGGGAATGTACAGGCAGCTGTGGGATCTTACTGTGTAGTTCCTCCCGTGCTGCCCACAGTAACCGCGGACCCATTGCCCAGGCTCCCTGAGGCTGAGAAACCTCCCTCCCCAGTCTCAGATTCACAGTCTGTGGAAAATATCAGATCGCACAACAAGCGATGAGCGCAGGCGCAGAGCCGGGCTCACGGCGCATGCCCGGTAGCGGCTGTTGGGTTGAGAATGGAGAGTTGGATTGAGATTGTGACATTTCCAGCGGGTCAGCTCATTCACTGCGGCTTTGGGGCAAATCTCAATGGAAACTTGTTCTGTCTGCATTGTTAATGTGCCGAGTGTCAGCTATTTACTGCTCCCGGTGGGGGTGTTTATTGTATAAAATAACAGTAATATTATAATAACACAAACATTAATCCTAATGTTAATAATATAACATTAATAATAACCGGGGAATACTGCAATTATAATCTCTCGCTTTCCGGGGACGGACACCCGCTGATTATTTTACTTCCGCTTTATTCCGGAAACAATCAGAGGCGGCGGGAGATGAGAGGCAGAAGAAAGATTTTTACCTGCGCAGATGACGCCGGCATCATCGGAGTGTGACCCGGAATAGTGATCCCATGGAGGTGAATCACACTCCCGCAGAGCGGCCTCGGTCCCGCCGCACCGAACATTATACGTCACAATGGGTCCGGACCCTTCCCCAAAGTGAGCCCAGCACGGTGCTGACAGCGCGGCCCCGCAGCCCAGCTCCCGGCACACAACAGCGGCGTCCGGCAGGTCCCAGAGATCATCATCCACAGTCCCCCACTGTCCCCTGTAGTGAATCTCCAGTCTCCCAGCGCACGGACTGCCCCCATTCACCAGTCTCAGCTTCACCGTCTCTGTAAAATATCAGAAATAACATCAAGCGGTTAGAGTGTATTAAACCCGCAGTCTACCAGCGCACGGACCGCCCCCATTCACCAGGCCAGAGGGACCATGTGAGGAATCAATGGGAACATCAGACTGTGTCCAGACCCCGAATAAAACCCGGAGTAAGTAAATATTAAACATGGCAAAAGGGAGAGGGAAATATTAATAAACGGTGTGAACGAGCAGGGAACCGGGAGTCAGCAGGAAGTTCCCAGCACCAGAGCGGCACCCACGGGGCCGGGTGGCGATTGGCTCAGAATATATTCCAGCCTCCAGAGGTCGGGAGATGGGCGTGGCTGCAATGGTCAGCTGTCCATCATGGTCAGTACCGATTGGCCGAACGTAGTGAGAGCACAGCCCCAGTCAGGATTGGAAGAAATTCCCCCCAATCCCCGGAGACAGTAGAGGAAGAGGCGGGGCTGGATGGTCATGTGACCCTAATGTCAGCACTGATTGGTGAGGTGGAAAGTGAGAGCTGCTGTGGGACCAGCAGCAGTGTCAGTGGAGCCGGCCCTTCACACTCTGCCCTTCAGGGACCCCGTTTATTGTCGCTCTGCATGAAGGCAGCAGCCGCCTCTCGCCTGGGATTAAAGATCTTTAGTAACAGTCCGCGGGAAACACTCTTCCTGTCCGAGGGACACACGAGGAGCTGGTTAATCGGTGATCAAAAAGACCCTGAGGTTGTCACCCAGCCTTAATATTCAATGGGATGGATCAGAGCAGAGAGATTCCAGATAACGTGAAAATAAAAGGCGATTACCTGACGGGTGAGCTTGACTGTTCCCGGGTCTGCCTGAAATAAGACATTAAGAATTAGAGTTCGCTAGGGCAAGAAATGGATAAAACTGTCAGAAAGAAAAGTCACAAATACAAAGAACTGTGCGGTAAAATTTCCCATCAATTTGCGAAAGAACTGATACCGGGGTCTGTGATTTCATCTGTTCTTCATTCCTTATAAAACCGCAAATACAATCTATGCAGCAACCTGACATTTGTAAAGTGCCTACAGTTTATCGAGAATGATTTTCACACAAACACACACTGACCCCTGGGTGCACTCTCTCCTTGTGATGACGGTGCTCGGGCCCCATTTATTACCAGTGTGTAGGTGCCCAGAGATGGCGGTGGTGATGGACCTGCTTCTCCCGAATGCTTCTCCTCAACGTTGTGCGGTCTTGGGCCAGGGATTCCCAGGTGTCGGTGGGATTGTTGCACTTTTTCAAGGAGACTTTGCGCGTGTCCTTGAAGTGTTTCCTCTGCCCACCTGAGGCTCTCTTGCCGTGTTGGAGCTCCGAGTAGAGCGCTTGCTTTGGGAGTCTCGTATTTTGCATGCGGACGTCCTGGCTCGTCGATCGGATCTGATAGAGCGTGGACAAAGTTTCGATGCTTGGCATGATGGCCTGAGCGAGAATACTGACGTTGGTGCCTTTATCCTGCCAATGGATTTGCAGGATGTTGCAGAGGCAGCATTCGTGGTAATTCTCCAGTGCTTTTAGGTGCCTTCTGTACATGGTCCATGTCTCTGAAGCATACAGGAGGGCGGGTATCACTACTGCTCTTTTGACTGTCAGATTGGTGCTGGGTTTGAGGTCCTGGTCTTCAAACACTCACTTCCTCAGGCGACCGAAGGCTGCACTGGCGGTGTTGGACTTTGTCATCGATGTCTACCCTTGTTGACAGTAGGCTCCCAAGGTACGGAAAGTGGCCCGTGTTGTCCAAGGCGTCGTCATGGATTTTGATAATCGGGGAGCAGTATTGTGTGGCGGGTGCAGGTTGATAGAGGACCTTTGCCTTACTGATGTTTAGGGTAAGGCCCATGCTCACGTACGCTTCAGTGAAGGTGTTTACGATGGTTTGGAGTTCGACCTCAGAGTGTGCGCAGAAGCAAGCATTGTCTGCATAATGTAATTCGATGAGAGAGGATGGGACGACCTTGGACCTGGACTGGAGGTGATAGAGGTTGAACAGTTCCTGTTTGTTCTGTAGATTAGCTCCACTCCAGCGAGGAGCTTACTGAGGATGAGATGGAGCATTGCAGCAAGGAAGATTGAGAAGAGCGTTGCTGTGATAACACAACCTTGCTTGACCATGGTCCATACGTGAATTGGGTTTGTGGTGGATCCATTGGTCTGGAACACGGATGGCATATTGTCGTGAAGCAGCCGAATTTGAGGGCTCTCTCACAGTGATATTAGATAGCGAGGTAAAGGATTCCCATGCAAAGTTCATGATGGAACATAAATATGATTGAAATTATGTTACAGATAATCTTATTGTGTGATGCGTTTCATCTCTTTTATTTTAAACCAATGTTTTCCACGTGGAAATTTCAAAGTTTCAATAAAGTTGTAATTGGAAGTTTCTGCTACTCATTTTATTTCTAAATTCGCCAAACAAAACAAAATGAGCCGTTTGTCAGGCGGGTTCCCACCTCCTATCTCCGCGCTGGGTGTTCCTCATTAAGTTCCTGCTGAGCGAATTCTCTTGTAAACTGTCCTCGCCGATTGGTCCATCATTTTACCCGTTAATGATGTTCGGTTAATGGTCCTCTCGTTTACTGGTTAATTTGCTGCTTTTTGAAATGCAGCCAGTTTGTTAACCTGCTCCCAACCCCCCTGATGATATTGTGTCCCACAGATCTCCAGGTCTCTTTCTATTCTCCCGGTTATATATTACAGACAACGTGACACCGATTCCTGTCCTCAGCTGCGTTTGTCAAGAATTCTTGAATGAGAGCAGTTTCCAAACAGAATCTCTCTGGTCTCGTTTTGGCCCGGGCTCTGTAATGTTGACAGAGCGTTACAAACTTCCACTCCAGGAGAGCCTCTGCAGTCCTTCCCAACACTCTGCTGTCCTGCAAATTCATCTTTTATTGTTAACCATTGACAGACTAGTGGGAAAATTCTTTCAGTATTTACTCAAAAACGTTAAAAACTCAACGCTTCTGTTAGAATTGGTCATTTTGAGATTACAAAATAGAGTCACTAGAGAGTGTTTATAAGAAAATTGTTCTCATGTCAGACTATCAGGCCTGTCAAGAATCAAAATAATTATTTTATATTAAATGATTTCAAGTCCGACTTGAACAGCTTTCACAATTAAATGAGTTCCTGTTATGTTTAAGAAGCAATTGAATAGAAAATCTTTAATTGTAGGTTAAAACCTCCAGTAAAACACCAGAGGGAGCTCACACCAAACAATCCAGACTCTGAGCGTTAACAGCGCAAAGAGTAATTTCAAACAAAATATCTCCATAGCCCTTAACTAGTGCTTGGATAAACGTTACAATGGTTAGAAAATCAGCAAACACGCATCGAATATTGACAAGAACAGGACAAAGTGCTCTGATCGCTATCTGCCGAAGTTAAATATACAAACAAAATCAGGATTTGTTACACAAAACTACCAGAGCATGGGACATGTGGAAGGAGATTGAGAAACATGTCCCGCTATCTCATTAAATGCTACATGACACTATCTAAAACTATGGAGTAATTGGAAGGATATTAAGAAACAAGTCCCTATACCTCATTAAACACTACATGACAATGTATATAAAGTATGGGACATGTGGCAAGAGATTGAGAAACATGTCCCGTTATCTCATTAAACACTACATGATTCTGTAGAAAAAGTATGGACCATGTGGAAAGAGACTGAGTAACATTAATTGTTACATGACACTGTTCGTACAAATGTATGAAATAGAAAGCTTAATTTAACATAAAAAGCTCATAGTTTTGACGATCCTCACAAATTAAACAAAAATAGCATACAGCAAAACCTGGTGTGATTTAGGATCTTTCAATAGCATCATTTATGATGAGTGTACTTGATAAGAACTCCATTAATAATGATTACTAATTGAGGCAATATTGGTTCCACCTCTAGTTAATATTTAACTTTTACAATATTTATAGTCCTTGTCAAATGCTCCAACGCTGAACACATTTTTAAAAAAAGGTCAATTCTCTGCATCACATGGTGTCAGACAGCGCTTCACTGAGAAATATCTGGGACCGAAATCTCTATGTGGGTTCATTCGGCAGTAGGTGCAGCTTTGACTGGTGTTCCACACTCAGTGAGTTCACTTACACCCCAGACTCCGATACACTCTATTCCAACAGTGACCGCGCTCTACTTCCAACAGGCTCTGTTTGAAACACCGACTGGAATATCATCTCCAGTCTGCTCTGTCTGTACGAGAGCCGCAGGGAACAAAATAAAAATAACTGGTGCAGAGTTTGTGCTCGATTTCGGTTTAAAATCTAAATTTGACACAAAGATCCTCTGAAAATTAAAGTAAGTTTTGATCAGGTGCAATATATAATACACATATTTACTGTCACCGAGAGAATTGAACAATTGTTTCCAATTTGAAGTTGATGGAATTTTAAAATCAAACAAACAACCCAAAATATGTATTAAATTAAAATTCTACAAATTAACAAAAACATTTCAATATTCACTTCACTTCACTTCATTTCATACGATCCCAATGAATGACATATTTGAATCAAATATGCCCATTATCTGTAAATTGATTTTCATCAACACGCGATTTGTGAAAATGATTCAGGGAGTGGGATACATTTCATGATTTTTCTCCGTTCTCTGATTTACAGCAAATGTTCTTTAAGCTATCTATAAAGCAGGATTTTAGTTTCCAATCAATTTTATAACATCAAATAAATCACGGTAACATAGTTCGTTAAACGTACAATGCATCTGATAACAGTGCGATAATGTTACCCTGTCAGTAAACCAGGCTTTGTTAATGATCGAGATTAATAAATATAACCAAACACACACTAAAAACTGAGAGAAACTGAATGAAGTCATCGACCGACAAACTCAGCAAAGGTTATCGAGCAGTTGGAAGGAGATTGAGAAACCAGTCCGGATATCTTATTAAACACTACCTGATATTGTATAAAAACATGGGCATGTGGAAGGAGACTGAGGTACGTTAATTATTACGTGACACTGTTAATACAAATGTATGAAATAGAATGATTAATTTCAGATAAAATGTTCATAATTTTGAAGGTCATCAGTGACTAAACAACAATAAGCACACTCCCGGACAGTGTGGAAATTTCAGGAACATATTTGTTTGGAGAGTAAACTTAACAATGATTGTACTGATAATGAATGCAAATTGAACAATATTGGTTCCACGTCTAAATAGTATTTATCTTAACAATATTTAAATTCCTTCTCCAACCCTCTAATGCTGAATAATCTATTTAAATTAGTTCAGTTCACTGTACCACACGGGGTTAGACAGCACTTCTGCTGAGAAATATCTGAGACAGAAATGTGTGTGCGTGTTCAGTCGGCAGTAGGTGCAGCTTTGACTGGTGTTCTACACTCAGTGAGTTCACTTACGCCCCAGACTCTGATACACTCTATTCTAACAGTGAATGCGCTCTACTTCCAACAGGCTCGGTTTAAATAATCGGATTAGAATTTCAACTCCAGTCTGCTCTGTCTGTGCAGGAGCTGCAGGGGACAAAATAAAACAAACTGGTGCGGTAGTGCCTTAGATTTCGGTTTTAAAATTAAATTTCGCTCAAGGCTCACCTGGGAATTTAAAATAATTGCTATTCGGATGTAAAATATTCTTATATCTGAATAGAATGACATCGACAGAAATGGGTAAAGTTTCCCTACTTGTAGTTGATGCAATTTAAAATGAAACAACCAACCCAAAATATGTTTTAAAAGAGAATTCTTCAAAATGCATCAAGCATTTCAATATTCACTTCATGCGATCCCAATGAATGACAAATTTGAAGAAAAGATGCCCGTTTTCTTCAAATTGAATGTGATCAGCAGGCGACTTGAGAAAATGATTCAGGGAGTGATACACATTTCATGCTTTTTCTCCGTCCTATGATTTGCAGAAAACGTTCTTTGAATACTAAAGTCCTGTTTTGTAGATAATTTAATCAGTTTTTAAAAATAAAATAAATTTAACCACAGATCAAGTGTCTGATAGCAGTACGATAATATTTCCCTGTCAGTAACCAGCATTTGTTATTGATAGAGGTTAATAAATATAACCAAACACACACTGGACACAGAGAGAAACTGAATGGAGTCACCGACCAAAAACCTCAGCAAAAAATATCGAGCAAGTGGAAGGAGACTGAGGAACAAGTCCCGAAATATGAATAAACCCTACATGACACTTTATAAAAAGTATGGAGAATGTGGAAGGAGATTTAGAAACAATCCCAATAGCTCATTAAATTCTACATGATTCTGTATGAAAAGAATGGGGCATGTGGACACAGACTGAGAAAGCTTAATTATTACATGACTCTGTACATGTAATTGTTAGATCTGGAAAAATAATTTAATATTAAAAGTTCAAAACTTAGAAGGTAATCACTAACTAAGCAACAACACACACAGAAAATTCTCCAAAGATTTAGGAAATTATATTAACATCAATAGTTGGAGAGTGTATTTAATTGTAATTGTACTAATGATTAATGTTAATTTTGACAATATTGATTCCACCACTAGTTAATATTTTATTAGAAAATATTTATAAACTCATCCAACATTCTAATACTGAAAAACTTTTTAAAATATTTCAGTTCACTCTATCACACGGGGGTCAGACAGCACTTCTAGTGAGAAATATCTGTCACAGAAATGTGTGTGTGAGTTCAGTCGGCAGTAGGTGCAGCTTTCAATGATGTTCTGCACTCAGAGATTTCACTTACAGCGCAGACTCCGATACAGTCTTCTCTAACAGTGACCGCTCTACTTCTAACAGGCTCAGTTTAAATAATCCGAATATATTTTCCACTCTAGTCCGCTCTGTCTGTACAAAAGGTACAGGTGGAAGGCGAATGCGAAATCAGTCCGATATCTCATTAAACTCTACAGGACACTATTAAAATTCAAGGAAACAACCTTAAATTTCCACATCACCTCAATGTCTTCAGTAGTAAAGACCAATAATTATATTAACGTGGTAATAAAAAGCGTATACATAGATAAACTAAACAACAACACTCACAGTAAACTCCACAGAGATTCAAGAAGTTTCAGTGACATATTCTTTTGGGATAGAGTAGTAAAAAATACTAAGAATTAATGCTAATTGAAACAATATTGGTTGCACCGCTAGGTAATATTTTATTATACAATATTATATACCTTGTACAACACCCTAACGCTGGACAAACTCTGCAAAACACGGGGGTCAGACAGCATTTCTACTGAGAAATATCAGTCACAGATATGTGTGCGTGTTCACTTACACCCCAGACACCGATACACTCTATTCTAACAGTGACTGCGCTCTACTTCCAACAGGCTCGGTTTAAATAATTCGATTAGAATTTCAACTCCAGTCTGCTCTGTCTGTACAAAAGCCGCAGGGGACAAAACAAAACAAAACTGCCGCGGTATTTGTGGCCGATTTATGTTTTCAATCTAAGTTTTACACAAATCTCGAGTGGGAATTTAAAATAGGTGTTAATCAGATGAACAATATTCTAAACCCGCTCATTGTCACCGACAGAAATGGAGAATTGATTCCCTATTTGAAGTTGATGGAACTTAAAATCAAACAAACTGCCCAAAATATGTATTAAATGAAAATTCTACAAATTAAATAAACCATTTCAATATTCACCTCATACGATCCCAATCAATTGCAAACTTGAATAAAATATACCAGTTTTCTGTAAATGGACCCAAAGCCCGATACACTCCATTCTATCAGTGAACGCGCTCTACTTCGAACAGGTTCAGTTTAAATCGTCCGATTAGATTTTGAACTCCAGTCTGCTCTGTCTGTACAGGAGCAGCATGTGAAGGCGATTGAGAAACCAGCCCCGATATCCCATTAAGCTCCAGATGACATTATTACAATTCAAGAAAATAACATTTGCTTTCCACATCACTTCAATATGTTCAGTAGTAAAGAGCAATAATTGTATTAATGAGGCACAGATTGTAATATTAATAATCAGCGATGACTCACAGTTGAGAAGCTGCAGTAAAAAGATGGTCAGGAAAGACCGCAGCATCGTCCCCGGAGCCAGTTGCAGCGACGGGACATGAACATTAACCGAATGTTGTTCCCGGTTACCGAGCGGGCCCTTCAGCACCTTCTGACACCCCGACTGAACTCGAACTTAATTCGTGGATTACTGTTTGTACAGAAACCAATGTTTCTTTCAAAATAACCAATAGATTTTGAAATGTGTTAACCGTGAATTGCAGCCTGGTAAAATACACCAATGAGAAGGAACCTGTCCATTAATAGATGCAAAGAGCCCAGGTTCCATCCACTGCCGTTGATCTGCGTGAGTCTGATAAACAAAATGAATCACCGACCCCGCATCCGGATCACAGAATCATACAGAACAGAAGGAGACCATTCGGCCCGTTCTGCTTGTGCCGGCTCTTAGAAAGAGTTGTTTAATTTAGTTCCACATCCCCAGCTGTTTGCCTATAACCTTATACTCCTTTCTTAAGTCTGGTGCGCAGAATTGTATCCAATACTCCAGCTGAGGCATAACCAGAGATTTGTAAAGTTTTAGCATTATTGACTAGTTTTTTATATTCAATACCCATATTTACACAGCCAAGTATCCCATACGCTTTCTTAACCACCCTCTCAACTTCCCCAGTCATCTACAAATATTTGTCAGTTCCCTCTGTTCTTGCGCCCCTCAAAATAGTGCCATTACGATTATACTGTCTCTCCATATTATTCCACTCAAAGTGCAGCATTTCACACTTATCCACGTTAAATTGCATGTTCCATGCGTCTGCCCATTTCACCGGTATGTCGATGTCTTTCTGAATTCTGCTACTATAATGTTCACTGACATAATAAAACTCACTACGCAATTGGTTTGTGCATAAAGCAAGGCTTTAATCAACTTGTTTCAGAACATGGAGGTCTAGTTGTACTCCACTAGTTCCTTGTCTTACAAAATGTCCCTGGCAGGCTGGGGCCGACGCCCGAGTATTTATACTCCTTGGATGGTGCCAACAGCTGGCCATCCAGCATTATTTTGCGAGTAGTTTCTTGATGATTTATGACATTTATAACACTCACTATTTAATACGTTGTGTAAATGTATATCGCCTGCAATATTTGAAATTGTATTCCATGCACAGAAGTCCAGGTCATTTATAGATTGCAAGAAAAGCAATGGTCCTAATACCGACACCTGGGGGACCCCGCTTCATAATTCTATCCAGTCAGATAAAAATTCCTTTACCACTACTCTCTGCCTCCTATTCCTTAGCCAATGTACAACACAAGTTACCATCATCCCTTTAATATAATGAGCGTCTATTTTCGGAATAATCTTCTGTGAGATACTTTATTAAATGGCTTTTGAAAGTCCATAGATACAACATGTACTGCAGTACCTTCATCAGTCATCTCTGTTACTTCATCAGAGAACTCAATCAGTTTAGTCAGAAACGAATTACTGCCCGTTATTAACCTATGCTTCTACAAGTGAAAATTAATTTTGTGCTTGACAATGGTCTCTAGTAGTTTTTCCCACCAGCCCTGACGTTAGACTGGCAGGCCTGTAGTTTCCTGGTTTTTCCCTCTCCGCTTTTTTGAAGAAGTGTGTGACAGTTACAATCCTCCAGCCCTCTGGCCCCACTCCAATATCCAAGGAGATTGAAAGATTGCGATCAGAGCGTCTGTTATCTCTATCCTAGCTTCCCTTAGCAAGCTAGGATTCACCCATCTGAACCGGGTGACTTGTTAACTTTGTGTGGTGCCAACATATTTAGCACCTCCTTTCTATATTTTTTATCTTATCCAATATCTCTACTCCCCACTCCTCTACTCCGGCATTAACTTCATCTTCTTCCTTTGTGAAAATAGATGCAAAGTATTCATTCAGTAGCTCAGTCATGCCCTCTGCCTCCACAAGAATATTTCATTATTTGCCCCTAATCGGCCTCACAATTCCTTTAACTATCCTTTCACTTCTTATATGTATGTAGAAGATTTGGGGGTTCCTTTTACATTACAAGCTAATATTTTAGCATTCTCTCTCTTTGCTCTTATATCCTTTTTCAATTGCCCTCTGCACTCTCTTTAATTTGCCTGGTTTCAATTGTATTCTCTATCTTCCTTTTGTCATAATCCTCAGTTTTCTGTTTTATTTTAATCTCTATTTTCTTTGTCATCCAGGGAGCTCTAGTTTTGGATACCCAATTTTCCCTCTTTATGGGGATATGTTTGTAGTGTGCCCGAAACATCTCCACCTTCAAGGCCGGTCATTGTCCCTTTACTGTTTTCCTGGTCTTTTTTTAATCCACATATGCTAGATCACTTCTCAAATCAGTGAAATTTTAGTTCTCTTCCATTTGATTATTTTCACATTTAATTTTTCTTGTACCATGTTCATAACAAGTTACACATAATTATATTATGATCACTATTACCCAGATGTTCTCACTCTGAATCACACTGCACTTGCTCTACTTCATTACCCAGAACTAGATCCAGTACTGTTTCATTCCTCAGAAATGTAACAGCTCATTTTCTGTCCCGTAACTCTAAGCTCATCTATTCAGTGTTTTAACTATCTAATATGCCGTCCCTTTCTAGAACTGTAATATTATCCTTGATCAATCTGCAAGCCCTTCTTTTCCCCTTCCCTATCCCTCCTTACTATATTGTAGCCATGAATGTTTAGTTCACATTCCTGCCCATGTTTAAGCCAGTTTTCCTTCAAAGTGAATTTATTATAAACCCACGTGGCAACTTGCACCTGTAGATCGTCAACATTATTTGTAGCAGTCCTTGCACTAACACACATGCATTCCAAAACCATGCTAGTCGGCTTTGTTTCTTTCCTCATTTTCCTTACTTCTCTTAATAAGTTATTGTTTGTTCTGTTGCTGTTCGTCCCTCCTAGATTTACTTACTGCAATTACTGTTCGTTCTGTTGCTGTTTCTATGCACCTGGTCTCTCCTCCCTGCTGCTACATCCTGGTGCCCTTTTCCCGGCCAAATTAGTTCAAATCCTCGCCCAGGGCACTAATAAAACTCCCCATGAGGACATTGGTCCCAGCCCTGCTCAGGTGCAAGCTGTCCTGCCTGTACAGGTCCCCCCTACCCGATAACTGGTCACAATGCCCCAGACATCTGAAGTCTTCCATCCTGCACCACTTCTCCAGCCACGCATTCACCTGCACTCCCTGTTTATGTGCTCACTGGCACGTGGCACTGGGAGAAATTCGGAGCAGATCACCTTTGAGGACCTGTTCTTTAATAGTTTTCCATCTTCTGAAACTCTGCCTGTTTGACCTCGGCCTTTTTCCTCCCAATGCCATTGTTTCCAATATGGATCACAACTTCTCCTGTTCCCCTTCCCCTCGCACAATGTCCTGCACCCGTTCAATGATATACTTTACCTCGGCACCAGGGAGGCAATACACCATTGAGAACTCATATATGTGGTTGCAGAAACGCCTGTCTATTCCCCTGACTATCAAATCTCCAAAGCCCCCCAGAGCTACACACTCTTGTGCCCCACTGTGCAGTCCAGACTCCAACAGTGCCGCACATTTGACTCTGACTCCAAGACCCCGCGCTAACTCCACCCGAATGTTATTCAACACTGATTACCGGTTTGTGAGTGAAAATAGGAGTCTATCAGGGAAACACGGACGTAAATCCCCATGAGAGATGATTTTGGTCTCAGACCAACTTTACTGATCGTTATCACTGATATTATCATTTTATTACATATAAAGAAGAATGAATCCTGTCACTTTCTGATGTGCTGCACCCCTTTACCCAGCACTAAAGTATTCGGAATAGGATTGAGTGATTAAACACCGACAATCAGATGGATTCAATCCCAGTTAATGCCTTTCCCAAGAGTGGTTCACAGTGTAGCGGCGCTCACTTTTTTAAATTGACTTCACCGATACAGAGAGGAGAATGTGAGATCCATGAACACTCCGAGCCGGGAGATTCCCGAGTCGGGCCGGTCACCATTCCCGCTGGCGGTCAACACCAGACGGGCTAGAGCTGGACCGATAACCCCACTGGGACAGGCCCGGAGCAGCAACAGGTCACCTCACACATGAGAGCAGCAGTTGCTTTAAATTATAACATATTGAGGTAATTATATGTAACACGTTAATATGAAATCATTCTCCATTCTGATAAATACCGTGATTGTTAATCACCCGGTAGATTTCCCTTCGTCCCTTACACGCACTAAAGCTGGAGTTTAATATCAGTGATCGGCCCCACAATGGTTCCAGTGGGTCCCCCCAGTACTGCAGCTATAATGATCTCACTCTGAACAAAGATTCAGTCTTTGGTTTATTCACTTTAACCGCGTCCCCTAGTGTTCCTCGCCCTGGACTATACAGAGGTAGAGAGCCGATCCACGGACAATTCCCCTTTAGTTGGCGGCCTATATGACTGTGTCTGGTGAAAAAGGAGACCCAGACTAAACAGTCGCTCAGGCCCATTTGCTTTTCCCGATATCACATCTGATACCTTCTGCCTCTAATGTAAAATATCCGCTACAGAACAAAACGGGATTAACAATCACAGGCTGAATGAAACTCGCTTTCACACAACTGTTCAATCTCCCGAATATAACGAAAAGCGGAACAGGAGCCTCCAAACCCAGTGACTCTTTCCAGCCACTACTAAATGTGATGTGATAATTAGGACAGCTCCATACAGAGAAAGGAACGTAGTGAGGGAGAATAAAACAAGAATTCCGGCTCCTCATAAATTTGGGGAAACTGTGACAGGTAAGGACACCAACAGACACATTTGGAGCCCGACACTGCAGTGCTGGAGTGTCAGAGACACGGAGCAGAATGACGGAGGGGCAACTGAGAGCCCAATGGTTCCAGTAAGCCAGTGTCAAGCAGTAAACACAGGTCGAGATAATGATTCCAAACCCTCTCCCTGACAGACAGACTCTATTGACCTGACTGCAGAGAGTGTAGATGCATTTTGACAGAACCAAGGGTTCGGGACCTCTTGTGTCCAAGTGTTCCACTGGAGTTTATCCAGCGGACCGGGGCCGTTTTCCAGTACAGAGCACTGGGAGGGTTCTTCAGACTACAGGTAATGCCTCCAGCGTTGTCCCCAGAGTCTCAGAGATTCCCATTTAGACGTAAGATGGGCCAACTGCCTTCAGCACGGTGGATGCTGTGACACAGGGCCGCTGGCAGGGTGTCATTCTTCTTGATGCTCTAGCAGATTAAATCCAGCACCATTTACCAGACTCACGCACCAACAACTACGGAATTGAAAATACACGGCCCCATGTTCGGGGGTTTAATAGAAGTTTTCCCATCTTGGGATTGATTGCCCCACTGTTGCTATGTCACAGTCTGCCAGTGCTCTTACCCTGAGTCCTGCCTCCATGAAATGGGTTCCCCTTTTGCCCGAAAGCCGCATCGTAACTTGGTCGTGGATCTTGTACATGGAGCAGAGGGACTGCTTTTACTGCATGTCTAGGAGGTCAGAACAATGAAGTAGAACATGCAGCACACCGGTATGATTCGGCCACTTTCCTGCCGCACTCTCTCACCCCAATCGCTCTGCCCAGCAAGGTTTAATATTCTCATCAACTCTTTAATGTCGGTATATGTCTGCCATATGCCATTAAATAAGCGTGAAGAGAAAGCCCATGAAATGGCTTTCCCAGTCTTTCTCCTTCATTTACCTTTCCCGGAAATCAGTCTCTCCCGGTTGTGCTGCTCTGTCCTGATCTTATAAAACCCTCCTGCAACTTTACCTCCCTTATCACCCTGCCTGCTCGAGGTTCTCTGTTTCCATCTTTCTATTGTCTTGTGGGCTATCTCTCTCTTCATTCCTTTATTTGGTGTACTGATTGACAACCACTCTAGTGTATTTTTTCACTGGCATGCTATCTATCAATCTATCTATCTATTTATCTATCTATCTATTTATCTATCAATCTATCTATCTATCTATCTATCTATCTATCTATCTATCTATCTATCTATCTATCCATTACTCTGATTAGTGTATAGGTTTCTCACGTGCTCCAGTTCATTGGTTTCACTCTCCTCTCTCTGTTTCAATATCTCTCTTTTCTCTCTGTCTCCCTCGCTCTCTCTGGCTCTCTCTCTATATTTTATCATTTTTCTCTCTCTATGTCTCTTTCTCTATAACGTTCTTTCCATCCCATTGATTCTTGTACAGGG
This sequence comes from Somniosus microcephalus, assembly GCF_052327205.1. Taxonomy (NCBI): domain Eukaryota; kingdom Metazoa; phylum Chordata; class Chondrichthyes; order Squaliformes; family Somniosidae; genus Somniosus; species Somniosus microcephalus. Next base: position 34,419,525 of record NC_141016.1, read on the forward strand.
TCACCTCATGCTGTAGTTAATTGCGTTCACTCTCATCTCTGTCTGTGTCTCTGTCTGCATTTCTCTCTCTGCCTGTGTCTCTCTATATCTATCCGTCTCTGTCTGCCTGTCTCTCTCTGTCTCTCCATCCCTCTGATAAAAGTACAATGTCACTACATGCTCTAGATCAAAGCTTTCATTCGCCTCTCTGTGTCCATCTCCAGTCCCACTCACTCCCACCGCTCACTGTTTCTCACATATTCTCTGTTCTACCCTCGAACGGGAAGTTCAGGCGCCAATAGTTAAACCAATATGTTTAAATAGCTTCATGTTTATCTAAATACTCTTATGTGAGTATCACCGATGGGCTGATGGAATCACTGCAATAGTGACAAATGATATTGGGTCAAAGGATCAGGATAATGAAACGGTTTGGTTGGAGATAAGGAATAATAAGGGGAAAAAGTCACTAGTGGGCGTAGTCTATAGGCCTCCTAACAGTTGCAACTCTGTTAGTTGGAGTATAAATCAGGAAATAGTTGGGGCTTGTAATAAGGGAACAGCTATATTCATGGGAGATTATAACTTTCATATTGACTGGACAAATCAAATTGGGCAGGGCAGCCTTGAGGAAGAGTTCATAGACTGCATTAGGGACGGGTTCCTTGAGCAGTATGTTACTGAACCAACCAGGGGGCAGGCAATCTTAGATCTGGTCCTGTGTAATGAGCCAGGATTAATAAAAAATGTCCAAGTAAAGGATCCACTTGGAATGTGTGACCATAACATGGTTGAATTCCAAATTCAGTTGGAGGGTGGGAGAGTTGGATCTGAAACCAGCATACTAAGTTTAAATAAAGGAGACTATGAAGGTATGAGAGCAGAGTTGACTAAAGTGGACTGGGAAAATAGATTAAGGTGTAAGATGGCACATGAGCAGTGATGTACATTCAAGGAGATATTTTGCAATTTTCAAGAAAAATACATTCCACTGAGGAAAAAGGGGCGTAAAAGAAAAGACAGCCATCCGTGGCTTAGTAACGTAATAAAGGATAGTATCCGACTAAAAACAAGGGCATATAAAGTAGCCAAATCTAGTGGGATGATAGAAGATTGGGAAGCATTTAAAAGGCAGCAAAGAATAACTAAAAGATTAATTAAGAAAAGGAAGATAGATTATGAATGTAAACTAGCAAAAAATATAAAAACAAATAGCAAGAATTTCTACAGTTATATAAAAAGTAAAAGAGTGGCTAAAGTGAATGTTGGTCCCTTAGAGGAGGAGACTGGAAAATTAGTGCTGGGGAACATGGAGATGACAGAAATGCTGAACAAATATTTTGTATCAGTCTTTACAGTAGAGGACACTAAAAATATCCCAACACTGGACAAAAAGGGGGCTATAGGGGGTAGGAGCTAAACATGATTAAAATCAGTAAGGAGATGGTACTCGGTAAGATAATGGGACTTAAGGCAGATAAATCCCAGGACCTGATGGCTTACATACTGGGGTCCTGAGAGAAGTAACGGCAGGGATTGCGGATGCATTGGTGGTAATTTTCCAAAACTCCCTGGATTCAGGAAAGGTCCCAGCAAATTGGAAAACTGCTAATGTAACGCCCTTATTTAAAAAGGGAGGTCGACAAAAGGCTGGAAACTATAGACCCATTAGCCTAACATCTGTGGTTGGTAAAATGTTGGAGTCCATTATTAAGGAAGCAGTAACAGGACATTTGGATAAGCTTAATTTAATCGGACAGAGTCAGCATGGTTTTATGAAGGGGAAGTTATGCTTGACAAATTTGCTCGAATTCTTTGAGGACGTAACAAACAGGTTGGATAAAGGGGAACCAGTGGTATGATATGGCAGCTGTTGCTCCTGTGACCGGAAAGCCCTGCAGCGGGTAGTCAAAACTGCCCAACGCATTACTGGCACCCGGCTACCGACCATAGAGAATATCTACCAGAAACGCTGTTTACGGAGGGCACTGACCATCATCAAAGACCCTTTCCACCCCAGCCACAGTCTGTTCACCCCCCTGCCATCTGGGAGACGCGACAGATGCATTCGCACCCGAACAACCAGATTTAGGAACAGCTTCTTTCCCAGGGCTGTCATCCTACTGAACTCCACAAATAAACTCTAAAGCCTGCACATCTGCCAACGCACTTTATTATGGTTATGTTTATGTATTACAAGCCAAATGAATGTTGAATGTTAAATGTCTTAACCTAAATGTACACTCTCGGGAGCCGCAAGCCTACATTTTGTTGTGCTGCACTTGTGCACTAACAATGACAATAAAGTTGATTATTATTATATTATTATTATGTGGTGTATTTGAACTTCCAAAAGGCATTTGACAAAGTGCCACACAAAAGATTACTGCACACGATAAAAAATCACGGGACTGGGAGTAATATACTGGCATGGGTGGAAGATTGGCTATCTAACAGAAAACAGACAGTTGGGATAAATGGTTCATTCTCGGGTTGGCAATCAGTGACTAGTGGTGTTCCGCAGGGGTCAGTGCTGGGACCCCAACTCTTTACAATCTATATTAACAATTTGGAGGAGGGGACCAGGTGCAACATATCCAAGTTTGCCGACGATACAAAATGGGAGGGAAAGCAGTGAGTGAGGAGGACATAAAAAACCTGCAAAAGGACATAGACAGGCTAAGTGAGTGGGCAGAAATTTGGCAGATGGAATATAATGTTGGAAAGTGTGAGGTTATGCACTTTGGCAGAAAAAGTCAAAGATCAATTTATTATCTAAATGGAGAGAAACTGCAAAGTGCTACAGTACAAAGGGATTTGGGGGTCCTGGTGCACGAAACATAGAAGGTTAGTATGCAGGTACAGCAGGTGATCAGGAAGGCCAATGGAACCTTGGCTTTGATTGCAAGGGGGAAGGAGTATAAAAGCAGGGAAGTGTTGCTTCAGTTATACAGGGTACTGGTGAGGCCACACCTGGAATATTGCGTACAGTTTTGGTTTCCATATTTAAGAAAAGATATACTTGCTCTCGTGGCAGTTCAGAGAAGGTTCACTCGGTTGATTCCGGAGATGAGGGGTTTGACTTGTGAGGAAAGGTTGAGTAGGTTGGGCCTCTACTCATTGGAATTCAGAAGAATGAGAGGCGATCTTATCAAATCATATAAGATTGTGAGGGGGCTTGATCGGGTGGATGCAGGGAGGGTGTTTCCACTGATGGGTGAGACTAGAACTAGGGGGCATTTTCTTAGAATAAGGGGCTGCCGTTTCAAAACTGAGATGAGGAGAATACTTCTTCACTCAGAGGGTAGTAAATCTATGGAATTTGCTACCTCAGAGAGCTCTGGAAGCTGCAACATTAAATACATTTAAAACGGAGATAGGCAGTTTCCTAGCTGATAAGGGAATTAGGGGTTATGGGGAGCGGGCAGAGAAGTGGACGTGAGTCTAGGCTCAGATCAGCCATGATCCTGTTGAATGGTGGAGCAGGCCCGAGGGGCCATATGGCCTACTCCTGCTCCTACTTCTTCTGTTCTTATGTTCTTATGTTCTACTCAGATATTGTTTTGGTAAAACATATGGTCGATTCGCATTGTTTAATTCTGGCTAAATTATTTCATTATTTCTTTTTTATATAATATATAACCACAACATATAATGCTGGTTCATTACATCTATTTCTCCATACAATAGGCAAGTACTGAAATGTCAAAACCAAAATACTGCGGATGCTGGAAATCCGGAACAACAACAGAAAATGCTGCAAAAACTCAGCAGGCCAGGCAACATCCGTGGAGAGAGAAATAGAGTCAACGTTTCAGGTCGAAACCCTTCCTCCCATAAGCAGAATAGCAATCACCTGATAAATACAATTTCACAACACTGAAATAAAAAAAAAATTACAAGTTCAAAGTTAATTAAAATACCCTATAATTAAAAATTTTAAAATAGATTAAACTTTTTAAATAATAAATTCAAACATTTATAAACGGGTCAAAAATAACCTGAACTAATTTTAAAAGTAAGTGAATGTTTAAAGCATTAAAAAAATTGTTTTAACATTTATTTAAATGCTCATGCATTTAAGAGAGACTTATGCCTACTTTTGCCAGGTGTAAGGGTTTGGTGGGTATTCACTGGGCAATAGTTGTGCCAATCACACAAATCTGCAACACCGAATGTGAATTTGTAGTGGCTGGTTATGATCTGCCATGAAGAAACTTGACAGATCGTAAGTTCTGGGTTATCGCACATCAGTACCTCTCCATGTTGAACACCACTTGGAAGAAGCACTGAGAGTAACAAGCGCACAGAACATACTCTGGGTGGAGGACTTCAATGTCCATCACCATGAGTGGCTCTGTAGCACCACTACTGTCCGAGCTTCCCGACTCCTGAAGGATATCGTTGCCAGTAAGGGCCTGTGACATGTAGTGAGAGAACCAATACGAGGGCAAAACCCGCCTGACCCCATCCTCACCAATCTCTCTGTTGCAGATGCATCTGTCCATGACAGTATTGGTAACATTGACAACCGCAGTCATTGTGGACACGAAGTCCCGTATTCACACTAAAGACACCCTCCATCGTGTTGTATGACACCCCCACCATGCTTAAAGGAATAGATTCAGAACAGACCTAGCAGCTCAAAACTGGGCATCCATGAGACGCTGTGGACCTTCAGCAGCAGCACGATTGTATTCCACCAAAATCAGTAACATCATGGCCTGGCATATTCCTCATGTTAATATTGCCAGCAAGCCAGGGGACCAAGCTTGGTTCAATGAGGAGTTTCGAAGAGCATGCCAGGAGCAGCACCAGCCGTACCGAACAAAGGGTGCAAACCTGGGGAAGCTGCAACACAGGACTACATGCATGCTAAAAAGTGTAACAGCAAGCTACAGAAAGGGCTAAGCGATACCAAAATCAACGGATCAGATCAAAGCTCAGCAGTCCTGCCACATCCAGTGGTGTACCATTAAACAACTAAAGGGAGGTGGAGATTCCATGAATATCTCCATCCTCAATGATGGTGGAGCCCAGCACGTGAGTGCAAAAGGCAAGGCTGAAGCGTTTGCAACAATCTTCAGCCAGAAGTGCTGAGTGGATGATTCATATCGGCCTCCTCCTGAGCTCCCCACCATCACAGAAGACAGTCTTCAACCAATTCAATTCACTCCATGTGATATCAAGAGATGGCTGAGCTCACTGGATACAACAAAGGCTATGGGCGCCGACCACCTCCCAGCTCTCGTGCTGAAGACTTGTGCTCCAGATCTTTCCGCGTCTGTAGCCAAGCTGTTCCTGTACAGCTAAAACACTGGCATCTATCTGACAATGTGAAAAATTGCCCAGGTATATCCTGTCCACTAAAAGCAGGACAAATTCAATCCAGCCAACTATTGCACCATCAGTCTGCTCGTAATCATCAGCAAAGTGATGGAAGGTGACATCGACAGTGTTAACAAACGGCACTTACTCACCAAATACCTGCCCACTGATGCCCACTTTGTGTTCCACCAAGACCACTCGGCTCCAGACCTCATCACAGCCTTGGTCCAAACATGGACAAAGCAGCTGAATTCCAGAGGTGAGGTGAGAGTGACTGCCCTTGACATCAAGGCAGCATTTGACCGAGTGTGACATCAAGGGGCCCTAGTAAAACTGAAGTCAATGGGAATCGGGGGAAATCTTACATTGGTTGGAATCATACCTAGCACAAAGGAAGGTGGATGTGATGGTTGAAGGTCAATCATCACAGCCCCAGGACTTCGCTGGAGGAGTTCCTCGGGACAGTGTCCTGGGCACAAACATCTTCAGCTGTTTCATGAAAGACATTCCCTCCAACATAAGGTCAGAAATGGAGATGTTCACTGATGACTGCAGTGTTCAGTGCCATTCACAACTCCTCAGATAATGAAGCAGTCCATGCCTGCATGCAACAAGACCTGGACGACGTTCAGGCTTGGGCTGATAAGTGGCAGGTAACATTCACGCTGCACAAGTGCCAGGCAATGACAGTCTCAACCAAGCGAGAGTCTAACCATAGTCCCTTGTCTTTCAACGGCATTACGATTGCTGAATCCCCCATCATCAACATCCTAGGGGTCACCATTGACCAGAAACTTAACTGGACCAGCCACATCAATATTGTGGCAACAAAAGCTGGTCAGAGGCTAGGTATTCTGCGTCGAGTCTCTCACCTCCTGACTCCCGAATGTCTTTCCACCATCAAAAGGCTCAATTAAAGTGTGTGATGGAATACTCTCCACTTGTCTGGATGTATGCAGCACCAAAATCGCTCAAGAAACTCGACACCATCCAGGACAAAGCAGCCCGTTTGATTGGCACCCTGTCCACCACCTTAAACATTCACTCCCTGCACCACCAGCAAACCGTGGCTGCTTTATATACCATCTACAAGATGCACTGCAGCAACTCGTCAAGTCTTCTTCGGCAGCACCTCCCAAACTTGTGACCTCTTCCACCTAGAAGGAGAAGGGCAGCAGGCGCATGGGAACACCACCACCTCCAAGATCCCCTCCAAGTCACAAACCATTCTGAATTAGAAGTATATCGCCGATCCTTCATTGTTACTGTGTCAAAATCCTGGAACTCCCTACCTAACAGCACTCTAGGAGGACCTTCACCACACGGAATGTAGCGGTTCAAGTATTCGGCTCACCACCACATTCTGAAGGGCAGTTAGGGATGGGCAATAAACGCTGGCCTTGCCAGCAACGCCTACATCCCATAAACGAATAATAAAAAAGTGCTTTAGGAAGGGAATTCCAGAGCTTAGGCCCTTGGCATCTGAAAATCCTTTAATTACCAGGAGCTGCATCAATGGTCGTTGAACAAAAACTACTGATTAAGTTCCATTGTTGAGTCGAGTATTGATGGGAAATAGGTCTGTTTTTGTTGAGTGGTGAAATTCTATAGCAAGCTGGTGTGTCTGACTAAATATTTCATTTCTTACCTGATTTCAGTAGAATTAAAATCAGCCAAGTTCTGGACAGGGCGTGCGATCTGCCCATCAGAATAATACCCAGAGGGTGAGGTTGAAATTTCACCAGAAATGTACTGGACAGACAGTATATATAGATAGAGGGGCACAGGGATCTGGCAGAAATCTCATAAGAATATAAGAACATAAGAAATAGGAGCAGGATTAGGCCAATCGGCCCCTCGAGCCTGCTCCGCCATTTAATAAGATCATGGCTGATCTGATCCTAACCGCCATTCTACTATCACAGAACCATCTCCTGAATCTAACAGAATTACACACACGAAATAGGAGCAGGATCAGGCTACACGGCCCCTGGGCCCGCTCCGCTAGCCACAGGGCCATGTCCGATCGGAACCTAGACTCATGTCCAAATTCCTGCCCGCTCCCCATAACCCTTAACTCCCTTTACTTCTAGGAAACTGTCTATTTCTGTTTTAAATTTATGTAATGATGTAGCTTCTACAGCTTTTTGGGGCAGCATATTCCATGGACCTACCACCCTCTGAGTGAAGTAGTTCCTCCTCATCTCAGTTTTGAAAGAGCAGCCCCTTATTCTAAGACTATGCCCCCTAGTTCTAGTTTCACCCACCATCGGGAACATCCTCCCCGCATCCACCCGATCCAACCCCTTCACAATCTTATATGTTTCAATAAGATCGCCTCTCATTCTTCTGAACTCCAATGAGTAGAGTCCCAATCTACTCAACCTCTCCTCATATGTCCATCCCCTCATCCCCGGGATTAACCGAGTGAACCTTATTTGTACTGACTCGAGAGCAAGTATATATTTTCTTAAGTATGGACACCAAAACTGTATGCAGTATTCCAGGTGCGGTCTCACCAATACCTTGTACAACTGAAGCAATAACTCCCTATTTTTATATTCTATCCCCCTAGCAATGAAAGCCAACATTCCATTGGCCTTCTTAATCACTTGCTGCACCTGCATACTAACCTTTTGAGTTTCCTGCAGCAGGACCCCCAGATCCCTTTGTACTTCAGTACTTTCCAGTATCTTGCCATTAAGATAATAGCTTGCTCTACGATTTTTCCTGCCAAAGTGCATAACCTCACACTTTCCAGTATTGCATTCCATCTGCCAAATCTCTGCCCATTTACTTAGCCTGTCTATGTCCCCTTGCAGGTTTTTTATGTCCTCCTCACTCACTACTTTCCCTCCCATCTTAGTATCATCTGCAAATTTTGATATGTTACACTCGGTCCCCTCCTCCAAATCGTTAATATAGATTGTAAAGAGTTGGGGACGCAGCACCGACACCTGCGGAGCACCACTAGTTACTGATTGCCATTCTGAGAATGAACCATTTATCCCAACTCTCTGCCTTCTGTTAGATAGCCAATCCTCTATCCATGCCAGAATATTACCCCCAATCCCGTGATTTTTTATCTTAAGCAATAATCTTTTGTGTGGCACCTTGTCAAATGCCTTTTGGAAGTCTAAATACACTACGTCCACTGGTTCCCCTTTATCCACCCTATATGTTACTTCCTCAAAGAACTCCAGCAAATTTGTCAAACATGACTTCCCCTTCATAAAACCATGCAGACTTTGTCCTATTAAATGATGATTATCCAAATGTCCTGTTAATGACTCCTTAATAATGGACTCCAAAATTTTACCTACCACAGATGTTAGGCTAACTGGTCTATAGTTTCCAGCCTTCTGCCTACTGCCCTTTTTAAATAAGGGTGTTACATTAGCAGTTTTCCAGTCTGCCGGGACCTTTGCTGAGTCCAGGGAGTTTTGGAAAATTATTACCAATGCATCCACAATCCCTACCGCCGCTTCCCTCAAGACCCTAGGATGTAAGCCATCAGGTCCAGGTGATTTATCCGCCTTGAGACCCATTATTTAACCGAGTACCACTTCCTTAGTGATTTTGATCGTGTTTAGCTCCTCCCCCCTATAGCCCCCTGTTTGTCTAGTGTTGGGATATTCTTAGTGTCTTCTACTGTAAAGACTGATACAAAATATTCTTTCAGTGTTTTTGCCATCTCCACATTTCCCACCATTAATTTCCCCGTCTCATCCTCTAAGGGACCAACATTTACTTTTGCCAACCTTTTTCTTTTTATATAACTATAAAAACTTTTACTATCTGTTTTTATATTTTTTGCCAATTTACTTTTATAATCTATCTTCCCCTTCTTAATCAATCTTTCTGTTATGTTTTGCTGTCTTTTAAAGTTTTCCCAATCCTCTATCCTTCCACTAGATTTGGCTACCTTATATGCCCTTGTTTTTAGTCGAATGCTATCCTTAATTTCTTTACATAGCCACGGATGGCTGTCTATTCCTTTACACCCTTTCCTTCTCAGTGGAATATATATTTTATGGAAGATGTAAAATAACTCCTTAAATGTACACCACTGATCATGTATCGTCTTACCCTTTAATCTATTTTCCCAATCCACTCTACTCAATTCCACTCTCATACCTTCATAGACTCCTTTATTCAAGCTCAGCACGCTTGGTTGAGATCCAACCTTCTCACCCTCTAATTGAATATGGAATTCAACCATGTTATGGTCACTCATTCCAAGGGGATCCTTTACGAGGACCTTTTTTATTAATCCTGTCTCGTTACACCAGATCTAAGGTTGCTTGCCCCCTGGTCGGTTCAGTTACATACTGCTCAAGAAACCCATCCCTAATACACTCAATGAACTCATCCTCAAGGCAGCCCTGCCCAATTTGATTTGTCCAATTAATATGACAGTTAAAATCCCCCATAATTATAGATGTTCCCTTATTACAAGCCTCAACTATTTCCTGATTGACACTCCGTCCAACATAGTTGCAACTGTTCGGACGCCTATAGACTACGCCCACTAGTGTTTTTTCCCCCTTATTATTTCTTATGTCCACCCAAACTGTTTCATTATCCTGATCTTATGAACCAATATCATTTCTCTGTATTACAGTGATTCCTTCCTTTATTAACATAGACACCCCACCTCCCCTCCCTTTCTGCCTGTCCTTCCTGATCGTTAAATAACCTGGTATGTTTAATTCCCAGGCATTGTCACCCTGCAGCCATGTTTCTGTAATGGCCACAAGATCATACCCATATGGAGTTATTTGTGCCATTAACTCGTCTATTTTGTTACGAATGCTACGTGCATTCAGATAGAGAACTTTCAAAGATGTTTTGTGATACTTAGTTCCTGCTTTTGCCCTTTTTATTACTTTACCTTTTACTCCATACCTTCTGCCCCTTCCTGACACGCTCTGGTTTTTAATTTCCCCACTGCTACCTAAGTCTATGACCTTCTCTGTTGTTATTTTTAATATTTGCTCTCTTGGAACCTCCCCCCACTAGTTAGTTTAAAGCCCTCCCTACAGCCCTAGCTATATGATCCGCCAGGGCTCTCGTCCCAGCACTGACCAAGTGAAGCCCGTCGCAACGGAACAGCTCCCTCCTGCCCCAGTACTGGTGCCAGTGTCCCAGGAAGCAAAACCCATTTCTCCCACACCAGTCTTTGAGCCACGAATTTAACTCTCTAATTTTATTTGTCCTAGCCAAATTCGCTCGTGGCTCAGGTAATAATCCAGCGATTATTACCCTTGAGGTTCTGTTTCTTAATTTGACCCCTAGCTGTTCATACTCCTTTAACAGAACCAGCTTCCTAGTCCTGTCTACATCGTTTGTACCAACATGGACCACGACAACGGGATCCACCCCCTCCCACTGCAAGTTTCTTTCCAGCCCAGAGGAGATGTCCTTAACCCTGGCACCGGGTAGGCAACACAGCCTTCGGGACTCTCGCTCTCGGCTGCAGAGAACTCTATCTATCCCCCTAATAATACTATCCCCTACCACTACATCATTTCTAGTTACTCATCCCTCTTGAATGGCCCCCCGTTCCACGGTGCTGTGGCCAGGTTGCTCATCCTCCCTGCAGTCCCTGCTCCCGTCCCCACAGGGAGTAAGAACCTCGAACCTGCTGGACAAGAGCAATGGCTGCGGCTCCTCCAGCTATACCTCCTGGTTCTCCATACCTGCCTCACTTGTAGTCACAACGTCCTGTCCCTGACCATAGGCTACATCTGAATGAATGAACTTCATAGGTGTGATCACCTCCTGATACACAGAGTCCAGGTACTTCTCCCCCTCCCTGATGTGTCGCAGTGTCTGAAGCTCAGACTCCAGCTCATCAACACGGAGCTGGAGTTCCTGTAGCAGCAGAAACTTGTCACAGACGTAATCACTGTGAGCCTCAATGGGGTTCACCGGCTCCCACATCTCGCAACAGTAACACATCACCTGCTCCATTCTATGTAATTAATTAAATTTTTTAATTTTAGTTATGGACACCTGATTATAGATGCTAGTATCACCTTTAATTAATTGGATTTAATTTAAATCAATCCCTCTAATTACACCAGTTTAATGGTTTACCAGCAGTCACTCTGCACCAGAAAGGCCTTATTAACTACAACCCACAGAGATAAAGATTGAAAAGAGCACCTAACACCCCACTTACCCTAACTCACACACTTACCCAAACTCACAGCACTCTCTTCTGACTCGCACTCAGTGCTTGCTCGCACTAGCCTGGTCTTTTTATACTGTTTGTTTGTTTACAGCCAAATGAGTCACCCCTGCTGATTGGTTAGAAGACTGGTTTCCACTGCCTGCTGTGCCAATTTACTCCTACTGCAGTGTAACCTTGTTTTACTCTTCTTAAACCAACAGAATCCCAAATATTTAACTTTTCCCCTTTACTTAAACTGCTTAAGTAATCTTATCAAGAATGATTTAAAGAGAAATAACAATTAAAGAACTCACACACTTACCCAAACTCACAGCACTCTCTGCTGGCTCGCACTAGGACTGGTCTTTTTATACTGTTTGTTTGTTAACAGCCAAATGAGTCACCCCTGCTGATTGGTTAGAAAACTGGTTTCCACTGCCTGCTGTGCCAATTTACTCCTACTGCAGTGTAACCTTGTTTTACTCTACTTAAACCAACAGAATCCCAAATATTTAACTTTTCCCCTTTACTTAAACTGCTTAAGTAATCTTATCAAGAATGATTTAAAGAGAAATAACAATTAAAGAACTCACACACTTACTCAAACTCACAGCACTCTCTGCTAACTTGCACTCAGTGAAATTTAACGGGCAATGTAAGGCAAAGGGGATTATTCTACTCCAGCCCCAAGGGGGGTTTAGAAAGGAGAGGGAACTTTCTCGTTGGCAATATCACAAAAAGAACACTTTTCCATCTTTTATTATATTCGCTTAACATCATTATTTTAATACAAATGCATAGCTCTGCAGATTCTGGAAATCTGAAATAAAAACAGAAAATGCTGGAAACACTCAGCAGGTCATAGAATCATAGACATTTACAGCACAGAAGGAGGCCATTCGGCCCATCTTGTCCGTGGTGTCCGACAAAGAGCTATCCAGCCTAATCCACTTTCCAAAACTTGGTCCGTAGCCGTGTAGGTTACGGCACTTCAAGTGCATATCCAAGTACTTTTTAAATGTGATGATGATTTCGGCCTCTAGAGCCCATGGGCCCCGATAACATCCCGGCTCCCGTGCTGAAGAACTGTGCTACAGAACTAGCTGCAATTCTCGCCAAGCTGTTCCAGTACAGCTAGAACACTGGCATATATCCGACACTGTGGAAAACTGCCCAGGTATGTCCTGTCTACAAAAATCAGGACAAATCAATCCCAGCCAATTACTGCCCCATCAATCTAATCCCAATCATCAGCAAAGTGATGGAAGGTGTCATCGACAGTGCTATCAAGTGACACTTAATCACCACTAACCAGCTCACTGATGCCCAGTTTAATTCCGCCAGGACCACTCGGCTCAAGACCTCATTACAGCCTTGGGCCAAACATGGACAATGGAGCTGAATTCCAGAGGTGAGGTGAGAGTGACTGCCCTTAACATCAAGGCAGCATTTGACCGAGTGTGGCATCAAGGAGCCGGAGTAAAACTGGAGTCAATAGGAATCGGTGGAAAAACGCTCCACGGGCTGGAGTCATACATAGCACAAAGGAAGATGGTTGTGGTGATTGAAAGTCAATCATCACAGCCCCAGGACATCGCTGCAGGAGTTCCTCAGGACCGTGTTCTAGGTCGATCCATCTTCAGCTGCTTCATCAATGAAATTCGCTCCAACATAAGGTCAGAAATGAGGATGTTCACTGACGACGGCACATTCAATGGCAATACGATCACAGAATCCCCCACCATCAACGTCCTGGGGGTCTCCATTGGCCAGAAACCTAACTGGACCAGCCACATAAATACTGTGGCAACAGAGCAGGTCAGAGGCTAGGTATTCTGCTGTGAGTGTATCACCTCCTGTCTCCCCAAAGCCTTTCCACCATCTACAAGGCACAATTAAGGAGTGTGATGGAATAGTCTCTACTTGCCTGGATGAGTGCAGCTCCAATTCAAGAAGCTCGACACTATCCAAAACAAAGCAGCACAATTGATTGATACCCGATCTACCACCTTAAACATGCACTCTCTTCACCACCAGTGTAACATGGCTGTAGTGTATACCATCTACAAGATGCACTGCAGCAATCCGCAAAGGCTTCTTTAGCAGCACCTCCCAAACACACGCCCTCTTCCACCAAGAAGGACAAGGCCAGCAGGCGCATGGGAATGGCACCAGCTTCAATTCCCCTCCAAGTCACACACCATCCTAACTTAGAAGTATATCACTGATCCTTCATCGTCGCTGGGTCGAAATCCTGGAACTCCCTCCCTAACAACTCTGTGGGAGTACCTTCAACACACAGTCTGCAGCATTTCAAGAAGGCGGATCACCAGCACCTCCTCAAGGGCAACTAGGGATGGACAATACATTCTGGCCTTGCCAGCAATGCCCAGATGCCATACACGAATAAAACATAACACATTGAGGCAGTGAGTTCTAGACTGCCTCCACCCTCGGGGTGAAAACATTTCTCCTCAAATCCCCTCTAAACTTACTACCAATTACTTTAAATCTATGCCCCCTGGTTATCGAACCCTCTGCTAAGGGATATAGGTCCTTCCTGTCCATTCTATCATGGCCCCTCATATTATGTACAACTAAATTAGGTCTTCCCTCAGCCTCCTTTTTTCCAAAGAAAACAACCCCAGCCTATCCAATCTTTTTTCATAGCTAAAATTCCACAACCCGGGCAATATCCTCGTAAATCTCATCTTCACCCTCCCTGGTGCAATCACATCCTTACTGTAATGAAGTGACCAGAATTGCAACAATATTCTAGCTGTCATCTAACTAGTGTTTTATACAGTGCAAGCATAACCTCTCTGCTCTTATATTATTTGCCTCGGCGAATGAAGGCAAACTTCCCGTATGCTTTCTAAACCAATTATCTACCAGTCCCACTACCTTCAGGGATCTGTGGACATTCACTCCAAAGTCCCTGAGATCCTCTGCACTTCTCTGTGTCCTACCATTTATGGTGTATTCCCTTGCCTTGTGAGCCCTTCCCAAATGCATTTCCTCACACTTCTCCGGATTTAATTCCATTTGCCACTGTTCTGCCCACCTGACCAGTCCATTGATATCTTCCTGCAGTCTGCAGCTTTCTTCTTCATTATCAACCAAACGGCCAATTCTTGTATCATCTACAAACTTCTTAATCATACTCCTACGTTCAAGTCTAAGTCATTGATATATACCACAAAAAACAAAGGGCCTAGTACTGAGCCCTGCTGAACTCACTGGAAACAGCCTCCGAGTCACAAAAACAGCCTTCGAACTTTGTTTCCTGCATCTGAGCCAAGTTCGGATCCAACTTCCACATTACCTTGGATCCCATGGGCTTTTACTTATGTGACCAGTCTGCCATGCGTGAAATAGAAACATAGAAACATAGAAGATAGGAGCAGGAGTAGGCCATTCGGCCCCTTGAGCCTGTTCCCCCATTTAATGAGATTATGGCTGATCTTTCAAATTAAGTACCCTTTCCCTGCTTTCTCCCCATATCCCTTGATCCCTTCAGCCTTAAGAAATATATCTAACTCCTTCTTGAATATATTTAATGAATTGGCCTCAACTGCCTTCTGTGGTAGAGAATTCCACAAGTTCACCACTCTCTTGGTGAAGAAATTCCTACTCATCTCTGTCCTAAATGGCTTACCCCTTATCCGTAGACTGTGACACCTGGTTCTGGACTCCCCACCATCGGAATCATCCTTCCTGCATCTAGTCTGTCTAGTGCTGTTAGAATTTTATAAGTTTCAAAGAGATCCCCTCTCATTCTTCTAAATTCTAGCGAATATAATCCTAATCGTCTCAATCTCTCTTCATATGTCATTCCTGCCATCCCAGGTGAACTTTCGCTGCACTCCCTCCATGGTAAGAACATCCTTCCTCAGATAAGGCGAACAAAACTGTGCACAATACTCAAGGTGTGGTCTCACCAAGGCCGTGTACAACTGCAGCTAGGCATCCTTGCTCCTGTACTCGAATCCTCTCGCTATGAAGGCGTGCCTAACATTTTCCTTCTTAACCAGCTGCTGCACCTGCATGCTTACCTTCAGTGACTGGTGCACAAGGACACGCAGGTATCGTTGCACTTTCCGTTTTCCCAATCAATTGCCATTCAGATAATAATCTGTCTTCCTGTTTTTGCCACCAGTGTGGATAAGCTCGGATTTATCCACATTATACTGCATCTGCCATGCATCTGCCCAGTCACCCAACCTGTCCAAATCTCAGTCGAAAACCTTGCTAAAATCCATATAGACTACATCAAACACACTACACTCATCGACACCCAGGCATCATCTGCGGAGAGAAAAACAGTTGACGTTTCAGATCGATGACACTTCAGCAGAGCTGGAAACTGGTCTACATTTAACAGTTTTTAAGCAAGTACAGAGACAATGAAAGGGAGAGGGGAGGGAAGAACAAAAGGATAGGTCTGTGATAGGGTGGAAAGCGGGAGTGATTAAATGACGAACTGGATGATGTTGCGAGGCAAAAGGGGGTCATAATGGGACAAGTAATGAAACAAAAAATGGGTCTAGATGAGCTGAGAATGACAAAAGCAGAATCATTACCAGCAACTGCTGTGCAACACAGTGGGAGCAGTGGTAATGATCTCAAAACGTTGAACTAAGTGTTGAGACATGAAGGCTCTAAAGTGCTGAATCGAATGATGAGGTGTTGTTCCTCGTACTTCCATTGAGCTTCATTGGAACAGTGTCAGAGTCCGAGGACAGTGAGGTCAGAATGGAATTGGTGTGGAGAATTAAGATGACAGGTGACTAGAAGCTCAGGATCAAGCTTGCGGACTGAATGGAGTGTTCCACAAAGCGATCACCCAATCTGTGTTTGGTCTCCCTATGGAGAAGAGTCAGGATCGTGAGCAGAAAATACAGTATACTAAATTGAAAAAAGTAAAAGTAAATTCTAGGCACCACAATTTAGGAAGGAGGTGAAGGTGAATGATTTAGAGAGTACAGGAGAACGTTACTAGAATGGATCCAGGGCTGAGGGATTACAGTTACTTGGATAGACCAGAGAAGCTTGGGTTGTTCTACTTCGAGCAGATAAGGCTATGAGGAGTTTAGATAGTGTAAATGAAGAGAAACCATTGCCAATAGCAGATCTATCGATAACTGGAGGTCACAGATTTAAGCTGATTGGCAAAAGAATCAGGGGTGAAAATGAGGCAAAACTTTATTACGCAACAACTGGTTAGGATTTTGAATGCACTTCCTGATAGGGTGGTTGATATCGATTCTACAGTAGTGTTCAATTCGGAATGTGATACATACTTGAAGGGGAAAATAAGTGCAGGGTTATGGGGCAAGAGCAGGGGAGTGAGACTAACCGGATTTCGCTTCAGAAGACCGGACGCAGACACAATGGTCCAAATGGCCACCTTCTGTGCTCTACTATTCTATTTGGGGCCCTGGATGTTGGGAATTGAGGAGGTAAAAGGGCAGGTGTTCCATGTCCTGCGTTTGCATGGGAATGTGCCGATTGGGAGAGGATGTTTAGGTGATTGAAGAGTGGACCATGGTGTCGTGGAGGCAACAGACTCTTTGTAATGATAAAATGGGAGGAGAGGGGAAGATCTGTTTGGTAGTGGTATCATGCTGGAGGTGATGGAAATGGCAGAGGATGATCCGTTGCATGTGGTGGCCGGTGGGGTGGAAGGTGAAGACAAGGGAAACCCTATCAAGGCACTGCGAGGAAGCGTAAGGGGTGAGATCATAAGTCCAATTAATGGGATGGACACGGTCGAGGGCCCTGACAATCATGGTGGAGGGGAATCCTCGGTTGAGGAAAAAGGAAGACATATCAGAAACAATGGTATGGAAGGTGCCATCTTCAGAATCGATGCGGCAGAGATGGAGAAACTGGGAGAATGGAATATAATCCTTGCAGGAAGCGGGATGGGAGGAAGTGAAATCAAGGTAGCTGTGGGACTCATTGTGCTTATAGAAGATGTTGGTCAACAGCATATCCCCAGAAATGGTGATAGAGAGGTCGAGGAAGTGAAGGGAAGAATCGGAGATGAAGCATATGAAGGCGAGGGAGAGGTGGAAATTGGAAACAAAGATGAAGGTATTTTCCAGTTTGGGGCAGAGCAGGAAGTGGCACCAATACTGGCATCAATATGCCGGAAATAGAGGTGAGGGAGGGTTCCTGACTAGAACCGGAACAAAGAATGTTCCACGTGTCCCACGCAAAGGCAGGCATAGCTAGGACCTATACGGTTTCCATAGGAACACCTTTTCTTTGCAGGAAGAGAGTGGAGTCAAAGGAGAAGTTACTCAATGTAAGGGTGGTGCATGGAGACTGCTTGGGTCTCCGCTCAAGGAAGAAGCAGAGGATCCTTAGGCCATCCTGGTGGGTGATGGAGGTGTAGAGGGACTGGATGTCCATGGTGAAATTGAGATGGTTAGTGCCAGGAACAGTGGCGGAGGGCGTTGACCTGAAATGTTAACTCTTTGTCATTCCACAGCTGCTGCCTGACCTGCTGAGTACTTCCGGCATTTTCTGTTTTTATCATCCTTTTAATTAATCCTGGATATATATATCATATTAAAGGTAGACAACTCAATAGTCTCGAAGAGAGTTCTTCCATTATGTCTGAGCACTGTAATATTTTATAGTTTAAACCTAGTGTGTTGCCCTTTTCAAACTCTTTCTACATCCTGATTACAATCAGTGTATTAATTGAGAGAGTGTGTGGTTTACAGCGTTTATTGTCAGTCACAGACTGCAAGGCCTTTAACCGAATGTTAAACAAGCCGTTAAACACACAGACAAAAACCGACCTGAACCATTCAGACATGTTGTACAATGGCCTTTATAACATGTTAGAAAATGACAGCGATAACTAGCTGAAATATCTACTTGAAAGTTCTGTTCTCCTGTCGGTGACCTAAAGGGGCCGTTTAAAAGGACCTCAGTTAAACAATTGTGCGGGTATTGATAGCATTGTGTTTGGACTGGGATTTGTGCGTCTCATTATTATAGATTCCGGTGGATTCTCCAAAATCCCAAATCAGTCTCATTAGTAGAAGAAACAGCGGAATATGGAGAATTCGCAGCGAATTTCTACAGAGATACTCAAATGATTTGATTTGCATTTCAGAGAGGGCAATCACTCCAACAGGAGACCTTTAGCAAGCTGTTGGGTTGACCTTCAGTCTGAATGTGGTCTGAAGCTCAGAATGTTTAGTTTTGCTAGTATTGATAATTAGGAACTTGGTAACAGGGCACTTAGAACATCGAAATATGATTAGGCTGAGTCAACATTGTTTTATGAAAGGAAAATCGTGCTTGACCAATCTGTTACAGGTTCTTGAAGATGTAACTGGTCGGATGGATAAGGTGGAACCAGTGGATGTAGTGCAATTGGACTTTTAAAAAGCCATCGATAAGGAGCCACACAAGAGGTTATTACACAAATATCGGACTCATTGCATAGGGGGTAGTATATTAGCATGGATTGAGGATTGGTTAATGGACAGAAAACTGAGAGTAGGAATAAATGGGACTTTTTCGGTTTGGCAGGCTTTAACTAGCAGAGTATCACCAGGATCAGTGCTTGGGCCTCAGCTGTTTACAATCTATATTAATGACTTAAATGAAGGGACTGTGCATAACATATACAAGTTTGCTGATGACACAGTATTCATTGGGAAAGTTAGCTGTGAGGAGGACGCGAAGAGGCTGCAGAGAGATATAGACAGGTTGACAGAGTGGGTAAGAACACTGTCGTCCAAAGATGTGCAGGTTAAGTTGATTGGCTATGATAAATTGACCCTTAGTGTTAGGGGGATTAAATACGTGGGGTTACGGGGATATGTGTTGGTGCAGGGGTTATGGGGATCGGGTGGGATATGTGTCGGTGCAGGCTCGATAGGCCGAAATGGCCTCTATCTGCACTGTGGGGTTTCTGTGATTCTGTGATTCTGTGATTGCAAATGGAATACACTGTGGGGAAGATTGAAGTTATCCACTTTGGTAGGGAAAAAAAATCTGAATATTTTTGAATGGTGAGAGACTGGGAAATGTTTGCATTCAGAGGGACCTGGGTGTCCTTGTACATGAATGACAGAAAGTTAACATGCACGTAGAGCAAACAATTCGGAAAGCAAATAGTATGTTAACTTTTGTTACAAAGGACTTCATGTATAACAGTAAAGAATTCTTACTACAATTATACAGGGCATTAGTCTGGCCACACCTGGAGTACTGTGAACAGTTCCAGTCTCCTTACCTAAGGAAAGGCATACTTGCATTCGAGGGAGTAAAACGAAGGTTCACTAAACCGGTTCCTTGGATGATGGGATAGTTCTATGAGGAGAGATTGGGTAGACTAGGACTATGTTCCCAAGAATTTAGCAGAATGAGAGGTGATCTAATTGAAACATTTAAAATTCATCAGGGGCTTGACAGGTGTAAATCTGATAAAATGATTCCCCTGGCGGTGTCATAGTCTCCAAATAAGTGGTCGACCATTTAGGACTGAGATGAGGAGAAATTTCTTCACTCAAAAGTTTGTGAATCTTTGGAATCTCGACCCCAGAACGCTGTGGCTGCTCAGACGTTGAGTGTATTCAAGACAGAGGTCAATATTTTTGGGGGTACGAAGCGAATTATGGGATATGGGGATAGTGGGGGAAGGTAGAGTTGAGGAAGAAGATCAGCCATGATCTTGTTGAATGACGGAGCAGGCTCGAAGGGCCAAATGGCCTTCTCCAGCTCCTATTTCTTATGTTATTTCGATGCTTCAAATAGCGGGTGCCTGCTCTATGGGTATTTAGTTCTTATTGTTAAATTGTGAGGGAAAATTCAGTGCAGTGATTCGGCTCATGTCCTTTTTTGTCTAGCTCTTGTTAGCTTGTGAGTGATGGTTCCGTACAATGATTCAGCTCCTGTCTCTTGCTCTCTTTAGTTCTTTCTGCATCGGTTCCATTATGTTCCAAACGACAATTTTAAACACATCAGTTCACTCAATAATTGTATAATTTTCCGTTGTTTATTCAGTGATTGCCAATAGAAGTTCGATCCACAATTTGGGTCAACTTTTAGAAAGCGGGTGTCCAATGAACGATCTCTGTAGTTGTCTCTCGAGGCTTATCTCATTTGTCTGCTATTGAGCACCTGCTCTGATGTTTCATTGTGGCGGTATGATGCTGAATTTCGACAAGTAGTTAAACATTACATCACACCACCGAACTCATCTTCCTCTCCACCCCCATTTAAACATTCCGAAAGGACTGTTCCCTCCATGAAACCCTGTTCCATTCTTCCATCACCCACAGCACCGGCTGCACTTCCCACGGCACCATCCCAAGCAAGCGCAGTAGATGCAATACCTACTCTTTCACCTGATCCCTTCCTACCGTCCAGGCCCCGAAATCATCCTTCCAAGTGAAACAGCGATTTACGCCTTTCAATTTAGTCTACTGCATTCACTGCTCACGATGCAGTCTCCTCTACATTTGGGGGACCAAATGCAGATTGGGTGATCGCTTTGCTGAACATTTCCATTCAGTCTGCAATCATGACCCTGAGCTTCTGGTCACATGTCATTTTAATTCTCCGCCTCACTCCCACTCTGACCTCTCTGACCGTGACCTACTGCACTATTCTAATGAAGCTCAACGGAAGCTCGAGGAACAGCACCTGATCTTTCGATGAGGTAGTTGACAACCTTTCAGACTAAACATCGAGTTCAACAGTTTCAGATCATAATCCCTGCTCCTATTCTTTCAGACAGCGGGTGCAGGTAATGAATCTGTTGTCCATTTAAACATTCCTGCCTTCCACCCTATCACAGAGCTTCTCTGTTGTTATATATCCCTGCCAACTCTCCTTACCTTGAGGTGGTTTATATTGTTTGGTGGGAATGAGGAGGCCACTTATTCCTTCGATGGTAAGAAACTAAATGGAGTAGAGGACTAAAGAGACCTGGGAATATAGATTCAGATACAGATTCAGTTTAGATTTATTTGCCATATGTAACAAGTACAAAGGAATGCTTGTTCCCCGTAGGGATGCGTCAGCTATACATACAGTGCCGCGTTCAGATTCAATACAATGGCTTCCCATGGCAGTGGGAGCACGCTGTCCCTCAGCTGCTCCGTCCTCCACTTCACCGCGGCCTTCTCCTCACTGTTGCTGACTCCATGTGTGGTGGCCTGCTTCTCCCGCTCTGGCCACCATGCCCGGCTCCCCTCCTCCCATCCGGACTGCGAGTTACCCGAAATGGAGCTGCCAGCCGACGTGCTGCAGCATGTCATGAGTCTGCTGCTGCTGCTCATTACGCTGTGCTCCTCTGCCCGACTTGCCGAGCACCCACCCAATGTGCTGGATTCATTTCTACAGGCAGAGAATATAAAAGCAGCGAGGTAATTTTAAATGTTATAGAACCTTGGTTAGATCACTTGGAGCAATGTGTGCAGTTCTGATCTGTATCAAGGATGTCACTGAGTGGCTGCAGGGCATTGTGGAGGGAGAGGGCGAACAGCCAGCTGTCATGGTCCACATTGGTACCAACGACATAGGTAAAAAAGGGATGAGGTCCTGCAACAAGTATTTAGGGAGCTAGGTAGAAGATTAAAGAGCAGGACCTCAAAGGTTGTAATCTCTGGATTACTCCCGATGCCACGTGCTAGCGAGTATAGGAATAGGAAGATAGAACAGATGAATGGTGGCTAAAGGGATGGTGCAGGAGGGAGGGCTTTAGTTTCCTGGATCACTGGTTCTGATTCTGGGAAAGGTGGGACTTGTACAAGTCGGACGGTTTACACCTGAACCAGAGGGGGACCAATGTCCTTGCGGGGAGGTTTGCTAGCACTGTTGGGGGGGGTTTAAACTAACTTGGCAGGGGGATGGGATACAGAGTGGAGCTATAGTAGGGGGTGATTTACAGCCAAATACGGAGGAAAAAACAAGTCAGCTGGGAAAGCAGAGCAAATATGTGAAGGCAAAAGGGAATATGGCAAGGCTGGAAGGCATTTATTTTAATGCAAGAAGCCTTGCAAATAAGGTGGATGAACTGAAGTTGTTGTTGAACACATGGGAGTACGATATTTTTGTTATCACGGAGACATGGTTGAGGGAGGGTCAGGACCGGCAGCTCAATATTCCGGGGTATAGAATCTTCAGGTGAGACAGAGGGGGGTGTAAAATGGGAGGGGGTGTTGCAATATAAATTAAGGAGTCAATTACTGCTGTAAGGAGGGATGATATATTAGTGGCATCGTCTAATGAGGCCATATGGGTAGAACTTAAAAACAAAAAGTGGGCAAGCACTTTGCTGGGAGTGTACTATAGGCCCCCAAACAATCAGGGGGAGACAGAGGAACAGATATGTAGGCAAATCTCAGCGAAGTGCGAAAATAATAGGGTATTAATAGTGGGGGATTTCAACTTCCCCAATATTAATTGGGATAGTCAGAGTGTGAAAGGCTTAGAGGGCGCAGAATACTTAAAGTGCATCCAGGAGAGCTTTTTGAGCCAACATGTAGCAAGTCCTACAAGAGAGGGGGCGGTACTGGACCTAATTCTAGGGAATGTAGCCGGGCAAGTGGTGGAAGTGTCAGTAGGAGAGCATTTTGGCGACAGTGACCATAATTCGGTGAGATTTAAGGTGGTCATGGAAAAAGGCAAAGACGGCTCGGAAATAAGGGTTCTAAATTGGGGGAAGGCCGATTTTAATATGATAAGGCAGGATCTGGCCAAAGTGGACTGGGAGCAGCTACTTATAGGAAAATCCACATCAAAACAGTGGGAGACTTTCAGAAGGGAAATAGAGAGAGTACAACGCCAATTTGTTCCCGTAAAGGTCAAGGGGGGGACCAACAAGCAAAGGGAACCTTGGATGACAAGGGATATACAGAAATGCATTAGGAAAAAAAGGGGGGCTTTTGGCAGTTACAAAAGACTAAAGACGGGGGAAGCCCTGGAGGAGTATAAAAAGTGCAGGGGCATACTTAAAAAAGAATTTAGGAGAGCGAGGAGGGGCCATGAAATAACACTGGCAAGCAAAATAAAGGAAAATCCTAAGATGTTTTATAAGTATATTAAGGGCAAGAGGATAACCAGGGAAAGGGTAGGGCCCATTAGGGACCAAAGTGGCAATCTGTGTGTGGAGCCAGATGATGTAGACGGGGTTTTAAATGAATTTTTTGCATCTGTGTTCACTATGGAGAAAGACGATGTAGACATAGAAATCGGGCAAGGGGACTGTGATATACTTGAACATATTAGCATCGAGAGGGAGGATGTATTGCGGTTTTAGAGGGCCAAAAAGTGGATAAATCCCCAGGCCCGGACGAGATGTATCCCAGGCTGCTGTGTGAGGCAAAGGAGGAGATTGTAGGGGCTCTGACACAAATTTTCAGAACCTCTCTGGCCATAGGGGATGTACCAGAGGACTGGAGAACAGCTAACGTAGTACCATTATTCAAGAAGGGTAGCAGGGAAAAACCAGGGAATTACAGGCCAGTGAGCCTAACATCTGTGGTAGGGAAATTATTGGAAAAAATTCTGAGGGACAAAATTAGTCTCCACTTGGAGAGGCAAGGATTAATCGGGGATATTCAGCATGGCTTTGTCAAGGGTAAATCATGTCTGACCAAACTTATTGAATTTTTCGAGGGGGTGACTAGGTGTGTGGATGAGGAAAGTGCTGTGGATGTGGTATACATGGACTTCAGTAAGGCTTTTGACAAAGTCCCGCATAGGAGACTGGTCAAGAATGTAAGAGCCCATGGGATCCAGGGTGCCTTGGCACGTTGGATCCTAAACTGGCTGAGTGGCAGGAGGCAGAGGGTGATGGTCGAAGGTTGCTTTTGTGACTGGAAGCCTTTGTCCTGTGGGGTACCTCAGGGATCGGTGCTGGGTCCCTTGCTGCTTGTGATCTACATAAATGATTTGGATGAGAATGTAAAAGGTATGATCAGTATGTTCGCAGATGACACGAAAATTGGTGGGGTGGTAAATTGCGAGGAGGAAAGCCTCAGGCTACAGGACGATATAAACGGGTTGGTCATTTGGGCGGAAAAGTGGCAAATGGAATTTAACCCTGAAAAGTGCGAGGTGATGCATTTTGGACGGACAAATAAGGCAAGGGAATACACAATGAGTGGTAGGACCCTAGGAAGTACAGGGGGTCAGAGGGACCTTGGTGTACATGTACATAGATCCCTGAAGGCAGCCGAACAGGTAGATAAGGTGGTTAAAAAGGCATATGGGATACTTGCCTTCATTAGCCGAGGCATAGAATATAACAGCAGGGAGGTTATGATGGAGCTGTACAAAACGCTGGTAAGGCCACAGCTGGAGTACTGTGTGCAGTTCTGGTCGCCTCACTATAGGAAGGATGTGATTGCTTTGGAGAGGGTGCAGAGAAGATTCACCAGAATGTTACCTGGGATGGTGCGCCTCAGCTATGAAGAAAGACTGAACAGGCTGGGGTTGTTTTCCCTGGAGCAAAGAAGGCTGAGGGGGGACCTGATTGAGGTGTACAAAATGATGAGGGGCATAGATAGGGTAGCTAAAGAGGAACTTTCCCCCTTATTAGGGTGGTCAATAACAAGGGGGCATAGATTCAAGGTAAGGGGCAGGAGGTTTAGAGGGGATTTGAGGAGGAACTTTTTCACCCAGAGGGTGGTTGGAGTCTGGAACTCACTGCCTGAAAGGGTGGTAGAGGCAGGAACCCTCACAACATTCAAGAAGCATTTGGAAGAGCACTTGAAATGCCATTGCATACAAGGCTATGGACCAAATGCTGGAAAATGGGATTAGATTGTACAGGGATTGATGGACGGCGCAGACACGATGGGTCGAAGGGCCTCTTTCTGTGCTGTATAACTCTATGACTCTATGACTATAAAAATGATAATGAAGGACTAGAGTAAATGCAGATAATGTTTTCAAGAATTATACGTGAATTGAGAAGATGCGACTGTCAGAAAGATTGGGCCGGCCAGGGCTCTGCTCTCTGGAAAAGAGAAGACTAAGAGGAGGCAGTTTAGAGATCTTCAAAATTATGAAGGAGTCTGATTGCGTGAATGTGGAGAAACTGTTGCTGCTTGTGGTTGAGTTCATGACAAGGAGGCATTAATATAAAATAGCCTCTAACAGATCAGATAAAGCAGCTAGGTGGATTTATTTTTCACACAGACGATGGTGATAATGTAGAACTCGATGCCATATGGGGTGTTTGATGCAAATAACATTGATACATTCAATGGGAGGCGTGATACTTAAATGAGAGGGAAGGTAATAGACGGGTACGGAGCATGGTGGGATGAGGTCATTGGAGTGGGAGAAGGCTTGTGTGGAATTTCCACACTGGCATAGTCCAGTTGTGCCAAGCTTCCTTTTTGTCCTGCTGTAGATTCTATGAAGTTCTTTGTAACTGTTATCATTGTATGTTCAAGTGGTTTTAAGCCAATCTGTGAATCAGTGCACTCTGAAGAAATACTGCCCAAAATTGTTTCTATCCCCATCACAAGGATCACGGTTCTGAATGATTGTTCATTTATCTTCACTGATTATTTCCTCTTGGAACATTATGTTCCACATAATTTGTTTATTTGGGTACTTATCATTGCCTACTAATATATATTTTATTTCCTGGAATTTTTGTTTACTTTTTAACAGTTCTGTTTTGGAGCCCAGCCTGCTCTGGCTATTACCACTGACTGCAGTGATTCTACATTCACCCACTGAACAGCGACCTCCATTGTTAATGCGCAGTTTTGCTGCATTTACCCAATGTACAGCGACCCCTTTGTTTATGGCCCAGTTTTTCACTGGAGCTGACCCTGCTCTGACTATTGTCGCTGACTGTTGTGATTCTACAGTCACCCTCTGTCCAGGGACCACCATTGATTCTTTCGCAGTTTTGCTGCATTGATCCACTGCAAGGCGACAGTGTGTCTGAGCCGTGCCGGTCAGAACTGCTTCACAGTCGCAGTCCATAACTTTGCAACTTTTTGGGACAAGTTGCCAGATATTTGAGGAAATGTGTTTCAATCACTCAGTGAGAATCTCAGAGAGAAGGACAGCCAGCAGACATATTTACAGGTAATCAGAAGATCTGAATTTTCACCATCGATGTACTGTACCAGGGAGAGACGTGACGTGTTCCCTATAAACGAAAAGGCAAGTGTTTTATAGATGCTGATCACTTGGAATCTAGGATGACCTTCCATAACCCCAGTGTGTGAAAAGCCGCTCGCAGTCTGCAGAGTCTTAGAGCAGTCGCTGTGTGTTTTGCTGTTCTGTTGAACTGACAGGAAGCACCTGGCTTTGTGGTGATTTCTGTGCTCGCGTTTTGTTGAATGCTCCCGTGAAATATTGACATACTGCTGCTGGACATTTAATCTGGGGGTTTGAACATAGTCTGAATATCATCCAGCGGTTCAATGTATCAGGAGGAAGCATATCTGGGTAATGTCATTAATTCACTGGAAACACATGACATCTTAGTGTCTGCAAATAAACTTAACCCTTATCGCAAAGACTGAATCAGAGTACAAGATGGCCGTAATCTGTGTAAACTTTCCCAAATCTATAACAAAAATGATTAACAGGTCAGGATAAATAGTCAGTTACTGTGTCCAAATGTATCAGTAATTTCAGGTACAACAGGAGCAGCAATTCTCCCTGTAGTTTTGAATTGAAATAGAAGAATCCAGGAGCGGTTTGGCTGATTTTTTACCTGTGTTTATAGGTCAATGAAACATTAAAGCTCTAAAGAATCTAACACAATCAGAGGGAGTGCGGCCTGTAAATGGGTAACTCGTTATGATCCAATCCAAAGAGGGGATCAGAAGCAAGACTTTCTTTTGCAGAAACTGTCCATTGTATCTCAATAAATGAAATTAAACGTGTGTCTGATTTCTCCAAGAGTGAATGTAGATCTGGAGAGTGAAAAGAGCTTGAATATTTAACACAGATCAATGAACGGACACAGCTGAGGTGTTACTATAAAGTTACCACGAGTCTGAAACAGGCAAATAATTCATTCCCAGGATGCCATGTGGAATGGAACAACTCACCAGAAATATACATTTAACGACAGAATTCCCCAAGCCGTATTGTCAGCAAGATGAAAATCAGTTAAACAGGGGAAAGCCCCTCATAACTCTGCCCCCACTCACTGGTTTTTGCAGGTGTATCCGGTCCTGCCCCGATCTGACAGACTGGGCCCCCTGAGGTGAGTTTTGTCGATATCAAACAGACTTACAATACTGTGAGTGTGAGCTCTGGGTGATGGCAGCAACCGGTTGTCACAGCAACTTGAAGCACTCGCGCAGAAAGATGGAGGTGGGAAATATTTGGAGTTGGTCTCGTGTATCTCCGAGGAGCCAATCACCTTCCTGCTCCGGTGGGAGGGAAATGCGCCACTTTAAGTAAAGATGGGAACTACAAAAATAAGCAAAGCTTTCTAGCGTGCACATATATCACCGTTCATTTATCATCACTTGGACAAAACACGTGAATTCTTCACCTAACAGCATCATGGGAACACCATTACCATAAGGACAGCAGTGGGTCAAGGAGAAGGCCCGCCACCATCTGCTCAAGGCAACGGGTGATGGGCATTAAATAGGAACACAGCACGGGATCAAATGGAAAAGAGCAGCCGGGGATGATTCTGGGACCCCGCCACACCTACAAACACTTAACAACATAGAAGGACAGGAAAATACCCTCTGCTCCGTCCAGCATGTCCCACACGTGTGATAACTTGCCTGTCATAATAAATACACTTTCCACTGCACCCGCCATCATGTGATCTCCCGGGAGAGGCGACAAACCAGCCAAAATCCATGGCCCATTTAGGGGCAATAATCTGGGAAATTCCTCTCCGACACCCCCAGGCAATCGAATCTAGACCAGGAGATCACTGCAGACTGATAATTCTATACAGTACCAACCTTTTGTACAAATTGATCTCCAGCCCGGCCAGAAACAGGTCCAGCTCTCGCTTGAAGGAAGTCAGCGAATCGGCGTCCACCGCTTGAGCCGGCAGATGGTTCCAGAGCCCCACTATTCTCTGGGAAGTGTCCCACCCCCTGACATCTCAGCTAGTGCTGGCCTTGTACTTAATATTTACAACTTAAATTTGTGACCCCTGGTCCTAATTAACCAAGTTAAACATCATTTGCCAATCACAAGCCTAAGCCCCCAACACATCAGGAGCGGCCTGAAGCAATCGAGCATCATCAGCAGTCTGGACAGGCGCAAAAATCCTAGTACTATCTGCAAACTTGCAGATCGTGCCCCCAACACCTATATCTAGATCAGTAATAAAAATGGTCAAGAGGAAAGATCCCAATACTGATCCGTATGGGACACCACTAGTGACTGGTCTCCAAACAGCTCCGAATCCATCAATTTTTTATCAATAATTTATACATTTAAAAACTAGTGCAATAAGGTAAGTTTATTTTTAGCCCCTTTAAACATTTTTATTTCTTTTTCAGAAAATTACATTTTTGTATAATATTTAATTAAATGCCATTTTAATTAATTTTAAATATGTATTTCTTATTTATTTGCTGTGTAGTTGTAATTTTGGGAGTATGCCCATTTATGCATATGGTGTTTCCATACATATGGAATCCCCATAAATATGATTGGGATCCCATTCTTTCTTTCATTGCGATGGTCCACCTGATCCCAGGGGCACTTGCAAACCACGTGCGCCACTGAGGTATGTGAGCCTCTATCCGCGGGTACCCAGAGAAGCCCAGGACCATGAATCTCCAGACCTCCCAGACCACCAGGTACACGGGCATTTTATTTGCAGATCAGAGGCAATTCATTACGGGAAGCCTCTGGCCACAAATTCAGGGCCCATATGATTAGGCAGCATCAACATGGTTATATGAAATGTAAATCATGTTTGACAAATTTATTAGAGTTTTTTGAGGATGTAACCAGCAGCGTAGATAAAGGGGAACCAATGGATATAGTATATTTGGAGTTCCAAAAGGCATTTGATAATGTGCCGCATAAAAGATTGTTAAGCAAGATAATGGCACATGGGTTTGGGGGTAAGTTATTAGCATGGATAGAGGATTGGTGATCAGAGAGAAAACAGAATGTAGGGATAAATGGGTCATTTTCAGATTGTCAGGCTGTAACTATTGTGGTGTCACAAGGATGAGCGCTTGGGACTCAGATATTTACAAACTCAGGAGATACAACATATGTTCGAATTTTTGTAGCAACCCAGCTGGAAATTAGGTACCAAAAGTAAAATATTGCAGATGCTGGAAATCAATAATAAAAACAGAAAGTGCGGGAAACACTCAGCAGGGCAGGAAAATATCTGGAGTGAGAAACCGAGTTCACGTTTCAGGTAGATGACCTTTCATCAGGCTGCTGTCCCAAGTCATACATTGCTGACCATATGGAATTCATTGTTAAGGGTGTGGAATCAGGGCACTTGGAACATCATAACCTGATTAGCAGAGTCAATTTGATTTTAGGAAAGGAAAATGTGTTTGACAGATTTATTAGAGATTTTTCAGAATGTAACTAGCAGGGTAGATAAAGTGCATGTAGTATATTTGGATTTCCAAAAGGCATTCGATAAGGTGCCACATAAAATGTTATTACAGAAGATAAGGGTACATGGAGTATAGGGTAATATAGAAGCATGGATAGAGAATTGGTTAAAGAACAGAACACAGAGAGTAGGGATAAATGGGTCTTTTTCGGGTTGGCAGGCTGTAACTAGTGGGGTGTCACAAGATCAGTGCTGGGGCGTCCGTTATTTACAATCTATATTAATGACCTAGATGAAGGGACTGAGTGTAATGTACCAAGTTTGCTGATGATAGAAACCTTGCTGATGAGCAAGCTGTGAGGAGAACACCAAGAATCTGCAAAGGGATATAGGTAATCTAAGTGAGTGGGCAGTAATGTGGCAGATGAAGTATAATGTAGGGAAATGTGTGGTTATTCACTTTGGAAGGAAGGATACAAAAACAGAATATATTTTAAATGGTGAGAATCTTTTAAATATTGATGTTCTGTGAGACGTGTATGTCCTCGTTCAAGTAGCACAGAAAGCTAGCATGCAGGTACTGCAAGCAATGGGTAAGGCAAATGGCATGTCGGCCATTATTGCAAGGGGTTGCAGTATAAGAGTAAGGAAGTCTTGCTGCAGTTGTTCAGGGTTTTGGTGAGACCACACCTGGAGTACTGTGCACAGTTTTGGTTACTTTATCTAAGGAAGGATATACCTGCCTTGGAGGTCCACGCGATTGATTACTGGGATGAGGGGGCTGTCCAATGAAGGGAAATGGTGTAGCATGGGCCTATACTCTCTGGAGATTAGAAGAATGAAAGGTGATCTCATTGAAACATAAAAGATTCTGAAGGGGATTGATAGGGTAGATCCGCTGTTGCCATGGCCACCAGGTAGCGAATGACACAGTTGGAGAGACTGCACTTCACAGAAATCACAGAAACCCCACAGTGCAGGTAGAGGCCATTTCGGCCCATCGAGCCTGCACCAACACATATCCAACCCGATCCCCGTAATCCCTACAACAACACATATCCCACCCTATCCCTGTAACCCCACGTATTTAATCCCCCTAACACTAAGTGTCAATTTATCACAACCAATCAACCTAACCCGCACATCTTTGGACTGTGGGAGGAAACCGGAGCACCCGGAGGAAACCCACACAAACACGGGGAGAATGTGCAAACTCCACACAGACAGTCACCCGAGGCCGGACTCGAACCCGGGTCCCTGGCGCTGTGAGGCAACAGTGCTAACCACTATGCCACCGAGATAGGATCACAATCGTCATTCAGTTAATTCTAAGGAAGGAAACAAACAGCGAAATTATACAATAGCAAAATACTGCGGATGCTGGAAATCTGAAATAAGAACAAAGAATGCTGGAAAAACTCAGCAGGCCAGGCAGCTTCCGTGGAGAGAGAAACAGAGTTAACGTTTCAGGTCAATGACCTTTTGTCAGAACTGGAAAAAAGCAGGAAAAGAAACAGATTTAAAAGCAAGTTTAGGGGCTTGTAAATGGGTGATGGGATGAAAGAACAGAAGGGAAGGTCTGTGATAGGATCGAAGGCAGGAGAATTAAAGAGGCATTAAGAGATATTCAAGGCAAGAGGAGAAGGTAATGGGACAGGTTAAGAAACAGAGGATGGCTCTGGATGAAGTGTTAGATATATTTCTTAAGGTTAAACGGCTCTAGGGATATGGGGAGAAGGCAGGGACAGGGTACAGAGTTTAGATGATCAGCCATGATCTCCTTGAATGGCAGAGCTGGCTCGAGGGGCCGAATGGCCAACTCCTCCTCCTATCTTCTATGTTTCTATGTTTCTAAGTGTGAATTACGCTGATAGAATGAAAGACAGCTGCCACGTGGGAGGGAAGAAAAGAAAGGAAAAGGGCAAACAAAAAGTGTGGATAAAAT
This sequence comes from Somniosus microcephalus, assembly GCF_052327205.1. Taxonomy (NCBI): domain Eukaryota; kingdom Metazoa; phylum Chordata; class Chondrichthyes; order Squaliformes; family Somniosidae; genus Somniosus; species Somniosus microcephalus. Next base: position 34,451,487 of record NC_141016.1, read on the forward strand.
ATCTAAATATGATAAGGGCAGAGGTTATGAGCTGAAATTGTTGAACTCTGTGTTGAGTCCAGAGGGCTGCAGAGTGCCTAATCGGAAGATGAGGTGCTGTTCCTCGAGCTTACACTGAGCTTCCGTGGAACAATGCAAGAGGCCGAGGACAGTGAGCTCTGAGTGGGAATGGAGTGGTGAATTAAAGTGACAGGCAACCAGAAGCTCGGGGTCCCTCTTATGGACTGAACGGAGGTGTTCTGCAAAGTGGTCACCAAATCTGCGTTTGGTCTCCCCAATGTAGAGGGAAATAATACGTCAGGACCGGAGCAAAAGCAACAGTTTGATGGCGTTCGGGGTGAAATGTGCAGTTTTTTTACAATAACAAGGTTGCATAGATTCAAGGTAAGGGGCAGGAGGTATAGAGGGGATTTGAGGAAGAACTGTTTCACCCAGAGGGTGGTTGGAATCTGGAACTCACTGCCTGAAAGGGCGGTAGAGGCAGCAACCCTCACAACATTCAAGAAGCATTTGGATGAGCACTTGAAATGCCATAGCATACAAGGCTACGGACCAAATGCTGGAAAATGCGATTAGATTAGACAGGGCTTGATGGCCGGCGTGGACGTGATGGGCCCAAGGGCCTCTTTCTGTGCTGTATAACTCTATGACTCTATGAATCTATGACTCTCAGTCTCACACACACACTCACTCACCCAAATACACTCACACAGGCACACTTATAGACACTCATATGAACTGTAATGTTTTCATGAAAGTTTGAAAAGTTTGTGAGACTGTCGATAATGAAGGTGCTAATGATTTACAAGCTGTACGGAGCTTGGCAATTCACACCATGATCTGATCTGTGAGTGTTCTTATGGGCCAAGCAGTTTCTGCAGTTAAATCTTACTGCAAACTCTTACACACCTTCTGCCTGGACATTGGACAATGTTGCTGTCAATGTATTGCATATACATCGGGAATGTGAGTTAATCCTGGGAATTTATCAGATCTGTTGCTTGTACAGACTCAAATGGTTATTCTCTGCTTGTCTTTTTCCCTTCTGTCTCCTATTTGACACTAAGCTGAGCTTCCGACCCCCATATCCTCTCAACCATCAAGACCGCCTATTTCCACCCCCGTAACATCACCCGTCTCTGCCCCTGCCTCAGCTCATCTGCTACTGAAACCCTCATCCGAGCCTTTGATACTCCATACACGACGATTCTAATGCTCTCCTGGCCGGCCTCCCATCTTCCCCCTCCGTATAGTTCAGCTCATCCAAAACTCTGCTGCCCCATATCGTACCTCGCACCAAGTCCGGTGCACCCAGCAACCCTGTGCTCGCTGACCTACATTGGGTCCCAGTATGGCAAAGGCTCGATTTAAAAATAATCATCCTTGTCTTCAAATCCCTCAATTGCCTCGCTCCTCTCCTTATCTCTGTAACCTCCTCCAGCCCTACAACCCTCTGAGATCTCTGCTGTCCTTCAATTCTGGCCTCCTGTGTATCCCCGATTTTCATTGCCCCACAATTGGCGGCCGTACCTTCAGCTGCCTCGGCCCCAAGCTCTGGAATTCCCTCCCTAAACCTCTCCGCCTCTCTCTCTTCCTTGAAGACACTCGTGAAAACCTACCTGTGACCAAGTTTTTGGTTACCTGTCCCAATATCTCCTTATGTGGTTCGGTGTTAAACTTTTGTCTGTCCTACGCTCCTGTGAAGTGCCAGCGGCTCCTTTCAGGCTGCGACTGGGGACATAGCTAACATTTCCCAGTTTGCAGTGAATTGCTGCATCCGTCAAGTTACAGATGCCCTATATAACAGGAGGCAGCAATTTATTTCATTCCCTTTGACACCGGAGAAGCAGCAGGAGCGTGCAGAAGGCTTTGCGGCAATAGCTGGCTTCCCCATGGTGCAGGGCGCCATTGACTGTATGCATGTGGCTTTGCGGGCACCTGTGAACAACCCTGAGGATTACCGCAACCGCAAGGGGTTCCACTCCCTTAATGTACAGCTGGTGTGTGACCACCGGCTGCTGATCCTCGCAGTCAATGCACAACTCCCTGGCAGCAGCCACAACACATTCATCTTGCGTCAGACCACAGTGGCAGACCTTTTTGAGGCCCTGGCTCACCCACGAGCTGGCTTCTTGGAGACAAGGGCTATCCTCTGTGCCCATGGCTTATGACACCGCTACGTTCGCCAAGCACCCAGGCAGAGGAGAACTACAACTCCAGCCATCAGGCGGCACAGAACACTGTGGAGCACACAATCGGCATGCTGAAGCAGCGGTTCCGATGTCTCGACCATTTGGGGGGTGCCCTGCAGTACTCGCCGGATCGAGTCACCCACATCGTCGTTGTCTGCTGCATGCTCCACAACCTCGCCATCCAATACACCCAGCCAATGCCAGCCGAGCTTGAAGGACCAGAAGAGGAGGAGGAGGAGGAGGAGGAAGACGGGAGGGTTCCCGAAACTGGAAGGGCCGTTCGTCAGAGGCTCATAACGACTCGTTTCTAGGCCCCACTGACGGATTGTTTGGTGTGTTTGGGAGAGGACCGTCCGGTTCACCGAAAGCCTATGAAGGACAGATTAAGTGTAAATAGATTAGATATCTGTGGTGATTATTTCCTATGTTTAATAAGAAGTATTGTGATTGGTGAATGGAGTGGTTGTTCTCTGTATTAGTAAGAAGTATTGTAATTGGTTGTTTGTTTCTACCTTGAGATATATGCTGTAAACTCATTGGTAGTGGATGTCAGGTGATTTGTGGTGGCCATCTTAAATTCAGTTCTCTCCAGTCATTGTTGGAGACTGGTGTTGAAAGATGTGCTACTGGGTTTTTAAAGTTAATAAAGCCGAGATTAGAAAGGCAAATCTATTCTTTATTTCAATATATTAACTTTTTATCAGAATGGAGCGATATCTTCAACCGGAACGATTCAATGCTGACCCTAATTCTGCAGGAGTGGATGATAAATGGAAACATTGGTATTGTACATTTACAAACTTTTTGGGTGTGTTGGAACAAGAGTCTCTGAATAAGCTGAATATGCTGATCAACTACATTGCTCCGGATGTGCATAAGTATATTTTGGACTGTAAATCTTACGAATTGGCTATTTCTACATTGGAGAAGATTTTTGTTAAACCAAAGAATGAGGTATTTGCACGTTACCTTCTACCTGCCCGTAGGCAGCAGGTGGGAGAATCATTGGATACTTATTTACAAGCACTTCAGCACCTTAGTGCTAACTGTAATTATAAAGCCGTGACGGCCGAAGAATATAAGGAAGAATCGGTACGGGATGTTTTTATTAATGGACTACTGTCTAGATCAATTCATCAATGGTTGTTAGAACATAAGACTTTGGATCTCAAGAGTGCGTTTGAGCAAGCTTCTAAATTGGATATGGCTCAGAGAAGTTCGGATTCTTATGCTCTTTCTAATCAGCCTGTGACTGTGGTTTCGGCAGTTCCGGATGAAAAGGAATTAGGTGGACTTAATGGGAGTGGTTTACTAGATTCTGAAATAGTTTCTACTCCAACAGCTCCACCTTCTACTTCGGCGGCTGTTGCCTCTAGGATTCAGAAGTGTTATTTTTGTGGGAACGTCCAACATCCTCGTTTGAAGTGTCCTGCCCGGGAGGCTGTATGTAGTAAATGCGGCAAGAGAGGTCATTATGCACGTGTTTGTAAATCATTAGGTTCAATTACCTTCTCTTCTGCGACTATTCAACCTGTAGAGAGGGCGTTTATTGCATCAATTTCTGCTGCATTTGCTCATGGCCTAAACAAAGCTATAGTTATGGCCCAAGTTAATGGGTTAGAAGTGAAGGCTCTCATAGATACGGGCAGTACCGAGAGTTTTATAAGTCTTCAGTTTGCGAAGGAAAAGTGTTTGAAAATCTTGCCTGTTACTTATCAGGTGTGTATGGCTCAGACGACCCTTACTTCACAAGTAGCTGGTTGTTGCCTTGTGAAATTGATTCTTCTAGGTAATATGTATACTGATATATGCCTATCTGTTTTGCCTAATCTTTGTGCGGATATTTTGATTGGTCATGATGTGCTTAAATTACACGAGTCTCTCAGTCTTTCGTTTGGAGGGGCTAAGCCACCCTTATCCATTTGTGGATTAACTTCTTTATCCATTTCTCCATTATCACTTTTTTCCAATTTGATGCCGGATTGTAAGCCAATTGCTACCAAGTCAAGAAGGTGTAGCAGTCAGGATAGAGAATTTATTAATTCTGAAGTCCAATGTCTTTTATTGGAAGGAATCATTGAACCTCGTTGTTCGCCTTGGCGGGCTCAGGTAGTTGTCACCACTAACGAGAGGCATAAGAAACGAATGGTGATAGACTACTCTCAAACTATTAATAGGTATACTCAATTAGATGCGTACCCTTTGCCTAAGATTGATGAGCTGATCAACAAAGTATCTCAGTATAAGTTTTTTAGCACTATTGATTTAAAGAGTGCTTATCATCAGATTCCTATTGTTAAGAGGGATCAACCATATACAGCCTTTGAGGCTGGTGGAAAGCTGTATCAGTTTTGCCGAATACCATTTGGTGTTACTAATGGTGTTGCTTGTTTGCAACGGGCAATGGATGCTTTTAAAAGTGATAACTCTCTCTCTGACACCTTTTCATATTTAGATGATATCACGGTGTGTGGTAAATCAAGGGTGGAGCATGATTCTAATTTAGAAAGATTCCTTCAAGCTGCGGAAAAAGTTGGTTTAACTTTTAATAAAGAGAAGTGTATCTTTTCGACTACTGAGGTAAATATACTGGGGTATATTATCTCGGGAAATAAGATTAAACCAGATCCAGAACGTCTGCGACCATTGATCAATTTACCTTATCCTACTAATTCTAAGGCTTTGCAACGAGTTGTTGGACTGTTTTCTTACTATTCTAATTGGATTGCAAACTTTTCACAGAAGATCCGGCCCCTTATCTGGGTTACGACATATACTCTATCATGGGAGGCCAGGACATGTTTTGATAAATTTAAAAAGGATATCCTAGGAGCAGTTGTGCATTCTATTGATGAGCAGGTTCCCTTTGTGATTGAGATGGATGCTTCTGATTTTGCAATTGGGGCTACTCTGAACCAAAATGGAAGACCTGTGGCCTTTTTCTCACGTACTTTGAACAATAGTGAAAAAAGGCATTCTTCAATAGAGAAAGAGGCATATGCAATAGTAGAAGCACTGCGTAAATGGAGACATTATTTATCGGGGCGACATTTCACGTTGGTAACTGATCAAAAATCTGTGTCCTTTATGTTTGATGTTAAACATTTTGGAAAGATCAAAAATGATAAAATAATGAGGTGGAGGATTGAGTTGGCATGTTACCATTTTGATATAGTTTATCGTCCGGGGAAGGATAATGTTGCTGCTGATGCACTGTCGAGGGCTTATTGTTCTGTCATTCATGGAGATACGCTTATTAATCTTCACAATGCCTTATGTCATCCTGGGGTTATGAGGATGATACACTTCGTACACAGTAAGAATTTGCCCTTTTCAGTTGAAGACGTCAAGCGGATGACTTCATCATGTTCTATCTGTGCTCGGTGTAAACCGAATTTCTTTAAGCCTCAACGAGCTCATCTTATAAAGGCTACTTCTCCTTTTGAACGTTTGAGCGTTGATTTTAAGGGGCCTCTTCCTTCAACGACTCAAAATCGATACATATTTACTGTTGTGGATGAGTTTTCAAGGTTTCCTTTTGCTTTTCCTTGCGCAGATCTATCAGCTGCTACAGTTATCAAATGTCTGACTCAAATTTTTGTCATCTTTGGGATGCCTGCGTATATCCATTCGGATCAAGGAAGTTCTTTTATGTCTTCCCAGTTGAAGGAATACCTTCAGAGTCAGGGAATTTCTACTAGTAGAACTACCCCGTATAACCCCCAGGGTAATGGACAGTGCGAACGATACAATGGGGTGTTCTGGAAGGCAGTTATGTTGGCTTTGACATCCCAAAATCTTAAGAATACACAGTGGGAAATGGTACTGCCTGATGCCCTGCATTCCATTAGATCATTGTTTTCAACGGCTACTAATGTGAACCCCATGAAAGACTCTTTAATTACCCGCGGAGATCTACTATGGGATATTCGGTACATTCATGGCTTACTATGCAGGGACCTGTGTTGCTTCGACGCCATGTTAGATTGTCAAAATATGATCCTTTAGTGGAGGAGGTGGAGCTGTTGGAGGCAAATTCCCAATATGCTCATATTCGATTCCAAGATGGGAAAGAAAGTACTGTTTCAATTAAAGACTTGGCTCCTTGTGGTGGCCAGCCCTCTTCCAAGGATACTAATAATAGTCATGATTCAGATAATGTGGATGTTGTTTGGATACTACGAATGTTTCCAATGCTATTGCAGATAATTATACTTCTATTAGTCAGCCTTTGATGGATGTTCATGACCGTCCTAGTTTACTTCCTGATGGGATTTCCAATCCGGAAACCGTTGATAATCGGGATATGGATAGCCTTCCTGCAGTTGATACTTCAGTGTCTCCGAGTGTGGGAGGGCAAGGAATTTCACCAAGGTTAAGAAGGTTGAGACGAATAAGATATCCGGTCGACCGATTGAAAATGGACTTTTAAATTGATAGTAATGTTTTAAAATTGTTGAAATATTATATTTGTATTTTAGTTCTAAATAAATTAATTATAAATTGTAAAGGTTATTTAGGTTGGAGCATGTTTTAAAAGGAGGGTTGAATGTGGTGATTATTTCCTATGTTTAATAAGAAGTATTGTGATTGGTGAATGGGGTGGTTGTTCTCTGTATTAGTAAGAAGTATTGTAATTGGTTGTTTGTTTCTACCTTGAGATATATACTGTAAACTCATTGGTAGTGGATGTCAGGTGATTTGTGGTGGCCATCTTAAATTCAGTTCTCTCCAGTCATTGTGGGAGACTGGTGTTGGAAAATATGCTGCTGGGATTTTAAAGTTAATAAAGCCTAGATTAGAAAGGCAAATCTATTCTTTATTTCAATATAAATGTAAATAAAAAATTGTCTTTATTTTCACAAAGTGGAGCCTTCCAAATTCATAAAGCAATTGCAGCAGAAAGCAAAACTAACGAAATAACACTAAAGTAACGGCTTAACACATAACTAAGGATTTAACACAAAAGTAACGGCAAAAAACATAACAAGGATTTAACACATCAGCAAGGAAATACAACTTTAATGTCTGTCAAACCCGCGACAGTAACCAACACATCCCCATCATTCACAAGAGCTGTAGAGGGCCTTGAAATGTCCTTCCCAGTGCTTCAGTGATGCCCTGCACAGTCCTTTCCTGTGCATCGGAGAAGGCCTGCGCACTCCATCCTGAGCTGCACAGAGGTCCTGGAGACTCCATGCCAGTGTGTCAATCGATCCAGGCTTTCGGCCACTCAGCAGGCCTACCCCAGCCTTGGTGAAGCCACTGGGGTCCAATTAAGGAGGAGCTGCAGGGAGGGAAGGGGGCGTTCCAGAGAGAGAAGTCGAAGCCCATCAAGGGGTCAAAAGTAGAGGGAGCTTCAGAAACTGCGAGGTTGAACAGAGCAAAGCTCCCTCTACACTGTCCCATCAAACACTCCCAGGGCAGGTACAGCACGGGTAAGATACAGAGAAAAGCTCCCTCTACACTGTCCCATCAAAAACTCCCAGGGCAGGTACAGCACGGGGTTAGATACAGAGTAAAGCTCCCTCTACACTGTCCCATCAAACACTCCCAGGGCAGGTACAGCACGGGTAAGATACAGAGAAAAGCACTCTCCACACTGTCCCATCAAAAACTCCCAGGGCAGTTACAACACAGATTAGATACAGAGTAAAGATCCCTCTAAACTGTCCCATCAAACAATCACCAGAGCAGTTACAGCACGGGTTAGATACAGAGTAAAGCACCCTCTACACTGCCCCATCAAACACTCCCAGGTCAGGAGCATCAGTGGGTAGATACAGAGTAAAGCTGCGTCTACATTGTCCCATCAAAAACTCCCGGGGCAGATACAGCTAAGGTTTGTTACAGAGCAAAGCTCCCTCTACACTGTCCCATCAAACACTCCCAGGACAGGTACAGCACGGGTTAGGTACAGAGTAGAGCTCCCTCTAAACTGTCCCATCAAACACTCCCAGGACAGGTACAGCATGGGTTAGATACAGATTAAAGCTCCCTCTACACTGTCCCATCAAACACACTCAGGGCAGGTATAGCACGTGTTAGATAGAGTAAAGCTCCCTCTACACTGTCCCATCAAACACTCCCAGGGCAGGTACATCAGTGGGTAGATACAGAGTAAAGCTCACTCCAAACTGTCCCATCCAAAACTCCCAGGGCAGTTATAACACAGATTAGCTACAGAGTAAAGCTCCCTCTACACTGTCCTATCAAACACTCTCAGGGCAGGAACAGCACGGGTAAGTTACAGAGTAAAGCTCCTTCTATACTGCCTCATCAAGCACTCCCAGGGCAGGTACATCAGTGGGTAGATACAGAGTAAAGCTCACTCTGCACTGTCCCAACAAAACACTCCCAGGGTAGGTACAGCATGGGTAAGATACAGAGTAAAGCTCCCTCTACACTGTCCCATCATAAACTCCCAGGGCAGTTACAACACAGATTAGATATGGAACAAAGCTCCCTCTACACTGTCCTATCAAACCCTCCCAGGGCAGGAACAGCACGGGTTAGATACAGAATAAAGCTCCTTCTATATTGCCTCATCAAACACTCCCGGGGCAGGAAGAGCACGGGTTAGAAACAGAATAAAGATCCCTCTACAATGTCCCATCAAACACACAGGACAGGTACAGCACAGGTTAGATTGAGTAAAGCTCCTTCTATACTACCCCATCAAACACTTCCACGGCAGGAAGAGTACGCATTAGATAGAGAGTTAAGCTCCTTCTATACTGCCTCATCAAACACTCCCAGGGCAGGTAGAGCACGGGTTAGAAACAGAGAAAAGCTCCCTCTACACTGTCCCATCAAACACAACTAGGGCAGTAACAGCATGGGTTAGAAACAGAGCAAAGCTCCCTCTACACTGTCCCATCAAACACACCTAGGGCAGGAACAGCATGGGTTAGAAACAGAGTAAAGCTCTCTCTACAGTGTCCCATCAAACACTCTCAGGGCAGGTACAGCTCGGGTTACATGCAGAGTAACTCTCCCTCTACACTGTCCCATCAAACACTCCCAGGGCATGTACAGCACGGGTTAGATACAGAGTAAAGCTCCCTCTACACTGTCCCATGAAACACCCCCAGGACATGTACAGCACGTGTTAGATACAGAGTAAAGCTCCCTCTTCACTGTCCCATCAAACAATCCCAGGGCTGGTACAGCACGGGTTACATACAGAGCAAGGCGCCCTCTAAACTGTCCCATCAAACACTCCCAGGGCAGGTACAGCACGGGTAAGACACAGAGTAAAGCCCTCTGTACACTGTCCCATCAAACACTCCCAGGGCAGTTACAACACAGATTAGATACAGAGTAAATCTCCCTCTACACTGTCCCATCAAACAATCCCCAGGGCAGGTACAGCACGGATTTTATACAGCTAAACGTTCCCTCTACACTGTCCCATCAAAGACTCCCAGGACAGTCCCAGCATGGGTTAGATACAGAGTATAGCTGCCTCTACACTGTCCCATCAAACACTCCCAGTGCAGCAGCAGCACGGGTTAGATACCGAGTAAATCTACTTCTATACTGCCTCATCAAACACTCACAGGGTAGGTAGAGCATGGGTTAGAAACAGAGTAAAGATCCCTCTAAACTGTCCCATCAAACACTCCCAGGGCAGGAACAGCACGGGTTGGATACAGAGTAAAGCTCCCTCTACACTGTCCCATCAAACAATCCCCAGGGCAGGTACAGCACGGGTTAGATACAGAGTAAAGCTTCCTCTAAACTGTCCCACCAAACACTCCCAGGGCAGGAATAGCACGGGTTAGATACAGTGTAAAACTCCCTCTACACTGTCCCATCAAGCACTCCCAGGGCAGGTACAGCACGGGTTTGATACAAAGTAAAGCTCCCTCTACACTGTCCCATCAAACACTCCAAGGGCAGTTACAACACAGATTAGACACAGAGTAAAGCTCCCTCTACACTGTCCAATCAAACAATCCCCAGGGCAGGTACAGCACGGGTTAGATACAGAGTAAAGCTTCCTCTAAACTGTCCCACCAAACACTCCCAGGGCAGGAATAGCACGGCTTACATACAGAGTAAGTCTCCCTCTACACCGTCCCATCAATCACTCCCAGGGCAGGTACAGCACGGCTAAGGTACAGAGTAAAACTCTCTCTACACTATCCCATCAAAAGCTCCCAGGGCAGTTACAACACAGATTAGACACAGAGTAAAGCTCCCTCTACACTGTCCAATCAAACAACCCCCAGGGCAGGTACAGCGCGGGTTAGATACAGAGTAAAGCTCGCTCTACATTGTCCCATCAAACACTCCCAGGGCAGGTACAGCACGGGTTAGATACAGAGTAAAGCTCCCACTACACTGTCTTATCAAACACTCCCCAGGGAAGATACAGCATGGGTTAGATACAGAGTAAAGCTCCCTCTACACTGTCCCATCAAACACTCCCAGGGCATGTGGAGCACAGGTTGGATGCAGAGTAATGCTGCGTCTACATTGTCCCATCAAACACTCCCGGGGCAGGTACAGCTAAGGTTTGATACAGATTAACGCTCCCTCTGCACTGTCCCACCAAACACTCCCAGGACAGGTATAGCACGGGTTAGGTACAGAGTAAAGCTCCCACTACACTGTCCTATCAAACTCTCCCAGGGCAGGAACAGCACGTGTTAGATACAGAGTAAAGCTCCTTCTATACTGCCCCATCAAACACTCCGAGGGCAGGTACAGCATGGGTTAAATACAGACTAATGATCCCTCTAGAATGTCCCATCAAACACTCCCAGGGCAGGTACAGCATTGGTAAGATACAGAGTAAAGCTCCCTCTACACTGCCCCATCATAAACTCCCAGGGCAGTTACAACACAGATTAGATACAGAGTAAAGCTCCCGCTACACTGTCCCATCAAACAATCCCCAAGGCTGTAAGATTCGAAAAATTTCATTGACTAATCATGCAAGAAAACAGGATTATTAATGCAGCTTTATTGACCAAAAGAAGCTTATACAGAAAAACCATTGATAAAAAAGGGGCATACAAATTGGCCGCCGGACCTCGTGATCAGTTTCTGGGACCATTTGAATTCTGTTACTGCAAGCCAGACAGGCTTGTGGATTGAGGACAGTAAGCCCGCGAAAGCCAGTATCGGGAAACCGAAACTCAGGGAACTGAGCATGCATAATAATTGGATTCTAAGTACAAGACATTTTCAGGTAACAGGATGGGGCCCATCAAGGAATGGGCGGACAATTGAACGAACACTTAAACCCATTTACTGTACAAAGGAAAGACCGTTTAACAGCCATCAAGGGCAATCTCCAGACCGATCAATATGCAAACCGAGTTACGGTGACAAAGTAAAAGACATTATCAGCCAGGAAGGCCAGTTAGGCTATCAACGGCTCCCGTTACAAGACAAAGCGCCCCTGCAGAGATTTCTGCCCGCCAAGAATATTAAAAAGACTGGACTATGATCTGGCGGGAGATAAGACTGTCCCAAAAGGGTATAACTATGGATTAAAAAGTCCATCAGGGCGCTTCGCTTCTCAGGACGCTTCTTCTTTTTGGGGGAAGAAAACCAGCTTCGCTACGCTACAATTCGTAACTTCGGGGACGACGAGAAGACTTTGGCTTGGAAGCCAGCTCGGCCAGGCAAGGCCCGGTGACGACGGGACGACGACGAGGGTGGCCCGGGTACTTTTGTCGGGAGATCATCGACGACCCAGGCCGAAGGAAAAGACACCCTCCAGCTCTGTTTCAAAGGATAACTATGACTGCATAAAGAAAGCAATTCGGTACCAGCGTCCTGCCCCGTGGAAGACCATCGAGAGACCGACGACCGAGGTCGGAGAAGAAGACACTAATGGTCCTACACTCCAGTGCCTCAACATCACATCGGTGGCAGATTCTTCCATGGGCATCCAGTTCTTCAACAACTGTTAACGGATTCAGTCATGACGAGCGCTCATCGAGGCTGTGTCCGCTGCCTCATCGCCTGAGAGAAGAGAAAAACAAGCTGTGCCAGAAGTTTCCAAATCCACGTGACGACGGAAAGCTGTGCCAAAGGGGCTGCGAAACCCCTCTTTTGCGAATCTGAAAGTGGTGAGCATGATTCCGAGTTCCTCAGGTCGAAACTTAGTCTAGGTCTAGGGGAGGGGGGTAAGGGTAATCGTAATGTGTTTCCCCTTTTTCGATGTGCCGTGTGTTTCCCATTTCCATGGAATTAAGTTTATAGATATGTGCATGCTTGTAATTGCTTTAATTTGTGCTTATGACATGTATTTTATAATGCTGCAGACTGTTTAATAATAAAAGCATCCATTTCGTGCTATTCAACCTGGTCTATTGAGTCTTTCTCTGCACTACAGTCCCCTGCACCTAAGTCCAAGCTCTAGAACCATAGGGGAGAGTGGGTCGAACCACTCAAGGGCAATTATTGCACGAAGCCTGGTAGGAGACCAGAACGAGCAAGAGAAACCCCCTACAGAAATGGCGACCGCGGCAGGACCTTGGCAGCAGGAATGTTCCGTGTTAGATCAAGGTTTGAATAAACGAAATGTGATGGGTGAGGGGATAGCGGACTATGTTTTTGGGAAGGTAAACCTTACAAAACAGTGGATATCAGACCTATTGAGAGACAGGCGTCCTCTAGACGCAGCCATCAAGTGGACAGAAGGGAAAGAGCATAAAAGTCAGTGGAAAAGGCTGATGTGCTACAAGAAGCAAGTCCAGCTTTTGGACCAAGTCGTTGTAGCGCAGACAGCCCAGATCAAAGGGCTGCTCACAGAAGTAGAGGAAAAGGTTGCGGGAGATCAGAAACTGATTCAATCGCTTAACGTACTGAATCAGGAACACCAATCCGTAACTCACCACCATGAAACCCGGATAGAGTATTTGGAATGTCAGGTCACTGAGGCCAAGGCCAGTGAAGGTAGAATGAGAGAGAGGTGTTTCCACCTAGCTAAGCAGGTAGCGACACAGGAGGAAAGTATCTTGGGGGCTAGGGCAGCTTATAAGATGACCATGCAGGACAGGTCTGAGAACACCAACCATAGCGCTTGCCACAGAGAGCTAGAGGACCTGAGAATGGCCCTAGCAAAGGCAACCGGCTTGGTGTGTCTCATAAACCCGCCAGCAAGCCAGTTACTGTAAGCCAAGGATTCAACAAGACCAATTCCACAGGAGGCAGTTAGGGTACCAACCCCCGAGCCCTCAGCACCTACTGCCTATGATGAGTCTTGGACTCCGGGGAAGGAAACGGAGATGTCAGACCCAGAGGTTCTTGAGGTAGAGGAACACCAGGTAGTAGAGTCGGGGCCGGCGCCGATGTGTCCAACTCGACACCGAAGGCTCGGTCCGAACGAAGAAAATGGCGATGACGGACCCCTCGTGAATCAGATCGTAATGCCCCACACCGCGCAACAGCTGAGGGCAATGATAAGTCACATCCCAAAACTCTCCGAGTCAGGAGATCCCTCCGTCCATTTTAGGGACGTGGAGCAGACCGCAGCAGTTAATGACTGCGACGGGGCTGAACAGTCCAAAATGCTGCTGTTCTCCCTGGACAGCTCGCTCCTCCAGTGTCTCCCTGACGAGAGCAAAAGAGGGCGAAAGACGTACAAGGAGATATGGGACGAGATCCTGGAGATTATAGGGGAGGGTGACGGAACTCCGTTCCTCCGATTGGAACGGACGGTACAGCTAGAGGGAGAACCCCCATGGGTTTTCGCCAGAAGGTTGTGGCCAGTGTACCGGCGCAGCTGCCCGGGAGGACCAGACCGGAACGCGCTAAATGATGACCAAAGGGCTCATTGGCTCTGGTGTCTGGTCGCAAATTGCTTGCCGCCGTTGAGGGAGCAGGCCAAAGCATGGTTTGACCCCACTAACCCACGCTCCATGGAGGAAGTAGTACTGGATCAGCTCACAATAAGTTACAGGAACAACAAGAGTAGGGATGTGCCTTCCTCAAAAGGAAAGGTGCATGAGGCAAGGCCTGCAGCTCCTGCTAAAAAGGAATGGCATCAGGAGGGGAATCGTGCCCCCCAAGCCAAGAGCAGTTGTTACGGGTGTGGAAAGGAGGGTCATTGGCGCCGGGACTGTAAAAATCCCTGGAAGGATTTAAAGGGAAAAACTTCCCCAGCCCCAGCCCAAGAGCCCATCCGGGAGAGGGGAGCCGATGTGTTGATCCATCCCGATATGATCGAGTCAGTTTTAGAGGCAATGTGGTCTCTAATGACCTCGCAGGGGAAGGTGGCAGTTGCCAGCAGCCCTGTTGCTTCCCCAACCGCAACCGAAGCGCCCAAATGACTGAAGCCCGCGCAGCCCATCTACCTGTGTCCGCTCCGTTATGACGCGTGGAGAAGACCCGTTGTGGAGATGGAGGTGGAAAAGGAAAAGGGTAGTTACCTGTTGGATACGGGAGCATCATGCACCGTGATCCACACAGCTAAGCCTTTTGCTTCACCTCTATCTACCCAGGCTCCATTCTCAGTAGCGGGTTTCACAGGCAGAGAACAGGCTGGCGCGTACTCCATCCCGCTCTGCATTCATTTGGGAGCACTCCACACCACATGGACGTGCGTCCTATTGAAGTGGAATGAGGGGGGTGGGAAAGGCATCCTCGGGCATGATTTCTTGGTGGAGCATGGAATCCTCGTGGACCTTAGAAATCACTGTCTCTGGGGAGCCGAGAATGGGTTAGGAAAGGTAGTTGTGAGCCCAGCGAAGGGAGAAAAGGGGACCCTGTGCACCATGAAGCCGTCAGGAGGTTACAATCTCGAGCTTATGGTCGCGGACGTCCCAACGGACTTGCAGGCGTGTGTGTCGGGCAATCTGACCGCGTTCGCCACCCACAAGCACGACTGTGGGAGAGTCACCGGGTTTGAGGTCATCGAAGACGGGGACCCCATGATCCGACCCCAAAAGCAGTATAACTTCCCCAAGGAGGCCGAACCCGACAGGGAGATAGCAATATCTTCATTGGTGCAGCAGGGCGTGTTGAGACCAATAGCCACTCACGTGAACTCCCCATTGTGGCCGGTAAAGAAGCCGGACAATTCGTGGAGGGCCACGGTGGACTATAGAGTCCTCAACAGTAACATCCCAGCCTGTGCGCCCATGGTAGCAGCAGTTGCCGACCTAATAGGTAGGGAGTATTCCAGCATCTGCGACCATGTTCACGGTGCTGGATATCTCGAATGGTTTTTGGTCCATTCCGATGTGGCGGGAGGATCAGTACAAGTTTGCCTTTACTTTTAAAGGGCAACAGTATACTTGGAACTGCTTGCCACAAGGGTTTCACAAAAGCCCCAGCATTTTCCATCAATGCATCGCGGGAAGTTAAAAGGAATTTAGCCAGCCCAATCAGATAGTATAGTATGTGGACGACTTACTCCTGTTCACGGATTCAAGGGAGGAGCACGGCCCACTATTAGCCGAATTATTGGAGCTGCTGGAAAGAGAGGGTTTTAAAGTAAACCCAAAGAAAGCACAGATTGGCCAGCAGGAGGTGAAATTCCTGGGTCTGGCCATCCATGCTGGGGAAAGAGCCATAGATAAGGCTAGACGGGAATCGGTGCAAGATCTACCGATCCCCAACAGAGTAACGGGTGTAAGGTCCTTTTTGGAATTGACCGGGTACTGCAGGGATTTCATCGAGGACTATGCAGCCACAGCAGCCCCGCTACTCCGACTCTTACACAAGGGAGTCGAGTGGTCTTGGGATGAGGGTTGTCAGGCAGCATTCGAGAAGTTGAAAAGAGATCTGCAGACCGCGCCAGCCCTAGGGGCCATAGATGGGGGGGTAGAGTTTTTCCTGGAAGTAGCCGCTAGTGGAGACAGCCTGAGCGCCGTGCTGCTCCAGGAACGACACGGCAAGCTGAGACCAGTAGTCTATTCCTCCAGGGTACTTATGGATGTGGAGAGGAGTTTTTCCAATTGCGAACGGTGTCTCCTGGCCATGCATTGGGCTGTGAACAGATCAGTGATCTTCACAGGAACCTCTCCCATCATGCTCCTCACCCATCACACCCCCACAAAGATGCTTCTGGATGGAAGGATTAAGGATGGGACTGTAAGCAGCGCTCGGATTGCACACTGGACCCTCCTCCTTTCCCAGATGGATCTCAAAGTTAAAGGTCTCTGCGAGCCGAAGCTCGCAGCCAACCTGGTATATCCCGGAACAGCCCATCGGTGTTCCGTAGAAGGGGTATGGGAGGTCGACATAGGTTTACGGGCCGGGATACACCCCACAGGCCGCGAAATCTATGTAGACGGATCCAGCACGGTATCTGCTGGCGAACGACTCACAGGGTGTGGAGTTTATGACCCTGTGGCAGACATTGCCCTGGCGATTAAGCTCCCCAGCACTATGAGCGCACAGAGGCTGAACTGTCTGCGGTGGCGTATGTGGTTACCCACCCGGAGACATTCCCAACCCCATACACGATTTGCTCGGACAGCATGTTCACGTGCAATTCGTGTACAGAATACCTTGCCATCTGGTCTCATCGCGGATATACCTCCGTGGACGGACGACCTTTAACTGTTAAGCCCTTGCTGGAAAAGATCCTGGCAGCAGTGGGGGCGGAAGGGGAGGTGTTCATCCACAAGGTGAAGGCTCATTCCACCACAGAACCCCGCGGTCAGGATAACCAGCAGGCGGATATGCTAGCCAGGGAGGGTGCCCGCATCGGCATTTTCTGGGACCCCTATGGACCCGGACCCGTGGCGGTGATCCGAGACGGGGAGGGGACTCTAGGGAACACAGGGGTGGCACTAACCCTAGACCTAAAGACCGTCCAGACCCTGGACCCCGCCCTTAAAACAGTCCTCAAAGCCATTTCTGAGGGCAAGCAGGTAGAGGGTCCGTACAGTACGGCAGCCCTTTCAGTCAAGGAAGGCATGCTGTTCCGAGAGGGACAGTGGGTTGTGCCACAGCAGCACCGGAGGGAATTCCTTCAACTGGCCCATGAGGGTCCAGGGGCAGGACACCCCGGGCCTGAGGTTACCTGGCAACGGGTAGAGCAGGCGGGATGGTGGCCAGGACTTAGAGACGATGTCCGCGAGTTCTGTGCAAGCTGTCTTGTGTGCGCTGCAAACAACCCAGACCCCCAGAAAAGGAAGGTGCCCATGGGGCACATCAGAAGGGTAGAGGGCCCATGGCAGTCGATTCAGGTCGACTACACAGGGCCCCTGCCCGCCGCCCAAGGCGGCTATAAGTATTGCCTTGTCCTGGTGGATGTATTGACAAAATGGGTAGAAGCTTTCCCATACAGAACAGTTACGGCGCTGGGTACTGCCAAGATCTTGGTCCGGGAAGTGTTGTCACGGTGGGGGCTCCCCCGTTTTGTGGAGTCCGACCAAGGGAGTCAGTTCACCGGTCAAGTGATGCAGAACACCCTCATGCTCTTGGGCATTGAAGGGAAGTGGCACGTAGCGTACAATCCCCAGTCATCCGGGATTGTTGAACGCATGAACCGGACCCTCAAGGAAAAGCTGAGGAAAGAGACAATGGGCTCGCCCCAGAAATGGGCGGAGATCCTGCCTTCAGTCCTCATGGGGATCCGGGCCAGCCAGTCCAAAAGTACGGGGTACTCCTTGCACGAATTAATGACTGGAAGGATCATGCGAACACCCACCCATGTACTAGCCCCGGTGCTCACTGAGGGCCAGCTCCAAGAGGTGAAGCGAGAGAAGTTCGTGCAAACCCTTTTGGGGCACCTGAAACAGATTTATGGGCAGGCGGCTGGGAACATGGGGAGACAGCACCAGTGAAATCAACTGTTGCTGGAACCTCGTAAGCAACAAGAGTGGGAAGTCGGTTAGGAACTATGCCCGGGTGGGGAGTTTTGAACCACTGTACATGGGGCCTTACAGCATTGTAGACAAGGCCAGCCCCATGGTTTATGCATTGAAGGTGCCCCGACGTACTAAATGGTTTCACATAACCAGTGCAAACTGTTTAAGTCGGGTGCACAAGGGCCAACAACCGGGGCCAGGTCTGAGGACAAAAATCCTCAGCCTGCGACAGAGTCACAGACCACACAGGCTGGAACAGTGGCCTGCGTGAAGGGAGGAGTCATCCCATTGGAGTGGGTGGTCTCCCCTCTGATTTGGGATTCGGACGAGGAAGAGCCCGAACAGCTCGACCCCGCCCTAGACCAGATCACAGAGGAGGAAGAGTCGGAGGACGAAGATCCCGCCCTCGACTCAAGCTTAGGGGAGGTAGAGATTGGGGGCGGAGACTCACTACCTGCAGGGACAGGCGAGGTGGAGTCGGATGTCACAAATCCTGGCCCCGGGGGGGCGGAGCCAGAGGGAGTGGAGCAGGAGCTGGCAGCTGTGGTGGAACCACAGGCTGTGACGGTGAAAGTCCCGACCCCCGGTCCATCAGCCCTGGGAGCCTCACCCAAGGCAGCCCCTCGTAGGTCGACTCGAATGCCCCAGCCCAGAAAGCAATGGCCAAATTCTCCCTATCTTCCCCAACCTCGGTGCAGAGCAGCCCAAGAAAGGCACGATTCCCGTTCAGCAGCGACAGGCTGCGGGGGATCAAAGCCGAAGGTCAGTGCAGCCCCGCCACAGGGAGCGGCACGCTGCAGCCCTCACAGGAATTAAGTAGGCTGCCCGGAGGAGGGCGGCGCTGAACATAGGTTTAGGTAATGATAAGTTAAGTTAGGTAAGTGATTAATGTTAGTTTAAGATGGGTAAAGTGTAAGATGATGGGGATGTTTAAAAGGTAGTTTTCGGAGTCTGCCCAGAATGTGTGGTTGTTTGGAAGCGGGGTCAGGGGACCCCAGCGTCCGTTTAATTAAGCCAGCACCTGTTGGGAGCCTGGCTACATCATCTTATCGATTACAGAAACCCGAGATACGATGGAAAGGATTCTCGTAGCGATCACGGCGATCCGGTGCGGGCTGGCCTACCGGGGCTGCACCAAGGACATCATCGTGTTCGGATGTTCCGGGGACACAGCCCCCATCACGACGGATGGGACGGGGAAGCGAAAGGTTGAGGAAACCGCCACCTACTTCCACCAAGGGAGATGGCCAGGATGGCTGGGGACGAATTCTATGGAATACTCCAGCAATTTCGGTTTCGCCTAACAAGAGACTTCATTATCGTGCCCTCGGGTGAGGATCCTTGCACCCAGAGTCAGCGCTACCGTGGGAAAGAGGATCTGTTTGGTGTGTAATGGGAACATACCGTTAAGTAGATGGTGGTGGTTACGAAAGCTGGGGAAGGACATGAAGAACTCTACCATCGAGTGGGAACGACTGGGTAACAATACCCATCGGACAATTACGGGGACTCACGGACAATTACGTGTGTGTTGGGACAAATGGTGGGAACCAGATGAAGGGATATATGTCTGTATGTGGGGTTCGAAACGCGCTTGCCCCAAGGGCGTATCCATCTTTTTCCAGAGGCAGTGGCAAGATGAAGGAAAGGGGATGAGATGGGATGTCAGCACTCGGGCATGCGGAGCCCCATACTCCCCGATTCCAGTAAACGCCACTGAACTCATCACCCGCCCACGAAAGCCCCTGCCCACGATTCCAGTAGCACTAGCCCAGAAGGAAGGGTGCCCCACCACCACAAAGGGACCCGGGAATGGTCTAGTATTGGTACCCACCGGTCAGGTGCTGTACCAAGGGGTACACTATGCGGTGGCTTCAGTGATTTTAAATCTCACTGAGGTACGATTGCCGGAGTGGTGTCCCAGGGAAACAGAACAGTTGTACCAGGTACTGTTAACCCGAATGTTCAGACAATTTTACGAGTTTGACTTTGCCGACATCGACAAGGCCAAATTATACACCACACCACAGGAAGTTTTGGATCGGGTAGGAAGGCAAAGAAGGGGTACTGTAAATGACATTTTCACTGCTTTTAACACCGGAACATCTGTTGTCAACGCTCTCGACAACGTGGAGCTGCAGACACAGATCAATGGTTTAAAAACACAGTTGAGGAACATACTGACAGGCGAAAATAAGGTAGTGGGTTCTGAGCTGCATGAAGACCAAGCCATGACACTACACTTAAAGGAAATAATCGCTGAGCTGGAGAAGCACGCTAGGACGGTAAATGCGCTCATTAAGGAGGATCGGAATGCGTCCGATCAGTCTGCGCAGAACGAGGCTTGTGTGCTATACGGGGCGTGGTTACTGGGCGAGGGCCGCAGTAATCTGGAGGATTTGAAACAAGGTTTGGTCCCGTCCTGGATCAGCAACAAGCACTTGCAAGCACTCCACCCTTTTGAGAATGCATTAAGTCCGTGCCAGCTCAGACTAGCTGCAGAAGCGTACCCAGTCCCAGTGGACTGCAGACGCTCAAACCACACTATCATGGGAATAGTGGTAAGGATGCCGGTGTTGGGTCCCACAGCAAAGCCCGCCCTGGTATACAGGGTGGAGAACATTGGAGTCATTCAGGGGGGTGCGCACATTCATTACACAGTGGTCCCACCTTATGTCATCAGATGGGAGCGTACGATGACAGGCACCGACCTCTCGGGGTGTCGTAGCTGGGGAGCACACATCACCCTGTGCCCCCAGCATTTGAATGCCTTTTTGAAACCACAGTGCGGGTTCAGAGCCGCTAGCGTGAAGCCGATAAATTGCACCATGGAGGCAATGACAAAGGACCATGTGCCCCCGCAGGTGGCATATATCGGAGGTGGGATATGTGTCACCACTGCAGCGCCTCACTACCGCCACGGACAGCACGAGGGGTGTCCGGTCAGTGACAGCAGTTTCTGTTTCAAAACCAGGGCTGAAGTTCAAGTGGCACAACAACGGATTGTCCCCATTCCTGCACCCTCCACCGTTCACCTCACTGTAAAAGAGAATTTCACGGACTTGCAGCGATTCATCGCGCATTTCAGATATGTCATTCCCCCTCTCCCCGAACACCTCACCAAGATCTTAAAAGCCGTTACAGTTTCACAGAAACATTTCTACACACTGGAGCAGAAGACAATAGAGATAGGGAAAGACATATTGGACATAGTCACCCCACCATGGTGGGTCCTGTTCACCAATATAGAGATCCCGGCCTGGATTAGAATAGCATCCCACATCCTAGTAGTGTGTCAGGTGTTAATTGTAATATTTTTATTGTTCGTGCATTGCAAAAGAGGCAAACGCCTCCAGAGGCACGAGAACACAGGAGAATGGAGAGAACGCTATGTACGAGTGGGGGAAGAGGACACCCCAGTGTAAGCGGCTAGTATTAAAAGTTAAAGCGGCCCTCCATTTTTGGATGTCAGCCACAGTATGGTTTAAGTGTGTGAATACTGTTATGTTATAGCCGTTGGTGAAGTTTTGTTTTGATTGATTAATAAAAGGTGCATGCAGGTGGTGCAAGGGGCATTGGCCCCCTTCACATCTGAATAAATGAATGTGTTATAGTATAAGATAATACTGCCTATTATTGTCCAACTGTACACAAGGTAATTTTTCTGAAATGGGAACTGCATATGCCGTGGGGGTCATAGATAGTTAATTACCAGGAGTGTTTGGATGAGAGGAATCAGGGAAAATTTGCTCACCGAGCAAGAGAAACACCGTACAAGGCAGGTACAGAACGGGTTAGATACAGAGTAAAGCTCCCTCTACATTGTCCCATCAAACATTCCCAGGGCAGGTACAGCACGGGTTTGGTGCAGAGTAATGTTCCCTCTACACTGTCCCATCGAACACTCCCAGGACAGGTACAGCATGGGTTAGATACAGAGTAAAGCTCCCTCTACACTGTCCCATCAAACACTCTCAGGGCAGGTTTAGCACGTGTTAGATAGACGAAATCTCCCTCTACAGTGTCCCATCAAACACTCCCATGGCAGGTACATCTGTGGGTAGATACAGAGTAAAGCTCACTCTAAACTGTCCCATCCAACACTCCCAGGGCATGTACAGCATGGGTAAGATACAGTGTAAAGCTCCCTCTACACTGTACCATCAAAAACTCCCAGGGCAGTTACAACACTGATTAGATACAGAGTAGAGCTCCCTCTACACTGTCCTATCAAACACTCCCAGGGCAGGGACAGCATGGGTTAGATACAGAGGAGAACTCCTTCCATACTGCCTAATCAAAAACTGCCACGGTAGTAGAGCATGGGTTAGAAACAGAGTAAATCTCCCTCTACACTGCCCCATCAAACACTCCCAGGACAGGTACAGCATGGATGTTAGATATAGGGTAAAGCTCAGTCTATACTGCCTCATCAAAAACTCCCAGGGCAGGTAGAGCACGAGTTAGAAACAGAGTAAACTCCTTCTACACTGTGCCATCAAACACTCTCAGGGCAGGTACAGCACGGGTTAGATACAGAGTAAAGCTCACTCTACAATGTCCCATCAAGCAATCCCCAGGGCAGGTACAGCACAGGTTAGATACAGAGTAAATCTCCCTCTACTCTGTCCCATCAAGCACTCCCAGGGCAGGTGCAGCACAGGTTAGTTACAGAGTAAAGCTCCCTCTACACTGTCCCATCAAACACTCCCAGGGCATGTACAGCACGGGTTAGAGGCAGAGCTAATCTCCCTCGACACTGTCCCATCAAACAATCCCAGGGCTGTGGACATCACGTGTTACATACAGAGTAAGGCTCCCTCTACACTGTCCCATCAAAGCTCCCAGGGCAGTTACAACACAGATTGATGCAGAGAAAAGCTCCCTCTACACTGTCCCATCAAACAATCCCCAGGGCAGGTACAGCACGGGTAATATACAGAGTAAAGCTCCCTCTACATTGTCCCATCAAACACTCCCAGGGCAGGTACAGCACGGGTAATATACAGAGTAAAGCTCCCTCTACATTGTCCCATCAAACACTTCCAGGGCAGGTACAGAACGGGTTAGGTGCAGAGTAATGTTCCCTCTACACTCTCCCATCAAACACTCCCAGGACAGGTACAGCATGGATTAGATACAGAGTAAAGCTCCCTCTACACTGTCCCATCAAACACCCTCAAGGCATGCTTAGCACGTGTTAGGTAGAGTAAAGCTCCCTCTACACTGTCCCATCAAACACTCCCATGGCAGGCACATCAGTGGGTAGATACAGAGTAAAGCTCGCTCTACAATGTCCCATCAAACATCCCAGGGCAGGTACAGCACGTGTTAGATACAGAATAAACCTCCCTCTAAATTGACCCATCAAACACTCCCAGGATAGGTACAGCACGGGTTAGATACAGAGTAAAACTCCATCTACAGTGTCCCAGCAAATATAATCAGGGCAGGTATAGCACGTGTTAGATCAAGTAGAGTGCCCTCTACACTGTCCCATCAAACACTCCCAGGGTAGGTATATCAGTGGTTAGATACAGAGTAATGCTCTCTCTACACTTTCCCATCAAGCACTCCCAGGGCAGGTACAACACTGATTAGATACAGAGAAAAGCTCCCTCTACACTGTCCCATTAAACACTCCCAGGGAAGTTATCTTAAGGGTTAGACACAGAGTAAAGCTCCCTCTACGCTGTTCCATCAGACACTCCCATGGCAGGTACTACACGGGTTAGATGCTGTGTAAAACTCCCTCTACACTGTCCCATCAAACACTCCCAGGGAAGGTTCAACAAAGATTAGATACAGAGTAAAGCTCAATCTACACTGTCCCATAAAACGCTCGCAGGGCAGGTACTGCATGGGTTAGATGCAGATTAAATCTCCCTCTACATTGTCCCAGCAAACACTCCCGGGGCAGGTACAGCACAGGTTAGATACAGAGTAAAACTCCCTCTACACTGTCCCATCAAACACTCCCAGGGCAGGTACAGCACGGGTTAGATCCAGAGTAAATCTCCCTCTACACTTTCCCATCAACACTCCCAGGGCAGGTACAGCACGGCTTAGAGATAACGTAAAGCTCCATCTAAAATGTCCCATCAAACACACCCAGGGCTGGGACAGCATGGGTTAGATACAGAGCAAAGCTCCCTCTACACTGTCCCATCAAACAATCCCCAGGGCAGGTACAGCACGGGTTAGATGCAGAGTAAACCTCACTCTACATTGTCCCATCAAACACTCCCGGGGCAGGTACAGCACGGTTTAGGTACAGAGTAAAGCTACCTCTACACTGTCCCATCAAACATTCCCAGGGCAGGAACAGCACCGGTTAGGTACAGAATAAAGCTCCCTGTACACTGTCCCATCAAACAACCCCCAGGACAGGTACAGCACGGGTTAGATACAGTGCAAAGCTCCCTCAACATTGTCCCAGCAAACACTCCCAGGGCAGGTACAGCACGGGTTAGATACAGAGTAAAGCTCCCTCTACATTATCCCATCAAACACTCACGGGGCAGGTGCAGCACGGGTTAGATGCTGAGTAAAGCTCCTTCTAAACTGTCACATCAAACACTCCCCAGGGCAGCTACAGATAGGGTTATGTACAGATTAACGCTCCATCAAACACTCCCAGGACAGGTCCTGCAGAGATTAGTGTAACGCTCCCTGTACAGTGTTCTATCAAACACTCCCAGGGCAGGAACAGCACGGATTAGATACAGAATAAAGCTCGCTCTACACTCTCCCAGCAAACAATCCCAGGGCAGGTACAGCACGGGTTAGATACAGAGTAAAGCTCCCTCTACACTGTCCCTTGAAACACCCCCAGGGCAGGTACAGCACGGGTTAGATACAGTGTAAAGCTCCCTCTAGATTTTCCTATCAAACACTCACGGGACAGGTACTGCACGGGTTAGATGCAGAGTAAAGCTCCCTCTACACTGTCCCATCAAGCACTCCCAGGGCAGGTACAGCACGGGTTAGAAACAGAGTAAAGCTCCGTCTACACTCTCCCATCAACACTCCCAGGGCACGGACATCACGGTTTTGATACAGAGTAAATCTCCCTCTACACTGTCCCATCAAACACTTCCAGGGCAGGAAAAGCACAGGTTAGATACAGAGTAAATCTCCCTCGACACTGTCCCATCAAACACTCCCGGGGCAGGAACAGCACGGGTTAGATACAGAGTAAATCTCCCTGTACACTGTCCCATCAAACACTCCCAGGGCAGGAACAGCACCGGTTAACTACAGAGTAAAGCTCCCTCTAACTGTCCCATCAAACACTCCCAGGGCATGTGCAGCACGGGTTCGATACAGAATAAAGCTCCATCTACACTGTCCCAACAAACACTCCCCAGGGCAGTTACAGCAGGGGTTAGGTACAGAATAAAGCAGCCTCTACACTGTCTCATCAAACACTCCCGGGGCAGGTACAGCACGTGTTAGATACAGAGTAAAGCTGCCTCCACATTGTCCCATCAAACACTCCCGGGGCAGGTACAGCACGGGATAGGTACAGAGTAAATCTCCCTCTACACTGTCCCATCAAACACTCCCCTGGGCAGTTACAGCACACGTTAAATACAGAGTAAAGCTACCTCTGCATTGACCCAGCAAACACTCCCGTGTCAGGTACAGCGCGGGCTAGATACAGAGTAAATCTCCCTCTACACTGTCCCATCCAAATCTCCCGGGGCAGGAACAGCACAGGTTAGATACAGAGTAAAGCTCCCTGTTCACTGACCCATCAAACACTCCCGGGGCAGGTACAGCTAGGGTTAGATACAGACTACAGCTCCCTCTACACTGTCTCATCAAGCAATCCCTAGGGCAGGTAGAGCATGGGATTGGTTCAGAGTAACCCTTCCTCTACACTGTACCATGAAAACACCCAGGGCATGTACAGCTGAGGTTAGATAGAGAGTAACGCTCCCTCTACACTGTCCCTTCAAACACTCCCAAGGCACGCACAACGCTGATTAGATACAGAGTAAAGCTCCCTCAACACTGTTCCATCAAACACTCCCAGGGCAGGAATAGCGCTGGTTAGATACAGAGTAAAACTCCCTCTACACTGTCCCATCAAACACTCACAGGGCAGGTACAGCACGGGTTAGATACGGAGTAAAGCTCCCTCTACAGTGTCCCATCAAACAGTCCCAGGTCAGTTACATCATAGTTTAGATTCAGAGTAAAGCTCCCTCTACACTGTCCCATCAAACAGTCCCAGGGCAGGTACAGCACGGGTTAGATAGAGTAAAGCTCCCTCTACATTGCCCCATCAAACACTCATGGGGCAGGTGCAGCACTTGTCAGATACAGAGTAAAGCTCCCTCTACACTGCCCATCAAACACTCCCCTGGGCAGTTACAGCACGGTTTAGTAACAGAGTGATGTGCCTCAATGAATCCGAGACCCAACATTAACGGAGCAAAGCAAGGCTTTTATTAACTCAGAAAGTAATACACAGTGGAGAAGTGTCTCTCATCCAGAGATCTGCTGTACTGCCTGTGAGACACGCTGGGGCCTGCTTAATTAGGGGCCAGGTATGGGCGGAGCCCTACACACAATACAATACAGGTAAGGAAATGGAACAGAAACTAAACTCCCCTGCTTGTCACAGTCGCAGGCACAATCAAACACAGAGAATACAGCGTGCCTGATGAATGGAATATTTCATCACATTCACCCCTTCTACAGATTTAGTCTGTTCGGGGGTTTGGTAGTCCTCTGTGATCAACGTAGCTGTTGTGGTGCCGCGGGTGTCGGCTGGGTGTCCCCGGTGGCCTCCTGGGTCTCTGCCGGGGGCGCCGCCAGGGTTGTTGAAGGGGTAGTTGGTGAGGGCACCGTTGGTCTATGTTCTTCCGGGGGTGATGAAAGAATTGTGGGTGGGTAAGAGTTGCTGTGATCGTTGTTGCTGTTGTTGTCATGGTTGTTGTTGTTACCGGCTGGGGCGATGTCTTTTATGGACACGGTGTCCTCCCTTCCGTCGGCGTGCCGGACATACGCATATTGGGGGTTGGCGTGGAGTAGGTGCACTGACTCCACGAGAGGGTCCGTCTTGTGACCCCTCACATGCCTTCGTACAAATATCGGACCTGGGGTGGAGAGCCATGACGGCATGGATACGCCTGAGGTGGATTTCTGGGGAAAGACAAACATTCGTTCATGAGGCGTGGCATTAGTGGCAGTACACAATAGGGACCGTATCGAATGGAGCACATCTGGGAGGACTTCCTGCCAGCGGGAGGTAGGGAGGCCCTTGGTCCTTAGAGCTAGAGTGACTACTTTCCATACTGTCCCGTTCTCTTGCTCCACCTGACCGTTACCCTGGGGGTTGTAGCTGGTGGTACGGCTCGTGGCGATCCCCCTGGACAGCATGTACTGGCGTAGCTCTTCACTCATGAAGGACGCCCCCCTATACGTATGGATGTAGCTCAGCATACCGAACAGGCAGAACAGGCTGTTGAGGCATTTAAAGACCGTGGCGCTGGTCATGTCTGGGCAGGGGAAGGCGAATGGGCAACGGGAGTATTCGTCCACAATGTTCAGGAAGTAAACATTGCGGTTGACTGATGGGAGGGGGCCCTTGAAATCTAAGCTGAGCCGCTCAAAGGGCCGTGTAGCTTTGATTAAGTGGGCTCTATCTGGGCAGTAGAACCGAGGCTTGCACTCAGCGCAAGTGCGGCAGTTCCTGGTCAGAGACCGAACTTCCTCAATCGAGTAGGCTAAGTTGCGGGACTTTATGAAGTGGAACAGCCGTGTGACCCCTGGGTGGCAGAGGTCGTTGTGGAGGGTCTGTCGCCGATCCCCGGTGGCGCTGGCACACATCCCTCGTGAGAGGGCGTCGGGGGATTCGTTAAGGGCCCCTGGCCGGTAAATGATATCATACTCGAAGGTGGAGAGCTCGATCCGCCACCTGAGAATCTTATCATTTTTAATCTTCCCCTTCTGTTTATTATTAAACATAAACGCTACCGACCGCTGGTCGGTAAGTAGGGTGAAGCGTTTGCCGGCTAGGTAGTGGCGCCAGTGGCGCACTGCCTCCACGATGGCTTGGGCCTCCTTTTCCACAGAGGAGTGTCTGATCTCGGGCCCTTGGAGGGCCCTCGAGAAGAAAGCTACGGGTCGCCCCCCCTGGTTGAGGGTGGCCGCCAAGGCAAAGTCAGACGCATCACTTTCCACTTGAAAGGGAGTGTTCTCGACCACTGCCTGTAGCATGGCCCGCTCAATATCCCGCTTAATGCTTTTGAAGGCGGCGTGGATCTCAGCAGAGAGCGGAAAAGAGGATGCTTTCAAGAGGGGGTGGGCTTTGTCGGAGTAGTTGGGGACCCATTGGGCATAATAAGAAAATAACCCCAGGCACCTTTTCAGGGCTTTGGGAGTGTTGGGCAGGGGCAGCTCCCGTAGGGGGCGCAATCGGTCGGGGTCTGGTCCGATTTCCCCATTCTCCACCACGCTGCCTAGTATGCAGAGGCGCGTGGTGTTGAAAACGCACTTGTCCTTGTTGTAAGTGAGGTTGAGTTTTTGTGCGGTTTTCAGGAACCTCTCGAGGTTCGAGTCGTGATCCTGCTGGTTGTGACCACAGATGGTGACGTTGTCGAGGTAGGGGAAGGTTGCCTGCAAGTGGTGGTCATCGACCATGTGGTCCATCTCCCTCTGGAAGACCGAGACCCCATTCGTCACCCCAAAGGGGACTCTGAGGAATTGGTAGAGGCGTCCGTTCGCCTCGAAGGCGGTGTACGGGCGGTCCTCTGGTCTGATAGGGAGCTGGTGGTACGCTGACTTGAGGTTGATGGTGGAGAACACCCGTTATTGGGCAATTTGGTTCACCATTTCTGATATGTGGGGTAGCGGGTAGGCGTCTAGTTGGGTGTACATGTTGATCGTTTGGCTATAGTCGATCACCATCCGTTTCTTCTCGCTACCCCTCACCACCACCACTTGGGCGCGCCACGGGCTGTTGCTGCGTTCAATAATGCGCTCCCTCAGCAGCCTGTCCACCTCGGTCGCGATAAACTGCCTGTCCTCCCAGCTGTACCTCCTGCTTTTGGTCGCTATTGGCCGGCAGTTGGGAGTAAGGTTCACGAATAGCGAAGGCGGCTTTACCTTCAGGGTAGCCAGGCCGCACACTGTGAGGGGCGGCTGGGACCCACCGTAATTGAGCGTGATGCTTTGGTGGTGGCACTGGAAGTCCAGGCCCAAGATCACGCTCGCACATAGACTCTTCATGATTAGTAATTTAAAATTATCGTATACAGTTCCGTTAATGGACAATTGTACCGCACAGTAACCCATAATAGTTGATGTCTGGGTTTTATCAGCCATAGAGATGGTGCCCCAAGCAGGCACCACCGTTAGAGAGAGTTGTTGGACTAGTCCAAGGTGAATAAAACTCTCCGTGCTTCCACTGTCAATTAAACATTTAACCCCGCACCCATTTACCTTGATGTCCACCATTGATTTGGATAACGGGTGCGATCTGGTCTGGTCCACTGTGACCGATGCCACTGTAGGGCCCTGATCGAGACAAGATGGCGTCCACGCTGTCTGCTCACAAGATGGCGGACCCCACGAGGTCGGGCAAGATGGCGTCCAAGATGGCCGCTCCCACAGCGCACACGCGGCGGTGGCGGGTTATCCAGCGGGGTTCCCTCTGCACACCTTCCCGAAGTGCCCCTTCTTACCGCACTTAAAGCAGGTGGTGCCTTTCGCTGGGCAAAGGTTTCTGGTGTGCTTCGGCTGCCCGCAGAAGTAGCAGTTGGTGCCCCGACGCATCGCGGCTGTCGTAGGGCTTCTGGGGGGGAGAGCGGGGCCCTGACGGTGTCAGGCTGCCGGGCGGGGAAGATGCCTTCCAAGATGGTGGTGCCCTTGGTGCACACGTGGTGGCATGGGCGGCGCGGGCTGAAGAGTAGGCGTCCGAGTTTCTCTGGGCCACATCCAGGGATCGCGCTGTGTCCACAGCCTGTTTCAGGTCCAATCCCGTTTTTTCCAGTAGTCTCTGCCGGATGTAAGTGGAGCTGAGGCCTGTGATAAAGGCAGCACCAACAAGCTCGTCAGTGTACACTGCGGCTTTTACATCTTGGCACTTGCAGTCTTTGCCAAGCATTTTCAGAGTGACTAGGAACTCATCCAGCGATTCCCAAGGTCGCTGTGTGCGAGTAGTGAGCAGAAGCCTAGCATACACCTCGTTCGTAGGCTGCTGGTAATGCACCTTTAGGATGTCACAGGCGGACAGGTACATGTCGGCGTCTTGGATGAGGGGGTAAACCCGGTGGCTTACCCAATTCCGCAGGATTCCGAGTTTCATACTTTCAGCATCCGTAGCGTCTATGATGGCTGCGGAATTGTCCAGGAAGAATTCAATACACTTAAACCAGTGTCTGAATCATGCCGATGCGTCCGAAGCATGCGGGTCCCAATCCAAACGTTCGGGTTTCAAGAGTCGATCCATTGCGTTGAAAACTGAGTTAATAAAATTGATGTGCCTCAATGAATCCGAGACCCAACGTTAACAGAGCAAAGCAAGGCTTTCATTAACTCAGAAAGTAATACACAGTGGAGATGTGTCTCTCATCCAGAGATCTGCTGTACTGCCTGTGAGACACGCTGGGGCCTGCTTAAGTAGGGGCCAGGTATGGGTGGAGCCCTACACACATTACAATACAGGTAAGGAAATGGAACTGAAACTAAACTCCCCTGCTTGTCACAGTCACAGGCACAATCATACACAGAGAATACAGCGTGCCTGATGAATGGCATATTTCATCACACAGCGTAAAGCTCCCTCTACACTGTCCCATCAAACACTCCCGAGGCAGGAAATGCTAGGGTTAGATACAGAGTAATGCTTCCTCTACACTGTCCCGTCAAACACTCCCAGGACAGGTAGGGCATGCGTTAGATACAGATTAAAACTCCCTGTACAATGCCCCATCAAACACTCCCAGGGCAGGATCAGCACCGGTTAGATACAGAGTAAAGCTCCCTCTACACTGTCCCATTAAACACTCCCAGGGCAGGTACAGCACGGGTTAGAAACAATGTAAAGCTCCCTCTACACTGTCCCATCAAACACTCCCAGGGCAGGAGCAGCACAGGTTAGATACAGAGTGAAGCTCCCACTGCATTGTCCCATCAAACACTCCCGGGGCAGGTACAGCACGTGTTAGATACAGAATAAAGCTCCCTCTACACAGTCCTATGAAACACTCAGATCAGGTATAGCACGGGTTAAATAGAGTAAAACTCCCTGTGCACTGTCCCATCAAACACTCCCAGGGCAGGTACAGCACGGGTTAGATACAGAGTAAAGCTCCCTTTACATTGTCCCATCAAACACTCCCGGGGCAGGTACAGCACGGGATAGGTACAGAGTAAAGCTCCCTCTACACTGTCCCATCAAACACTCCCCAGGGCAGGAACAGCTCCGGTTAGTTACTGAGTAAAGCTCCCTCTACACAGTCCTATCAAACACACTCAGATCAGGTATAGCACGGGTTAAATAGAGTAAAACTCCCTGTAAACTGTCCCATCAAATACTCCCAGGGCAGGGACAGCACGGGTTAGATACAGACGAAAGCTCCCTTTACATTGTCCCATCAAACACTCCCCAGGGCTGGTAGAGCATGGGTTAGGTACAGAGTAACCCTCCCTCTACATTGTCCCATCAACACTCCCAGGGCAGGTACAACACGGGTTAGATAGAGTAAAGCTCCTTCTATGCTGGCCCATCAAACACTCCAAGGATATGTACAGCACGGGTTAGAAACAGAGTAAAGCTCCCTCAACACTATTTCATCAAACACTCCCAGGGCAGGAACAGCACGGGTTAGATACAGAGTAAAGCTCCCTCTACACTGTCCCATCAAACACTCACAGGGCAGGTCCTGCAGAGGTTAGAGTAACGCTCCCTCTACAGTTTCCCATCAAACAGTCCCAGTTCAGTTACATCACAGTTTGAATTCAGAGAAAAGCTCCCTCCACACTGTCCCATCAAACACTCCCAGGGCAGGTACAGCACAGGTTAGATAGAGTAAAGCTCCTTCAATACTGGCCTATCAAACACTCCCAGGACACGTACAGCACGGGTTAGAAACAGAGTAAAGCTCCCTCAACATTGCCCCATCAAACACTCCCAGGGCAGGAACAGCACGTGTCAGATACAGAGTAAAGCTCCCTCTACACAGCCCATCAAACACTCCCCTGGGCAGTTACAGCACGGGTTAGGTACAGAGTAAAGCTCCCTCTACACTGTCCCATCAAACACTCCCGGGGCAGGAAATGCTAGGGTTAGATACAGAGTAACGCTTCCTCTACACTTTCCCATCAAACACTCCCAGGACAGGTACAGCATGCGTTAGATACAGATTAAAGCTCCCTCTACACTGTCCCATCAAACACTCCCAGGGCAGGATCAGCACCGGTTAGATACAGAGTAAAGCTCCCGCTACACTGTCCCATTAAACACTCCCAGGGCAGGTACAGCACGGGTTAGAAACAGAGTGATACGCTTATCAATTACTCCATAAAAGACGATGAATCAGGAAGGTGATGAAAAGGCTTTTATTAACTAGAGAACAGAGCACGCCTCTCGTGGGTGGCTGGTTCCAAGAAGGAAGTGATTCGGCGATACCCCCACCTTTATGCCTGGTCATGTGGGTGGAGTCTGCTGAGGCATGCCTTGGTACACAGCGCCACCCAGAGGTAACAATATACAATAACAGTGGTTTACCACATTCACCCCTTGTTTAAAATTAAGTCCGGCGTGGTGAAGGGTACGACAAGTTCGTGTAGTTAAGTCTATCAGGAGGCCTTGTCTGACGTCCTGATCATCGTGGTGGCGGCGGCGGTGTTGCAGCATCCAACGTCGGATCTGGTGTCTGGGTGGTCAACGAAGGGTCCTGGGGCTCCGGCATGTCGTCTACAGAGGTTGGATTGGGAGGGGTGGTGGGGGATAACGGTGGTAGTTCAGGGGTACCCGAGGGTGCGAGATCTCGTATGGAGACCGTGTCCTCCCGCCCATCTGGGTATGTCACCCAGGCATACTGGGGGTTGGCGTGTAGGAGGTGCACGCTCTCGACCAGGGGGTCCGTTTTATGTGTCCTTACGTGCCTCCGCAGTAGGACGGGCCCAGGAGAAGTCAGCCATGCCGGTAGCGAGGTTCCCGATGTGGACTTCCTGGGGAAAATGTACATTTGCTCATGAGGGGTGGCATTAGTGGCAGTACAAAGCAGTGACCGGATGGAGTGGAGCGCCGCAGGGAGGACCTCCTGCCAGCGAGAGGTCGGAAGGCCCTTAGATTTTAAGGCTAAGAGGACGGCCTTCCAAACCATCGCGTTCTCTCTTTCCACCTGGCCGTTCCCCCGGGGGTTGTAGCTGGTGGTTCAGCTCGTAGCAATACCTCTCGCTAGCAGGTACTGCCGAAGTTCGTCGCTCATGAAAGATGAGCCCCTGTCGCTATGTTTTCGCTAGGGAACCCGAACAAGGCGAAGAGGTCATTCAGACATTTGATGACCGTGGTACTGGTCATGTCTGGGCAAGGGATGGCAAACGGGAAACGGGAGTACTCATCAATTATGTTGAGGAAGTACACATTGCGGTCAGAGGAGGGGAGGGGCCCTTTAAAATCGACACTCAGGCGCTCGAAGGGGCGAGTGGCCTTGATCAGGCTTGCTCTGTCCGGCCTATAAAAGTGCGGTTTGCACTCGGCACACATTTGGCAGTTCCTGGTCATGGTCCTGACCTCCTCGATGGAGTAGGGCAGGTTACGGGATTTGATGAAATGGAAGAACCTGGTGACCCCCGGGTGGCAGAGGTCATTGTGGAGGGTCTGCAGTCTATCAACCTGCGCCTTGGTGCATGTACCACGTGATAGGGCGTCTGGGGGCTCATTTAGTTTCCCGGGCCGGTACAAGATATCATAATTGTAGGTGGAGAGTTCGATTCTCCACCTCAAGATCTTGTCGTTCTTGATTTTGCCCCTCTGCTTATTATTAAACATAAAAGCTACTGAACGCTGGTCAGTGAGCAGGGTAAACTGTTTTCCGGCCAGGTAATGCCTCCAGTGACGCACCGCTTCCACAATAGCCTGGGCCTCCTTTTCGACAGAGGAGTGTCGGGTCTCGGGGCCCTGGAGGGTCCTTGAGAAAAAGGCCACGGGTCTGCCCGCCTGGTTAAGGGTTGCAGCTAGGGCGAAGTCGGATGCATTGCTCTCCACTTGGAAGGGGATCGACTCATCCACTGCGTGCATTGTGGCCTTCGCGATATCGCTCTTGATAAGAGTGAAGGCTGCACATGCCTCTGGTGTCAGGGGGAAGGAGGTGGATTTGATGAGGGGTCTAGCTTTGTCTGCATAGTGGGGCACCCACTGGGCATAGTAGGAGAAAAACCCCAGGCATCTCTTCAGTGCTTTTTGGCAGTGGGGGAGGGGTAGCTCCATTAGGGGGCGCATTCTGTCGGGGTCGGGCCCGATGACTCCGTTCTCCACCACGCAGCCGAGAATGGCGAGGCGTTTGGTGCGAAACATACATTTCTCTTTATTGTGCGTTAGGTTCAGCCATTGGGCCGTACGGAGGAATTTTTCTAGATTAACGTCATGGTCCTGCTGGTCGTGGCCACAGATGGTGACGTTATCCAGATAGGGAAAGGTGGCCTGCAGCGCGTTCTCGTCAACCATCCGGTCCATCTCCCTTTGGAAGACCGAGTCCCCATTGGTGACGCCGAAGGGAACCCTAAGGAAGTGGTAGAGGCGGCCGTTCGCCTCGAAGGCAGTATACTGGCGGCCCTCATGGTGGATGGGGAGCTGGTGGTATGCTGACTTAAGGTCAATGGTGGAGAATACTTTGTATTGCGCAATCTGGTTGACCATATCAGATATGCGAGGAAGGGGGTATGCGTCCAGCTGAGTGTACCGGTTTATGGTTTGGCTGTAGTCAATGACCAGGCGGCGTTTATCAGTGGTTTTAACGACTGCAACCTGGGCTCGTCAGGGGCTAGTGCTCCCTTCGATAATGCCCTCCTTCAAGAGCCGCTCCACCTCAGAGCTAATGAAAGCTCTGTCCCTGGCGCTGTACCGCCTGTTCTTGGTAGCGATGGGTTTACAGTCGTGGGTGAGGTTAGCGAACAAGGGAGTGGGGGGGACTTTTAGTGTGGAAAGGCTGCAGGTGGTTTGCGGCGGGCGATTTAAAAGGTGTTGGTTGCAGACTGTGAGTGGGGGGAGGGGTCCACCGTATGCTAATGTGACACTTTTAAGGTGGCACTGAAAATCCAACCCTAGCAGCACGGCAGCGCAGAGACGGGGCAGGACTAGAAGTTTAAAATTTTTATATTCTGTGCCCCCAACCGAAAGGGTCACCACACAGTAGCCGCCGACGTCCATTGAATGGGACTTGGACGCCATAGAAATCCGATGGCGCGTCGGCAGGACCGTGAGGGAGTGGCTACGTACCGTGTCTGGGTGAATTAAACTCTCTGTGCTCCCACTGTCGATTAGGCAAGTGGTGGCACGGCCGTTTACCGTGATATCCATCATGGAGCTGGATAGATGATGAGGGAGGGCTTGATCCAGCGTAACGGAGGCCAGTGTATGGCTTAGTGAGTTGGTATGGTCCTCCGACGAGACGGTGGTCGAGTCCGGAGATGAAGTGGCGGTTGAGTGCGGCGGATAAAATGGCGGCGGCCATGCGGCCGGAGGTGCATAAAATGGTGGATAAGATGGCTGCCCCCATGGTTCGCACGCGGCGCTGCTGGCGTTCGCTGGTTTCCCCCTGCAGGCATTGTCGTAATGGCCCTTCTTCCCGCAGCCCGAGCAGGTAGCGGTCTAAGCCGGGCAGTGCGCTCTAGGGTGTTTTAACTGGCCACAGAAATAGCATTTTTGGGCCTGGTTACGGGGCATCGCTGCGGTTCTTACCGGGGGCGGCTGTCCCAGTTGATTTCGGGACATCGCTGCAGCAGTTGGTGCCGAGGGCGGCGGTCCCATGTCCCACGGTCGCGATGGCCATGGCGCAGCGCCGTTACGTGAGTATGCTTCGAGGTTTTGGTGGGCCGCATCGAGCGAGAGCGCAAGGGCTACGACCATCTTCAGGTCGAGCTCCTTGCATTCGAGCAGTCTCTGCCGGGAGTAGTCAGACTGGAGGCCCCTGACGAAGGCATCACAAGTAAGTCCCACCGCGTGCCCCACAGCTGTTACCTCCTTACAGTCGCAGTCTCTGCAGGGTGTCTGTAACGCCCGTAAAAATGCCTCTACCGATTCCCCCGGTTGCTGCCTGCCTGATCCCAAGAGGTTTCTGGCGTAAATCGTGTTCACTCGGCGCATGTATTGCCCTTTTAGTAGTTCGAGGGCCGCCGTGTACGTAGTAGCGTCCCGGATGAGCGTATATACTTGAGGGCTCACCTGGGCGGTCAAAACTTTTAGTTTGTTCTCCTCCGATGTCACGGCGGAGGCTCCTAGGAAGGATTCAAAGCAGCTCAGCCAGTGTTCGAAATTGGTTGGTGAACCCGCAGCTTGAGGGTCGAGGTCCAGCCATGCCGGTCTGAGGGCTCGCAGCAACGCCTGCTGTTGTTGCTGTTCAGGTGTCGCCATTTTACTTCCAGTTAATAAAATTGATACGCTTATCAATTACTCCATAAAAGACGATCAATCAGGAAGGTGATGAAAAGGCTTTTATTAACTAGAGAACAGAGCATGCCTCTCGTGGGTGGCTGGTTCCAAGAAGGAAGTGAGTCGGCGAAACCCCCACCTTTTTCCCTGGTCATGTGGGCGGAGTCAGCTGAGGCATGCCTTGGTACACAGCGCCACCCAGAGGTAACAATATACAAAAGCAGCGGTTTACCACACAGAGTAAAGCTCCGTCTACACTGTCTCATCAAACACTCCCAGGGCAAGTAGAGCACGGGGTAGATAAAGAGTAAAGCTCCCTCGACACAGTTGCATCAAACACTCCCAGGGCAGGAACAGCACAGGTTAGATACAGAATGAAGCTCCCACTGCATTGTCCCATCAAACACTCCCGGGGCAGGTACAGCACGTGTTAGATACAGAATAAAGCTCCCTCTACACAGTCCTATCAAACACTCAGATCAGGAATAGTACGCGTTAAATAGAGGAAAACTCCCTGTACACTGTCCCATCAAATACTCCCAGGGCAGGTACAGTATGGGTTAGATACAGAGTAAAGCTCCCTCTACATTGCCCCATCAAACACTCCCGGGGAAGGTACAGCACGGGTTAGATACAGAGTAACCCTCCCTCTACACTGTCCCATCAACAGTCCCAGGGCAGGTACAGCTGGGGTTAGATACAGAGTAACGCTGCCTCTACACTGTCCCTTCAAACACTCCCAAGGCATGTACAACACAGATTAGATATAGAGTAAAGCTCCCTCTACATTGTCCTATCAAACACTCCCAGGGAAGTTATCTCACGGGTTAGATACAGAGTAAAGCTCCCTCTACACTCTCCATTCAAACACTACCAGGGCAGGAACAGCACAGGTTAGATACAGAGTAAATCTACCTCTATACTGTCCCATCAAACAATCCCCAGGGCGGGTACAGCACGCGTTAGATACAGAGTAAAGATCCACCTACACTGTCCCATCAAACGCTCCCAGTGCTGGTTCAGCATGGGTTAGATACAGAGTAAAGCTCCCTCTACAATCTCCAATCAACCACTCACAGGGCAGGTACAGCACGGGTTAGATACAGAGTAAAGCTCCATCTACACTGTCCCATAAAACACTCCCAAGGCTGGTACAGCACGTGTTAGATAGAGAGGAAAGCTCCTTCTATACTGCCCCATCAAACACTCCCAGGGCAGGTACAGCACGGTTTCGAAATAGAGTAAAACTCCGTCTATACTGTCCCAACAAACACTCCCAGGGCACGTACAGCACGGTGTAGATACAGAGTAAAGCTCCCTCTGCATTGACCCAGCAAACACTCCTGGGGCAGTTACAGCACGGGTTACATAGAGATTAAAGCTCCCTCTACACTCTTCCATCAAACACTCCCAGGGCAGGAACAGCACGGGTTAGATGCAGAGCAAAGCTCCCTCCAGACTGTCCCATCAAACAATCCCCCGGGCAGGTACAGCATGGGTTAGATACAGTGTAAAGCTCGCTCTACATTGTCCCATCAAACATTCACGGGGCAGGTATAGCACGGGTTAGATACAGAGCAAAGCTCCCTCTACACTGTCCCATCAAACACTCACAGGGCAGGAATAGCACGGGCTAGATGCAGAATAAAGCACCTTCTATACTGCCCCATCAAACACTCCCAGGGCAGG
Organism: Somniosus microcephalus; assembly: GCF_052327205.1. NCBI lineage: Eukaryota > Metazoa > Chordata > Chondrichthyes > Squaliformes > Somniosidae > Somniosus > Somniosus microcephalus. The sequence continues at coordinate 34,489,769 of NC_141016.1, forward strand.
TGCAGCACGGGTTAGATACACAGTAAAGCTCCCTCTACACTGTCCCATCAAACACTCCCAGGGCAGGAACAGCACAGGTTAGATACAGAGTAAAGCTCCCTCTACACTGTCCCATCAAACACTCCCAGGGCAGGTACAGCACGGGTTGGATACACAGTAAAGCTCCCTCTACACTGTTCAATCACACACTACCAGGGCAGGAACAGCACGGGTGAGATACAGTGTAAAGCTCCCTCTACATTGTCACATCAAACAGTCAAGGGGCAGGTATAGCACGGGTTATATACAGAGTAAAGCTCCATCTACACTGTCCCATCAAACACTCCCAGGGCTGGTACAGCACGTGTTAGATACAGAGTAAAGCTCCTTCTATACTGCCCCAACAAACACTCCCAGGGGAGGTGCAGCACGGGTTAGAAACAGAGTTAAGCTCCGTCTACACTCTCCCATCAAACACTCCCAGTGCACGTACAGCACGGGTTAGATACAGAGTACATCTCACTCTACACTGTCCCATGAAACACTCCCAGGGCAGGAACAGCACGGGTTAGATACAGAGAAACCTCCCTCTACACTGTCCCATCAAACACTCACAGGGCAGGTACAGCACGGGTTAGATATGAGTAAAGCTCCCTCTACATTGGCCCATCAAACACTCACGGGGCAGGTGCAGCATGGGCTAGATACAGAGTAAAGCTCTCTCTACACTGTCCCATCAAGCACACCTCAGGGCAGCTACAGATAGGGTTATATACAGAGTAACGCTCCCTCAAACACTCCCAGGGCAGGTCCTGCAGAGATTAGAGTAATGCTCCCTCTACAGTGGCCCAACAAACACTCCCAGGTCAGTTACATCACAGATTGGGAGGCACGGTGGCATAGTGGTTCGCACTGTTGCCTCACAGCGCCAGGGACCCGGGTTCAAATCTGGCCTCGGGCGACTGTCTGTGTGGAGTTTGCACATTCTCCCTGTGTCTGCGTGGGTTTCCTCCGAGTGCTCCGGTTTCCTCCCACAGTCCAAAGATGTGAAGGTTAGGTTGATTTGGCTATGATAAATTGACCCTTAGTGTTAGGGGATTAAATACGTGGGGTTACGGGGATAGGGTGGGATATGTGTCGGTGCAGGCTCGATGGGCCGAAATGGCCTCTATCTGCACTGTAGATTCTGTGATTCTGTGATTAGATTCAGAGTAAAGCTGCCTCTACACTGTCCCATCAAACACACCCAGGGCAGGTACAGCATGGGTTAGATAGAGTAAAGCTCCTTCCATACTGGCCCATCAAACACTCCCAGGACACGTACAGCACGGGTTAGAAACAGAGTAAAGCTCCCTGTACACTGTCACATCAAGCACTCCCAGGGCAGGAATAGCGCAGGTTAGATACAGAGTAAAGATCCCTCTACACTGTTCCATCAAACACTCCCAGGGCAGGTACAGCACGGTTTTGATACAGAGTAAAGCTCCCTGTACACTGTCACATCAAACACTCCCAGGACAGGTACAGCACGGGTTCGATACAGAGTAAAGCTCCCTTTACACCGTCCCATCAATCACTCTCAGGGCAGGTACAGCACGGGTTAGATACAGAATAAAGCTCCCTCTACAGTGTCCCATCAAACATCCCCAAGGTAGGTACAGCACGGGTTAGAAACAGAGTAGAGCTCTGTCTACACTGTCCCATCAAACACTCCCAGGGCAAGTACAGCACGGGTAAGATTCAGAGCAAAGCTCCCTCTACACTGTCCCGTCAAACACTCCCAGGGCAGGAACAGCACAGGTTAGATCCAGAGTAAAGCTCCCTCTACAGTGTCCCATCAAACATCCCCAAGGTAGGTACAGCACGGGTTAGAAACAGAGTAGAGCTCTGTCTACACTGTCCCATCAAACACTCCCAGGGCAAGTACAGCACGGGTAAGATTCAGAGCAAAGCTCCCTCTACACTGTCCCATCAAACACTCCCAGGGCAAGTACAGCACGGGTAAGATTCAGAGCAAAGCTCCCTCTACACTGTCCCATCAAACACTCCCAGGGCAGGAACAGCACAGGTTAGATACAGTGTAAATCTCCTTCTACACTGTCCCATCAAACACTCCCAGGGCAGGTGCAGCACGGGTTAGAAACAGAGTAAAGCTCCGTCTACACTGTCCCATCAAACACTCCCAGGGCACTTACAGCACGGGTTAGATACACAGTAAAGCTCCCTCTACACTGTCCCATCAAACACTCCCAGGGCAGGAACAGCACAGGTTAGATACAGAATAAAGCACCTTCTATACTGCCCCATCAAACACTCCCAGGGCAGGTGCAGCACGGGTTAGAAACAGAGTAAAGCTCCGTCTACACTGTCCCATCAAACACTCCCAGGGCACTTACAGCACGGGTTAGATACACAGTAAAGCTCCCTCTACACTGTCCCATCAAACACTCCCAGGGCAGGAACAGCACAGGTTAGATACAGAATAAAGCACCTTCTATACTGCCCCATCAAACACTCCCAGGGCAGGTGCAGCACGGGTTAGAAACAGAGTTAAGCTCCGTCTACACTCTCCCATCAAACACTCCCAGGGCACGGACAGCACGGGTTAGATACAGAGTACATCTCACTCTACACTGTCCCATGAAACACTCCCAGGGCAGGAACAGCACAGGTTAGATACAGAGTAAAACTCCCTCTGCATTGACCCAGCAAACACTCCCGGGGCAGGTAAAGCACGGGTTAGATACAGAGTGAAGCAGCCTCTACACTTTCCCATCCAACACTCCCCAGGGCAGATATAGCACGGGTTAGGTACAGAGTAAATCTCCCTGTACACTGTCCCATCAAACACTCCCAGGGCTGGTACAGCATGGGTTAGATACAGAGTAAAGATCCCTCTACACTGTTCCATTAAACACTACCAGGGCAGGAACAGCACGGGTTAGATACAGAGTAAAGCTCCATCTACACTGTCCCATCAAACATTCCCAGGGCAGGTACAGCACGGGTTAGATACAGCGTAAAGCTCTCTCTACACTCTCCAATCAAACACTACCAGGGCAGGAACAGCACGGGTTAAATACAGAGTAAAGCTCCATCAACACTGTCCCATCAAACACTCCCAGGGCAGGTACAGCACGGTTTCGAAATAGAGTAAAGCTCCGTCTATACTGTCCCAACAAACACTCCCAGGGCACGTACAGCACGGGTTAGATACAGAGTAAAGCTCCCTCCAGACTGTCCCAGCAAACAATCCCCCGGGCAGGTACAGCATAGGTTAGATACAGTGAAAAGCTCGCTCTACATTGTCCCATCAAACATTCACGGGGCAGGTATAGCACGGGTTAGATGCAGAGTAAAGCTCCCTCTACACTGTCCCATCAAACACTCCCAGGGCAGGAATAGCACGGGCTAGATACAGAATAAAGCACCTTCTATACTGCCCCATCAAACACTCCCAGGGCAGGTGCAGCACGGGTTAGAAACACAGTAAAGCTCCGTCTACACTGTCCCATCAAATACTCCCAGGGCAGGAACAGCACAGGTTAGATACAGAGTAAAGCTCCCTCTACACTGTCCCATCAAACAATCCCCAGGGCAGGTAAAGCACGGGTTAGATACACAGTAATGCTCCCTCTACACTGTTCAATCACACACTACCAGGGCAGGAACAGCACGGGTGAGATACAGTGTAAAGCTCCCTCTACATTGTCACATCAAACAGTCAAGGGGAAGGTATAGCACGGGTTATATACAGAGTACAGCTCCGTCTACACTGTCCCATCAAACACTCCCAGGGCACGTACAGCACGGGTTAGATACAGAGTAAAACTCCCTCTGCATTGACCCAGCAAACACTCCCGGGGCAGTTACAGCACGGGTTAGATACAGAGTAAAGCATCCTCTACACTTTCCCATCCAACACTCCCCAGGGCAGATATAGCACGGGTTAGGTACAGCGTAAAGCTCCCTCGACACTCTCCAACCAAACACCACCAGGGCAGGAACAGCACGGTTTAGATACAGAATAAAGATCCCTCTAAACTGTTCCATTAAACACTACCAGGGCAAAAACACCACGGGTTAGATACAGAGTAAAGTTCCTTCGATGCTGCCCCATCAAACACTACCAGGGCAGGAACAGCGCAGGTTAGATACAGAGCAAAGCTCCCTCTATACTGTCCCATCAAACAGTCCCCAGGGCAGGTACATCACACTTTAGATACAGAGTAAAGATCCCCCTACACTGTCCCATCAAACGCTCCCAGTGCTGGTACAGCATGGGTTAGATACAGAGTAAAGCTCCCTCTTCAATCTCCAATCAACCACTCCCAGGGCAGGTACAGCACGGTTTAGATACAGAGTAAAGCTCCATCTGCACTGTCCCATAAAACACTCCCAGGGCTGGTACAGCACGTGTTAGATACAGAATAAAGCTCCTTCTATACTGCCCCATCAAACACTCTCAGGGCAGGTACAGCACGGTTTCGAAATAGAGTAAAGCTCCCTCTACACTGTCCCAACAAACACTCCCAGGGCACCTACAGCACGGGTTAGATACAGAGTAAAGCTCCCTCTGCATTGACCCAGCAAACACTCCTGGGGCAGTTACAGCACGGGTTACATAGAGAGTAAAGCTCCCTCTACACTCTTCCATCAAACACTCCCAGGGCACGAACAGCACGGGTTAGATGCAGAGTAAAGCTCCCTCCACACTGTCCCATCAAACACTCCCAGGGCACCTACAGCACGGGTTAGATACAGAGTAAAGCTCCCTCTGCATTGACCCAGCAAACACTCCTGGGGCAGTTACAGCACGGGTTACATAGAGAGTAAAGCTCCCTCTACACTCTTCCATCAAACACTCCCAGGGCAGGAACAGCACGGGTTAGATGCAGAGTAAAGCTCCCTCCACACTGTCCCATCAAACAATCCACCGGGCAGGTACAGCATGGGTTAGATACAGTGTAAAGCTCGCTCTACATTGTCCCATCAAACACTCACGGGGCAGGTATAGCACGGGTTAGATACAGAGTATAGCTCCATCTACACTGTCCCATCAAACATTCCCATGGCTGGTACAGCACGTGCTAGATACAGAGTAGAGCTCTGTCTACACTGTCCCATCAAATACTCCCAGGGCAAGTACAGCACGGGTAAGATTCTGAGCAAAGCTCCCTCTACACTGTCCCATCAAACACTCCCAGGGCAGGAACAGCACAGGTTAGATACAGTCTAAATCTCCTTCTACACTGTCCCATCAAACACACCCCAGGGCAGTTACAGCACAGGTTAAATACAGAGTAAAGCTCCCCCTGCATTGACCCAGCAAACACTCCCGTGTCAGGTACAGCGCGGCTTAGATACAGAGTAAATCTCCCTCTACACTGTCCCATCCAACACTCCCCAAGGCAGGTACAGCACGGGTTAGGTACAGAGTAAATCTCCCTGTACACTGTCCCATCAAACACTCACGGGGCAGGAACAGCGCAGGTTAGATACAGAGTTAAGCTTCCTGTACACTGTCCCATCAAACAATCCCGGGCCAGGTACAGCTAGGGTTAGATATACAGTAACACTCCCTCTATACTGTCCCAACAAACACGCCCAGGACAGGTACAGCATGGGTTGGATACAGAGAAAAACTCCCTCTACACAGTCCCATCAAACTCTCCCAGGGCACGAACAGCACGGGTTAGATACAGAGTAAAGCTCCATCTACACTGTCCCATCAAACACTCCTAGGGCTGGTACAGCATGGGTTCGATACAGAGTAAAGCTCCGTCTACACTGTTCCATCAAACACTACCAGGGCAGGAACAGTACGGGTAAGATAGGGAGTAAAGATCCCTCTCTATTGTCCCATCAAACATTCCCAGGGCAGGTACAGCACGGGTTAGATACAGAGTAAAGCTCCCTCGACACTCTCCAAACAAGCACTCCCAGGGCTGATAGAGCACGGGTTAGATACAGAGTAAAGCTCCATCCACACTGTCTCATCAAACACTCCCAGGGCTGGTACAGCACGTGTTAGATACAGAGTATAGCTCCTTCTATACTGCCCCATGAAACACTCCCAGGGCAGGTACAGCACGGGTTAGAAACAGAGTAAAGCTCGGTCTACACTGTCCCATCAAACACTCCCAGGGCAGGTACAACACGGGTTAGATACAGAGAAAAATTCACTCTACACTGTCCGATCAAGCACTCCCAGGGCAGGAACAGCACAGGTTAGAAACAGAGTAAAGCTCCCTCTACACTGTCCCAATAAACAATCCCCAGGGCAGGTACAGCATGAGTTAGATACAGAATAATGCTCCCTCTGCATCGACCCAGCAAACACTCCCGGGTCAGGTACAGCACGGGTTAGATACAGAGTAAATCTCCCTCTACTCTATCCCATCAAACACTCCCGGGGCAGGAAAAGCACAGGTTATATACAGAGTAAAGCTCCCTGTACACTGTCCCATCAAACACTCCCGGGGCACGTACATCTAGGGTTAGATATAGAGTAACGCTCTCTGTAAACTGTCCCATCAAACACTCCCAGGACAAGTACAGCATGGGTTGGAAACAGAGTAAAGCTACCTCTACACTGTCCCATCAAACTCTCCCAGGGCAGGAAAAGCACGGGTTAGATGCAGTGTAAATCTCCCTCGACACTGTCCCATCAAACACTCACAGGCAAGGTACAAAACAGATTAGATACAGAGTAAAGCTCCCTCTTAATTGTCCCATCAAAAACTCCCAGGGCAGTTACTACACAGATTAGATGCAAAGTAAAGCTCCCTCTACCCTATCCTATCAAACACTCCCAGGCCAGGAATAGCACGGGTTAGTTACAGAGTAAAGTTCCCTCTGCACTGCCCCATCAAACACTCCCAGGGCAGGAACAGCACGGGTTAGATACAGAGCAAAGCTCCTTCTACATTGCCCCATCAAACACTCCCGGGGCAGGTGCAGCACGTGTTAGATACAGAGTAAAGCTCCCTCTACACTGCCCATCAAACACTCCCCTGGGCAGCTACAGCACGGGATAGGTACAGAGAAAAGCTTCCTCTACACTGTCCCATCAAACACTCCCGGGGCAGGAAATGCCAGGGTTAGATACAGAGTAACGCTTCCTCTACACTGTCGCATCAAACACTCCCAGGACAGGTACAGCATGCATTAGATACAGATTAAAGCTCCCTCTACACTGTCCCATCAAACACTCCCAGGGCAGGATCAGCACCGGTTAGATACAGAGTAAAGCTCCCTCTACACAGTCCCATCAAACGCTCCCAGGGCAGGTACAGCACGGGTTAGAAACAGAGTAAAGCTCCGTCTACACTGTTGCATCAAACTATCCCAGGGCAGGAACAGCACAGTTTAGATACAGAGTATATCTCCCTCTACACTGTCCCAACAAATACTCCCAGGGCAGGTACAGCACGTGTTAGATACAGAGGAAAGCTCCCTCTACATTGTCCCATCAAACCCTCCCCTGGGCAGGTAGAGCATTGGTTAGGTACAGAGTAACCCTCGCTCTACAATGTCCCATCAACACTCCCAGGGCAAGTACAGCTGGGGTTATATACAGAGTAAAGCTCCGTCTACAGTGTCCCATCAAACACTCCCAGGGCACGTGCAGCATGGGTTAGATACACAGTAAAGCTCCCTCTACACTGTCCCATCAAACAAACCCTGGGCAGAAAAAGCACGGGTTAGATACAGAGTAAAGCTCCCTCTACACTGTCCCATCAAACAATCCCAGGGCAGTTACAGCACGGGTTAGATACAGAGTAAAGCGCCACCTGCACTGTCCCATCAAACACTCCCAGGGCTGGTACAGCATGGGTTAGATACAGAGTAAATCTCCCTCTACACCGTTCCATCAAACACTACAAGGGCAGGAACAGCACGTGTTAGATACAGAGTAAAGCTCACTCTACACTGTCCCATCAAACATTCCCAGGGCAGGTACAGCATGGGTTAGATATAACGTGAAGCTCTCTCTACACTCACCAATCAAACACTCCCAGGGTAGGTACAGCATGGGATAGATACAGAGTAAAGCTCCATCTACACTGTCCCATCAAACACTCCCAGGGCTGGTACAGCACGTGTTAGATACATAGTAAAGCTCCTTCGATACTGCCCCATCAAACACTCCCAGGGCAGGCACAGCACGGTTTAGAAACAGAGTAAAGCTCCGTCTACACTGTCCCATCAACACTCCCAGGGCACGTACATCTCAGTTTCGATAAAGATTAAAGCCCCCTCTACACTGTCCCATCAAACACTCCCAGGGCAGGAACAGCACCGGTTAGAGATGTTGCCTGACTTGCTGAGTTTTTCCAGCATTTTCTGTTGTTATTTCAGGTACAGCACGGGTTAGATACAGAGTAAAGCTCCATCTAACTGTCCCATCAAACACTCCCAGGGCAGGAACAGCACCGGTTAGATACAGAGTAAAGCTCCCTCTACACTGCCCCAGCAAACAATCCCGGGGCAGGTGCAGCACCGATTAGATACAGAGTAAAGCTCCCTCTACACTGTCCCATCAAACACTCCCCAGGGCAGTTACAGCACGGGTTAGGTACAGAGTAAAGCTGCCTCTACACTGTCCCATCAAACACTCCCAGGGCAGTTACAGCACAGGTTAAATACAGAGTTAAGCTCCCTCTGCATTGACCCAGCAAACACTCCCGTGTCAGGTAAAGCGCGGGTTAGATTCAGAGTAAATCTCCCTCTACACTGTCCCATCCAACACTCCCGGGGCAGGAACAGCACAGGTTCGATGCACAGTAAAGCTCCCTGTACACTGTCCCCTCAAACACTCCCGGGGCAGGTACAGCTAGGGTTAGATACAGAGTAAACTCCCTGTACATTGTCCCATCAAACACTCACGGGGCAGGTGAAGCACGTGTAAGTTGCAGAGTAAAGCTCCCTCTACACTGTCCCATCAAACACTCCCGGGGCAGGAACAGCACCGGTTAGATACAGAGTAAAACTCCCTCTAACTGTCCCATCAAACATTCCCAGGGCAGGAACAGCACGGGTTAGATCCAGAGTAAAGCTCCCTCTACACTGCCCCATCAAGCATTCACGGGGCAGGTGCAGCTCGGGTTAGATACAGAGTAAAGCTCCCTGTACACTGTCCCCTCAAACACTCCCGGGGCAGGTACAGCTAGGGTTAGATACAGAGTAAACTCCCTGTACATTGTCCCATCAAACACTCACGGGGCAGGTGCAGCACGGGTTAGATGCAGAGTAAAGTTCCCTCTACACTATCCCATCAATCACACACAGGGCAGGTCGTGCAGAGGTTAGAGTAACGCTCCTTCTACAGTGTCCCATCAAACAGTCCCAGGTCAGTTACATCACAGATTAGATTCAGAGTAAAGCTCCCTCTACACTGTCCCATCAAACACTCCTCAGGGCAAGTACAGCACGGGTTAGATAGAGGTAAGCTCCTTCTATACTGGCCCATCAAACACTCCCAGGACGCGCGCAGCACGGGTTAGAAAGAGAGAAAAGGTCCCTCAACACTATTTCATTAAACACTCCCAGGGCAGGAACAGCACGGGTTAGATACAGAGAAACCTCCCTATACACTGTCCCATCAAACACTCACAGGGCAGGTACAGCACGGGTTAGATATGAGTAAAGCTCCCTCTACATTGGCCCATCAAACACTCACGGGGCAGGTGCAGCATGGGCTAGATACAGAGTAAAGCTCCCACTACACTGTCCCATCAAGCACTCCTCAGGGCAGCTACAGATAGGGATATATACAGAGTAACTCTCCCTCAAACACTCCCAGGGCAGGTCCTGCAGAGATTAGAGTAACGCTCCCTCTACAGTGGCGCAACAAACACTCCCAGGTCAGTTACATCACAGATTAGATTCAGAGTAAAGCTGCCTCTACACTGTCCCATCAAACACACCCAGGGCAGGTACAGCACGGGTTAGATAGAGTAAATCTCCTTCCATACTGGTCCATCAAACACTCCCAGGACACGTACAGCACGGGTTAGAAACAGAGTAAAGCTCCCTGTACACTGTCACATCAAGCACTCCCAGGGCAGGAATAGCACAGGTTAGATACAGAGTAAAGATCCCTCTACACTGTTCCAACAAACACTCCCAGGGCAGGTACAGCACGGGTTTGATACAGAGTAAAGCTCCCTGTGCACTGTCACATCAAACACGCCCAGGACAGGTACAGCACGGGTTAGATACAGAGTAAAGCTGCCTCTACACTGTCCCATCAATCACTCTCAGGACAGGTACAGCACGGGTAAGATACAGAGTAAAGCTCCATCTACACTGTCCCATCAGACACTCCCAGGGCTAGGACAGCATGGGTTAGATACAGAGTAAAGCTCCCTCTACACTGTTCCATCAAACACTACCAGTGCAGGAGCAGCACGGGTTAGATCCAGAGGAAAGCTCCCTCTACAGTGTCCCATCAAACATCCCCAAGGCAGGTACAGCACGGGTTAGAAACAGAGTAGAGCTCTGTCTACACTGTCCCATCAAACACTCCCAGGGCAAGTACAGCACGGGTAAGATTCAGAGCAAAGTTCCCTCTACACTGTCCCATCAAACACTCCCAGGGCAGGAACAGCACAGGTTAGATACAGTGTAAAGCTCCATCTATACTGTCCGATCAAACACTCCCAGGGCTGGTACAGCATGGGTTAGATACAGAGTAAAGCTCCCTCTACACTGATCCATCAAACACGACCAGTGCAGGAACAGCACGGGATAGATCCAGAGTAAAGCTCCCTCTACAGTGTCCCATCAAGCATCCCCAAGGCAGGTGCAGCACGAGTTACAAACAGAGTAGAGCTCTGTCTACACTGTCCCATCAAACACTCCCAGGGCAAGTACAGCACGGGTAAGATTCAGAGTAAAGCTCCCTCTGCACTGTCCCATCAAACACTCCCAGGGCAGGTACAGCTGGGGTTAGATACAGTGTAAATCTCCCTCTACACTGTCCCATCAAACACTCCCCAGGGCAGTTACAGCACAGGTTAAATAGAGAGTAAAGCTCCCCCTGCATTGTCCCAGCAGACACTCCCGTGTCAGGTACAGCGCGGATTAGATACAGAGTAAATCTCCCTCTACACTGTCCCATCAACACACATGGGGCAGGAACAGCACAGGTTAGATACAGAGTTAAGCTCCCTGTACACTGTCCCATCAAACATCCCGGGCCAGCTACAGCTAGGGTTAGATACAGAGTAAACATCCCTCTACACTGTCCCAACAAACACGCCCAGGACAGGTACAGCATGGGTTGGATACAGAGTAAAACTCCCTCTACACAGTCCCATCAAACTCTCCCAGGGCACCAACAGCACGGGTTAGATGCAGAGTAAAGCTCCATCTACACTGTCCCATCAAACACTCCCAGGCCAGGAATAGCACGGGTTAGATACAGAGTAAATCTCCCTCTACACTGCCCCATCAAACACTCCCAGGGCGGGAACAGCACGGGTTAGATACAGAGCAAAGCCCCTTCTACATTGCCCCATCAAACACTCCCGGGGCAGGTGCAGCACGTGTTAGATACAGAGTAAAGCTCCCTCTCCACTGCCCATCAAACACTCCCTTGGGCAGTTACAGCACGGGTTAGGTACAGAGAAATGCTTCCTCTACACTGTCCCATCAAACACTCCCGGGGCAGGAAATGCCAGTGTTAGATACAGAGTAACGCTTCCTCTACACTGTCGCATCAAACACTCCCAGGGCAGGATCAGCACCGGTTAGATACAGAGTAAAGCTCCCTCTACACAGCCCCATCAAACACTCCCAGGGCAGGTACAGCACGGGTTAGGAACAGAGTAAAGCTCCCTCTACACTGGCCCACCAGCACTCCCTTGGGCAGTTAAACAACGGGTTAGGTACAGAGAAATGCTTCCTCTACACTGTCCCATCAAACACTCCCGGGGCAGGAAATGCCAGTGTTAGATACAGAGTAACGCTTCCTCTACACTGTCGCATCAACCACTCCCAGGGCAGGATCAGCACCGGTTAGATAAAGAGTAAAGCTCCCTCTGCACAGCCCCATCAAACACTCCCAGGGCAGGCACAGCACGGTTTAGAAACAGAGTAAAGCTCCGTCTACACTCTCCCATCAACACTCCCAGGGCACGTACATCTCAGTTTCGATAAAGATTAAAGCTCCCTCTGCACTGTCCCATCAAACACTCCCAGGGCAGGAACAGCACAGGTTAGATACAGAGTAAAGTTCGCTCTACACTGTCTCATCAAACAATCCCAGGGCAGGTACAGCACGGGTTAGATACAGAGTAAAGCTCCATCTAACTGTCCCATCAAACACTCCCAGGGCAGGAACAGCACCGGTTAGATAAAGAGTAAAACTCCCACTAACTGTCCCATAAAACACTCCCAGGGCAGGAACAGCACGGGTTAGATACAGAGTAAAGCACCCTCTACACTGCCCCAGCAAACACTCCCGGGGCAGGTGCAGCACCGGTTAGATACAGAGTAAAGCTCCCTCTACACTGTCCCATCAAACACTCCCCAGGGCAGTTACAGCACGGGTTAGGTACAGAGTAAAGCTGCCTCTACACTGTCCCAACAAACATTCCCAGGGCAGTTACAGCACATGTTAAATACAGAGTAAAGCTCCCTCTGCATTGACCCAGCAAACAATCCCGTGTCAGGTAAAGCGCGGGTTAGATTCAGAGTAAATCTGCCTCTACACTGTCCCATCCAACACTCCCGGGGCAGGAAGAGCACAGGTGAGATGCACAGTAAAGCTCCCTGTGCACTGTCCCCTCAAACACTCCCGGGGCAGGTACAGCTAGGGTTAGATACAGAGTAAACTCCCTGTACATTGTCCCATCAAACACTCACGGGGCAGGTGAAGCACGGGTTAGATGCAGAGTAAAGCTCCCTCTACACTGTCCCATCAAACACTCCCGGGGCAGGAACAGCACCGGTTAGATACAGAGTAAAACTCCCTCTAACTGTCCCTTCAAACATTCCCAGGGCAGGAACAGCACGGGTTAGATACAGAGTAAAGCTCCCTCTACACTGCCCCATCAAGCATTCACGGGGCAGGTGCAGCTCGGGTGAGATCCAGAGTAAAGCTCCCTCTACAGTGTCCCATCAAACATCCCCAAGGCAGGTACAGCATGGGTTAGAAACAGAGTAGAGCTCTGTCTACACTGTCCCATCAAACACTCCCAGGGCAAGTACAGCACGGGTAAGATTCAGAGCAAAGCTCCCTCTACACTGTCCCATCAAACACTCCCAGGGCAGGAACAGCACAGGTTAGAAACAGTGTAAATCTCCCTCTACACTGTCCCATCAAACACTCCCCAGGGCAGTTACAGCACAGGTTAAATACAGAGTAAAGCATCCCCTGCATTGACCCAGCAAACACTCCCGTGTCAGGTACAGCGCGGCTTAGATACAGAGTAAATCTCCCTCTACATTGTCCCATCCAGCACTCCCCAAGGCAGGTACAGCGCGGGTTAGGTACAGAGTAAATCTCCCTCTACACTGTCCCATCAAACACTCACGGGGCAGGAACAGCACAGGTTAGATACAGAGTTAAGCTCCCTGTACACTGTCCCATCAAACAATCCCGGGCCAGGTACAGCTAGGGTTAGATACAGAGTAAACTCCCTGTACATTGTCCCATCAAACACTCACGGGGCAGGTGAAGCACGGGTTAGATGCAGAGTAAAGCTCCCTCTACACTGTCCCATCAAACACTCCCGGGGCAGGAACAGCACCGGTTAGATACAGAGTAAAACTCCCTCTAACTGTCCCTTCAAACATTCCCAGGGCAGGAACAGCACGGGTTAGATACAGAGTAAAGCTCCCTCTACACTGCCCCATCAAGCATTCACGGGGCAGGTGCAGCTCGGGTGAGATCCAGAGTAAAGCTCCCTCTACAGTGTCCCATCAAACATCCCCAAGGCAGGTACAGCATGGGTTAGAAACAGAGTAGAGCTCTGTCTACACTGTCCCATCAAACACTCCCAGGGCAAGTACAGCACGGGTAAGATTCAGAGCAAAGCTCCCTCTACACTGTCCCATCAAACACTCCCAGGGCAGGAACAGCACAGGTTAGAAACAGTGTAAATCTCCCTCTACACTGTCCCATCAAACACTCCCCAGGGCAGTTACAGCACAGGTTAAATACAGAGTAAAGCATCCCCTGCATTGACCCAGCAAACACTCCCGTGTCAGGTACAGCGCGGCTTAGATACAGAGTAAATCTCCCTCTACATTGTCCCATCCAGCACTCCCCAAGGCAGGTACAGCGCGGGTTAGGTACAGAGTAAATCTCCCTCTACACTGTCCCATCAAACACTCACGGGGCAGGAACAGCACAGGTTAGATACAGAGTTAAGCTCCCTGTACACTGTCCCATCAAACAATCCCGGGCCAGGTACAGCTAGGGTTAGATACAGAGTAACGCTCCCTCGACACTGTCCCAACAAACACGCACAGGACAGGTACAGCTTGGGTTGGATACAGAGAAAAACTCCCTCTACACAGTCCCATCAAACTCTCCCAGGGCACGAACAGCACGGGTTAGATACAGAGTAAAGCTCCATCTACACTGTCCCATCAAACACTCCTAGGGCTGATACAGCATGGGTTCGATACAGAGTAAAGCTCCGTCTACACTGTTCCATCAAACACTACCAGGGCAGGAACAGTACGTGTTAGATACAGAGTAAAGCTCCCTCTCTACTGTCCCATCAAACATTCCCAGGGCAGGTACAGCACGGGTTAGATACAGAGTAAAGCTCCCTCTACACTCTCCAAACAAGCACTCCCAGGGCTGATACTGCACGGGTTAGAAACAGAGTAAAGCTCCATCCACACTGTCTCATCAAACACTCCCAGGGCTGGTACAGCACGTGTTAGATACAGTGTAAAGCTCCTTCTATACTGCCCCATGAAACACTCCCAGGGCAGGTACAGCACGGGTTAGAAACAGAGTAAAGCTCGGTCTACACTGTCCCATCAAGCACTCCCAGGGCAGGAACAGCACAGGTTAGAAACAGAGTAAAGCTACCTCTACACTGTCCCAATAAACAATCCCCAGGGCAGGTAAAGCACGAGTTAGATACAGAGTAATGCTCCCTCTGCATCGACCCAGCAAACACTCCCGGGTCAGGTACAGCACAGGTTAGATACAAAGTAAAGCTCCCTCTACACTGACCCATCCAAAACTCCCCAGGACAGGTACAGCACGGTTTGGGTACAGAGTAAATCTCCCTCTACTCTATCCCATCAAACACTCCCGGGGCAGGAAAAGCACAGGTTATATACAGAGTAAAGCTCCCTGTACACTGTCCCATCAAACACTCCCGGGGCAGGTACATCTAGGGTTAGGTATAGAGTAACGCTCTCTGTAAACTGTCCCATCAAACACTCCCAGGACAAGTACAGCATGGGTTGGAAACAGAGTAAAGCTACCTCTACACTGTCCCATCAAACTCTCCCAGGGCAGGAAAAGCACGGGTTAGATGCAGTGTAAATCTCCCTCTACACTGTCCCATCAAACACTCACAGGCAAGGTACAACACAGATTAGATACAGAGTAAAGCTCCCTCTAAACTGTCCCATCAAAAACACCCAGGGCAGTTACTACACAGATTAGATACAAAGTAAAGCTTCCTCTACCCTATCCTATCAAACACTCCCAGGCCAGGAATGGCACGGGTTAGATACAGAGTTAAGCTCCCTCTACACTGCCCCATCAAACACTCCCAGGGCGGGAACAGCACGGGTTAGATAGAGAGCAAAGCTCCTTCTACATTGCCCCATCAAACACTCCCGGGGCAGGTGCAGCACGTGTTAGATACAGAGTAAAGCTCCCTCTACACTGCCAATCAAACACTCCCCTGGGCAGTTACAGCACGGGTTAGGTACAGAGAAAAGCTTCCTCTACACTGTCCCATCAAACACTCCCGGGGCAGGAAATGCCAGGGTTAGATACAGAGTAACGCTTCCTCTACACTGTCCCATCAAACACTCCCGGGGCAGGAAATGCCAGGGTTAGATACAGAGTAACGCTTCCTCTACACTGTCGCATCAAACACTCCCAGGACAGGTACAGCATGCGTTAGATACAGATTAAAGCTCCCCATACACTGTCCCATCAAACACTCCCAGGGCAGGTACAGCACGGGTTAGAAACAGAGTAAAGCTCCGTCTACACTGTCCCATCAAACACTCCCAGGGCTGGTACAGCACGTGTTAGATACATAGTAAAGCTCCTTCGATACTGCCCCATCAAACACTCCCAGGGCAGGCACAGCACGGGTTAGAAACAGAGTAAAGCTCCGTCTACACTCTCCCATCAACACTCCCAGGGCACGTACATCTCAGTTTCGATACAGATTAAAGCTCCCTCTACACTGTCCCATTAAACACTCCCAGGGCAGGAACAGCACAGGTTAGATACAGAGTAAAGTTCGCTCTACACTGTCTCATCAAACAATCCCAGGGCAGGTACAGCACGGGTTAGATACAGAGTAAAGCTCCATCTAACTGTCCCATCAAACACTCCCAGGGCAGGAACAGCACCGGTTAGATAAAGAGTATAGCTCCCTCTAACTGTCCCATAAAACATTCCCAGGGCAGGAACAGCACAGGTTAGATACAGAGTTAAGTTCGCTCTACACTGTCTCATCAAACAATCCCAGGGCAGGTACAGCACGGGTTAGATACAGAGTAAAGCTCCGTCTACACAGTTCCATCATACACTACCAGGGCAGGAACAGTACGGGTTAAATACACAGTAAAGCTCCCTCTACACTGATCCATCAAACAATACCAGTGCAGGAACAGCACGGGTTAGATCCAGAGTAAAGCTCCCTCTACAGTGTCCCATCAAGCATCCCCAAGGCAGGTACAGCACGGGTTACAAACAGAGTAGAGCTCTGTCTACACTGTCCCATCAAACACTCCCAGGGCAAGTACAGCACGGGTAAGATTCAGATTAAAGCTCCCTCTGCACTGTCCCATCAAACACTCCCAGGGCAGGTACAGCTGGGGTTAGATACAGTGTAAATCTCCCTCTACACTGTCCCATCAAACACACCCCAGGGCAGTTACAGCACAGGTTAAATAGAGAGTAAAGCTCCCCCTGCATTGTCCCAGCAGACACTCCCGTGTCAGGTACAGCGCGGATTAGATACAGAGTAAATCTCCCTCTACACTGTCCCATCCAACACTCACCAAGGCAGGTACAGCACGGGTTAGGTACAGAGTAAATCTCCCTCTACACTGTCCCATCAAACACTCACGGGGCAGGAACAGCACAGGTTAGATACAGAGTTAAGCTCCCTGTACACTGTCCCATCAAACATCCCGGGCCAGGTCCAGCTAGGGTTAGATACAGAGTAACGATCCCTCTACACTGTCCCAACAATCACGCCCAGGACAGGTACAGCATGGGTTGGATACAGAGTAAAACTCCCTCTACACAGTCCCATCAAACTCTCCCAGGGCAACAACAGCACGGGTTAGATACAGAGTAAATCTCCCTCTACACTGCCCCATCAAACACTCCCAGGGCGGGAACAGCACGGGTTAGATACAGAGCAAAGCCCCTTCTACATTGCCCCATCAAACACTCCCGGGGCAGGTGCAGCACGTGTTAGATACAGAGTAAAGCTCCCTCTACACTGCACATCAAACACTCCCTTGGGCAGTTACAGCACGGGTCAGGTACAGAGAAATGCTTCCTCTACACTGTCGCATCAAACACTCCCAGGGCAGGATCAGCACCGGTTAGATACAGAGTAAAGCTCCCTCTACACAGCCCCATCAAACACTCCCAGGGCAGGTACAGCACGGGTTAGAAACAGAGTAAAGCTCCCTCTACACTGGCCCACCAGCACTCCCAGGGCAAGTAGAGCACGGGTTAGATACAGAGTAAATCTCCCTCTACACTTTTGCTTCAAAAAATCCCAGGGCAGGAACAGCACAGTTTAGATACAGAGTATAGCTCCCTCTACACAGTCCCATCAAATACTCCCAGGGCAGGTACAGCACGTGTTAGATACAGAGAAAAGCTCCCTCTACATTGTCCCATCAAACACTCCACAGGGCAGGTAGAGCATTGGTTAGGTACAGAGTAACCCTCGCTCTACAATGTCCCATCAACACTCCCAGGGCAAGTACAGCTGGGGTTATATACAGAGTAAAGCTCCCTCTACACTGTCCCTTCAAACACTCCCAAGGCAGGTACAACACAGATTAGATATAGAGTAAAGCTCCCTCTACACTGTCCTATCAAACACTCCCAGGGGTAGTTATCTCACGGGTTAGAAACAGAGTAAAGCTCCGTCTACAGTGTCCCATCAAACAAGCCCAGGGCACGTGCAGCACGGGTTAGATACACAGTAAAGCTCCCTGTACACTGTCCCATCAAACACTCCCAGGGCAGG
This sequence comes from Somniosus microcephalus, assembly GCF_052327205.1. Classification (NCBI taxonomy): domain Eukaryota; kingdom Metazoa; phylum Chordata; class Chondrichthyes; order Squaliformes; family Somniosidae; genus Somniosus; species Somniosus microcephalus. The sequence continues at coordinate 34,508,194 of NC_141016.1, forward strand.
AACAGCACAGGTTAGATACAGAGTAAAACTACCTCTACACTGTCCCATCAAACAACCCCTGGGCAGAAAAAGCACGGGTAAGATACAGAGTAAAGCTCCCTCTACACTGTCCCATCAAACAATCCCAGGGCAGTTACAGCACGGGTTAGAAACAGAGTAAAGCTCCATCTGCACTGTCCCATCAAACACTCCCAGGGCTGGCACAGCATGGGTTAGATACAGAGTAAATCTCCCTCTACACCGTTCCACCAAACACTACCAGGGCAGGAACAGCACGTGTTAGATACAGAGTAAAGCTCACTCTACACTGTCCCATCAAACATTCCCAGGGCAGGTACAGCACGGGTTAGATACAACGTGAAGCTTTCTCTACACTCACCAATCAAACACTCCCAGGGCAGGTACAGCATGGGATAGATACAGAGTAAAGCTCCATCTACACTGTCCCATCAAACATTCCCAGGGCTGGCACAGCACGTGTTAGATACATAGTAAAGCTCCTTCGATACTGCCCCATCAAACACTCCCAGGGCAGGCACAGCACGGGTTAGAAACAGAGTAAAGCTCCGTCTACACTCTCCCATCAACACTCCCAGGGCACGCAAATCTCAGTTTCGATACAGATTAAAGCTCCCTCTACACTGTCCCATCAAACACTCCCAGGGCAGGAACAGCACAAGTTAGATACAGAGTAAAGTTTGCTCTACACTGTCTCATCAAACAATCCCAGGGCAGGTACAGCACGGGTTAGATACAGAGTAAAGCTCCATCTAACTGTCCCATCAAACACTCCCAGGGCAGGAACAGCACCGGTTAGATAAAGAGTATAGCTCCCTCTAACTGTCCCATAAAACACTCCCAGGGCAGGAACAGCACGGGTTAGATACAGAGTAAAGCTCCCTCTACACTGCCCCATCAAACACTCCCGGGGCAGGTGCAGCACCGGTTAGATACAGAGTAAACCTCCCTCTACACTGTCCCATCAAACACTCCCCAGGGCAGTTACAGCACGGGTTAGGTACAGAGTAAAGCTGCCTCTACACTGTCCCATCAAACACTCCCAGGGCAGTTACAGCACAGGTTAAATACAGAGTAAAGCTCTCTCTGCATTGACCCAGCAAACACTCCCGTGTCAGGTAAAGCGCGGGTTAGATACAGAGTAAATCTCCCTCTACACTGTCCCATCCAACACTCCCGGGGCAAGAACAGCACAGGTTAGATGCAGAGTAAAGCTCCCTGTACACTGTCCCCTCAAACACTCCCGGGGCAGGTGCAGCTAGGGTTAGATACAGAGTAAAGCTCCCTCTACATTGTGCCATCAAACACGCCCAAGGGCAGGTAGAGCATGGGTTAGGTAGAGAGTAACCCTCCCTCTACACTGTCCCATCAACACTCCCAGGGCATGTACCACTGGGGTTAGATACAGAGTAACGCTCCCTCTACACTGTCCCTTCAAACACTCCCAAGGCAGGTACAACACTGATTAGATAAAGAGTAAAGCTCCCTCAACATTGTTCCATCAAACACTCACAGGGCAGTTACAGCACGGGTTAGTTACAGAGTAAAGCTCCCTCTACATTGTTGCACCAAACACTCACGGGCAGGTACAGCACACGTTAGATACAGAGTAAATCTCCCTCTGCACTTTCGCATCAAGCACTCCTCAGGGCAGCTACAGATAGGGATATATACAGAGTAACGCTCCCTCAAACACTCCCAGGGCAGGTCCTGCAGAGATTAGAGTAACACTCCCTCTGCAGTGTTCCATCAAATATTCCCAGGTCACTTACATCACAGATTAGAATCAGAGTAAAGCTCCCTCTACACTGTCCCATCAAACACTCCCAGGGCAGGTACAGCAAGGGTTAGATAGAGTAAAGCTCCTTCTATACTGGCCCATCAAACACTTCCAGGACACCTACAGTCCGGGTTAGAAACAGAGTAAAGCTCCCTCGACACTGACGCATCAAACACTCCCGGGGCAGGTACAGCTAGGTTTAGATACAGAGTAACGCTCCCTCTACACTGTCCCATCAAACACTCCCAGGACACGTACAGCATGGGTTGGATACAGAGTATAACTCCCTCTCCACTGTCCCATTAAACTCTCCCAGGATACGAACAGCACAGGTTAGATACACTGTAAAGCTCCATCTATACTGTCCGATCAAACACTCCCAGGGCTGGTACAGCATGGGTTAGATACAGAGTAAAGCTCCGTCTACACAGTTCCATCATACACTACCAGGGCAGGAACAGTACGGGTTAGATACACAGTAAAGCTCCCTCTACACTGATCCATCAAACACTACCAGTGCAGGAACAGCACGGGTTAGATCCAGAGTAAAGCTCCCTCTACCTTGTCCCATCAAGCATCCCCAAGGCAGGTACAGCACGGGTTAGAAACAGAGTAGAGCTCTGTCTACACTGTCCCATCAAACACTCCCAGGGCAAGTACAGCACGGGTAAGATTCAGAGTAAAGCTCCCTCTGCACTGTCTCATCAAACACTCGCAGGGCAGGTACAGCTGGGGTTAGATACAGTGTAAATCTCCCTCTACACTGTCACATCAAACACTCCCCAGGGCAGTTACAGCACAGGTTAAATAGAGAGTAAAGCTCCCCCTGCATTGTCCCAGCAGACACTCCCGTGTCAGGTACAGTGCGGATTAGATACAGAGTTAATCTCCCTCTACACTGTCCCATCCAACACTCACCAAGGCAGGTACAGCACGGGTTAGGTACAGAGTAAATCTCCCTCTACACTGTCCCATCAAACACTCACGGGGCAGGAACAGCACAGGTTAGATACAGAGTTAAGCTCCCTGTACACTGTCCATTAAACATTCCGGGCCAGGTACAGCTAGGGTTAGATACAGAGTAACGACCCCTCTACACTGACCCAACAAACACACCCAGGACAGGTAAAGCATGGGTTGGATACAGAGTAAAACTCCCTCTACACAGTCCCATCAAATTCTCCCAGGGCACCAACAGCACGGGTTAGATACAGAGTAAAGCTCCATCTACACTGTCCCATCAAACACTCCCAGGCCAGGAATAGCACGGGTTAGATACAGAGTAAAGCTCCCTCTACACTGCCCCATCAAACACTCCCAGGGCGGGAACACCACGGGTTACATACAGAGCAAAGCCCCTTCTACATTGCCCCATCAAACACTCCCGGGGCAGGTGCAGCACGTGTTAGATAAAGAGTAAAGCTCCCTCTACACTGCCCATCAAACACTCCCTTGGGCAGTTACAGCACGGGTTAGGTACAGAGAAATGCTTCCTCTACACTGTCCCATCAAACACTCCCGGGGCAGGAAATGCCAGTGTTAGATACAGAGTAACGCTTCCTCTACACTGTCGCATCAAACACTCCCAGGGCAGGATCAGCACCGGTTAGATACAGAGTAAAGCTCCCTCTACACAGCCCCATCAAACACTCCCAAGGCAGGTACAGCACGGGTTAGAAACAGAGTAAAGCTCCCTCTACACTGGCCCACCAGCACTCCCAGGGCAAGTAGAGCACGGGTTAGATACAGAGTAAATCTCCCTCTACACTTTTGCATCAAACAATCCCAGGGCAGGAACAGCACAGTTTAGATACAGAGTATAGCTCCCTCTACACAGTCCCATCAAATACTCCCAGGGCAGGTACAGCACGTGTTAGATACAGAGGAGAGCTCCCTCTACATTGTCCCATCAAACACTCCCCAGGGCAGGTAGAGCATTGGTTAGGTACAGAGTAACCCTCGCTCTACAATGTCCCATCAACACTCCCAGGGCAAGTACAGCTGGGGTTATATACAGAGTAAAGCTCCCTCTACACTGTCCCTTCAAACACTCCCAAGGCAGGTACAACACAGATTAGATATAGAGTAAAGCTCCCTCTACACTGTCCTATCAAACACTCCCAGGGGTAGTTACCTCACGGGTTAGAAACAGAGTAAAGCTCCGTCTACAGTGTCCCATCAAACAAGCCCAGGGCACGTGCAGCACGGGTTAGATACACAGTAAAGCTCCAATACACTGTCCCATCAAACACTCCCAGGGCAGGAACAGCACAGGTTAGATACAGAGTAAAACTACCTCTACACTGTCCCATCAAACAACCCCTGGGCAGAAAAAGCACGGGTTAGATACAGAGTAAAGCTCCCTCTACACTGTCCCATCAAACAATCCCAGGGCAGTTACAGCACGGGTTAGATACAGAGTAAAGCTCCATCTGCACTGTCCCATCAAACACTCCCAGGGCTGGCACAGCATGGGTTAGATACAGAGTAAATCTCCCTCTACACCGTTCCATCAAACACTACCAGGGCAGGAACAGCACGTGTTAGATACAGAGTAAAGCTCACTCTACACTGTCCCATCAAACATTCCCAGGGCAGGTACAGCACGGGTTAGATACAACGTGAAGCTCTCTCTACACTCACCAATCAAACACTCCCAGGGCAGGTACAGCATGGGATAGATACAGAGTAAAGCTCCATCTACACTGTCCCATCAAACATTCCCAGGGCTGGTACAGCACGTGTTAGATACATAGTAAAGCTCCTTCGATACTGCCCCATCAAACACTCCCAGGGCAGGCACAGCACGGGTTAGAAACAGAGTAAAGCTCCGTCTACACTCTCCCATCAACACTCCCAGGGCACGTAAATCTCAGTTTCGATACAGATTAAAGCTCCCTCTACACTGTCCCATCAAACACTCCCAGGGCAGGAACAGCACAGGTTAGATACAGAGTAAAGTTCGCTCTACACTGTCTCATCAAACAATCCCAGGGCAGGTACAGCACGGGTTAGATACAGAGTAAAGCTCCATCTAACTGTCCCATCAAACACTCCCAGGGCAGGAACAGCACCGGTTAGATAAAGAGTATAGCTCCGTCTAACTGTCCCATAAAACACTCCCAGGGCAGGAACAGCACGGGTTAGATACAGAGTAAAGCTCCCTCTACACTGCCCCATCAAACACTCCCGGGGCAGCTGCAGCACCGGTTAGATACAGAATAAAGCTCCCTCTACACTGTCCCATCAAACACTCCCCAGGGCAGTTAGAGCACAGGTTAAATACAGAGTAAAGCTCTCTCAGCATTGACCCAGCAAACACTCCCGTGTCAGGTAAAGCGCGGGTTAGATACAGAGTAAATCTCCCTCTACACTGTCCCATCCAACACTCCCGGGGCAGGAACAGCACAGGTTAGATGCAGAGTAAAGCTCCCTGTACACTGTCCCCTCAAACACTTCCGGGGCATGTACAGCTAGGGTTAGATACAGAGTAAAGCTCCCTCAACATTGTGCCATCAAACACTCCCAAGGGCAGGTAGAGCATGGGCTAGGTACAGAGTAACGCTCCCTCTACACTGTCCCATCAACACTCCCAGGGCATGTACCACTGGGGTTGGATACAGAGTAACGCTCCCTCTGCACTGTCCCTTCAAACACTCCCAAGGCAGGTTCAACACTGATTAGATAAAGAGTAAAGCTCCCTCAACATTGTTCCATCAAACACTCACAGGGCAGGTACAGCACGGGTTAGTTACAGAGTAAAGCTCCCTCTACATTGTTGCACCAAACACTCACGGGCAGGTACAGCATGGGTTAGATACAGAGTAAATCTCCCTCTGCACTGTCGCATCAAGCACTCCTCAGGGCAGCTACAGATAGGGATATATACAGAGTAACGCTCCCTCAAACACTCCCAGGGCAGGTCCTGCAGAGATTAGAGTAACACTCCCTCTGCAGTGTCCCATCAAATATTCCCAGGTCACTTACATCACAGGTTAGAATCAGAGTAAAGCTCCCTCTACACTGTCCCATCAAACACTCCCAGGGCAGGAACAGCACGGGGTAGATAGAGTAAAGCTCCTTCTATACTGGCCAATCAAACACTCCCAGGACACGTACAGCACGGGTTAGAAACAGAGTAAAGATCCCTTAACACTAGTTCATCAAACACACCCAGGGCAGAAACAGAACGGGTTAGCTAGAGAGTAAAGCTCCCTCTACACAGGCCCATCAAACACTCCCAGGGCAGGTACATCACGGTTTAGATAGAGTAAAGCTCCTTCTATACTGGCCCATCAAACACTTCCAGGACACGTACAGCACGGGTTAGAAACAGAGTAAAGCTCCCTCGACACTGTCCCATCAAAAACTCCCGGGGCAGGTACAGCTAGGTTTAGATACAGAGTAACGCTCCCTCTACACTGTCCCATCAAACACTCCCAGGACACGTACAGCATGGGTTGGATACAGAGTAAAACTCCCTCTCCACTGTCCCATTAAACTCTCCCAGGGTACGAACAGCACGGGTTAGATACACAGTAAAGCTCCATCTATACTGTCCGATCAAACACTCCCAGGGCTGGTACAGCATGGGTTAGATACAGAGTAAAGCTCCGTCTACACAGTTCCATCATACACTACCAGGGCAGGAACAGTACCGGTTAGATACACAGTAAAGCTCCCTCTACACTGATCCATCAAACACTACCAGTGCAGGAACAGCACGGGTTAGATCCAGAGTAAAGCTCCCTCTGCAGTGTCCCATCAAACATCCCCAAGGCAGGTACAGCACGGGTTAGAAACAGAGTAGAGCTCTGTCTGCACTGCCCCATCAAACAATCCCAGGGCAAGTACAGCACGGGTAAGATTCAGAGTAAAGCTCCCTCTACACTGTCCCATCAAACACTCCCAGGGCAGGTACAGCTGGGGTTAGGTACAGAGTAAATCTCCCTCTACACTGTCCCATCAAACACTCCCCAGGGCAGTTACAGCACAGGTTAAATAGAGTAAAGCTCCCCCTGCATTAACCCAGCAAACACTCCCGTGTCAGGTACAGCGCGGCTTAGATACAGAGTAAATCTCCCTCTACACTGTCCCATCAAACACTCCCCAGGGCAGTTACAGCACAGGTTAAATAGAGTAAAGCTCCCCCTGCATTAACCCAGCAAACACTCCCGTGTCAGGTACAGCGCGGCTTAGATACAGAGTAAAGCTCCCTCTACACTGCCCCATCAAACACTCCCGGGGCAGCTGCAGCACCGGTTAGATACAGAATAAAGCTCCCTCTACACTGTCCCATCAAACACTCCCCAGGGCAGTTAGAGCACAGGTTAAATACAGAGTAAAGCTCTCTCAGCATTGACCCAGCAAACACTCCCGTGTCAGGTAAAGCGCGGGTTAGATACAGAGTAAATCTCCCTCTACACTGTCCCATCCAACACTCCCGGGGCAGGAACAGCACAGGTTAGATGCAGAGTAAAGCTCCCTGTACACTGTCCCCTCAAACACTTCCGGGGCATGTACAGCTAGGGTTAGATACAGAGTAAAGCTCCCTCAACATTGTGCCATCAAACACTCCCAAGGGCAGGTAGAGCATGGGCTAGGTACAGAGTAACGCTCCCTCTACACTGTCCCATCAACACTCCCAGGGCATGTACCACTGGGGTTGGATACAGAGTAACGCTCCCTCTGCACTGTCCCTTCAAACACTCCCAAGGCAGGTTCAACACTGATTAGATAAAGAGTAAAGCTCCCTCAACATTGTTCCATCAAACACTCACAGGGCAGGTACAGCACGGGTTAGTTACAGAGTAAAGCTCCCTCTACATTGTTGCACCAAACACTCACGGGCAGGTACAGCATGGGTTAGATACAGAGTAAATCTCCCTCTGCACTGTCGCATCAAGCACTCCTCAGGGCAGCTACAGATAGGGATATATACAGAGTAACGCTCCCTCAAACACTCCCAGGGCAGGTCCTGCAGAGATTAGAGTAACACTCCCTCTGCAGTGTCCCATCAAATATTCCCAGGTCACTTACATCACAGGTTAGAATCAGAGTAAAGCTCCCTCTACACTGTCCCATCAAACACTCCCAGGGCAGGTACAGCACGGGGTAGATAGAGTAAAGCTCCTTCTATACTGGCCAATCAAACACTCCCAGGACACGTACAGCACGGGTTAGAAACAGAGTAAAGATCCCTTAACACTAGTTCATCAAACACACCCAGGGCAGAAACAGAACGGGTTAGCTAGAGAGTAAAGCTCCCTCTACACAGGCCCATCAAACACTCCCAGGGCAGGTACATCACGGTTTAGATAGAGTAAAGCTCCTTCTATACTGGCCCATCAAACACTTCCAGGACACGTACAGCACGGGTTAGAAACAGAGTAAAGCTCCCTCGACACTGTCCCATCAAAAACTCCCGGGGCAGGTACAGCTAGGTTTAGATACAGAGTAACGCTCCCTCTACACTGTCCCATCAAACACTCCCAGGACACGTACAGCATGGGTTGGATACAGAGTAAAACTCCCTCTCCACTGTCCCATTAAACTCTCCCAGGGTACGAACAGCACGGGTTAGATACACAGTAAAGCTCCATCTATACTGTCCGATCAAACACTCCCAGGGCTGGTACAGCATGGGTTAGATACAGAGTAAAGCTCCGTCTACACAGTTCCATCATACACTACCAGGGCAGGAACAGTACCGGTTAGATACACAGTAAAGCTCCCTCTACACTGATCCATCAAACACTACCAGTGCAGGAACAGCACGGGTTAGATCCAGAGTAAAGCTCCCTCTGCAGTGTCCCATCAAACATCCCCAAGGCAGGTACAGCACGGGTTAGAAACAGAGTAGAGCTCTGTCTGCACTGCCCCATCAAACAATCCCAGGGCAAGTACAGCACGGGTAAGATTCAGAGTAAAGCTCCCTCTACACTGTCCCATCAAACACTCCCAGGGCAGGTACAGCTGGGGTTAGGTACAGAGTAAATCTCCCTCTACACTGTCCCATCAAACACTCCCCAGGGCAGTTACAGCACAGGTTAAATAGAGTAAAGCTCCCCCTGCATTAACCCAGCAAACACTCCCGTGTCAGGTACAGCGCGGCTTAGATACAGAGTAAATCTCCCTCTACACTGTCCCATCCAACACTCACCAAGGCAGGTACAGCACGGGTTAGGTACAGAGTAAATCTCCCTCTACACTGTCCCATCAAACACTCACGGGGCAGGAACAGCACAGGTTAGATACAGAGTAACGATCCCTCTACACTGTCCCAACAAACACGCCCAGGACAGGTACAGCATGGGTTGGATACAGAGTAAAACTCCCTCTACACAATCCCATCAAACTCTCCCAGGGCACCAACAGCACGCGTTAGATACAGAGTAAAGCTCCATCTACACTGTCCCATCAAACACTCCTAGGGCTGGTACAGCATGGGTTCGATACAGAGTAAAGCTCCGTCTACACTGTTCCATCAAACACTACCAGGGCAGGAACAGCACGGGTTAGATGCAGAGTAAAGCTCCCTCTCTACTGTCCCATTAAACATACCCAGGGCAGGTACAGCACGGGTTAGATACAGACTAAAGCTCCCTCTACACTCTCCAAACAAGCACTCCCAGGGCTGATACAGCACGGGTTAGATGCAGAGTAAAGCTCCATCCACACTTTCTCATCAAACACTCCCAGGGCTGGAACAGCATGTGTTAGATACAGAATAAAGCTCCTTCTTTACAGCCCCATGAAACACTCACAGGGCAGCTACAGCACGGGTTAGAAACAGAGTGAAGCTCGGTCTACACTGTCCCATCAAACACTCCCAGGGCAGGAACAGCACAGGTAAGAGACAGAGTAAAGCTCCCTCTACACTGTCCCATTAAACAATCCCCAGGGCAGGTATAGCACGAGTTAGATACAGAGTAATGCTCCCTCTGCATCGACCCAGCAAACACTCCCGGGTCAGGTACAGCATGGGTTAGATACAGAGTAAAGCTCCTTCTACACTGACCCATCCAACACTCCCCAGGACAGGGAAAGCACGGTTTGGGTACAGAGTAAATCTCCCACTACTCTATCCCATCAAACACTCCCGGGGCAGGAAAAGCACAGGTTATCTACAGAGTAAAGCTCCCTGTACACTGTCCCATCAAACACTCCCGGGGCAGGGACATCTAGGGTTAGATATAGAGTAACGCTCTCTCTAAACTGTCCCATCAAACACAGCCAGGACAAGTACAGCATGGGTTGGAAACAGAGTAAAGCTACCTCTGCACTGTCCCATCAAACTCTCCCAGGGCAGGAAAAGCACGGGTTAGATGCAGTGTAGATCTCCGTCTACAGTGTCCCACCAAACACTCACAGGCAAGGTACAACACAGATTAGATACAGAGTAAAGCTCACTCTACAGTGTCCCATCAAACTCTCCCAGGGCAGGTACAGCACGGGTAAGATACAGAGTAAAGCTCCCTCTAAACTGTCCCATCAAAAACTCCCAGGGCAGTTACTACACAGATTAGATGCAAAGTAAAGCTCCCTCTACACGATCCTATCAAACACTCCCAGGCCAGGAATAGCACGGGTTAGATACAGAGTAAAGCTCCCTCTACACTGCCCCATCAAACACTCCCAGGGCGGGAACAGCACGGGTTAGATACAGAGCAAAGCTCCATCTACATTGCCCCATCAAACACTCCCAGGGCAGGTGCAGCACGTGTTAGATACAGAGTAAAGCTCCCTCTACACTGCCCATCAATCACTCCCCTGGGCAGTTACAGCACGGGTTAGGTACAGAGAAAAGCTTCCTCTACACTGTCCCATCAAACACTCCCGGGGCAGGAAATGCCAGGGTTAGATACAGAGTAACGCTTCCTCTGCACTGTCGCATCAAACACTCCCAGGACAGGATCAGCACCGGTTAGATACAGAGTAAAGCTCCCTCTACACAGCCCCATCAAACACTCCCAGGGCAGGTACAGCACGGGTTAGAAACAGAGTAAAGCTCCGTCTACACTGTCCCACCAGCACGCCCAGGGCAAGTAGAGCACGTGTTAGATACAGAGTAAATCTCCCTCTACACTGTTGCATCAAACAATCCCAGGGCAGGAACAGAACACATTAGATACAGAGTATAGCTCCCTCTACACAGTCCCATCAAATACTCCCAGGGCAGGTACAGCACGTGTTAGATACAGAGGAAAGCTCCCTCTACATTGTCCCATCAAACACTCCCCAGGGCAGGTAGAGCATTGGTTAGGTACAGAGTAACCCTCGCTCTACAATGTCCCATCAACACTCCCAGGGCAAGTACAGCTGGGGTTATATACAGAGTAAAGCTCCCTCTACACTGTCCCTTCAAACACTCCCAAGGCAGGTACAACACAGATTAGATATAGAGTAAAGCTCCCTCTACACTGTCCTATCAGACACTCCCAGGGGTAGTTATCTCACGGGTTAGAAACAGAGTTAAGCTCCGTCGACAGTGTCCCATCAAACAATCCCAGGGCACGTGCAGCACGGGTTAGATACACAGTAAAGCTCCCTGTACACTGTCCCATCAAACACTCCCAGGGCAGGAACAGCACAGGTTAGATACAGAGTAAAACTACCTCTACACTGTCCCATCAAACAACCCCTGGGCAGAAAAAGCACGGGTTAGATACAGAGTAAAACTCCCTCTACACTGTCCCATCAAACAATCCCAGGGCAGTTACAGCACGGGTTAGATACAGAGTAAAGCTCCATCTGCACTGTCCCATCAAACACTCCCAGGGCTGGTACAGCATGGTTAGATACAGAGTAAATCTCCCTCTACACCGTTCCATCAAACACTACCAGGGCAGGAACAGCACGTGTTAGATACAGAGTAAAGCTCACTCTACACTGTCCCATCAAACATTCCCAGGGCAGGTACAGCACGGGTTAGATACAACGTGAAGCTCTCTCTACACTCACCAATCAAACACTCCCAGGGCAGGTACAGCATGGGATAGATACAGAGTAAAGCTCCACCTACACTGTCCCATCAAACACTCCCAGGGCTGGTACAGCACGTGTTAGATACATAGTAAAGCTCCTTCGATACTGCCCCATCAAACACTCCCAGGGCAGGCACAGCACGGGTTAGAAACAGAATCAAGCACCGCCTACACTCTCCCATCAATACTCCCAGGGCACGTAAATCTCAGTTTCGATACAGATTAAAGCTCCCTCTACATTGTCCCATCAAACACTCCCAGGGCAGGAACAGCACAGGTTAGATACAGAGTAAAGTTCGCTCTACACTGTCTCATCAAACAGTCCCAGGGCAGGTACAGCACGGGTTAGATACAGACTAAAGCTCCATCTACCTGTCCCATCAAACACTCCCAGGGCAGGAACAGCACCGGTTAGATAAAGAGTAAAGCTTCCTCTATCTGACCCATAAAACACTCCCAGGGCAGGAACAGCACGGGTTAGATACAGAGTAAAGCTCCCTCTACACTGCCCCATCAAGCACTCCCGGGGCAGATACAGCGCCGGTTAGATACAGAGTAAAGCTCCCTCTACACTGTCCCTTCAAACACTCCCCAGGGCAGTTACAGCACGGGTTAGGTACAGAGTAAAGCTGCCTCTACACTGTCCCATCAAACACTCCCAGGGCAGTTACAGCACAGGTTAAATACAGAGTAAAGCTCTCTCTGCATTGACCCAGCAAACACTCCCGTGTCAGGTAAAGCGCGGGTTAGATACAGAGTAAATCTCCCTCTACACTGTCCCATCCAACAGTCCCCGGGCAGGAACAGCACAGGTTAGATGCAGAGTAAAGCTCCCTGTACACTGTCCCCTCAAACACTCCCGGGGCAGGTACAGCTAGGGTTAGATACAGAGTAAAACTCCCTCTACATTGTGCCATCAAACACTCCCCAGGGCAGTTACAGCACGGGTTAGGTACAGAGTAAAGCTGCCTCTACACTGTCCCATCAAACACTCCCAGGGCAGTTACAGCACAGGTTAAATACAGAGTAAAGCTCCCTCTGCATTGACCCAGCAAACACTCCCGTGTCAGGTAAAGCGCGGGTTAGATACAGAGTAAATCTCCCTCTACACTGTCCCATCCAACAGTCCCCGGGCAGGAACAGCACAGGTTAGATGCAGAGTAAAGCTCCCTGTACACTGTCCCCTCAAACACTCCCGGGGCAGGTACAGCTAGTTTTAGATACAGAGTAAAACTCCCCCTACATTGTGCCATCAAACACTCCCAAGGGCAGGTAGAGCATGGGTTAGGTACAGAGTAACCCTCCCTCTACACTGTCCCATCAACACTCCCAGGGCATGTACCACTGGGGTTAGATACAGAGTAACGCTCCATCTACACTGTCCTTTCAAACACTCCCAAGGCAGGTACAACACTGCTTAGATAAAGAGTAAAGCTCCCTCAACATTGTTCCATCAAACACTCACAGGGCAGGTACAGCACGGGTTAGTTACAGAGTAAAGCTCCCTCTACATTGTCGCACCAAACACTCACGGGGCAGGTACAGCACGGGTTAGATAGAGTAAAGCTCCTTCTATACTGGCCCATCAAACACTCCCAGGGCAGGTACAGCACAGTTTAGCTAGAGTAAAGCTCATTCTATACTGGCCCATCAAACACTCCCAGGACACGTACAGCACGGGTTAGAAACAGAGTGAAGCTCCCTCGACACTGTCCCATCAAACACTCCCGGGGCAGGCACAGCTAGGTTTAGATACAGAGTAAAGCTCCATCTACACTGTTCCATCATACACTACCAGGGCAGGAACAGTACGGGTAAGATACAGAGTAAAGCTCCCTCTACACTGATCCAACAAACACTACCAGTGCAGGAACAGCACGGGTTAGATCCAGAGTAAAGCTCCCTCTACAGTGTCCCATCAAACATCCCCAAGGCAGGTACAGCACGGGTTAGAAACAGAGTAGAGCTCTGTCTACACTGTCCCGTCAAACATTCCAGGGCAAGTACAGCACGGGTAAGATTCAGAGTAAAGCTCCCTCTACACTGTCCCATCAAACACTCCCAGGGCAGGAACAGCACAGGTTAGATACAATGTAAATCTCCCTCTACACTGTCCCATCAAACACTCCCTAGGGCAGTTACAGCACAGGTTAAATAGAGAGTAAAGCTCCCCCTGCATTGACCCAGCAAACACTCCCGTGTCAGGTACAGCGCGGCTTAGATACAGAGTAAATCTCCCTCTAGATTGTCCCATCAAACACTCCCCAGGGCAGGTAGAGCATGGGTTAGGTACAGAGTAACCCTCGCTCTACAATGTCCCATCAACACTCCCAGGGCAAGTACAGCTGGGGTTATATACAGAGTAAAGCTCCCTCTACACTGTCCCTTCAAACACTCCCAAGGCAGGTACAACACAGATTAGATATACAGTAAAGCTCCCTCTACACTGTCCTATCAAACACTCCCAGGGGTAGTTATCTCACGGGTTAGAAACAGAGTAAAGCTCCGTCTACAGTGTCCCATCAAACACTCCCAGGGCACGTGCAGCACGGGTTAGATACACAGTAAAGCTCCCTGTACACTGTCCCATCAAACACTCCCAGGGCAGGAACAGCACAGGTTAGATACAGACTAAAGCTGACTGTACACTGTCCCATCAAACAACCCCAGGGCAGAAAAAGCACGGGTTAGATACAGAGTAAAGCTCCCTCTACACTGTCCCATCAAACACTCCCAGGACACGTACAGCATGGGTTAGATACAGAGTAAAGCTCCGTCTACACTGTTCCATCAAACACTCCCGGGGCAGGTACAGCTAGGTTTAGATACACAGTAACGCTCCCTCTACACTGTCCCATTAAACTCTCCCAGGGCACGAACAGCACGGGTTAGATACAGTGTAAAGCTCCATCTATACTGTCCGATCAAACACTCCCAGGGCTGGTACAGCATGGGTACGATACAGAGTAAAGCTCCGTCTACACTGTTCCATCACACACTACCAGGGCAGGAACAGTACGGGTTAGATACAGAGTAAAGCTCCCTCTACACTGTCCCATCAAACATTCCCAGGGCAGGCACAGCACATGTTAGAAACAGCGTCAAGCTCCCTCTACACTCTCGAATCAAGCACTCCCAGGGCTGGTACAGCACGGGTTAGATACAGAGTAAAGCTCCATCCACACTGTCCCATCAAACACTCCCGGGGCTGGTACAGCACGTGTTAGATACAGAGTAAAGCTCCCTCGACACTGTCCCATCAAACAATACCCAGGGCAGGAACAGCACGGGTTAGATACAGAGTAATGCTCCCTCAGCATTGACCCAGCAAACACTCCCGTGTCAGGTACAACACGGGTTAGATACAGAGTAAAGCTCCCTCTATACTGTCCCATCCAACACTCCCCAGGGCAGTTACAGCACTGGTTAGGTACAGAGTAAATCTCCCTCTACACTATCCCATCAAACGCTCCCGGGGCAGGAAAAGCACAGGTAAGATACAGAGTAAAGCTCCCTGTACACTGTCCCATCAAACACTCCCGGGGAAGGTACAGCACGGGTTAGATACAGGGAAAAGCTCCCTCTACACTGTCCCATCAAACACTACCCAGGGCAGGGAGAGCATTGGTTAGGTACAGAATAACCCTCCCTCTACAGTGTCCCATCAAACACTCCCAGGACACGTACAGTATGGGTTAGAATCAGAGTAAAGCTCCCTCAACACTATTTCATCAAAGACTCCCAGGGCAGGAACAGCACGGATTAGATACAGAGTAAAGCTCCCTGTACACTGTCACATCAAACACTCCCAGGGCAGGTGCAGCACGGGTTAGATACAGAGTAAAGCTCCCTCTATACTGTCCCATCATACACTCCCAGGGCAGGTACAGATAGGGTTATATACAGAGTAACGCTCCCTCAAACACTCCCAGGGCAGGTCCTGCAGAGATTAGAGTAACGCTCCCTCTACAGTGTCCCATCAAACAGTCCCAGTTCAGTTATGTAACAGGTTAGATTCACAGTAAAGCTCCCTCGACACTGTCCCATCAAACACTCCCAGGGCAGGAATAGCACAGGTTAGATACAGAGTAAAGCTCCCTCTACACTGTTCCACCAAACACTCCTAGGGCAGGTACAGCACGGGTTAGATACAGAGTAAAGCTCCCTGTACACTGTCCCATCAAACAGTCCCGGGGCAGGTACAGCTAGTGTTAGATACAGAGTAATGCTCTCTCTAAACTGTCCCATCTAACACTCCCAGGACATGTACAGCATGGGTTGGAAACAGAGTAAAGCTTCCTCTGCACTGTCCCATCAAACTCTCCCAGGGCAGGAGAAGCACGGGTTAGATGCAGAGTAAAGCTACCTCTACACTGTCCCATTAAACAGTCCCAGGCAAGGTACAACACAGTTTAGATACAGATAAAGCTCACGCTACACTGCCCTATCAAACACTCCCAGGGAAGGTACAACACAGATTAGATACAGAGTAAAGCTCACTCTACAGTGTCCCATCGAACTCTCCTTGGGCAGGTACAGCACGGCTAAGATACAGAGTAAAGCACCCTCTACACTGTCCCATCAACAACTCCCAGGGCAGTTACAACAAAGGTTAGATGCAAAGTAAAGCTCCCTCTGCACTATCCTATCAAACACTCCCAGGGCAGGAATACCACGGGTTAGATACAGAGTAAAGCTCCTACTACATTGCCCCATCAAACACTCCAGGGGCAGTTGCAGCACGGTTTATGTACAGAGTAAAACTCCCTCTACACTCTCCCATCAAACACTCCCAGGACAGGTACAGCTTGCGTTAGATACAGATTAAAGCTCCCTCTAAACTGTCCAATCAAACACTCCCAAGGCAGGATCAGCACCGGTTAGATACCGAGTAAAGCTCCCACTACACTGTCCCATCAAACACTCCCAGGGCTGGTACATCATGGGATGGAAACAGAGTAAAGCTCCGTCTACACTGTCCCATCAAACACTCCCAGGGCAAGTAGAGCACGGGTTAGATACAGAGTATAGCTCCCTCTACACTGTTGAATCAAACACTCCCAGGGCAGGAACAGCACAGTTTGATACAGAGTAAAGCTCCCATAGCATTGTCCCATCAAACACTCCCGGGGCAGGTACAGCACGTGTTAGGTACAGAGTAAAGCTCCCTCCACACATTCCTATCAAACACACTCAGATCAGGTATAGCACTGGTTAAATAGAGTAAAACTCCCTGTACACTGTCCCATCAAATACTCCCAAGGCAGGTACAGCACGGGTTAGATACAGCGAAAAGCTCCCTCTACATTGTCCCATCAAACACTCCCCATGGCAGGAACAGCTCCGGTTAGATACTGAGTAAAGCTCCCTCTACACAGTCCTATCAAACACACTCAGATCAGGTATAGCACGGGTTAAAAAGAGTAAAACTCCCTGTACACTTTCCCATCATATACTCCCAGGCAGGTACAGCACGGTTAGATACAGAGTAAATCTCCCTCTACATTGTCCGATCAAACACTCCCCAGGGCAGGTAGAGCATTGGTAAGGTACAGAGTAACCCTCCCTCTACACTGCCCCATCAACACTCCCAGGGCAGGTGCAGCTGGGGTTAGATATAGAGCAATGCTCCCTCTACACTGTCCCTTCAAACACTCCCAAGGCAGGTACAACACAGATTAGATATAGAGTAAAGCTCCCTCTACACTGTCCTATCAAACACTCCCAGGGAAGTTATCTCACGGGTTAGAAACAGAGTAAAGCTCCCTCTACACTGTTCCATCAAACACTCCCAGGGCAGGAACAGCACGGGTTAGATACAGGGTAAAGCTCCCTCTACACTGTCCCATCAAACACTCACAGGGCAGGTACAGCACGGGTTAGATACAGAGTAAAGCTCCCTCTACATTGTCCCATCAAACACTCACGGGGCAGGTGCAGCACGGGTTAGATGCAGAGTAAATCTCCCACTATACTGTCCCATCAAGCACTCCACAGGTCAACTGCAGATCGGGTTATATACAGAGTAATGCTCCCTCAAACACTCCCAGGGCAGGTCCCACAATGATTAGACTAATGCTCCCTCTACAGTGTCCCATCAAACAGCCCCAGGTCAGTTACATCACAGGTTAGATTCAGAGTAAAGCTCCCTCTACACTGTCCCATCAAACACTCCCAGGGCATATACAGCACGGGTTAGATAGAGTAAAGCTCCTTCTATACTGGCCCATCAAACACTCCCAGGAAACGTACAGCACGGGTTAGAAACAGAGTAAAGCTCCCTCGACACTGTCCCATCAATCACTCCCAGGGCAGGAATAGCACAGGTTAGATACAGAGCAAAGCTCCCTCTACACAGTTCCATCAACACTCCCAGGGCAGGTGCAGCTGGGGTTAGATATAGAGTAACGCTCCCTCTACACTGTCCCTTCAAACACTCCCAAGGCAGGTACAACACAGATTAGATATAGAGTAAAGCTCCCTCTACACTGTACTATCAAACACCCCCAGGGAAGTTATCTCACGGGTTAGAAACCGAGTAAAGCTCCCTCTACACTGTTCCATCAAACACTCCCAGGGCAGGAACAGCACGGGATAGATATAGGGTAAAGCTCCCTCTACACTGTTCCACCAAACACTCCTAGGGCAGGTACAGCACGGGTTAGATACAGAGTAAAGCTCCCAGTACACTGTCACATCCAGCACTCCCAGGGCAGGTACAGCACGGGTTAGATACAGAGTAAAGCTCCCTCTACACTGTCCCATCAAACACTCCCAGGGCAGGTACAGCACGGGTTAGATACAGAGTGAAGCTCCATCTATACTGTCCCATCAAACACTCCCAGGGCTGGCACAGCATGGGTTAGATACAGAGTAAAGCTCCCTCTACACTGTTCCATCAAACACTACCAGTGCAGGAACAGCACGGGTTAGATACAGAGTAAAACTCCCTCTACAGTGTCCCATCAAACATTCCCAGGGCAGGTACAGCACGGGTTAGAGACAGAGTAGAGCTCCATCTACACTGTCCCATCAAACGCTCCTAGGGCTGGTAGAGCACGTGTTAAATACAGAGTAAAGCTCTGTCTACACTGTCCCATCAAACACTCCCAGGGCAAGTACAGCACGGGTTAGATACAGAGTAAAGCTCCCTCTACACTGTCCCATGAAACACTCCCAGGGCAGGAACAGCCTAGGTTAGATACAGAGTAAAGCTCCCGCTGCACTGTCCCATCAAACACACCCCAGGGCAGTTACAGCACAGGTTAAATACAGAGTAAAGCTCCCTCTGCATTGACCCAGCAAACACTCCCGTGTCAGGTACAGCGCGGCTTAGATACAGAGTAAATCTCCCTCTACACTGTCCCATCCAACACTCACGGGGCAGGAACAGCCTAGGTTAGATACAGAGTAAAGCTCCCTCTACACTGTCCCATCAAACACACCCCAGGGCAGTTACAGCACAGGTTAAATACAGAGTAAAGCTCCCTCTGCATTGACCCAGCAAACACTCCCGTGTCAGGTACAGCGCGGCTTAGATACAGAGTAAATCTCCCTCTACACTGTCCCATCCAACACTCACGGGGCAGGAACAGCACAGGTTAGATACAGAGTAAAGCTCCCTGTACACTGTCCCATCAAACACTCCCGGGGCAGGTCCAGCTAGGGTTAGATACAGATTAATCCTCCCTCTACACTGTCCCATCAAACACTCCCAGGACACGAGCAGCACAGGTTATATACAGAGTAAGGCTTCACCTACACTTTCCCATCAAACACTCCCAGGGCTGGTACAGCATGGGTTAGATACAGAGTAAAGCTCCGTCTACACTGTTCCATCAAACACTACCAGGGCAGGAACAGTACGGGTTAGATACAGAGTAAAGCTCCCTCTACACTGTCCCATCAAACATTCTAAGGGCAGGTACAGCATGGGTTAGAAACAGAGTAATGCTTCCTCTACACTCTACAATCCAGCACTCCCAGGGCAGGTACAGCACGGGTTAGATACAGTGTAAAGCTCCATCCACACTGTCCCATCAAACACTCCCAGGGTTGGTACAGCACGTGTTAGATACAGAGTAAAGCTCCTTCTATGCTGCCCCATCAAACACTCCCAGGGCAGGTGCAGCACGGGTTAGGAACAGAGTAAAGCTCTGTCTAAACTGTCCCATCTAACACTCCCAGGACATGTACAGCATGGGTTGGAAACAGAGTAAAGCTTCCTCTGCACTGTCCCATCAAACTCTCCCAGGGCAGGAGAAGCACGGGTTAGATGCAGAGTAAAGCTACCTCTACACTGTCCCATTAAACAGTCCCAGGCAAGGTACAACACAGTTTAGATACAGATAAAGCTCACGCTACACTGCCCTATCAAACACTCCCAGGGAAGGTACAACACAGATTAGATACAGAGTAAAGCTCACTCTACAGTGTCCCATCGAACTCTCCTTGGGCAGGTACAGCACGGCTAAGATACAGAGTAAAGCACCCTCTACACTGTCCCATCAACAACTCCCAGGGCAGTTACAACAAAGGTTAGATGCAAAGTAAAGCTCCCTCTGCACTATCCTATCAAACACTCCCAGGGCAGGAATACCACGGGTTAGATACAGAGTAAAGCTCCTACTACATTGCCCCATCAAACACTCCAGGGGCAGTTGCAGCACGGTTTATGTACAGAGTAAAACTCCCTCTACACTCTCCCATCAAACACTCCCAGGACAGGTACAGCATGCGTTAGATACAGATTAAAGCTCCCTCTAAACTGTCCAATCAAACACTCCCAAGGCAGGATCAGCACCGGTTAGATACCGAGTAAAGCTCCCACTACACTGTCCCATCAAACACTCCCAGGGCTGGTACATCATGGGATGGAAACAGAGTAAAGCTCCGTCTACACTGTCCCATCAAACACTCCCAGGGCAAGTAGAGCACGGGTTAGATACAGAGTATAGCTCCCTCTACACTGTTGAATCAAACACTCCCAGGGCAGGAACAGCACAGTTTGATACAGAGTAAAGCTCCCATAGCATTGTCCCATCAAACACTCCCGGGGCAGGTACAGCACGTGTTAGGTACAGAGTAAAGCTCCCTCCACACATTCCTATCAAACACACTCAGATCAGGTATAGCACTGGTTAAATAGAGTAAAACTCCCTGTACACTGTCCCATCAAATACTCCCAAGGCAGGTACAGCACGGGTTAGATACAGCGAAAAGCTCCCTCTACATTGTCCCATCAAACACTCCCCATGGCAGGAACAGCTCCGGTTAGATACTGAGTAAAGCTCCCTCTACACAGTCCTATCAAACACACTCAGATCAGGTATAGCACGGGTTAAAAAGAGTAAAACTCCCTGTACACTTTCCCATCATATACTCCCAGGCAGGTACAGCACGGTTAGATACAGAGTAAATCTCCCTCTACATTGTCCGATCAAACACTCCCCAGGGCAGGTAGAGCATTGGTAAGGTACAGAGTAACCCTCCCTCTACACTGCCCCATCAACACTCCCAGGGCAGGTGCAGCTGGGGTTAGATATAGAGCAATGCTCCCTCTACACTGTCCCTTCAAACACTCCCAAGGCAGGTACAACACAGATTAGATATAGAGTAAAGCTCCCTCTACACTGTCCTATCAAACACTCCCAGGGAAGTTATCTCACGGGTTAGAAACAGAGTAAAGCTCCCTCTACACTGTTCCATCAAACACTCCCAGGGCAGGAACAGCACGGGTTAGATACAGGGTAAAGCTCCCTCTACACTGTCCCATCAAACACTCACAGGGCAGGTACAGCACGGGTTAGATACAGAGTAAAGCTCCCTCTACATTGTCCCATCAAACACTCACGGGGCAGGTGCAGCACGGGTTAGATGCAGAGTAAATCTCCCACTATACTGTCCCATCAAGCACTCCACAGGTCAACTGCAGATCGGGTTATATACAGAGTAATGCTCCCTCAAACACTCCCAGGGCAGGTCCCACAATGATTAGACTAATGCTCCCTCTACAGTGTCCCATCAAACAGCCCCAGGTCAGTTACATCACAGGTTAGATTCAGAGTAAAGCTCCCTCTACACTGTCCCATCAAACACTCCCAGGGCATATACAGCACGGGTTAGATAGAGTAAAGCTCCTTCTATACTGGCCCATCAAACACTCCCAGGAAACGTACAGCACGGGTTAGAAACAGAGTAAAGCTCCCTCGACACTGTCCCATCAATCACTCCCAGGGCAGGAATAGCACAGGTTAGATACAGAGCAAAGCTCCCTCTACACAGTTCCATCAACACTCCCAGGGCAGGTGCAGCTGGGGTTAGATATAGAGTAACGCTCCCTCTACACTGTCCCTTCAAACACTCCCAAGGCAGGTACAACACAGATTAGATATAGAGTAAAGCTCCCTCTACACTGTACTATCAAACACCCCCAGGGAAGTTATCTCACGGGTTAGAAACCGAGTAAAGCTCCCTCTACACTGTTCCATCAAACACTCCCAGGGCAGGAACAGCACGGGATAGATATAGGGTAAAGCTACCTCTACACTGTTCCACCAAACACTCCTAGGGCAGGTACAGCACGGGTTAGATACAGAGTAAAGCTCCCAGTACACTGTCACATCCAGCACTCCCAGGGCAGGTACAGCACGGGTTAGATACAGAGTAAAGCTCCCTCTACACTGTCCCATCAAACACTCCCAGGGCAGGTACAGCACGGGTTAGATACAGAGTGAAGCTCCATCTATACTGTCCCATCAAACACTCCCAGGGCTGGCACAGCATGGGTTAGATACAGAGTAAAGCTCCCTCTACACTGTTCCATCAAACACTACCAGTGCAGGAACAGCACGGGTTAGATACAGAGTAAAACTCCCTCTACAGTGTCCCATCAAACATTCCCAGGGCAGGTACAGCACGGGTTAGAGACAGAGTAGAGCTCCATCTACACTGTCCCATCAAACGCTCCTAGGGCTGGTAGAGCACGTGTTAAATACAGAGTAAAGCTCTGTCTACACTGTCCCATCAAACACTCCCAGGGCAAGTACAGCACGGGTTAGATACAGAGTAAAGCTCCCTCTACACTGTCCCATGAAACACTCCCAGGGCAGGAACAGCCTAGGTTAGATACAGAGTAAAGCTCCCGCTGCACTGTCCCATCAAACACACCCCAGGGCAGTTACAGCACAGGTTAAATACAGAGTAAAGCTCCCTCTGCATTGACCCAGCAAACACTCCCGTGTCAGGTACAGCGCGGCTTAGATACAGAGTAAATCTCCCTCTACACTGTCCCATCCAACACTCACGGGGCAGGAACAGCCTAGGTTAGATACAGAGTAAAGCTCCCTCTACACTGTCCCATCAAACACACCCCAGGGCAGTTACAGCACAGGTTAAATACAGAGTAAAGCTCCCTCTGCATTGACCCAGCAAACACTCCCGTGTCAGGTACAGCGCGGCTTAGATACAGAGTAAATCTCCCTCTACACTGTCCCATCCAACACTCACGGGGCAGGAACAGCACAGGTTAGATACAGAGTAAAGCTCCCTGTACACTGTCCCATCAAACACTCCCGGGGCAGGTCCAGCTAGGGTTAGATACAGATTAATCCTCCCTCTACACTGTCCCATCAAACACTCCCAGGACACGAGCAGCACAGGTTATATACATGTAAGGCTTCACCTACACTTTCCCATCAAACACTCCCAGGGCTGGTACAGCATGGGTTAGATACAGAGTAAAGCTCCGTCTACACTGTTCCATCAAACACTACCAGGGCAGGAACAGTACGGGTTAGATACAGAGTAAAGCTCCCTCTACACTGTCCCATCAAACATTCTAAGGGCAGGTACAGCATGGGTTAGAAACAGAGTAATGCTTCCTCTACACTCTACAATCCAGCACTCCCAGGGCAGGTACAGCACGGGTTAGATACAGTGTAAAGCTCCATCCACACTGTCCCATCAAACACTCCCAGGGTTGGTACAGCACGTGTTAGATACAGAGTAAAGCTCCTTCTATGCTGCCCCATCAAACACTCCCAGGGCAGGTGCAGCACGGGTTAGGAACAGAGTAAAGCTCTGTCTAAACTGTCCCATCTAACACTCCCAGGACATGTACAGCATGGGTTGGAAACAGAGTAAAGCTTCCTCTGCACTGTCCCATCAAACTCTCCCAGGGCAGGAGAAGCACAGGTTAGATGCAGAGTAAAGCTACCTCTACACTGTCCCATTAAACAGTCCCAGGCAAGGTACAACACAGTTTAGATACAGATAAAGCTCACGCTACACTGCCCTATCAAACACTCCCAGGGAAGGTACAACACAGATTAGATACAGAGTAAAGCTCACTCTACAGTGTCCCATCGAACTCTCCTTGGGCAGGTACAGCACGGCTAAGATACAGAGTAAAGCACCCTCTACACTGTCCCATCAACAACTCCCAGGGCAGTTACAACAAAGGTTAGATGCAAAGTAAAGCTCCCTCTGCACTATCCTATCAAACACTCCCAGGGCAGGAATACCACGGGTTAGATACAGAGTAAAGCTCCTACTACATTGCCCCATCAAACACTCCAGGGGCAGTTGCAGCACGGTTTATGTACAGAGTAAAACTCCCTCTACACTCTCCCATCAAACACTCCCAGGACAGGTACAGCATGCGTTAGATACAGATTAAAGCTCCCTCTAAACTGTCCAATCAAACACTCCCAAGGCAGGATCAGCACCGGTTAGATACCGAGTAAAGCTCCCACTACACTGTCCCATCAAACACTCCCAGGGCTGGTACATCATGGGATGGAAACAGAGTAAAGCTCCGTCTACACTGTCCCATCAAACACTCCCAGGGCAAGTAGAGCACGGGTTAGATACAGAGTATAGCTCCCTCTACACTGTTGAATCAAACACTCCCAGGGCAGGAACAGCACAGTTTGATACAGAGTAAAGCTCCCATAGCATTGTCCCATCAAACACTCCCGGGGCAGGTACAGCACGTGTTAGGTACAGAGTAAAGCTCCCTCCACACATTCCTATCAAACACACTCAGATCAGGTATAGCACTGGTTAAATAGAGTAAAACTCCCTGTACACTGTCCCATCAAATACTCCCAAGGCAGGTACAGCACGGGTTAGATACAGCGAAAAGCTCCCTCTACATTGTCCCATCAAACACTCCCCATGGCAGGAACAGCTCCGGTTAGATACTGAGTAAAGCTCCCTCTACACAGTCCTATCAAACACACTCAGATCAGGTATAGCACGGGTTAAAAAGAGTAAAACTCCCTGTACACTTTCCCATCATATACTCCCAGGCAGGTACAGCACGGTTAGATACAGAGTAAATCTCCCTCTACATTGTCCGATCAAACACTCCCCAGGGCAGGTAGAGCATTGGTAAGGTACAGAGTAACCCTCCCTCTACACTGCCCCATCAACACTCCCAGGGCAGGTGCAGCTGGGGTTAGATATAGAGCAATGCTCCCTCTACACTGTCCCTTCAAACACTCCCAAGGCAGGTACAACACAGATTAGATATAGAGTAAAGCTCCCTCTACACTGTCCTATCAAACACTCCCAGGGAAGTTATCTCACGGGTTAGAAACAGAGTAAAGCTCCCTCTACACTGTTCCATCAAACACTCCCAGGGCAGGAACAGCACGGGTTAGATACAGGGTAAAGCTCCCTCTACACTGTCCCATCAAACACTCACAGGGCAGGTACAGCACGGGTTAGATACAGAGTAAAGCTCCCTCTACATTGTCCCATCAAACACTCACGGGGCAGGTGCAGCACGGGTTAGATGCAGAGTAAATCTCCCACTATACTGTCCCATCAAGCACTCCACAGGTCAACTGCAGATCGGGTTATATACAGAGTAATGCTCCCTCAAACACTCCCAGGGCAGGTCCCACAATGATTAGACTAATGCTCCCTCTACAGTGTCCCATCAAACAGCCCCAGGTCAGTTACATCACAGGTTAGATTCAGAGTAAAGCTCCCTCTACACTGTCCCATCAAACACTCCCAGGGCATATACAGCACGGGTTAGATAGAGTAAAGCTCCTTCTATACTGGCCCATCAAACACTCCCAGGAAACGTACAGCACGGGTTAGAAACAGAGTAAAGCTCCCTCGACACTGTCCCATCAATCACTCCCAGGGCAGGAATAGCACAGGTTAGATACAGAGCAAAGCTCCCTCTACACAGTTCCATCAACACTCCCAGGGCAGGTGCAGCTGGGGTTAGATATAGAGTAACGCTCCCTCTACACTGTCCCTTCAAACACTCCCAAGGCAGGTACAACACAGATTAGATATAGAGTAAAGCTCCCTCTACACTGTACTATCAAACACCCCCAGGGAAGTTATCTCACGGGTTAGAAACCGAGTAAAGCTCCCTCTACACTGTTCCATCAAACACTCCCAGGGCAGGAACAGCACGGGATAGATATAGGGTAAAGCTCCCTCTACACTGTTCCACCAAACACTCCTAGGGCAGGTACAGCACGGGTTAGATACAGAGTAAAGCTCCCAGTACACTGTCACATCCAGCACTCCCAGGGCAGGTACAGCACGGGTTAGATACAGAGTAAAGCTCCCTCTACACTGTCCCATCAAACACTCCCAGGGCAGGTACAGCACGGGTTAGATACAGAGTGAAGCTCCATCTATACTGTCCCATCAAACACTCCCAGGGCTGGCACAGCATGGGTTAGATACAGAGTAAAGCTCCCTCTACACTGTTCCATCAAACACTACCAGTGCAGGAACAGCACGGGTTAGATACAGAGTAAAACTCCCTCTACAGTGTCCCATCAAACATTCCCAGGGCAGGTACAGCACGGGTTAGAGACAGAGTAGAGCTCCATCTACACTGTCCCATCAAACGCTCCTAGGGCTGGTAGAGCACGTGTTAAATACAGAGTAAAGCTCTGTCTACACTGTCCCATCAAACACTCCCAGGGCAAGTACAGCACGGGTTAGATACAGAGTAAAGCTCCCTCTACACTGTCCCATGAAACACTCCCAGGGCAGGAACAGCCTAGGTTAGATACAGAGTAAAGCTCCCGCTGCACTGTCCCATCAAACACACCCCAGGGCAGTTACAGCACAGGTTAAATACAGAGTAAAGCTCCCTCTGCATTGACCCAGCAAACACTCCCGTGTCAGGTACAGCGCGGCTTAGATACAGAGTAAATCTCCCTCTACACTGTCCCATCCAACACTCACGGGGCAGGAACAGCCTAGGTTAGATACAGAGTAAAGCTCCCTCTACACTGTCCCATCAAACACACCCCAGGGCAGTTACAGCACAGGTTAAATACAGAGTAAAGCTCCCTCTGCATTGACCCAGCAAACACTCCCGTGTCAGGTACAGCGCGGCTTAGATACAGAGTAAATCTCCCTCTACACTGTCCCATCCAACACTCACGGGGCAGGAACAGCACAGGTTAGATACAGAGTAAAGCTCCCTGTACACTCTCCCATCAAACACTCCCGGGGCAGGTACAGCTAGGGTTAGATACAGATTAATCCTCCCTCTACACTGTCCCATCAAACACTCCCAGGACACGAGCAGCACAGGTTATATACAGAGTAAGGCTTCACCTACACTTTCCCATCAAACACTCCCAGGGCTGGTACAGCATGGGTTAGATACAGAGTAAAGCTCCGTCTACACTGTTCCATCAAACACTACCAGGGCAGGAACAGTACGGGTTAGATACAGAGTAAAGCTCCCTCTACACTGTCCCATCAAACATTCTAAGGGCAGGTACAGCATGGGTTAGAAACAGAGTAATGCTTCCTCTACACTCTACAATCCCGCACTCCCAGGGCAGGTACAGCACGGGTTAGATACAGTGTAAAGCTCCATCCACACTGTCCCATCAAACACTCCCAGGGTTGGTACAGCACGTGTTAGATACAGAGTAAAGCTCCTTCTATGCTGCCCCATCAAACACTCCCAGGGCAGGTACAGCACGGCTAAGATACAGAGTAAAGCACCCTCTACACTGTCCCATCAACAACTCCCAGGGCAGTTACAACAAAGGTTAGATGCAAAGTAAAGCTCCCTCTGCACTATCCTATCAAACACTCCCAGGGCAGGAATACCACGGGTTAGATACAGAGTAAAGCTCCTACTACATTGCCCCATCAAACACTCCAGGGGCAGTTGCAGCACGGTTTATGTACAGAGTAAAACTCCCTCTACACTCTCCCATCAAACACTCCCAGGACAGGTACAGCATGCGTTAGATACAGATTAAAGCTCCCTCTAAACTGTCCAATCAAACACTCCCAAGGCAGGATCAGCACCGGTTAGATACCGAGTAAAGCTCCCACTACACTGTCCCATCAAACACTCCCAGGGCTGGTACATCATGGGATGGAAACAGAGTAAAGCTCCGTCTACACTGTCCCATCAAACACTCCCAGGGCAAGTAGAGCACGGGTTAGATACAGAGTATAGCTCCCTCTACACTGTTGAATCAAACACTCCCAGGGCAGGAACAGCACAGTTTGATACAGAGTAAAGCTCCCATAGCATTGTCCCATCAAACACTCCCGGGGCAGGTACAGCACGTGTTAGGTACAGAGTAAAGCTCCCTCCACACATTCCTATCAAACACACTCAGATCAGGTATAGCACTGGTTAAATAGAGTAAAACTCCCTGTACACTGTCCCATCAAATACTCCCAAGGCAGGTACAGCACGGGTTAGATACAGCGAAAAGCTCCCTCTACATTGTCCCATCAAACACTCCCCATGGCAGGAACAGCTCCGGTTAGATACTGAGTAAAGCTCCCTCTACACAGTCCTATCAAACACACTCAGATCAGGTATAGCACGGGTTAAAAAGAGTAAAACTCCCTGTACACTTTCCCATCATATACTCCCAGGCAGGTACAGCACGGTTAGATACAGAGTAAATCTCCCTCTACATTGTCCGATCAAACACTCCCCAGGGCAGGTAGAGCATTGGTAAGGTACAGAGTAACCCTCCCTCTACACTGCCCCATCAACACTCCCAGGGCAGGTGCAGCTGGGGTTAGATATAGAGCAATGCTCCCTCTACACTGTCCCTTCAAACACTCCCAAGGCAGGTACAACACAGATTAGATATAGAGTAAAGCTCCCTCTACACTGTCCTATCAAACACTCCCAGGGAAGTTATCTCACGGGTTAGAAACAGAGTAAAGCTCCCTCTACACTGTTCCATCAAACACTCCCAGGGCAGGAACAGCACGGGTTAGATACAGGGTAAAGCTCCCTCTACACTGTCCCATCAAACACTCACAGGGCAGGTACAGCACGGGTTAGATACAGAGTAAAGCTCCCTCTACATTGTCCCATCAAACACTCACGGGGCAGGTGCAGCACGGGTTAGATGCAGAGTAAATCTCCCACTATACTGTCCCATCAAGCACTCCACAGGTCAACTACAGATCGGGTTATATACAGAGTAATGCTCCCTCAAACACTCCCAGGGCAGGTCCCACAATGATTAGACTAATGCTCCCTCTACAGTGTCCCATCAAACAGCCCCAGGTCAGTTACATCACAGGTTAGATTCAGAGTAAAGCTCCCTCTACACTGTCCCATCAAACACTCCCAGGGCATATACAGCACGGGTTAGATAGAGTAAAGCTCCTTCTATACTGGCCCATCAAACACTCCCAGGAAACGTACAGCACGGGTTAGAAACAGAGTAAAGCTCCCTCGACACTGTCCCATCAATCACTCCCAGGGCAGGAATAGCACAGGTTAGATACAGAGCAAAGCTCCCTCTACACAGTTCCATCAACACTCCCAGGGCAGGTGCAGCTGGGGTTAGATATAGAGTAACGCTCCCTCTACACTGTCCCTTCAAACACTCCCAAGGCAGGTACAACACAGATTAGATATAGAGTAAAGCTCCCTCTACACTGTACTATCAAACACCCCCAGGGAAGTTATCTCACGGGTTAGAAACCGAGTAAAGCTCCCTCTACACTGTTCCATCAAACACTCCCAGGGCAGGAACAGCACGGGATAGATATAGGGTAAAGCTCCCTCTACACTGTTCCACCAAACACTCCTAGGGCAGGTACAGCACGGGTTAGATACAGAGTAAAGCTCCCAGTACACTGTCACATCCAGCACTCCCAGGGCAGGTACAGCACGGGTTAGATACAGAGTAAAGCTCCCTCTACACTGTCCCATCAAACACTCCCAGGGCAGGTACAGCACGGGTTAGATACAGAGTGAAGCTCCATCTATACTGTCCCATCAAACACTCCCAGGGCTGGCACAGCATGGGTTAGATACAGAGTAAAGCTCCCTCTACACTGTTCCATCAAACACTACCAGTGCAGGAACAGCACGGGTTAGATACAGAGTAAAACTCCCTCTACAGTGTCCCATCAAACATTCCCAGGGCAGGTACAGCACGGGTTAGAGACAGAGTAGAGCTCCATCTACACTGTCCCATCAAACGCTCCTAGGGCTGGTAGAGCACGTGTTAAATACAGAGTAAAGCTCTGTCTACACTGTCCCATCAAACACTCCCAGGGCAAGTACAGCACGGGTTAGATACAGAGTAAAGCTCCCTCTACACTGTCCCATGAAACACTCCCAGGGCAGGAACAGCCTAGGTTAGATACAGAGTAAAGCTCCCGCTGCACTGTCCCATCAAACACACCCCAGGGCAGTTACAGCACAGGTTAAATACAGAGTAAAGCTCCCTCTGCATTGACCCAGCAAACACTCCCGTGTCAGGTACAGCGCGGCTTAGATACAGAGTAAATCTCCCTCTACACTGTCCCATCCAACACTCACGGGGCAGGAACAGCCTAGGTTAGATACAGAGTAAAGCTCCCTCTACACTGTCCCATCAAACACACCCCAGGGCAGTTACAGCACAGGTTAAATACAGAGTAAAGCTCCCTCTGCATTGACCCAGCAAACACTCCCGTGTCAGGTACAGCGCGGCTTAGATACAGAGTAAATCTCCCTCTACACTGTCCCATCCAACACTCACGGGGCAGGAACAGCACAGGTTAGATA
The DNA here is from genome assembly GCF_052327205.1 of Somniosus microcephalus. Classification (NCBI taxonomy): domain Eukaryota; kingdom Metazoa; phylum Chordata; class Chondrichthyes; order Squaliformes; family Somniosidae; genus Somniosus; species Somniosus microcephalus. The sequence continues at coordinate 34,539,029 of NC_141016.1, forward strand.
CAGAGTAAAGCTCCCTGTACACTGTCCCATCAAACACTCCCGGGGCAGGTCCAGCTAGGGTTAGATACAGAGTAATCCTCCCTCTACACTGTCCCATCAAACACTCCCAGGACACGAGCAGCACAGGTTATATACAGAGTAAGGCTTCACCTACACTTTCCCATCAAACACTCCCAGGGCTGGTACAGCATGGGTTAGATACAGAGTAAAGCTCCGTCTACACTGTTCCATCAAACACTACCAGGGCAGGAACAGTACGGGTTAGATACAGAGTAAAGCTCCCTCTACACTGTCCCATCAAACATTCTAAGGGCAGGTACAGCATGGGTTAGAAACAGAGTAATGCTTCCTCTACACTCTACAATCCAGCACTCCCAGGGCAGGTACAGCACGGGTTAGATACAGTGTAAAGCTCCATCCACACTGTCCCATCAAACACTCCCAGGGTTGGTACAGCACCTGTTAGATACAGAGTAAAGCTCCTTCTATGCTGCCCCATCAAACACTCCCAGGGCAGGTGCAGCACGGGTTAGGAACAGAGTAAAGCTCTGTCTACACTGTCCCATCAAACACTCCCAGGGCAGGTACAACACGGGTTAGATACAGAGTAAAGCTCCCTCTACACTGTCCCATCAAACATTCACAGGGCAGGAACAGCACAGGTTAGATTCAGAGTAAAGCTCCCTCTACACTGTCCCATCAAACAATCCCTCGGGCTGGAACAGCACGGGTTAGGTACAGAGCAATGCTCCCTCTGCATTGACCCAGCAAACACTCCCGGGTCAGGTACAGCACGGGTTAGATACAGAGTAAAGCTCCCTCTACACTTTCCCATCCAACACTCCCCAGGGCAGGTACAGCACGGGTTGGGAACAGAGTAACTGTCCCTCTACACTATCCCATCAAACACTCCCGGGGCAGGAGCAGCGTAGGTTAGATACAGAGTAAAGCTCCCTGTACACTGTCCCATCAAACAGTCCCGGGGCAGGTACAGCTAGTGTTAGATACAGAGTAATGCTCTCTCTACACTGTCCCATCTAACACTCCCAGGACATGTACAGCATGGGTTGGAAACAGAGTAAAGCTTCCTCTACACTGTCCCATCAAACTCTCCCAGGGCAGGACAAGCACGGGTTAGATGCAGAGTAAAGCTACCTCTACACTGTCCCATTAAACAGTCCCAGGCAAGGTACAACACAGTTTAGATACAGATAAAGCTCACGCTACACTGCCCTATCAAACACTCCCAGGGAAGGTACAACACAGATTAGATACAGAGTAAAGCTCACTCTACAGTGTCCCATCGAACTCTCCTAGGGCAGGTACAGCACGGCTAAGATAGAGAGTAAAGCACCCTCTACACTGTCCCATCAACAACTCCCAGGGCAGTTACAACAAAGGTTAGATGCAAAGTAAAGCTCCCTCTGCACTATCCTATCAAACACTCCCAGGGCAGGAATACCACGGGTTAGATACAGAGTAAAGGTCCCTCTACACTGCCCCATCAAACACTCCCAGGGCAGGAACAGCACGGGTTAGATACAGTGCAAAGCTCCTACTACATTGCCCCATCAAACACTCCAGGGGCAGTTGCAGCACGGTTTATGTACAGAGTAAAACTCCCTCTACACTGTCCCATCAAACACTCCCAGGACAGGTACAGCATGCGTTAGATACAGATTAAAGCTCCCTCTAAACTGTCCAATCAAACACTCCCAAGGCAGGATCAGCACCGGTTAGATACCGAGTAAAGCTCCCACTACACTGTCCCATCAAACACTCCCAGGGCTGGTACATCATGGGATGGAAACAGAGTAAAGCTCCGTCTACACTGTCCCATCAAACACTCCCAGGGCAAGTAGAGCACGGGTTAGATACAGAGTATAGCTCCCTCTACACTGTTGAATCAAACACTCCCAGGGCAGGAACAGCACAGTTTGATACAGAGTAATGCTCCCTCTACAGTGTCCCATCAAACAGTCCCAGGTCAGTTACATCACAGGTTAGATTCAGAGTAAAGCTCCCTCTACACTGTCCCATCAAACACTCCCAGGGCATGTACAGCACGGGTTAGATAGTGTAAAGCTCCTTCTATACTGGCCCATCAAACACTCCCAGGACACGTACAGCACGAGTTAGAAACAGAGTAAAGCTCCCTCGACACTGTCCCATCAATCACTCCCAGGGCAGGAATAGCACAGGTTAGATAAAGAGTAAAGCTCCCTCTACACTGTTCCATCAAACATTCCCAGGGCAGGTACAGCACGGGTTAGATACAGAGTAAAGCTCTCTCTACACTGTCACATCAACACTCCCAGGGCAGGTACAGCACGGGTTAGATACAGAGTAAAGCTCCCTCTACACTGTCCCATCAAAGACTCCCAGGGTAGGTACAGCACGAGTTAGATACAGAGTAAAGCTCCCTCTACAGTGTCCCATCAAACATTCCCAGGGCAGGTACAGCACGGGTTAGATAGAGAGTAAAGCGCCATCGACACTGTCCCATCAAACACTCCTAGAGCTGGTACAGCACGTGAAAGATACAGAGTAAAGCTCCTTCTATACTGCCCCATAAAACACTCCCAGGGCAGGTACAGCACGGGTTAGAAACAGAGCAAAGCTCTGTCTACACTCTCCCATCAAACACTCCCAGGGCAGGTAGAGCACGGGTTAGATACAGAATAAAGCTCCCTCTACGCTGTCCCATCAAACACTCCCAGGGCAGGAACAGCACAGGTTAGATACAGAGTAATGCTCCCTCTGCACTCTCAAATCAAACGCTCCCAGGGCTGGTACAGCACGGGTTAGATACAGAGTAATGCTCCATCTACACTGTCCCAACAAACACTCCCAGGGCTGGTACAGCAAAGGTTAGATACAGAGTAAAGCTCCCGCTACACCGTCCCATCAGACAATTCCCAGGGCAGGTACAGCACGGGTTAGATACAGAGTAATGCTCCCTCTGCAATTACCCAGCAAACACTCCCGGGTCAGGTACAGCACGGGTTAGATACAGAGTAAAGCTCCCTCGACACTGTCCCATCCAACACTCACCAGGGCAGGTAAAGCACGGGTTAAGTACAGAGTAAATCTCCCTCTACACTATCACTAACTGAAAAAGACTTTCAAAACTTTACCTAGCCCTTTACTAGCTACATTGGTGAACAGCAGTCAGTTTCTTAGTAAATTCAAAAAAATTCTGATCAAAAGCTTTTAAAACGTGCCCATTAGTGTCTTTGCGTCTGAAAGGTTTTTTGGAGCCTCCTCGAAGGACCGCAAATGGGCGCAGTTAGCGGAAGTGCGCCGCGGTGTTTAATCCGATCTGGGGGCGTGGCAGGTTTCGTGGGAGGGGCCGGCTTTAAACCGGCGCAACAGATCGCGGAAACTCGATTCGCGCTGAGTGTAATTTGCACTTATAAATTCCGCGATCCTTGGCACTAATTTCAGGCTAATTGCGCAAAAAAACAGCGCAACTGAGCGGAGACTCCAGGTCTGCTGTCTGTGCGCACTTCCTGTCTACAAAACCTTACTTCCTGGTGTCACACATCCGTGCACAAGTTCCCCAATGTAATTTCCTCTGTTCAGAATGAGAACTGCAGATTGATCTTGTAATGACATCCTCCCACCTGCGGTGGTGCTGCTTTTCTGCTATACCATTTGTTATTTAACTGCAAATATAGTCTTGTATAAAACGAGGACAGAATGTGTGACTTTATGTTGGAGGAAGGAGTTATATAGAAACATAGAAAAATATAAAACAGGAATGACCCTTCGAGCCTGCTCCGCCATTCAATATGAACATGGCTGGTCCTCTATCTCAATGCCATATTCCCGCTCTCTCCCCATACCCCTTGATGCCTTTTGTGTCGAGAAATCTATTTATCTCCTTCTTAAATATATTCAGTGACTTGGCCTCCACAGCCTTCTGTGGTAGAAAATCCCACAGGTTACGTCAGCACACCCTCCAATTATTCTTCACCTTTAACCTTGCTTCACTTGCTCCTTGACTCCCTGTGTTCAAAGCCATGAAGGATCAACTGGTAATGGGCAAAAGTGGCATGTCGTTTCTTTTCTTTAAATTAATTCATGGACATTTATTGCCCATCGCTAGTTGCCCTTGAGAAGGTGGTGGTGAGCCGCCTTCTTGAACCACTGCAGTCCGTGTGGTGAAGGTACTCCCACAGTGCTGTTAGGGAGGGAGTTCCAGGATTCTGACCCAGCAACGATGAATGATCGGCGATATATTTCCACAGTCAGGATGGTGTGTGATTTGGAGGGGAACTTGGAGGTGGTGGTGTTCCCATGCATCTGCTGCCCTTGTCCTTCCAGGTGGTAGAGGTCGCAGGTTTGGGAGGTGCTGCCGAAGAAGCCTTGGCGAGTTGCTGCAGTGCATCTTCTAGATGGTACACACTGCAGCCACGGTACGCTGGTGGTGGAGGGGGTGAATGTTTAAGGTGGTGGATGGGTGCCCTTTTAAATGCCAATAGAAAGTGCTGTAAGGGCAGCTTCGGTTATTCCCAGATAGCGCCTTGGTGGACGGCAGCAAATGGCCGAGAGTGTCTTTTTATTTGTCGAACTGCTTATGCAAAACTTACACTGCTGAAAGTTGCATCTCACAACCTTCCCAAATTCAACGATAGAACTTTCCCCCTCGCTCAGTTCAGAGCTCATTGCTGAGTTGCACCGAGTCGGATCGCCAGCGGGGGGAGGGGGGCACACATCAAGTCAGCAGCGGGGGGGAAACGTCACTGCAGCTTGGGGGGGCATGTCACTACAGCGGGGGGCACACGTCACCCCAGTGGGGGTCAGTGGGAGGGGCACACGTCACTCCAGCGGGGGGGCGGTTGTGGGGGGCACACATCTTTCCAGCGGGGGGGGGGTGGTTGGGGCAGCACACGTCACTCAAGTGGGGGGCAGTGGGGGGGCACACGTCACTCCAGCGGGGGGGGAGGGGAGGCTCAAATCACTCCATCGGGGGGTGGAGGGGGGGCACACGTCACTCAAGCGGGGGCGGGGGGGGCACACATCACTCCTTTGGGGGCGGGGGGGCACAGGTCTCTCCAGTGGGGGCGGGGCGGCACACGTCAATCCAGCGGGGGCGGGGGGGCACACGTCAATCCAGCGGGGGCGGGGGGGCACATGTCAATCCAGCGGGGGCGGGGGTGCACACGTCACTCCAGCGGGGGCGGCGGGGCACACATCACTCCAGCGGGGGGCACACATCACTCCAGCACGGGCGGGGGGGGCACACATCACTCCAGCGGGGGCGGGGGGGCTCACGTCACTCCAGCAGGGGCGGGGGGCACACATCACTCCAGCGGGGGCGGGGGGGCACACGTCACTCCAGCGGGGGGGCACACGTCACTCCAGCGGGGGCGGGGTGAGGCATACGTCACTCCAGCGGGGGCGGGGGGTGGGGGCACACGTCACTCCAGCGGGGGGTGAGTGCACACATCACTCCAGCAGGGGCGGGGGGGCACTTGTCACCACAGCGGGGGCGGGGGGCACATGTCATTCCAGCAGGGGCGGTGGGCGGGGGCACACTTCACTCTAGCAGGGGCGGGGGGTGGGTGCACATGTCACTCCAGCGGGGGCTGGGGGCACACTTCACTCCAGCGGGGGCGGGGGGGCACACGTCACTCCAGCAGGGGCGGGGGGGCACACGTCACTCCAGCGGGGGTTGTGGGGAATCAGGAAACATTTACTTTGTGCAAAGTGTGGTGGAATTCTGGAACACTCTGTCCCCCGAAAGGCTGTGGCTGCTGGGGTTCTCGAGACTAGGAACAGCGGCTTTTTGTTGGGTGAGGGTATCGAGAGCTATGGAGAAAAGGCGGGTAAATGGAGTTGAGGTAAGAACAGCTATGATCTAATAGAATGGCGGAACAGCATCGAGGGGCTGAATGGCCTCCTCCTGTTCCTTTGAAATTGGCCAAGGTTTCTGCCCCTGAGCACCAGCCGGCAACCTCCCGGGAAATGCTCTTGTGAACATCGAGTGTGGATACAGTCAGACCCTGGGTCTTGTTGTGTATGTACATTTAAGGGAGAACTGCTTTTATGCTGTAGTACCGGCAGTGACCACACCTGCATATAAAGCCATAGCAGGCTTCTGTACTTTCAGTTTCAGCATACCCTCTGTTCAGTGCATACCTGTTATTACCGTTCTCCTGCAGTCCGTGTGTTATTGATGCGCGGACACTATAGTGGTGACGAGCAGGTTCAAACTCACCTGCAGTACTGCATCACCTCACGGGGATCCATCCCTGAAAAGAAGCTTCTTTGAGGTCGAAGCCAAAGCAACGGGCGTTGACCGTGGGCAACCGCCCAGTGATCCATCGGAGTTCAGAGAATCGCAGGGGAAGCTGTGTAGAGCTGGGCTTGGTTCTCCAGTCAAGGTGTCCCAGCAAATCGGGCTGGTAGCAGGTAGTGCGCTGACCTTTCCTGGACTGCGGCCGGCTAGAGCTCGATCGAGCGGCTCTGCAAGGGGGCTGAGCAGTGTCATCGGGAAGAAAAAGAGAGAGAGATGGTGGAGCGCACAGGGCGTGGCCGGTGATCAAGAGTCGGGCTGCATTAAGAAAAAGAAAGGGGACGGAACTGAGAGACGCTCAGCGGACAACGTCGAAGAAAAATTAATTAACAAAAGAGAGACGTGCAGAAAGCCGCGGGGCGCCGCCATTATGAGTTAGAACGCTAAGAGCAGCATTGGCAGCAGGGGGAAGAAGGAAAAGCGCGGGAGGCGCCATTTTAACCCATTGGGGAAGAAGGAAAAGCGCAGGAGGCGCCATTTTAAACCACCCAAAATGCCGAAGAGTGGCAGCATCATTGCTTTTGACAACGAAGTAGAAGACTGGACCACGTATGTGGAAAGAATTGAAGTGTACTGCAAGGCAAATGAGGTGGCCGATGGAAAGAAGGCATTGGTATTATTGAATTTGATGGGTGCGAGAACATACGGCCTATTGCGGAATTTAATTACCCCAGCTAAACCAATGGAGAAAAGTTTTGATGAGATTGTCAATATCTTACAAGAACATCTAAACCCTACGCTGCTGCTGATAGCAGAAAGATTCAAGTTCCATAAACGAAACCAGCACAAAGACGAGAGTAATGCTGACTATCTTACGGAACTATGCAAGTTATCAAAACACTGCCAGTTCGGAGCAGGACTGGCAGATACCTTAAGGGATAAGTTTGTCTGCGGGCTCCAGAGTGAAGGATCCCAGAAACGACTACTTTCGGAAAAGGACCTTACGCTAGAAAAGGCTTTCAGCGAAGCAGCAGCACGGGGAGCTGCGGAAATACAACATAAACCACAAGAGTATAGCGCTAATGAAATGGCATATGGAGCAGAAAAGTGCTATCGCTGTGGCAGAACAACCCATGACCAGAAGGATTGCTGGTTTAAGGACAAAGTATGCAGGCAATGTGGAAAATTGTGACACATAGCACATGTCTGCAGGTCAGGAAAGAAAACCAACACTAAAAGAACTACTAAGGAAAAGTACAATAAAGTACAAAAGATGACGGACGGTAGTTCGGAAGATCAGAAGAGTGATAATGACTCTGGGAGCAGAAGACTAATTGCTTAAAGTTACACAACGTGATCGCAAAGGAGGATCACCGAACCATTTGGGTCACCCACATGATAGCAGTGTCCCAAGTAAAGATGGAATTGGACACAGGATCAGCCCTAACAGTCATGAATCGACGAGACTACGAGTGGCTATTCTCACACATTCCCTTGAAGGATACTTCCATTGTCCTGAAGACATATACGGGGCAAAAAGTCTACCCCAGAGGAAAAATAAGGGTGCCTGTTAAATACAACGGCAAGGAAACACAGGAACTGTATCTGTATATACTACAAGATGGAGGACCACCATTATTGGGACGTGAATGGATCCGAAAAATACAATTGGATTGGCATTCCATTTAGGCGCTAACTGTGGCTGACAAAAAGGATGACGACGTCACACCTGGACGACTGTCAAAAATTCTAACTGACGTGAAAGAGGTGTTCCAGCAAGGACTTGGGACTCTAAAAGGCATAACGGCAACGATAAAAATGGAAGATAAAGCAAACCCAAAATTTTTTAAGGCCGAATGCGATCCGCCCAGCCATCGAAGCAGAGCTGGAGAGTCTGGAGCATTCGGGTGTGCTGTCCAAGGTGGACTGGAGGGAGTGGGCCACACCCATCGTTCCTGTAATGAAGAAGTCATTGAGCAGCAGGCCTGGGGAACTGAAGAAGGTTCGCATCTGTGGGGACTTTAAGGTAACTGTGAACCCAGTCCTTCACACAGTACAATTTCCACTTCCACGGATGGAAGATATTTTCGCCTCACTATCTGGAAGGAAATGCTTTACGAAGATTGATCTGGCCCAAGCGTATCTACAAATGGAGGTAGAAGAAGCATCTAGGAAATACCTCACGATAAACACTCACAAAGGCCTTTACCAGTACAACCGACTGGTATTCGGAGTCGCATCAGCTCTGGCTATTTGGCAGAGGGTGATGGAACAAGTCCTGCAAGGGATCCCGGGGACCCAGTGTAATTTGGACGACATCCTGGTTACGGGTGGAAATGACAGTGAACACCTTGCCAACCTGGAGCAGGTGCTCACTAGATTGCAAGAATATGGGCTACGAGCCAACCACCCCAAATGCGAGTTTTTCAGGAAACAAATCTCGTATTGTGGTCACGTGATTGATGAAGAGGGGTTACATAAGTCCCCAGACAAGATTGAGGCAGTAGTCAAGGCTCCAGCACCGGAAAATGTGTCACAACTGAGGTCGTTCCTCGGGCTGGTGAACTACTACCATAAGTTCTTGCCAAACTTGTCTACAATTCTGCACCCGCTGAACGCCCTGCTGCAAACTGGAGGAGCATGGAAATGGAGTGATGAGTGTAAGCGTGCCTTTCAGAAATGTAAATGCCTAATCACCTCAAAAGATGTATTGGCCCACTACAATCCATCACTACCGATTAGGTTGGCATGTGATGCGTCTCCCTACGGAATTGGAGCGGTGCTGTCGCACAAATTCCTTGACGGTTCAGAGAGGCCAATAGCCTTTGCGTCACGCTCGTTAACTTCAGCCGAGCGTAACTATGCCCAGATTGACAGGGAGGCCCTTAGCCTGGTGTGGGGGGTGAAGAAGTTCAATCACTATCTGCATGGGCAGAAATTCACCTTACTGACTGATCACCAGCCTCTTGTCTCCATGTTTAACCAAAAGAAGGGCGTTCCGGTGATGACGACGCAACGGCTGCAAAGATGGTCCATTTTTCTAGGGGCTCATCAATACGACATAGAGTACAAGGGCACGAAACAGCATGGAAACGTTGATGGACTGTCGCGCCTGCCACTGCCTATGGTGGAGGAAGCACCTGCAGTGGACCCTGTTGAGATATTCCATTCAACCATAGTCGAATGTCTACCTGTTACAAACTCAAGTATAGAAAAGGAAACCAGAAATGACCCGACACTCTCTCGGGTCTATGATTTAACGGTGAAGGGTTGGCCAGCACATGGCGACTCACTGTTGCCAGCATTCTCGCCAAGGAGAGAACAGCTGTCAGTGTGCCGGGGGACCTTGATGTGTGGACCCGAGTGGTAATTCCACCTAAGTTGAGAAAAAGAGTGCTCAATGAACTTCATGAGGGTTATCTGGGAGGGGTGAAAATGAAGAGCGTAGCCAAGGCGTTTGTGTGGTGGCCGGGAATCGATAAAGAAATCGAAGAAATGACCAAGAGATGCACAGGATGCCAGAAGGTCCAAAACGCTCCACCACAGGCCCCGCTACACCCATGGGAGTGGCCCTCATCTCCATGGCAACGGGTACACATTGATTTTGCTGGTCGATTTATGGACTCAATGTTTTTAATCGCCGTGGATGCATATTCGAAATGGCCAGAGGTCATCAAAATGTCCTCCACCACCATGGAGAAAACTGTTGCAGTCCTACGGACCATCTTCGCCAGGACTGTCTTGCCAGAACAGATTTGCTCCGACAATGGGCCACAGCTTATGTCCGAGGATTTCTGGAGGTTTTTGAGGAATAATGGGGTAAAGCATTACCCATCCGCCCCATATCATCCAGCCTCAAATGGATTGGCTGAGAGGTTTGTTCAAACCTTTAAAAAAGCAATAAAGGCGATGTATAACGACAACCTACCACTGCAACACAAGGTGGATAATTTCTTGTTTGCTTACCAAAATGCGACACATGCAGTCACCAACCAAACTCCAGCCATGATGTTCGTTAACCACGGGTTAAGATGTCGCCTGGACTTGCTCAAACCAAACATAAGACGAGAGGTTGAGAATAAGCAATTCCAGCACATCAATGAAAAGCCAACCAGGAACTTCAAGATAGGGCAACCAGTCTTGGCCCGCAATTACCGAATGGAAAAATGGCAGCCAGGAACGATATGCACATGGCAGGGACCACTAATGTACACAGTGGACGTTGGATAGAGCATCCTGAGACGCCATGCTGACCAGATTCTAGAGTCACAGGAACAAGTCAAACCCATACCACGAGCAGGCACACCTGGTGATGAACCCGAAGTACAGATTGCGTCTACCTCAGAATCAGTGGTATTGGAAGCTGATGAACCAACCAATGACAATGACCCAGAATCGACTCCGCCGCAAGAACAGGATACTCGAGAAAGGTGCTATCCAGACAGGATCAGGAAGCCGCCTCAAAGACTGAATTTATAAATGATTACTTTCAGCTGATGTATATAGTACAAAGAAAATTGTAATTGTAATTAGTTATTATTCAATTGTTAAATGAATGTTTATCTAAAAGGGGAGGAATTGTTGTGTATGTACCTTTAACAGAGAACTGCTTTTATACTGCAGTACCAGCAGTGGCCACACCTGTATATAAAGCCGCAGCAGGCTTCTGTACTTTCAGTTTTAGCATACCCTCTGTTCAGTAATTACCTGTTATTACCATTCTCCTGCAGTCTGTGTGTTATTGATGCGTGGACACGATAGGTCTGATGTCCTCCACAGATAGGCTGCCAACACTTGGTCAGAACCTGCACAGGGACAATGATCACTGAGGCTGGGTATCATTGGGTGAGCACTGCCTGTGGAGCCCAAGTGAGAATTCAGTGACTTCCGGAGACAGAGAGAAGGGAAATTGTGGGGGGTCGGGGGTTGGAGGGGGGCGGGGGGTAAATATGTGGTCATTTATAATCCTTGGTCATTTCGTTTCTTGCCCAGTGCCTGCACAACAACGGCTGCTTTCCACCATCTGTTCCAATAAATGTTTCTCTTGTTTCCAGATCTATGTACAAGGTGACTAAGCTTCATATCACCTGTAAGGGCAGAATAGAAGAGGAACATGACATGCTGCAGGTAACAGAGGACTGGCAGATGCAAAGGTCTAACACCGCTCACAGTCCCACCACTTGTAGGAGATGTCCCACACCTCCTTCCGTGTATCGTTCCACACCGGCTTCAGCTGTCAGCTCAGTTCACTGGAGAGACGTATGTTTAAGACGTGTTAAAGTATCGTGCGGAGTGATTTTCAGCTTTGGCCTCAAGTTGGAAAGAGCCCATCTGGTCTGGACCCCCTTCCTGGAAGTATATGAATAAGAGCCTGCTCAACATCTCCACAGCACAGGCCCATGTTGTGGAAGGGCGAGTGCCATATATTGGTATGGGGAGCAAAGTGGAAGTACACCAGCAGCCAATCAGGAAACCCAATGGCAGACAGGACAACCCTTGTCATCTCGCTGCTCATGGTCACTGCCAGAAACGGGCCCTGACCGCTGGCCTGTGCAACATTACTGTACATTAGTGAAAGGCTCAGGAGAAGGGGTGAAGGAAGGAAACTGGAATCAAAATCTGCATTTAAAGCGGATACTAAATCTCGCAGATACAGCGGGGTGTAGCGTAGTTTTGCAGCCTGCTCGTGGGGTTGAAAGCCCATGCAAGTTATTTCATTCCCGTCACCTGGCTTGTGTAATTGCACCATGTTTACACTGACCCTGGATGTCAGAATTACTAATTGGACCTGACCAATGCATGGCCAAACTGGGAATTGCCTGTGGCACCACAACACAAGCATAAAATAATGGTTTGATCGAAGAAGGCCCTTCTGCCCCTTTGACCTCGCCCTCTGAGAATATAAATCCCACTGTTTCCCCATGGCAGTACCTAGCTGTTCTTCTCAATGAGTTCAGTGTCCTGGTCTCAGGCAGCCTTCCTGCCAACCCATCCGAACAGTTCATCACCCGCTGTGTAAAAACAGAAATCTTCGGTTGACTATACGACTCATTCATTGGCTGCGAGGCACTTTAGGACATGTTAGAGACATGATAGGTCATACATGCAAATTTTTAGAGGGAGGGACAGACAGAATTCTGGCCTCTTGCGCCTCCTCGATATTAATCGCTCCAAAATTTGTGGCCGTGCCTTCAGCTGCCGAGGGCCTGAGCTCTGGAATTCCCTCCCTAAACCTCTCCACCTCTCCGCCCCCCTTTCCTCCTTTAAGACGTTCCTCAAAACCTCCCTCTTTGACCGAGCTTTTGGTCACCTGCCGTACTTCGTCCTCATGTGGCTCGGGGTCAATCTTTGTCTGCTTTACACTCCTGTGAGGCACAGCGGGCCATTGTTACTACGTTAAAGGTCCTATAAAGGTACAAGTTGTTGTTGAGTTCCCATGTAGTAAAGGAACCAGATGCTGAAACATGGTATTTTCCAATCTTACAAAGGATCCACATTGAAGTGCCATTCTCCAGGCTGGAGCGGTGCGTGGTGTGACCAGTGTGGGCTGGAGCGGTGCGCGGTGTGACCAGTGTGGGCTGGAGTGGTGCGCGGTGTAACCAGTGTGGGCTGGAGCGGTGCGCGGTGCGACCAGTGTGGGCTGGAGCGGTGCGCAGTTTGACCAGTGTGAGCTGGAGCGGTGCACGGTGCACAGTGTGGGCTGGAGCAGTGTGTGGTTTGACCAGTGTGGGCTGGAGCGGTGAGCGGTGTGACCAGTGTGGGCTGGAGCGGTGCGCGGTGTGACCAGTGTGGGCTGGAGCAGTGCGCGGTGTGACCAGTGTGGGCTGGAGCAGTGCACGGTGAGACCAGTGTGGGCAGGATCGGTGCGCGGTGTGACCAGTCTGGGCTGGAGCGGTGCGCGGTCTGACCAGTGTGGGCTGGAGCAGTGCGCGGTGTGACAATTGTGGGCGGGAGCATTGTGACCAGTGTGGGCTGGAGCAGTGCGCGGTGCACAGTGCGGGCTGGTGCAGTGCGCGGTGTGACTAGTGTGGGCTGGAGCAGTGCGTGGTGTGACCAGTGTGGGCTGGAGCAGTGCATGGTGCAGTGCGCGGTGTGACCAATGTTGTCTGGAGCAGTACGCGGTGTGACCAGTGTGGGCGGGAGCAATGCGCGGAGCACAGTGCGGGCAGGTGCGGTGCGCAGTGTGACCAGTGTGGGCTGGAGCGGTGCACGGTGTGGCCACTGCGGGCTGGAGCAGTGCGCGGTGTGACCAGTGCGGGCTGGAGCGGTGCGCGGTGTGACCAGTGCAGGCTGGAGCAGTGCACGGTGTGACCAGTGCGGGCTGGAGCAGTGCGCGGTGTGACCAGTGTGGGCTGGAGCGGTGCACGGTGTGACCAGTGTGGGCTGGAGCGGTGTGACCAGTGTGGGCTGGAGCAGTGCGCGGTGTGACCAGTGTGGGCTGGAGTGGTGCACGGTGTGACCAGTGTGGGCTGGAGCAGTGCGTGGTGTGACCAGTCTGGGCTGGAACGGTGCGCTGTGCGCGGTGTGACCAGTGTGGGCTGGAGTGGTGCGCGGTGTGACCAGTGTGGGCTGGAGCTGTGCGCGGTGTGACTAGTGTGGGCTGGAGCAGTGCGCGGTGTGACCAGTGTGGGCTGGAGTGGTGCACGGTGTGACCAGTGCGGGCTGGAGCAGTGCGCGGTGTGACCAGTGTGCCTGTTGATTCCAGGAGGATTTTGCTGCAGCGTTGGTGGGAGGTGGAGTTCTTGGCTCTGGACTTGTCCAGGAGGAAATCCGATTTCTCATTAACACGGAGCTGATCGTGGCACGTCTCTTCACCGAGAAGATGCTGGAAAACGAATGTCTGGTTATTACCTGTGAGGTTTCAGCTCTGTTAACTCAGTTACTTTGCGCTGCAAGCGGCAGCGAGCCTCCTGGTTAAATAGTTCGGATTCGGGAGAGCTCAGGGTCTGATGGAATAGACAGTCAGCATTTGGAAGGGAGGAAAGCCGGGTTGATGCTTGGATGAGGGTCCATCGTCTGCACTGCTTCTGGTGAACCTCCCATTCGGAACATTCTCAGCATTCCCAGTTCTTTCTCCATGGGTGTAATTCGGGATCTGCTTGGATTTATTGGGATTTACTGCCCGGTTCAGATGGATTTTTTTAAATAATGGTTCAGGCAGACGCAGCTCCCAAACTCTGAAACTGCGCTAAGCAAACGCTTGCTGCCTGAAGGAACACTAGCAAACGTGTGAGAGAAAAGCTGGGAGTTTCTCAATGCGTAGCTGCACTCTCCCTCCCTCCCCCTCGCTACTTGTCTCCCTGCCTTTAAAAAATCTCCTCCAAACCTGCCGTTTTGCCCATGGTTTTCCTGTACCATCTCCAGTGCCGTGTGACGGTTGCTGCATTAATGGTGCTGTAGAAAATGTACCATTTACAGGGTTTATTTATGTTCATTCCCATAAGAACATAAGAAATAAGAGCAGGAGTCGGCCATTCGGCCTCTCGAGCCTGCTCCGCCATTCAATAAGGTCATGGCTGATCATCGACCTCAAGTCCACTTTCCCGCCCGATCTCCATCGCCCTTGATTCCCCTAGAGTCCAAAAATCTATTTGTCTCAGCCTTGAATATTCTCAATGACTCAACAACCACTGCCCTCTGGGGCAGAGAATTCCAAACATTCACAACACTCCCATGTGAAGAAATTCCTCCTCGTCTCAGTCTAAAAAGGCCGGCCCCTTATCCTGAGACTATGGCCCCTAGTTCTAGACACTCCAGCCAGGGGAAACAACCTCTCAGCATCTACCCTGTCAATCCCCCTCAGAATCGTGTATGTTTCAATGAGATCACCTCTCATTCTTCTAAGCTCCAGAGAGTATCGGCCCATTCTACACAATCTCTCCTCATAGGACATCCCAGGAATCAATCTAGTGAATCTTCGCTGCACCGTCGCCAAGGCAAATATATCCTTCCTCAGATAAAGAGACCAAAACTATGCGCAGTACGCCGGGTGTGGTCTCACCAAGGCCCTGTACAATTGTAGCAAGACATCCTTACTCTTATACTCCAACCCCTTGCAATAAAGGCCAACATGCCATTTGCCTTCCTTATTGCTTGCTATACCTGCGTGCTAGCTTTATGTGTTTCCTGTACGAGGACACCTAAATCTCTCTGAACACCAACATTTAATAGTTTCTCACAATTTAAAAAATATTGGCCTAGAAATTAGCTATAGCCCCGCCAGCTCGCTGGCGGCCAGAATTTACCGCTGGGCGAGGAGCCACTCGCGCCCAGCCGATATTCAGTTTCAGCGCCCAAAGTCGAGGACGGCCGCTGTTCAAGAGTGTGGCCGCCCCCGCTTGGGGCGCTGAAACTGAATATCGGCGTGCTACTGGCTGCAGCGCCACCCGCAGCGGAGCGGCAGGCTGCGGTACTGCAGGCCTTCCTCCCTCTCTTCAGGAAGAGGTGCCTGCAGCAGCCGGAGCCCCGATCGGGAGTGCCGGCAAAAGAGCCCGGCACAACGGAGAAGTGCCGGGCTCCCGGAAACCAGCCGGCAATGCCGCGGGGGGGGGGGTGTGGAGGAGGCCGGGGAAGGAGGTGTGGGCAGGCGGCCGCCGAAAAAGCGCCCGGCCGCGCCTCCACCTTAAAGCGCCCCACTAAGGCTGCTGTACGGACCCGGTCTCCGAAAGTTATTAGCGGCCGCCACGGAAGAGGCGGCCGCTACAGAAGATGGGGATCAGGCCGGTGTCGGGGCGGAACCGGGGCGCTGCGCACACCGATGACGTCATCGGTGGCGGCGCAGCGCTAACGGCTACCGCCGCAATTAGCGCGTCAATGAAGCTCGCCCGAAGTTTGCAGACTGGCGCAGAAGCCCTCTTTGGGCGGTAACTGGGCGCAAAGCCCACTGAATTTCTAGGCCATTATTTTTCTATTCTTCCTACCAAAGTGAATTACCTCACATTTCCCCACATTAGACTCCATCTGTCACCTTATTGTCCAATCACGTAACCTGTTGGGATGTGGGCGTCGCTGGCAAGTCCACCATTTACTGTCCATCCCCAGTCACCCTGCACAACCGAGGGGCTCACTGGGCCACTTCGGAGGGCAGTTAAGAGTCAGCCAGGTTGGTGTGGGACTGGAGTAACATATAGGCCCAGACCGGGTAAGGACAGCTGATTTCCTTCCCTAAAGGACATTAGTGAACCAGTTGGGTTTGTACGACAATCCGACAGCTTCACGGTCACTTTTACTGAGACCAGCTTTTTACTTCCAGATTTTTTTAACTGAATTCAAATTCTGAAACTGCCCTGGTGGGATTTGAACTGGCTCTACTCTGGATTAACTAGTCCAGTGTCATAACCACCACACCACCCCTGCTGGAAGTGTGCGGGTGTCTGGACAGTGGCTTCGAACTGGATTGGGCTCAGTTCAGATAGCGTGCCGATACTCACTGATGGTACTCATACCTAAAGAATGGTCGATTGGACGAGGTATTGGAGGGCCAGTGCCCCCCCTGTAAAACTGTCCCCACCACGGGCAGCATCTTCAGGAGAGATGGGGAGGTGGCTCTAACTCACAAGGAAGGCTGGGGAAACGGATGGGCCAGTTAATCCCCGGGAGTCTCCCATCCATCAGCGAGCATGGAGGGGCAGATTTCCAGTCTCATCCCCTGGTGCAGGCCGGGTGACAATCTGAGACTCGGAACACAAAGAGGGGAGAAACAGAACCAGTGCGCGGAGGAAGAGAGCAGACAATGAGAGTGATCGAATGCTGAGAGATTCCACTGATCCCAATCATCTGATTTCCAGGAGCTCAGCGTTACAGTGAATATAATGGATACAGTGACTCGTACAGATGGGCCAGATTTTACAATGATGAGACGCCAAGGTGAGTGACATCCCATTCAGGTAGAGAATATGGTGCTTGGGTGTAGGGGGCTATCGTAACCATGGCTGCTCAAAGTGGAGATCTGGAGCCCTCTGTCCTGTCGATGCTTAGAGCAACAATTTGCCTGAAATAGTGATTATCAGAATTGGCCATCTGAGCGCTTTTAGTACTCCCGCTGTTGATGGTGACCTTGAACAAAAACCACCCGTGTTCCAGCTCGGCTCACTTGGAAGCACTCTCGTCTCGGACTCCAAAGGCTGTGGGCTCAGGCCTCGATGCAGGACGAGGGCACATAGTCTAGGCTGCCCGAGGTGCCACCTGCCTTTTGAAGTGGATGTTAAAGATCCCGTGTCATCATTGTAGAACAGCGGGAAGTTCTCCCAGTATCCTGGCCAACACACCTCCCTCAACTAACACCCCCAAAAATGGATTAACTGGTTATTCACCTGATTGCTGTTTGTGTGATCTTGCTTTGTACGGATTAGCTGCTGTGTTTGCCCATATAACAGTGACTTCAATGTATTTCATTGAGTGTGAAGTGCTCTGGGACATTTCTGAGATGATATGAGGTGTTGCGTCAGAGCGATTCCGCCTGACCGCCTGGGCCCCTGAAGGTGTTGGGACTCCAGCTGAACACAAAGTGCAGATCTGGATACCCTCTTCTTTTGGAATGGGATTATGTATCTCCGGCTTTGATTTGGGTTGTAGAACAGAAAGAAAGTGAGTGGGGAAGAGTGCAGGAAGTGGGTCTCTGAGCGCCCAATTTATAGAACTTAAAAAA
The DNA here is from genome assembly GCF_052327205.1 of Somniosus microcephalus. NCBI lineage: Eukaryota > Metazoa > Chordata > Chondrichthyes > Squaliformes > Somniosidae > Somniosus > Somniosus microcephalus. Next base: position 34,556,920 of record NC_141016.1, read on the forward strand.
AAAATTATTTTGGGGGCAAGTTATCAAAAGACTCTCCAAACTTGAGCTATTTGCATGGGGAGAAGTGCTGATTGAGAGACAAGGTCAGGCAGGTTTGAATTATGTGAAGAATGCAAGATAATTGCAGAAGACACAAGACCTAAATTAAAGCTCATGGAATTGAAGGCAAATTACTGACCTAGTGAGGAGATTGGTTCTGCGGTGGAAGACAGGGAGCAGGGATAATGGGCGTGTACTCAAGTTGGAAGGAAATGACTAGTGGTGTCCCACAAGGATCTGAGCTGGGGCCTCAACTATTCACTATATTTATTAACACATTAGAGAGCCGTACATCCAAGTTTGCCGATGACACAGATTGGTGGTATAGTAAGTCGTGTAGACAGGAGCATAAAATTACAAAGAGCCATTGAAAGATTCAGTGAGTGGGCAAAACCCTGGCAGATGGATTTCAACCCAGGTAAGTGTGAGGTCATCCATTTTGGGCCAAGAAAGGATGGATCTGAGTATTCTCTAAATGGTGAAAAGCTGGGAACAGCGGAGGGCCCAAGAGATTTAGGGCTCCGTGTACACAGATCACTAAAATGTAGTCAGGTACAAAAAATAATCAAAAGGCAAATGGAATGTTAGCCTTTATATCGAGAGGGGTAGAATTTTTTTTAATTCGTTCTTGGGATGTGGGCGTCGCTGGCAAGGACAGCATTTATTGCCCATCTCTAGTTGCCCTTGAGAAGGTGGTGGTGAGCCGCCTTCTTGAACCGCTGCAGTCCGTGTGGTGATGGTACTCCCACAGTGCTGTTAGTGAGGGAGTTCCAGGATTTTGACCCAACAACGATGAAGGAACGGCCGATATACTTCCAGGTCAGGATGATGTGTGACTTGGAGGGGAACTTGGAGATGGTGGTGTTCCCATGCGCCTGCTGCCCTTGTCCTTCTAGGTGGCAGAGGTCACGGGTTTGGGAGGTGCTGCCGAAGAAGCCTTGGCGAGTTGCTGCAGTGCATCTTGGAGATGGTACACACTGCAGCCACGGTACGCCTGTGGTGGAGGGAGTGAAAGTTTAAGGTGGTGGATGGAGTGTCAATCAAGCGGGCTGCTTTGACCTGGATGGTGTCGAGCTTCTTGAGTGTTATTGGAGCTGCAAGTGGAGATTATTCCATCACACTCCTTACTTGTGCCTTGTAGATGGTGGAAAGGCTTTGGGGAGTCAGGAGGTGAGACATTCGCTGCAGAATACCCAGCCTCTGACCTGCTCTTGCTGCCACATATTTATGTGTCTGGTCCAGTTAAGTTTCTGGTCAATGGTGACCCCCAGGATGTTGATGCTGGGGGATTCGGCGATGGTAATGCCATTGAATGTCGAGGGGCGGTGGTTAGACTCTCGCTTGTTGGAGATGGTCATTGCCTGGCACTTGTGTGGCACGAATGTTACCTGCCACTTATCAGCCCAAGCCTGAATGTTGTCCAGATCGTGCTACATGGGGGCATGGACTGGTTCATTATCTGAGGAGTTGCGAATGGAACTGAACACTGTGCGGTCATCAGCAAACATCCCCATTTCTGACCTTATGATGGAGGGAAGGTCATTGATGAAACAGCTGAAGATGGTTGGGCCTCAGACACTGCCCCGAGGAAGTTCTGTTACAGAAGGTTAGAGGTTAAAGTCAGAGAAACGCGAGTTGATGTCTCCAGTAACTCACCCCCGGGTATCCATTATTGTATATATAAACCCCCGAACCCCTCAATTAGAATCCAGCCTGTAACTCACTCCCGGGTATCTGTTATTCTATATATAAACCCCCGAACCCCTCGATTAGATTCCAGCCTGTAACTCACTCCCAGGTATCTGTTATTCTATATATAATCCCCCCCGAACCCCTCGATTAGATTCCAGCCTGTAACTCACTCCCGGGTATCTGTTATTCTATATATAAACCCCCGAACCCCTCGATTAGATTCCAGCCTGTAACTCACTCCCGGGTATCTGTTATTCTATATATAAACCCCGAACCCCTTGATTAGATTCCGGCCTGTAACTCACTCCCGGGTATCTGTTATTCTATATATAAACCCCCGAACCCCTCGATTAGATTCCAGCCTGTAACTCACTACCGGGTATCCATTATTCTATATATAAACCACCAAACCCCTTGATTAGATTCCAGCCTGTAACTCACTCCCGGGTATCCGTTATTCTATATATAAACCCCCGAACCCCTTGATTAGATTCCAGCCTGTAACTCACTCCCGGGTATCCGTTATTCTATATATAAACCCCCTGTAGGACAGAACTGAATAAGGTAGAAAATTGCGTTAGACTAATATCCTGGCAATACACTCGGCATCAGTGAGAAATTTCAGGGTTTTACCTTGTTAGAAAATGCCGCTGATGTTGGTCACTGCTCCAGTGAGGGAGGCACCACCTTCAGGAGAGTGGGCAGAGACAACCTGTCTGTGAAAGGGCAGATTGTACATGGTCTGTGAAAAGAAAGTGTCTGAAGGGGCATTTGCTGTCCGTAGTTTCATTTGTTCTGGTGGATTGCCAATATTTCAGTTGCTCTGGGAATTAAGTTTATTTTCACTATCTAAATAAATCACCAACCGTGCCACATTAATACCTTGGGGAGGGGGGAGTGAATATTCGGGGTCTTTGCAAACAGAAATATTCATCCCATTTCCATTTTTCCAGGGATTCCTGGCTGAGGCGCAGTACAGAGATAGTGGCCATTGGTGCTATTAACTTTCGCAACCCCATGGACCAGTACCAACCTCGGTTTTTGGAGAGGGAGCTGAGAAAGGTAAGTCCTGAGACAGGAAGAACACAACCCAGCAAAGGAAACTGGCCGCCTTTGACATCCGTGGTCACACAGCTTGAAACGGATGCAAAGTGTGTAGTAACCAACTTAAAGGCGAGCAGGTCCTGTTGGGAACCCACACACAGTACCAGCGTATAGTGAGAGCGGCCCACAGGTTAGCTCCTGATCTTAATCACAGGGCTTCAGGGTGACAGCCAGGCAAGGATTACTGCGCACTACATTACTTCACCTCGTGCGTTTTTAAGTTTCAGGATTCATTGAAGTCCGAGGTTGATTGAAACAGGTACAATTTTTTGAAGATCTAAAACCGCAATCAGCGGCCCCTGCAGACTTACAAACTGTATCTTGCAGCCGGCCTGAACTCCAGTCTGCATCTAACCAGCTGTCTGATTGTCGAGCTGGATGTGAAAAGTGGACCCTTGCCTGAGCCTGCCTGCTCGGTCCTGATCTCGGTCACACACCGAGGTGACCATGGTTGCAGCCACCTGGTGTCCACTAGCGGGAACCCCTGGACATCGCTTCATTGATGCCAATTTACAAATGATCTAAATTTACACATTTTAGTTGGGACGAGCCAAGGGGGTTTCTCATTAGTGGTCACCATTAGTGGTCACCTCCTTCTGGAGGGTGTGGGCCCTTGGAGCTGCTCTCCGGGCTTGGCTAGAGTCACCCCACTGGCGTGAGCAAAGCGGTCTACTTTGCTTCAACTTTCTGCTCTCGCCTCCCAACAGCCAGTTTCACAGCAGAGGCCAGGGAGAAGGTTCACCCATTCGTAGCCAACGACGTCCATTTGGGAAAAGGGAGAGAATAACTTATTATTTAAAATACTTAAAGGTATCAGCAGCAAAAGTAGAATTATAGATTTTAGTCACTGGTCACAGATAAGATTGTGGAAATGATTTGGGTTTCTGCCCCTCTCCTCTCGACCTGCTGGTGTGGCTTGGGGCTGTCACAGTCGCTGCTGTTCCACTCACTGCTAAAGGATCTTGTCCCATCTGGTACTGAACCACAGCGATCCTTGCTTAGATCTCTGGTCAGTGTGGAGTTAGCTAGGCCTTGCCAGCCCAGTGTTGGGGCTGCTGCGGTGGGGGAGGTGATGGTGGGGGAGGGGACGGTCGGGGAGGGGACGGTGGGGGAGGGGACGGTGGCGGAGGGGGAAGGTGGCGGAGGGGGATGGTGGGGGAGGGATGGTGGGGAGGGGACGGTGGGGGAGGGGATGATGGGGGAGGGGACGGTGGGGGAGGGGATGGTGGGGGATGGGACGGTGGGGGAGGGGATGGGGGGGAGGGGATGGTGGGCGAGGGGATGGTGGGGAGGGGGACGTTGGGGAGGGGACGGTGGGGGAGGGGATGGTGGGGGAGGGGACGGTGGGGGAGGGACGGTAGGGATGGTGGGGGAGGGACGGTGGGGGAGGGATGGTGGACAGAGGGGATGGTGGGTGGAGGGGACGGTGGGGGAGGGGACGGTGGGGGAGGGACGGTGGTCGGAGGGGATGGTGGGGGAGGGGATGGTGGGGGAGGGGGCAGTGGGAGAGGGACGGTGGGGGAGAGGACAGTGGGGGAGGGACGGTGGGGGAGGGGACGGTGGGGGAGGTGACGTTGGGGGAGGGGACGGTGGGGGAGGTGACGGTGGGGGAGGTGACGGTGGGGGAGGGACGGTGGGGGAGTGGACGGTGGGGGAGGGGACGGTGGGTGGGGGAGGGGACGGTGGGGGCAGGGGATTGTGGGGGAGGGGATGTTGGCGGAGGGGATGGTGGGGGAGGGGACGGTGGGGGAGGGACGGTGGGAGAGGGGACGGTGGGGGAGGTGATGCTGGGGGAGGGGACGGTGGGGGAGGGATGGTTGGTGGAGGGACGGTGGGGGGACGGGATGGGGTGGGACGGGATGGGGTGGGGGTGGGACGGGATGGGCAGGACGGTGGGGGGGGGCGAGACTGGACCAAGCCAGTGTCAGCACCTTCAGGAGAAGAGAGGCGAAGGCTGGAAATAAAAGGCGTCTCTGACTGCATTTTGTTTGTTGGTCAGATTTAACGGCTTTGAGTCTGGTGCCTTTAATGCTGTGTCTCCTCTGAAGGCTTTCTGTGGATTCTCACACTGTGTGATACCAGCCAATCAGCATTCCGCCATCGCCACCGGCAACTGGGGCTGTGAAGCGTACAAAGGGGATGTACAGCTTAAAGGTTGGTTGATTGTTAAACTGCCATTAGTAAAAGACCACCTCAAGTGGAGTACAACCATCTGAGGCCACTGTGGGCGAGAAATTCATTATAGCCCAGGAGTGGGCGCTAACTTTGGAAAAGTTTGAGATTTAGCGCCAGGCGCGAATGAATCTCGCTGCACACAAAATTCAGTGTAGTCGCTCAGAGAATGGATGGCAGCGCTAAATCAAGTGCTAACGGCTTAGCTCAGTGGCGTTACACTCAAAACAATAACCAATGTCAGGTGCAGTCTAATCGAAGGTCATCATTGCCACAGTCTCTTTCCAGTTCTTAGAGGGGAGGTTCATTGATGCTGCAGAACCTCATTCTCAGCATTGTTGCCTGTGAACCTGTGTCAGCAAGCAGGAGCAGGCCAAGCCCAAGGAGCCGGATGATTCAAGCAGCTGTATTCATGGCAGATCAACGGCCCAGGGAGAGAGCCCGCAGATTCTGCAACCAAGCATTGGAGGAGTTGGTCTTCGCTGTGGAGAGACAGAGGGCCGTGCTGTACCCAGCAAGTGGCAGGAGGCCCTCACCGCAAGTCTTCCACACCATGTGGAGGGAGGTAGCCCAGCAGGTCTCGGGCAGCACTGTGGTCCCCAGGACCCACACACAGAGCAGGAAGAAATTTAACAACCTCACTCATGTGGTCAGGGTGAGTCAACGCTTCAACAAATGCTACATACCACTATCTGAGCCACAATCTTCATACACTGCCCAAAGCACCACTCCCCCAGCACTCATCCACCAACAATCTCTACCTACCAACACTCACACCCACATCTCACACCTTGCAAACAATGGCAGCTATTCAACTGTGGCAGGCACATCTCCCAAACACCTTGCTCCGCACTCACTCTCACACTTTCCTTTCTCTTGCAGGCCAAGGTCACACACAACAGGAGGGAGCAGGAGCACACAGGCGGGGGAAAACCTGACACCCGACCACTGTCTGAGCTGGAGGAGAGTGCTGCAGATTACTGGGTGCCAGGTGGTGGGCGTTGTGGCCACCAGCGATGTTGACCCTCTTAGGGACAACAATGGTATGTTCATCCCTACTCCTCCTCCTCACATCCCACTTCCCCCTCACCACACAAGCCTTTCCCACTTTCCAGCTAATCATGCTGTATGCATGTCTTTCTCCCTTCCTGCCCCCTCCCCTCACCTTAAGGAAAGATAGGCAAAAAGGAAAAGGAGGTGGGGTAGCATTGCTGGTTAAAAAGGGATTAACACAATTGTAGGAAAGATATTGGCTCTGAAGATGTGGAATCTGTATGGGTAGAACTGAGAAATACCATAGGGCAGAAAACGTTAGTGGGAGTGGTATATAAACCACCAAACAGTAATGTGGTGGTTGGGGATGGCATTAAAAGGGAAATTAGAGATGCGTGCAATAAGGGCACAGCAGTTATCATGGGTGACTTTAATCTACATATAGATTGGGCTAACCAAATTAGTAACAATACAGTGGAGGAGGAATTCCTGGAGTGTATACGGGATGGTTTCCTGGACCAATATGTCGAGGAACCAACTAGACATCAGGCCATCTTATATTGGGTATTATGTAATGAGAAAGGATTAACTAGCAATATTGTTGGGCGAGGCCCCTTGGGTCGGAGCGATCATAATATGATAGAATTCTTAATTAAGATGGAGAGTGAAGTAGTTGACTCAGAGACTAGGGTCCTGAATTTAAATAAAGGAAACTATGATGGTATGAGGCAAGAGTTGGGTACGATTGATTGGGGAATGTCACTCAAAGGGTTGACGGTGGATAGGCAATGGCAAACATTCAAAGATCGCATGAATGAACTACAGAATCTGTTCATCCCAGTTTGGCATAAAAAAAAAGCTGACTCAAACGTGGCTAACAAGGGAAATTAGGGATAGCATAAGATCCAAGGAGAGGACATATAAATTGGCCAGAAAAAGCAGTAAACCTGAGGATTGGAAGCAGTTTAGGATTCAGCAAAGGAGGAAAAAAGGGATTAATTAAGAGGGGGAAAATAGAGTATGAGAGTAAGCTTTCAGGGAACATAAAAACTGACTGAAAAAGCTTTTATAGATATGTGAAGAGAAAAAGATTGGTGAAGTCAAGCGTAGGTCCCTTGCAGTCAGAATCAGGGGAATTTATAATGGGGAACAAAGAAATGGCAGAACAATTAAATACATACTTTGGTTCTGTCTTCACAAAGGAGGACACAAATAACCTCCCAGAGATGTCGGGGAACATAGGTTCTAATGAGAGGGAGGAACTGAAAGAAATCAATATTTGTAGGGAAATGGTGTTAGGGAAAGTGACAGGATTGAAGGCCGATAAATCCCCAGGGCCTGATAATCTACATCCTAGGTACTTAAGGAAGTGGCCCTAGAAATAGTAGATGCATTGCTGGTCATCTTCCAAAATTCTATAGACTCTGGAACAGTACCCATGGATTGGAGGGTAGCTAATGTTACCCCACTATTCAAAAAAGGTGGTAGAGAGAAAACGGGGAATTATAGACTGGTAAGCCTGACATCGGTAGTGGGGAAAATGCTAGAGTCCATTATAACAATGTAATAGCAGAGCACTTGGAAAACAGTGACAGGATCGGACAAAGTCAACATGGATTTACAAAAGGTAAACCGTGCTTGACTAATTTACTGGAATTTTTTGAGGATGTAACTGGTAAAATTGATAAGGGAGAACCAGTGGATGTGGTGTATTTGCACTTTCAGAAGGCTTTCGATAAGGTCCCGCATAAGAGATTAGCGTGTAAAGTTAAGGCACATAGGATTGGGGGCAAGGTATTGACTTGGATAGAGAACTGGTTGGCAGACAGAAAGCAAAGAGTTGGAATAATCGGGTCTTTTTCCAAGTGGCAGGCAGTGACTAGTGGGGCACCGCAGGGATCGGACGTGGTACCCCAGCTATTCACAATATACTAATAATCTAGGCGAGGGAATTGGATGTAATATCTCCAAGTTTGCAGACGACACAAAGCTGGGTGGGAGTGTGTGCTGTAAGGAGGATGCCGAGAAACTCCAGTATGATTTGGACAGGTTGGGTGATTGGGCAGACACATGGCAGATGCAATATAATGTGGATAAATGCGAGCTTATCCACTTTGGTGTCAAAAACAGGAAGGCAGATTATTATTTGAATGGCAATAGATTGGGAGAAGGGAAAGTGCAACGAGACCTGGGTGTCCTTGTGCACCAGTCGCTGAAGGTAAGCATGCAGGTGCAGCAGGCGGTTAAGAAGGCAAATGGTATGTTGGCCTTTGTAGCGAGAGGGTTTGAGTACAGGAACAAGGATGTCTTGCTGCTGTTGTACAGGGCCTTGGTGAGACCGCACCTTGAGTACTGTGTGCAGTTTTGATCACCTTATCTGAGGAAGGATGTTCTTGCCATGGAGGGAGTTCAGCAAAGATTTACCAGGCTGATACCTGGGATGGCAGGAATGACGTATGAGGAGAGATTCGGTCGATTGGGCTTATACTCGCTGGAGTTTAGAAGAATGAGAGGGGATCTCATTGAAACTTATAAAATACTAACAGGACTAGATAGAGTGGATGCAGGAAGGATGTTCCCGATGGCCGGGGAGTCCAGAGCCAGGGGTCACAGTCGAAGGATAAGGGGTAAGCCATTTAGGACTGAGATGAGGAGGAATTTCTTCACCCAGAGAGTGGTGAACCTGTGGAATTCTCTACCACAGAAGGCAGTAGATGCCATTTCATTAAATATATTCAAGAAGGAGTTAGATATATTTCTTAAGGCTAAAGGGATCAAGGGATATGGAGAGAAGGCAGGAACAGGGTACTGAATTTGGATGATCAGCCATGATTGCATTGAGGGCGGAGCAGGCTCGAGGGATGAATGGCCTATTCCTGCTCCTGTCTTCTATGTTTCTATGTTAACCCGACTCTTGTGCCTTTATGCTTTCAGATAATGAGCAAGCAGCTGAGCATCCTGTCCCTGACGGTACCACAGAGAGTGAGGCGGAAGAAGAGGAGGACGAAGAACACACTGTGTCACTGCATGTCTCACCCACAGACACCAGCTCAGATACTGGCACTACGCGTTCTTTAGAGGCTAGTATAGTAGCGGGATCTGCACAGGGTCATGCACCGGGGACAAGTGGGCTGCAGCAAGGCCAGGGGGAAAGGGTAGCGCGAGCGTCAGCTCCCCGGAGGGCGAGTTCTGCTGCACAGGACTCAGTTGAGGACGTTGATGGGGAGCTCTTTAGAAGAAGGGTGATGGGCATGCACACGGAGGTGATAGGTGCAATGGCAAGGGTGCCCGAGAGCCTCTCGGCAATGGTAAGGAGCATGGAGGAGTCCACCTCCAACATTGCACAGAGCTCTGTGCACACCATGGAGCCTGTCATTTCCAGTCTGGAAAGGACGGTGAACTCCCTGAGAAACAGTGGAGACCCAGACCTGTTGCCGCGTGTGATGGGCAATGTCGCAGCTTCCATTGCAGCAAAGACTGAAGCCATGCAACGTCTTAGTGCTGTAATGCAGACTATGCTTGGTGCCATCGATTCTCAGACTGCTTTCACGCAGTCTCAGCTTGATGCCACATAAGCTCTGGCTGCTGCCATCGTGGCTGGGTCGACCACCGTCCACCGGAGTTTTCACGGTCATAGAGTTTAGAGTCATAGGCCTAGAAATTCAGTAAGGCGCTGCCAGCTTTGCAGCCAGTTACCGCCCAAAGAGGGCCTCTGCGCCAATAGATGAGTTTGCGCTGATATTCAGCGCTGCGGTAATGGCGGCGGCAGCCGTTAGCACTGCGCGGGCACCGATGACGTCATCGGTGTGCGCAGTGCCCCGCTACCGGCCCGACCCCCATATTGAGTTGCGGCCGCCTCTTCCACAGCGGCCGCAAACAGCGATCAGAAAACGGGGCCGTACTGTAGCCTTACTGGGGCGCTTTAAGGTGGAGGTGCGACCGGCCGCTTTTTCGGTGGCCTCCTGCCCGCACCTCCTTCCCCGGCCTCCTCCACCCCCCACCCCCGCGGCATTGCCGGCTGCTTTCCGCGAACCCGGCACTTCTCCGTGGTGCCGGACTCATTTGCCGGCACTATCCAGCGGCGATCTCCCCGTTGCAGGCACCTCCCCCTTAAGAGAAGGAGGAGGCCTGCAGTACCGCAGCCTGCCGCTCTGCAGCGGGTGGCGCAGCGGCGCCTAGAGCGCTGAAATTCAGTTTCAGCGCCCCAAGCGGGGGCGGGCATACCCTGGAATAGCGCCCGGTTCCGACTTGGGGCGCAAAAACTGAATATCTGACGGTCGCAACTGGCTCCGCGCTCAGTGCTAACTTTTGGGCGCACGCCAGCTGGCGGGCCCAAAGTGAATTTCTATGCCATAGAGTTTTACAGCACAGAAAGAGGCCCTTCGGCCCATCGTGTCTGCGCCGTCCATCAAGCCCTGTCCAATCTAATCCCATTTTCCAGCATTTGGTCCATAGCCTTGTATGCAATGGCATTTCAATTGCTCATCCAAATGCTTCTTGAATGTTGTGAGGGTTCCTGCCTCTACCACCCTTTCAGGCAGTGAGTTCCAGACTCCAACCACCCTCTGGGTGAAAAAGTTCCTCCTCAAATCCCCTCTAAACCTCCTGCCCCTTACCTTGAATCTATGCCCCCTTGTTATTGACCCCCCTACTAAGGGGAAAAGTTCCTCTTTATCTACCCTATCTATGCCCCTCATCATTTTGTACACCTCAATCAGGTCCCCCCTCAGCCTTCTTTGCTCCAAGGAAAACAACCCCAGCCTGTTTAGTCTTTCTTCATAGCTGAGGCGCTCCATCCCAGGTAACATCCTGCTGAATCTTCTCTGCACCCTCTCCAAAGCAATCACATCCTTCCTATAGTGAGGCGACCAGAACTGCACACAGTGCTCCAGCTGTGGCCTTACCAGCGTTTTGTACAGCTCCATCATAACCTCCCTGCTCTTATATTCTATGCCTCGGCTAATGAAGGCAAGTATCCCATATGCCTTTTTAACCACCTTATCTACCTGTTCCGCTGCCTTCAGGGATCTATGTACATGTACACCAAGGTCCCTCTGACCCTCTGTACTTCCTAGGGTCCTACCACTCATTGTGTATTCCTTTGCCTTATTTGTCCGTCCAAAATGCATCACCTCGCACTTTTCAGGGTTAAATTCCATTTGCCACTTTTCCGCCCATCTGACCAACCCGTTTATATCGTCCTGTAGCCTGAGGCTTTCCTCCTCGCAATTTACCACCCCACCAATTTTCGTGGCATCTGCGAACTTACTGATCATACCTTTTACATTCTCATCCAAATCATTTATGTGGATCACAAACAGCAAGGGACCCAGCACCGATCCCTGAGGTACCCCACTGGACACAGGCTTCCAGTCACAAAAGCAACCTTCGACCATCACCCTCTGCCTCCTGCCACTCAGCCACTTTAGGATCCAACGTGCCAAGGCACCCTGGATCCCATGGGCTCTTACCTTCTTGACCAGTGGGACTTTGTCAAAAGCCTTACTGAAGTCCATGTATACCACATCCACAGCATTTCCCTCATCCACACACCTAGTCACCCCCTCGAAAAATTCAATCAGATTGGTCAGATATGATTTACCCTTGACAAAGCCATGCTGACTATCCCCGATTAATCCTTGCCTCTCCAAGTGGAGACTAATTTTGTCCCTCAGAATTTTTTCCAATAATTTCCCTACCACAGATGTTAGGCTCACTGGCCTGTAATTCCCTGGTTTATCCCTGCTACCCTTCTTGAATAATGGTACTACGTTAGCTGTTCTCCAGTCCTCTGGTACATCCCCTGTGGCCAGAGAGGTTCTGAAAATTTGTGTCAGAGCCCCTGCAATCTCCTCCTTTGCCTCACTCAGCAGCCTGGGATACATCTCGTCCGGGCCTAGGGATTTATCCACTTTTTGGCCTGCTAAAACCACTAGTACCTCCTCCCTCTCGATGCTAATATGTTCAAGTATATCACAGTCCCCTTGCCCGATTTCTATGTCTACATCGCCTTTCTCCATAGTGAACACAGATGCAAAATATTCATTTAAAACCCCGCCTGCATCATCTGGCTCTACACACAGATTGCCACTTTGGTCCCTAATGGGCCCTACCCTTTCCCTGGTTATCCTCTTGCCCTTAATATACTTATAACACATCTTAGGATTTTCCTTTATTTTGCTCGCCAGTGTTATTTCATGGCCCCTCCTCGCTCTCCTAATTTCTTTTTTAAGTATGCCCCTGCACTTTTTATACTCCTCTAGGGCTTCCTCCATCTTTAGTCTTTTGTAACTGCCAAAAGCCCCCCTTTTTTTCCTAATGCATTTTTGTATATCCCTTGTCATCCAAGGTTCCCTTTGCTTGTTGGTCCCACCCTTGACCTTTACGGGAACATGTTGGCGTTGTACTCTCTCTATTTCCCTTCTGAAAGTCTCCCACTGCTTTGTTGTGGATTTTCCTATAAGTAGCTGCTCCCAGTCCACTTTGGCCAGATCCTGCCTTATCATATTAAAATCGGCCTTCCCCCAATTTAGAACCCTTATTTCCGCGCTGTCTTTGTCTTTTTCCATGACCACCTTAAATCTCACCGAATTATGGTCACTGTCGCCAAAATGCTCTCCTACTGACACTTCCACCACTTGCCCGGCTACATTCCCTAGAATTAGGTCCAGTACCGCCCCCTCTCTTGTAGGACTTTCTACATGTTGGCTCAAAAAGCTCTCCTGGATGCACTTTAAGAATTCTGCACCCTCTAAGCCTTTCACACTCTGACTATCCCAATTAATATTGGGGAAGTTGAAATCCCCCACTATTATTACCCTATTATTTTCGCACTGCTCTGAGATTTGCCTACATATCTGTTCCTCTATCTCCCCCTGACTGTTTGGGGGCCTATAGTACACTCCCAGCAAAGTGCTTGCCCCCTTGTTGTTTTTAAGTTCTACCCATATGGCCTCATTAGAGGAACCCGCTAATATATCATCCCTCCTTACAGCAGTAATTGACTCCTTAATTAATATTGCAACACCCCCTCCCCTTTTACACCCCCCTCTGTCTCGCCTGAAGATTCTATACCCCGGAATATTGAGCTGCCAGTCACAGAATCACAGAAACCCCACAGTGCAGATAGAGGCCATTTCTATCTCCCTCAACCATGTCTCCGTGATAGCAACAATGTGTTCATGTGTTCAACAACAACTTCAGTTCATCCACCTTATTTGCAAGACTCCTTGCATTAAAATAAATGCCTTCCAGCCTTGCCATATTCCCTTTTGCCTTCACATATTTGCTCTGCCTTCCCAGCTGACTTGTTTTTTCCTCCGTATTTGGCTATAAATCACCCCCTACTATAGCTCCACTCTGTATCCCATCCCCCTGCCAAGTTAGTTTAAACCCCCCCAACAGTGCTAGCAAACCTCCCCGCAAGGATATTGGTCCCCCTCTGGTTCAGGTGTAAACCGTCCGACTTGTACAAGTCCCACCTTTCCCAGAAGCAGACCCAGTGATCCAGGAAACTAAAGCCCTCCCTCCTGCACCATTCCTTTAGCTACGCATTCATCTGTTCTATCTTCCTATTCCTATACTCACTAGCACGTGGCACCAGGAGTAATCCAGAGATTACAACCTTTGAGGTCCTGCTCTTTAATCTTCTACCTAGCTCCTTAAATTCTTGCTGCAGGGCCTCATCCCTCTTTTTACCTATGTCGTTGGTACCAATGTGGACCACGACCTCTGGCTGTTCGCCCTCCCCCTCCAGAATGCCCTGCAGCCGCTCAGTGACATCCTTGACCCTGGCACCAGGGAGGCAAGAAACCATCCTGGATTCACGTCTACAGCCACAGAAACGCCTGTCTGTTCCCCTTACTATAGAATCCCCTACCACTATTGCTCGCCCACTCTTTTTCCTCCCTTCCTGGGCAGCAGGAGCACCCCCAGTGCCAGGAAGTTGGCTGCTGCTGCCTTCCCCTGATAAATCATCCCCCCAACAGTATCCAAAGCGGTATACCTGGTTGAAAGGGGGATGGCCACAGGGGTCCCCTGCACTACCTGCCTGCTTCTATTGTTCCGCCTGGTGGTCACCCATTTCCCTTCTGCCTGTGCAGCCCTACCCTGCGGTGTGACCAACTCACTGTACGAGTAATTCGCGACCCTCTCAGTACCGTGAATGCTCCACAACCCATCCGCCCACAGCTCCAGCGCCCCAAGACGGCCCATTAGTAGCTGCAGCTGGATGCATTTCTGGCACACGTGTTGGTCAGGGACACTGGCAGCGTCCCTGAATTCCCACATAGAGCAAGAGGAGCATATCACGGGGCTGGGCCCTCCTGGCATGACCTACCCCTTTCATCAATTTAAATTAAATTAATTCAATACCACCAGTAAAGTAAGCCTTACCTGGTCTCTGGAGCCCTTTGTAGGCCCGCTCTACCGCTGAAGCACCCGCCGAAGCTCTGAGGCCTTGCCTCACCTTGACTCACCCAACTCTCAGCACTCTGTTGAAAACCGCACTCAGTGCAAAATTGCACTTCAAAGCCTGTTTTTATAGGCCCTGAAACAAAGACTTGCTGAGCCCAGCTACATGAGAACCAGGTTAACCAGATTACTCCAGTTTCCCTTGTTAACTGCCTTCAGCGGCTCTGAGTTGTAGGACTTGTTTATCCCTTTTTAACCCTGCTTAAAGCTGGGAAATTTAGATTTTAAACAGTAAACAATACACAGTAAATGTGAAACAAACAAAAGTTTGATTTCAGCAAACAGTTAACACTCCCTGACTCACCCAACTCTCAGCACTCTGTTGAAAACCGCACTCAGTGCAAAATCGCACTTCAAAGCCTGTATTTATGGGCCCTGAAACAAAGACTTGCTGAGCCCAGCTACATGAGAACCAGGTTAACCAGATTACTCCAGTTTCCCTTGTTAACTGCCTTCAGCTGCTCTGAGTTGTAGGACTTGTTTATCCCTTTTTAACCCTGCTTAAAGCTGGGAAATTTAGATTTTAAACAGTACACAGTAAATGTGAAACAAACAAAAGTTTGATTTCAGCAACCAGTTAAGACTCCCTGACTCACCCAACTCTCAGCACTCTGTTGAAAACCGCACTCAGTGTCACGGTGTCACAGCAGGCCAGCAATCTGTGCTCCAGCAGATTGGCAGTGATGCTGAGGTGCTGCCTCGGGGGAGTGGCAGTGTGTCAGTGGAGCAGGAAGTTACTGTCCTCTCTCAGGATGACAGCATTCCTGCTTCCACCACTGGCACTCCGCCATTGCCCTTGTCGCTGCCTGTCATCCAGCCAGCCCAGACTGCTGCCGCCAATGCTGAGGTGGTGCAGTCTACAGCCGGGCCTTCCAGGCCCAGAGCTGGTCGAGTGCGATCCACAAGGCCATCTGAAGTCTCCCGCACGGACACTCAGCAGCCTTCCACCCACCGTGCTGCAGCCGTTGGGCCAACATTTGGTAGGAGCACTAGGGTAGGCAAAGGCACAGTAACAAGAGGCACTAAGGGATTGCACCAGGGTGAATAGTTAATAGTGTTGTTGCAAATATGTGTTCACTGATTATTATTAATTGGCTTTGGATGATTTTGTGATGTCGCTCATTTCAGCGTTGTGCTGTGATGTGACCTGCGACAGGGATGGAATGATGGGGATGTGGTGAGCAATGGGGATCTGGGGTTTAATTTATTGGAACTGCAGTCTGATGAGGCTGTCACGGACCACCCTTCCAGAAGAAAGATTGAGTGGCTGCCTCCTCCCTCGCTCCTGCTCCTCCTCCTCCTCCTCTTTCTCTTCCTCCTTTCCCTCGTCCTCCTCCTCCTCCCTCTCTTCCTCTTCCTGAGGTTGTTTCGCAGTCCCTGGTGGCAACAGCTGGGCCCTCATGATGGCCAAGTTGTGGAGCATGCAGCAGACCACAACGAAATGGGACACCAGCTCAGCCGAGTACTGAAGGGCTCCTCCCGAGCGGTCAAGGCACTGGAACCGTTGCTTGAGCACTCCAATGGTCTGTTCGATGATGTTCCTGGTGGCAGCATGGCTCTCAGTATATGAGTGCTGAGCAGGTGTGTTGGGGTTGTGGAGGGGAGTCATGAGCCAGGTGGAGACCGGATAGCCCTGGTCTCCAGCCAGCCAGCCGCGAGCTTGATGTGATGGCTGGAAGAGTGCTGGCACACCGGTCTGGCGCAGGATGAAGGCATCGTGGGTGCTGCCAGGATAGCGGGCATTCACATTGAGGATTTGCTGTCTGTGGTCACACACCAACTGCACATTAAGTGAGTGGTAGTCTTTGCAGTTACGGAGACCTCAGGCAAAGCCATGTGGGTGCAGTCATTGGCGCCCTGCACCATGGGGAAGCCCGCTATCCTGGCAAAGCCACATGCACGTTTGTCCTGCTTCTCTCTGGTGATGGGGAATGAAATGTAGTCCCTTCTCCTACTGTAGAGTACCTCTGTGACCTCCCGGATGCAGCGATGGTCTGCGAACTGGCAGATGTTCGCTATATCTCCTGTTGCAGACTGGAAGGAACCACTGACGAAGAAATTGAGGGCGACGGTGACCTTGACTGCCACAGAGAGAGCCATGGTCGACCTGATCTGAGGCTCGAGGTCTGGTTGCAGGAGGTGGCCACATCCTTGCTGAAGCAGAGCCTTCTAATGCACTGCTCCTCGCTTAATTGGAGGAAGGAGAAGTGCTCTCGGAATACCCTCGGAGGGTAAGGCCTCCTGTTGAGAGCCCTGATGGCCCTCCTCCTCCCTCAGGCCACATCTTGCAATCTTTCTCGCTTCCTCCGCTCCCTCTGCTGTAGACCCTGGAGGGTGAGGTTGACTGCCAGTACAGCCCCCATTAATGTAACGATGTGTAGCACTTTGAAAGTTTGTCAGAATAAATGTAACTAATTTTTAGTGGCCACAACACTCCTGATACTAAAGAACTTTTAAATGACTGAATTAAACTCTTGTACAATCGCAAACTGAAACAGCACTAACCTGACAGCTGCGACTGATCCCTTTAAATAGCGCCCCTGGAGCCGACATATGCCTGCTTCACGCCCCCTCCCATTACCGCTGTTGGGCGAGTCGCTAAGGCAGGGGATGATGCTTAATTTGGCAGATTGGGCGCCCAGTGACCTTTGCACACTCACTGACGTTACGATTTGCCTGCTGCTGAAGTCCCCGGCGCTAATCGTAGCGGCGGTGCTACGGGGGTGGGAGGTCGAATTTGGCATGCGCTGCTGGATTCACCTCACCGCGGTGCTACTGCCTCAGTGCCCCGTTAGCGCCCTGCCAGGCGCTAAGCTACCGAATTTCTCCCCGTGAGTTTTGCAAGTTGGGTAAATACTGCAGTTGTAGTACCAGCACGCTGCTGCTGGTGGAGCTATCGATTCAGTGGAAGGTGCTGGTCTCAGCACTGCCACCTGAAGGAAGTGGGTGGCATTAGCGCCCAGGAAGAGAAGAGAGACTTGCATTTCTATAGCGCCTTTCACGACCACCAGACATCCCAAAGCGCATCACAGCCAATGAAGAACTTTTTGGAGTGCAGTTACTGTTGTAATGTGGGAAACGCAGCAGCCAATTTGTGCACAGCAAGCTCCCACAAACAGCACTGTGATAATGACCAGAGAAGCTGCAAATCTTCTGCTGTGTCCTGAATGGAAAATAAAAATCCACCAGAGACAAAGAGCCAGGTGCTTGCATCCATGGGAACAATTCTGGAAACACCCATTTATATAGCGCCTTTAACATAAAATGGCCCAAGTTACACAGACAAAGATTGCTCACACTGGCACAGATACAGGGAATAAGAGGGCGTCAGCACTAGGATCAGAAGAATTTTTGATCGTGCAGAGGGTTATTTGAACCTTGAACATTTTACCACGCGTGGCTGCTGTGGCAGAGCCCCACACATCATTTAAATGGGAACTGGATTCAGTATTTGAAAAGGAAGACGGTAAAGGTATAGAGGAAGGGCAGGATTAGAGTCGAAGGCTGCAGTTGCAGAACGGGCACCAGTGCAGACCTGAGGTGCCTCACGGCCTCCTTCTGTGCTGTAATTATTATGACTCTGAAATCATGCTTTCTTTCCACAGCTCTCCTTCAGATAATGTCAGCTGCTCAGGCACAGAGGGACGTGGTGTACTTTACTTTTGGGGACAGGGCCTTGATGAGAAGCATATATGAAATGCATCAGTTTTTGCAAAGGAAAGATGTCACAGTGGGTAAGTACCAACCAAACTAGAAGATGGATAGTGTACGGTGTGAGCTCAGAGACAGCAGCGGTTTCTGGTATTTTCTGCTCGACGCCATTGGATAGTGATCAGGAACAGGAGCCACAGCTGCTCAAACGTTAGGTCAATGTGTAGTTGTCAATGCTTTTGTGACGGTTCTAACTGTCGAGAACATGAAAGAGCAGGAGTAGAGGGCCCATCAATAAAGCCATCCAGTGGCATCACTCGGGGAAAGATGAGGAATACCTACACCACCAGTTTACCGAGACCTTCAGCACTTGTGTGAAGGCGAGCTGCTGTAATGGCTCAGTTGAAAATTAACCTCCCAACGTGAGACTGGGGTTTAGAGGAGGATCCCAGGTTCCATTCCTGCTTCGTGCTTTGTTAGCAGAGTTAAAGCAGGGCCTTGGTGAGTTGCTATAATTCGCATCATCATTCTTATCGGGTGTGGGGGAATGGGCCAAAATCAGCCCAGCTCCTGGTCTTGATTAGTATATCTTGCTTGTATGTAGTTGTGTGCGTGTTCGTGGGTGGGTGTGTGTTCGTGGGTGGGTGTGTGTTCGTGGGTGTGTGGGTGTGCGTGGGTTCGTGTGTGCATGTGGGTGTGTGTGCGTGCGTGTGTGTTCGTGTTCTTGGGGTGTGTGTGTGTTCATGTGTGCGTGCGTGTTCGTGGGTGCGTGTGTGTTCGTGTTCATGGGTGTGTTCGTGTGGGTGTGAGTGAGTGTGGGTGTGAGTGTGAGTGTGGCTGTGGGTGTGAGTGTGGGTTTGAGAGTGGGTGTGGGTGTCAGTGTGTGTGTGGGTGGGGTGTGGTGTGTGTGTGTGTGTGCGTGCATGTTCATGGGTGTGTGTGTGTTCGTGTGTGTGCGTGTTCGTGGGTGCATTTGTGTTCGTGTTCATGGGTGTGTTCATGTGGGTGTGAGTGTGGGTGTGAGTGTGGCTGTGGGTGTGAGTGTGGGTGTGAGAGTGTGTGTGGGCGTCGGTGTGGGTGTGGGTTGGTGTGGGTGTGAGTGTGGGGTGCGGTGTGGGTGTGTGTGTGTGCGCTTGTGTGGACAGACAGACATGGTAAAGGTAGAATCAGGTGCATATGTGAAGCCCCAAGCGGCTGAATAGCCTGCCACTACTTACTGTCCAAGCACAGATTAACACACTGATCCGGGGGAGGGAGGCTACGGCTAACACCCGTGGGATTGTACCCCAGCAAGCGGCGGTACCTTCAGGAGAGGAGGCGAGAAATTAAGTGAAAAACCTTGGCGAGCTGGTTTGAGTGTAATGTCATCAAACATTCTGCTGCTTTTCTCATAGGGCAACTTTACAACATTTTGGAGAAGTACTCGAGAACAGATTTTGGAACAAGCAGAGCCAGAGATCTATACGAGTTCATTCAGAACAATGTGAACTGTTTAAAGGTGCGAATCTGATCACCAGCAGCAAATGACAGAAAGACGCTCAGTGCATTGATGGAGGAGAGGATCTCATTTATAATTCATTCCTCAAATCAACAGGGTTCTTAAACATTGAAAATCAGGGGCCAGAGATTTATTAAGCTTACAGCACAGGCAATAGTCCTTAAACATACACTTAAAAAAGACAGCATTTACAACTGAGGCTGGCTGCTTTAGTCGGGGACTGAAACGTGTCACAGCTTCGAGCTCAGTGTACAGGTTGATCAGACCTTGTGGTATCTGTACAAACACACACCTTTTATATCTTTTTCTTACCCCGCTCGATGTGACTACCCACATGTTTCTGCATTAAGATTGTACAAAAGTTAAATTACGGCCCTATATAAGGTGAATTTTAATCAGCTTGTCCCCTTATCGATAATTTTAGTTTTGTTTACTTAGAGTTATTTTTCTGTTGTGTTAATGAGACTCCTTACTCTGTTATCTTATCGCTAGTTTCTGCTATTCTACCAGGTGAAACCTTTGATTGTAAGTGTGTCTTTGATTCGGTGCCATTCCATACCAGCCAATCTTCTGCTTCTACAGAAACCCCAATTAAAAAGGAGGATGTATCCCCAGAGGGTTTCCTTTGTTTTTCACACACTTGTTATCAACTGATTAAAGTTCTGTGAAATATCTGGATCAGTCTGCACTGGGATGTCTTTAGGTTTACTGAAGTGATTAAACTGACCACTGCTTCGAGATCAGCCTTAGTTCAGTGGTCACCGCATCTAAATTAACTTAACAAGCAAAGGTGAAAGGTTAACATTGCCACACTATGAAGAGAGCTCAGCAGCAGTACAGCGTCAGTCGGCTTCGGGCCAGTCTGATTAACCCTGTGCTTACAGCATTAGGGTCAGGGTTGGTTTTACAGAGATTGTGAGCACAGGAAGCGATGCTACAGCTGGGCAAATACCAACCAGGTGCGAAGTGAGAGCCTGAAGCTGTCTCATGCATTTTTACACAGATTCCCAAGGGCCGTTTCATTTCATAGTGAGTCATCCGTCTTTCGGATGAGACGTTAAACCGAGATCCAGTCTACTCTCTCGGGTGGATGTAAAAGATCCCATAACACTATATTGTAGAGCAGGAGAGTTCTCCCCGGTGTCCTGGCCAATACTTATCCCTCAATAAATATCACTGAAACAGATTAACTGGTCATTATCTCATCGCTGTTTGTGGGAGCTTGCTGTGCACAAATTGGCTGCCACGTTTCTACATTACAACAGTGAGTCCAGTCCAAAGTCCTTCGTTGGCTGTAAATCCTTTGGGACATCCTGAGGTCGTGAAAGGCGTTATATAAATGCAAGTCTTTCTTTCTTTATAAGTGTTAAGTGGTTCTCCAACCCAAATTGTTCTTATCTTGTACATCCTAATCCAAATTAAAAACTTAAAATAATGTTGAAAGGAACGAGTATTTCTTTTGATGGGGAACAGGAGCACTCACTACATTTCACCGTCACTGTCAGTGACTGACTGACACTACACCCCGTGGGATGTCTGTACAACCGCAATAGGATAGAATCAGAGCAATGAACCCAAGCCGAGGCCTCTCACCTGCCCCTCACTCTCTCTCTTAGATCCGCCGGTCTAATGTGCACAGCAGTTGTTCAGATCAGCGCCCGTACGGTGAGGGGCCAACACGCCTGCTTTCACACCAGGGCGGCTGAGACATAGACCCAGCTTATTTTTTTATTTGTTTATGGGATGTGGGCATCGCTGGCAAGGCCGGCATTTATTGCCCATCCCTAGTTGCCCTTGAGAAGGTGGTGGTGACCCGCCTTCTTGAACCGCTGCAGTCCGTGTGGTGAAGGTGCTCCCACAGTGCTGTTAGGGAGGGAGTTCCAGGATTCTGACCCAGCGACGATGAAGGATCGGCGATAATTCTGCTTATAAAAGCAGAAGTCCCTTTTGCCCCATGATGTGGTGGGGTGGGGGCATTAGTTAGTAAAGTTCTCAATGAACTCTCACCAACAGTAAATATCACACCTTCAGCTATCAGGCTGTCCTGGTGCTAGTCCGTGACGCTCCCATCCAGTTTTGGACGGGGAGGGGGTGGTGGGGGGGCAGAAGGTCGCAACCTTTCATTTAGCTGGTACATCCTCTGGGAGCCTCGTACCAATGAGCAGGAAGATGATGTTGAAAGAGCTCCAGGCTGGCATGAACAGGCACCGTCACTGACAGGCCCGGCTCCCAGCATGGATCTAACAGGAGGCAGCAAGAGCTGAAGGTGTTTAGTCTGAATAACCATGAAATCGGTTTCAGTTTGACATATGGGATGAACTTTTCAGCGCATCCTATTGCTGAACTTGCGTGTGTTTCACGAGTAAGGGTGGAACTCATTTTGTAATTGTTTGTGGAGTGGACAGAGAAGTCATCAGGCCCCTGAATGGCAGCTCAGAGAGTGAGCGAGTCAGGCCACCATTCACAGTTTGGAGGGAAGGACAGAAACCCACATCAGTGCTGTCACTAGGATTTCTGTAAAAGTGGAGTGCGGAACTTTCACTCTTTAAAAAGCCTCCCTGTGGGACAATTCTAGAAAGTATCCCTTCAAAGCTGGGCTGCCTGAAGAGAGCATTCGGAGCCGGATAAAACAACAGTGAGGAGCGAACTGGTACAAGACTGTCACTGGAGTTGGGAGCAGTGCGAGGGGATGAACAAGAATTGCGCACCATGAAATCAGTGGGATTAAAAGTGATTTTCCTTCACTGCATTTCCAACAAGATGTTAAATGCTTGGCAATTACGGAGTTCTTCACCATCAGAGGAAGTGACTGAGAGCTGGTCTTGTAGAGGTAAGCAAGATAGTCAGTGGAATACCCGTGCCACAACTAACACCGCCTATTTCCAGCATCGCAAACTCACCTGACTGCCATTGCCTCAGCTCATCCGCTGCTGAAACCCTCATCCATGCCTTTGTTACCTCGAGACTTGACTTCCAACACACTCCTGGCTGGCCTCCCACATTCTACCCTATGCAAACTTGAGGTCATCCAAAGCTCGGCTGCCCATGTCCTAACTCACACCAAGTCCCATTCACCCATCACCCCTGAGCTCACTGACCTACATTGGCTCCCGGTTAAGCAACGCCTCGATTTCAAAATTCTTATCCTTGTTTTCAAATCCCTCCATGGCCTCGCCGCTCCCTATCTCTGTAACCTCCTCCAGCCCTACAACCCCCCCGAGATATCTGCGCTCCTCTAATTCTGGCCTCTTGAGCATCCCTGATTATAATCGCTCAACCATTGGTGGCCGTGCCTTCTGTTGCCTCGGCCCTAAGCTCTGGAATTCCCTGCCTAAACCTCACCGCCTCGCTACCTCTCTTTCCTCTTTTAAGACGCTCCTTAAAACCTACGCTTTGATCAAGCTTTTAGTCACCTGCCCTAATTTATCCTTATGTGGCTCAGTGTCAAGATTTATTTGCTGCTTCTGCGAAGCACCTTGGGAGGTTTCACTACATTAAAGGCACAAGTTGTTGTTGTTGTGATAAGCATTCTGCTGAACAAACACAAAAACTGACAAGAACGGCTAAAAATGAGTTGGATACAGTTAAAAAAATAATGGCCGTATCTTGTGTACCGCCATACCGCCTTTGAAAAATACCGCAAGTTAATGGTGAACTGGCGGCCTGTCAAGGTACTCGGGAACGACGCTGCTGGCCACAGTGTTTGGGCCAATAATCCACAACAGGTAAAGCTGGAACTCAGTGAAATAAGCACTTTTGTTGAAAGATATCACAAAGTGACAAGGCAGACTAAAAATTACCTGCTGAGTATTTCCAGCATTTTCTGTTTTTATTAAAAATTGAAAGTTCAGTGAAAAGCTAGCAATCTACGACAGGGAAATCTTTAACTCAATGAAATGACTGAATTGACAAATTGAAAGAATGATGGTTGGAATGACTGAATGTCAGAATGAATTAATAACTGAATGAACGACTGAATGAAAGAGTCTCAGAGTCATAACGGCACAGAATGAGGCCATTTGGCCCATCGAGTCCGTGCCGGCTCTCTAGAGCAAGCCAGTCAGTCCCATACCCCCGCTCTATCCCCATAACTCTGCAAGTTCATTTCCCTCAAGTGCCTATCCAGTCCCCCCTTGAAAGCATTGTGTCTCCATTGGCAGCGAGTTCCAGATCATCACCACTCGCTGCATAAAAAAGTTTTCCCTCACATCCCCCCTGTATCTCTTGCCCAAAACCTTAAATCCGTGTCCCCGAGTCCTTGTACCATCAACTTGTAGGAACAGCCTTTCCACATCTAGCCTATCCAAACCCGTCATAATCTTGTACACCTCTATCAAATCACCCCTCAACCTCCTTTGCTCTAATGAAAACAAATCCAGCTTCTCCAACCTGTCCTGGTAGCTAAGATCCCCCATCCCCGGAACCATTCTGGTAAATCTCCTCTGCACCCTCTCAAGGGCCTTCACATCCTTCCTAAAGTGTGGTGACCAGAACTGGGCGCAGTACTCCAGTTGTGGCCTAACCAGCGCTTTATAAAGGTTCAGCATAACTTCTCTACTTTTGTACTCAATACCTCTATTTATGAAGCACAAGATCCCATATGCTTTGCTAACCACTCAATATGTCCTGCCACCTTCAGGGACCTATGCACATTAACTCCCAGGTCCCTCTATCCCTGCACACTCTTTAAAACTGTGCCATTAAGTGTATATTGCCTCTTCCTGTTCCTTCTGGCAAAATGCATCACCTCACACTTGTCTGTATTAAATTCCATCTGCCACTTGTCTGCCCATTCTGCTAGCCTTTCTATGTCCTGTTGCAGTCGATTGGTATCATCCTCACTGTTTGCCACACCTCCAAGTTTGGTGTCATCGGCAAATTTAGAAATTCTACTCTGTATTACAATATCCAGGTCATTTATATACATCAAAAAAGCAGTGGCCCCAGCACTGACCCTTGGGGAACACCACTGTCTACCATCCTCCAGTCTGAAAAACAGCCATTTACCACAACTCTCTGTTTTCTGTCCTTAAGCCAATTCCTTATCCAAGCTGCCACTGACCCATCTATTCCCATGAGCCTCAATTTTGTTAACCAGCCTTTCATGTGGTACTTTGTCAAATGCCTTCCTAAAATCCATGTCGACAACATCCATTGCATTCCCTTCATCAATCCTCCCTGTTACTTCATTAAAAAATGCAATTAGTTTCGTCAAACATGATCAGTCTTTTACAAATCCGTGTTGGCACTCCTTAATTAGCTTAAACCTCTCCAAGTGCCTGTTAATTTTTTCCTTGATTATTGTTGCTAAAACTTTACCCACCACTGATGTTAAACTGACTGTCCTGTAGTTACTAGGATTGTCCTCACATGCTTTCTTGAACAATGGTGTCACATCTGCCACTTTCCAATCCTCAGGCACCTCCCCCACATCTAGAGAAGATTGGAAAATTATGGCAAGCCCTTCTGCTATCTCCTCCCACAATTCCCTTAGCAACCTGGGATGCAAGCCATCTGGACCAGGTGACTTATCTACTCTAAGCATACCCAGCCTTTCTAGTACATCCTGTCTATCAATTTTCACCCCTTCCATTGCTTCTACCTTTTCCACTTCTGCTGATATTTTGTCAGCATCCACCTCCTTAGTAAACACCGATACAAAGTACTCATTGAGTATTCTAGCCTTGCCCTGCACCTCTAAGCATATATCACCTTCTTTGTCTCTAATGGGCCCCACCCCGCCTCTTACAACCTGCTTACTGTTTACATGCCGGTAGAAGATTTTTGGGTTCCCTTTTATGTTAACCGCCATTCTGCTCTCATATTCTCTCTTTGCCAATCTTATTTTCATCTTTACTTCCCCTCTCAACTTACTGTATTTGGTCTGGTTCTCCCTTGAAGAATTCACCTGACATGCATCATACACTCTCTTTTTTTGTTTCATCATCTTCTCTATCTCCCCCGTCATCCAAGGAGCCCTTGCTTTGGTTCCCTCACCCTTCCCTCTTGTTGGAATGTACCTAGCTTGTACTTGGAACATCTCCTCCTTAAAGATCACCCATTGTTCTGTTATAGTTTTTCCTGTCAGTCTTTGGTTCCATTTTACCCTGGCTAGATTTTAGCCCAGAATGTGCTCCCCTCCTCCAATCCCCACACACTGACTCCTGCCCTGCCATTGGCCCAGAGGCTGCTCACCTAATCCAATGCCCACACACTGACTCCTACGCTGCCATTGGCCCAAAGCCTGCTCCCCTCCTCCAATCCACATACACTGAATCCTGCCCTGCCATTGGCCCAGAGGCAGCTCACATCCTCCAATCCACATACACTGACTCCTGCCCTGCCATTGGCCCAGAGCCTGCTCACCTAATCCAATCCCCACACAGTGGCTCCTAACCTCCCATTGGTCCAGAGGCTGCTCACATCCTCCAATCAATACATAAAAACATAATATAAGAACATAAGAACATAAGTAGGAGCAGGAGTAGGCCATACGGCCCCTCGGGCCTGCTCCACCATTCAATAGGATCATGGCTGATCCGAACCTAGACTCACGTCCACGTCCCTGCCCATTGCCCGTAACCCCTAATTCCCTTATCAGATAGGAAACTGTCTATCTCCGTTTTAAATTTATTTAGTGTCGCAGCTTCCACAGCTCTCTGAGGTATGAAATTCCATAGATTTACTACCCTCTGAGTGAAGAAGTTTCTCCTCATCTCAGTTTTGAAAGGGCAGCCCCTTATTCTAAGATTATGCCCCCTAGTTCTAGTCTCACCAATCAGTGGAAACATCCTCCCCGCATCCACCCGATCAAACCCGCTCATAATCTTATATGTTTCGATAAGATCGCCTCTCATTCTTCTGAATTCCAATGAGTAGAGGCCCAACCTACTCAACCTTTCCTCATAAGTCAACCCCCTCCTCTCCGGAATCAACCGAGTGAACCTTCTCTGAACTGCCTCGAGAGCAAGTATATCTTTTCTTACATATGGAAACAAAAACTGTGCGCAGTATTCCAGGTGTGACCTCACCAGTACCCTGTATAACTGCAGCAAGACTTCCCTGCTTTTATACTCCATCCCCCTTGCAATAAAAGCCAAGATTCCATTGGCCTTCCTGATCACCTGCATACTAACCTTCTGTGTTTCATGCACCAGGACCCCCAGACCCCTTTGTACTGGAGCACTTTGCAGTTTCTTTCCATTTAGATAATAACTTGCTCTTAGATTTTTTCTGCCAAAGTGCATAACCTCACACTTTCCAACATTTATATTCCATCTACCAAATTTCTGCCCAGTACTCACTTAGCCTGTCTATGACCTTTTGCAGGTTTTTTTATGTCCTCCTCACTCAATGCTTTCCCTCCCATCTTTGTATCTTCGGCAAACTTGGATATGTTGCACTTGGTCCCCTCCTCCAAATCGTTAATATAGATTGTAAAGAGTTGGGGTCCCAGCACTGACCCCTGCGGAACACCACTAGTTACTGATTGTCAACCCAAGAATGACCCATTTATCCCCACTCTCTGTTTTCTGTTAGATAGCCAATCATTCACCCATGCCAGTATATTACCCCCAATCCCGTGATTTTTTATCTTGTGCAGTAATCTTTTGTGTGGCACCTTGTCAAATGCCTTTTGGAAGTCCAAATACACCACATCCACTGGTTCCCCTTTATCCACCCTGTTTGTTACGTCCTCAAAGAATTCGAGCAAATTTGTCAAACATGACTCCCCCTTCATAAAACTATGCTGACTCTGTCCGTTTAAGTTATGCTTATCCAAGTGTCCTGTTACTGCTTCCTTAATAATGGGCTCCAACATTTTACCAACCACAGATGTTAGGCTAACTGGTCTATAGTTTCCAGCCTTTTGTCTACCTCCCTTTTTAAATAAGGGCATTACATTAGCAGTTTTCCAATCTTCTGGGACCTTTCCTGAATCCAGGGAGTTTTGGAAAATTACCACCAATGCATCCGCAATCCCTAACGCTACTTCTCTCAAGACACTAGGATGTAAGCCATCAGGTCCAGGGATTTATTCGCCTTAAGTCCCATTATCTTACCGGGGAGACGGCAGGGAATTGGACGTGAGTCTATATTCAGATCAGCCATGGTCCTATTGAATGGCGGAGCAGGCCCGAGGGGCCGTATGGCCTACTCCTGCTCCTATTTCTTATGTTCTTATGTACCATCTCCTTAGTGATTTTAATCATGTTTAGCTCCTCCCCCCCATAACCCCCTTTTTGTCCAGTGTTGGGATATTTTTAATGTCCTCTACTGTAAAGACTGATACAAAATAATTGTTCAGCGTATTTGCCATCTCCATGTTTCCCACTACTAATTTCCCGGTCTCGTCCTCTAAGGGACCAACATTCACTTTAGCCACCCTTTTTCTTTTTATATCACTGTAGAAACTCTTGCTATCTGTTTTTATATTTTTTGCTAGTTTACTTTCCTAATCTATCTTCCCTTTCTTAATTAATCTTTTAGTTATTCATTGCTGGCTTTTAAGTGCTTCCCAATCTTCTATCCTCCCACTAGATTTGGCTGCTTTATATGCCTTGTTTTCAGTCGGATACTGTCCTTTATTACTTTACTTAGCCACGGATGGCTGTCTTTTTTTTACGCCGCTTTTTCCTCAGTGGAATATATTTTTCTTGAAAGTTGTGAAATATCTCCTTGAATGAACACCACTGCTCATGTACCAATACGATATCACATTGCAATATTTTAGTCACTTTCAATGCAATAGCACATTGCAATGGAATATCACTTTGAAATATAATCGTCACTAGCAATTCAATAAAACATTGCAATGGAATATTACTTTGCAATATAATAGTCATTTGCAATGCAATAGCATATTGCAATGGAATATCGCTTTGCCATATAACCGTCCTTTGCAATGCAATACAACATTGCATTGGAATATCGCTTTGCAATATAATCGTCATTTGCAATGCAATAGAACATTGCAATGTAATATAACATTGCAATATAATTGACATTTGCAATGCAATAGCACATTGCAATTGAATATCACTTTGCTATATAATAGTTATTTGCAATGCAATAGCACATTGGAATGCAATGTCGTTTTGCAATATAATCCTCATTTGCAATGCAATATAACAATGCAATAGAATATCATTCTGCAATATAATAGTCAATTGCAATGCAATATCTAATTGCAATGGAATATAAATTTGCAATGTAATAGTCATTTGCAATGTATTATCACATTGTAATGGAATATCGCTTTGAATTATAATCATCATTTGCAATGCAATAGAACATTGCAATGTAATATTACTTTACAATATAATAGACATTTGCAATGCAATAGCACATTGCAATTGAATATCACTTTACTATTTAATAGTCATTTGCAATGCAATAGCACATTGGAATGCAATGTTGCTTTGCAATATAATAGTCATTTGCAAGGCAATATAACAATGCAATGGAATATCACTTTGCAATATAATAGTCATTTGAAATGCAATAGCAAATTGCAATGGAATATACATTTGCAATATAATAATAATTTGCAATGCAATAGAGCATTGCAATGGAATAACATTTTGCAATATTATAGTCATTTGCAATGCAATAGCGCATTGCAATGGAATATCACTTTGCAGTATAATATTCACTTGCAATGCAATAGAAATTTGCATTGGAATTTTACCTTGCAATACAAGTCATTTGCAATGAAGTAACACATTGCAATGGAATATGGCTTTGCAGTATAATAGTAATTAGAATATTGCAATGGACTATCTCTGCAATATAATTGTCATTTGCAATGCAATAGAACATTGCATTGGAATATCGCATTGCATTATAATCATCATTTGCAAAGCAATAGAACATTGCAATGGAATAGAACATTGCAATAGAATCGTCATTTGCAATGCCATAGTACATTACAATGCAATAGAACATTGCAATGTAATATCACTTAGCATCTTGGGCAGCACGGTGGCATAGTGGTTAGCACTGTTACCTCACAGCGCTAGGGACCTGGGTTCGAATCTGGCCTCGGGTGACTGTGTGGAGTTCCGAAGGGACCGCTCCCTCTGTGACACCCTGGTCCACTCCTCAGTCACCCACAACAGCCCTTCTCCTTCACCTGGCACCTTCCCGTGCAAGCGCAGGAGATGCAACTCATGCCCTTTTACCTCCACCCTTCCCACTGTCCAAGGCCCCAAACACCCCTTCCACGTGAAACAGCAATTTACCTGTTCTTCTTGCAATTTAATATACTGCATTCGCTGCTCACGATGCGGTCTCCTCTATATTGGGGAGACCAAACGCAGATTGGGCGACCGCTTTGGGGAACACCTCCGTTCAGTTCGTAAGGGTGACCCTGAGCTTTCGGTCGCGTGTCACTTTAATTCATCGCTTCACTCCCGCTCTGTTTTCTCTGTCCTCGGCCTATTACATTGTTCCAATGAAGCTCAAGGTAAGCTCGAGGAACAGCACCTCATCTTTTGATTGGGCACTTTACAGCCTGCCGGACTCAACATTCAGTTCAACAATTTCAGATAATTAGCCCTGCCCCCATTTTTCATGCAGTATGATTTTTGCCATTCCCATTTGCAACATTTTATCTTTTCTGCCTCTTACAAAAGTACAGGATGCTCTTTCAATTCCTTCCTCCCCTCCTAACAACCCCCCCGCCGCCCCGCGCCCCCGTCTCTGCTCCTGCTTAATATCTGTTACATATCCAGCTTTTTCCAGTTCTGATGAAGGGTCCCAGACCTAAAACGTTAATTCTGTTTCTCTCTCCACGGATGCTGCCTGGCCTGCAGAGTATTTCCAGCATGTCCTGTTATTATTTCAGATTTCCAGCATCTGCAGTATTTTGCTATTTAAGAAGATTTCGATGCCTAATCCCCGAACTAGCGTGGAATCTACGGACACATGCACACCTTGTACACACCCGTATTGGCCGCAAAATACAGCCCAAACTCTGACATCTCCTTGTCCCTCCCCCGCACCGTGACCCCACCACCGAACATCAAGCAATCCTTTCCCAGGCTGGCAATGACCTCATCTCCTCTGGACATCTTCATCACACGGCCTCCAAACTGATAGTCCACTCACCTGGCACAGCCACTGCTCCCTCCTTTCAAACATCCACAAACAGGACCCCGCCGGTAGACCAATCTTATCAACCTGTTAATGCCCCACGGAACTGATTTCTTCCTATCTCAACTGTAAATGTTCTCCCCTTGTCTAATCTCTTCCGACAGCATTCACCTTTTTAACCATTCCAGTTTCATGGTCGTAGATGTCTCCTTTTCACCATAGATGCCCAGTACTTCTACAACCTCACCCCCACCAGGACATTCAGGCCCCGACACCTCCATCGCTCACCAGATTGTCCAGTCCATTTACATCTCCTTCTCTCATCATGACGTTCAGTCCTTCTACACATTCATCCCTTACAAGGATGTCCAGTGACTCTACATCTTGTTTTCTCCCCAGGTTGTCCAGTCCCTCTACACCTCCACCCCAGCAGGATGGCCTGCGGGCCCTGCGCTTCATCCATGCATGGCGGCCCAACCAATCCCAATCCACAACCACCCTCCTCCACCTGGCCAATCTCCGTCTCACATTAAACAGCTTTTCCTTTGACACTGCTCACTTCCTCCAAATAAACTTGTCACTGGTTAACCCACATGGGTCCAAGCTATGCCTGTCTTTTAATGCTATAGAAAATAACGAATATATTGCAGTGATATTCCATTGCAATATTCTAATGCATTGCAAATTACTATTATACTGCAAAGCCATATTCTATTGCAATGTGCTACGTCATTGCAAATGACTATTATATTGCAAGATAATATTCCAATGCAAAGTTCTATTGCATTGGAAGTCACTTTTATACTGCAAAATATTATTCCATTGCAATGCTCTATTGCATTGCAAATGACGATTATATTTCAAATTGATATTCCATTGAAATATGCTATTGCATTGCCAATTACAATTTTATTTTAAAGCGATATTCCATTAGAATGTGATATAGCATTGCAAATGACTATTATATTGCAAATTTATATTCCATTGCATTTTGCTATTGCATTGCAAATGACTATTTTATTGCAAAGTGATATTCCATTGCATTTAAAATGACGATTAAATTGCGAAGCGACATTGTATTCCAATGTGCTATTGCATTGCAAATGATTATTATATTGCAAAGTGATATCCCATCGTAATTTTCTATTGCATGCAAATTACTATTATATTGCAAAGTGATATTCAATTGCAAAGTTATATTGCATTGCAAATAACAAATATTTAGCAAATCGATATTCCATTGCAATTTGCTGTTGCATTGCAAATGACAGTTATATTGCAAAGTGATATTCCATTGCAATGTGCTTTTACATTGCAAGTGACGATTACTTTGCTAAGTGATATACCATTGCAATGTTCTAATGCATTGCAAATGACTATTACTCTGCAAACTGAAATTACTTTGCAATGTGCTGTTGCATTGCAAATGACGATACTATTGCAAAGTGATATTCCATTGCAATGTTCTATTGCATTGCAAATGATGATCATAACGCAATGCGATATTCCATTGCCATGTTCTATTGCGTTGCAAATAACGATTATATTGCAGTGATATTCCATTGCAATGTTCTAATTCATTGCAAATTACTATTATACTGCAAAGCCATGTCCCATTGCAATGTACTACTTCATTGCAAATGACTATTATATTGCAAGGTAATATTCCAGTGCAAAGTTCTATTGCATTGCAGATCACTATTATACTGCAAAATGTTATTCCATTGCAATGTTCTATTGCATTGCAAATGACAATTATATTTCAAATTGATATTCCATTGCAATATGCTATTTCATTGCCAATTATGAATTTACTTTAAAGGGATATTCCATTACAATGTGATATTGCATTGCAATTACTATTATATTGCCAATTTATATTTCATTGCAATTTGCTATTGCATTGCAAATGACTATTAGATTGCAAAGTGATATTCCATTGCATTTTGTATTGCATTGCAAATGACGATGATATTGCAAAGCAACCTTGCATTCCAATGAGCTAATGCATTGCATATTCAATTGCAAGGTTATATTGCATTGCAAGTAACGATTATTTTGCAAATCGATATTCCATTGCAATTTGCTATTGCGTTGCAAATGACAATTATATAGCAAAGTGGTATTCCTTTGCAATGTGCTTTTGCATTGTAAGTAACTGTTACATTGCTAAGTGATATACCATTGCAATGTTCTATTGCATTACAAATGACTATTATATTGCAAGGTAATATTACATTCCAATGTTCTATTGCAATGCAAATGACTTTTACATTGCAAGCTGATAGTCCATTGAAATGTTCTATCGCATTGCAAATGATGGAATTATTGCAGCGATATTCCATTGCCATGTTCTATTGCATTACAAAAGACTCTTATATTTTAATGTAATAATCCATTGCCATATGCCTTTGCATTTCAAATGGCTATTATATTGCAAACGGATAGTCCATTGAAATGTTTTTTCGCATTGCAAATGACGATTATATTGCAGTGATGTTCCATTGCAATGTTCTCTTGCATTGCAAATGACTAATATATGGCATGGTACTATTCCATTGCAATGTTCTATTGCATTGCAAATGACAATCTATTGCAAAGTGATATTCCTTTGCAATGTGCATTTGCATTGCAAGTAACTATTACATTGCTAAGTGATCACAGAATCACAGAATCACAGAAACCCCACAGTGCAGATAGAGGCCATTTCGGCCCATCGAGCCTGCACCGACACATATCCCACCCAATCCCTGTAACCCCTACACCAACACATATCCCACCCTATCCCCGTAACCCCACGTATTTAATCCCCCTAACACTAAGGGTCAATTTATCATAGCCAATCAACCTAACCCGCACATCTTTGGACTGTGGGAGGAAACCGGAGCACCCGGAGGAAACCCACGCAAACACGGGGAGAATGTGCAAACTCCACACAGACAGTCACCCGAGGCCGGATTCGAACCCGGGTCCCTGGCGCTGTGAGGCAACAGTGCTAACCACTATGCCACCTATGCCACCATTGCAATGTTCTATTGCATTAAAAATGACTTCTATGCTGTTAAGTGATATTCCATTGCAATGTTCTATTGCATTGCAAATGACGATCGCATTGCAAAGTGATATCCCATTGAAATATTCTATTGCATTGCAAATGACTATTATATTGCAAGGTAATATTCCATCCCAATGTTCTATTGCAATGCAAATTACTATTATATTGCAAACTGATAGTCCATTGAAATGTTCTATCACATTGCAAATGATGAAATTATTGCAGTGATGTTCCATTGCAATTTTCTATTGCATTGCAAAAGACTGTTATATTTTAAAGTAATATTCCATTGCCATATGCCATTGCATTTCAAATGGCTATAATATTGCAAAATGATAGTCCATTGAAATGGTTTATCGCATTGCAAATGACGATTGTTCTGCAGTGATGTAAGAATTCGCAATAATTTACAGTTCTGAAGATTCATGTTTTTTGATTAAAGTATCCCTGGGCAATGTGCTTTTTAAATTTCCAGGGATAAAATGGCTGTCACACCACATGGCCGAATGACAAAAGAGGTTTGGAATGCAGCTTTCTGTGTCTGGAAGTAAGGTTCAATGAAGACAAAGGACATTGCTTTGTTTATAAAGCAATTGAATGCTATTAGCATTTGTTTGTATATCGAGTGGATACACCTAAACTGCAGAAGAGACTCTTTGTATCTTGAATGGGTTTCCAATCACCCAGTACTGGACTATAGAGCAGATGTATCTCCCTTTTGTTTCAGCAAAGGGAGCTCTGAAAATCACATTAACTCAATCTAACCACTTTGAGTTAGCCTATCACAGCTTTGGGGTTAATTTTGCACACAGCCCTTGCAAGGCAGGATGTGAGGGGCTCACCAGGTATAAAAAAAGGGCTGAGCAGCCAGCTCGCTCTCTTGACTCTTGGCTCTTGCCTCTTGACTTCCTGGGACATAGGTGAGCTCTCTCTCTATCTCTCTCTCTCTTCGCTGGACCATGTGAGCAGAGATTTTCTGACTCTCAACAAGGCAACCTAGCAGGACTTATGGGGGGATGGTGATTTAAGGGAATTGCTAAGATTGTTTAAATAACATTGTAGCCATTGTACCCCTCGTTTTCACCATCTGCAACCCCCCTGCTGTATAGTTTTACAATTTTACTGTGTTCGTGTGGGATAGTTTGATATTGTGATTGTAGTTTCTTTTAGTTAATAAAGCTTGATTTTTTTCTCTCATCCAAACCACATGTTCCGTTTTAATATCATTAATTATAAGTTCCTCCACTCAGAACTAAAGGAGGGGTAGCGATTCGAAACCGCTGTTTGTAAATTGATTTAGAGTGCAGCAGCAAAAAGACTGCTGGCCAGGTAGATTACCTTAAACCAGTTTAAACGAAGCCCCCAAAATCCTTACAATGGCGAGCCAGGTCGGAGTGGAGGCAGTTTTTGATTTAATAAGTGGTCTGGATCTGGAGAAAGCATCAGCTCTTGTTTCTCTCGTTGTTTTCAGTATGTGAGTAGCCCTGCGGATGTTAGCAGCAGCGTGTAGGCTGACCTATCGGGGTATAGGTGGCTGGGTTAGGAAGGGAGAGAAGAGAGAGCAGGAGGAAAGGTTTAGGGAAGCAAGGGCAGCTTATAAGCTGGCCTGCGCCCTAAGGTTTGAGGAAGCAGATCATGGCCCCTGTAGTGCAGAGATAGAAAGCCTTAACATGGCTTTAAATGCATCAAAGGGGATGATTTGTCTGATCAGCCCGAAGGCAGGTCAGCTGGATTTTACTGGCAGCCCAAATCAAACTATCCCACAGGCATCACCCAGGGAAAGGCTGGCTAGGGAATTAGAGATCCCAAGGCAGCAGCCCACAGCTCCGGGTTTTGAGGAGCTCTGGCAGTGAGGAGGGGTGGACAATGGGGTGGTAGGAGACATAGGGAGGGAGCTGACACCAGGTTTTGGATCAGGAGAGAGAGATTTGTACCAGCAGGCTTCCAGGTACATTATACAGTGCGGGCTATTTGGACATGGGGGAGAAGGTTCCCAGCCAGCTGGGGCTGTGACCCAAGCTCAGGGTCTGCCAGCCAAAGTTTCCCCCATAGAGACACCCCTCAGAAGGTCTCAGCGGGTGCCCCAGCCTAAGAAAGCATGGTCACCCACTTTACAGTGGAATAGAGCGGTTTCCCGAGCCAGGGAAAAGCCAGAGAACAGAGGCCCCCACTCAACAGCCATAAGCTGTGGGGGACCAGAGACAGGAGGCAGTCCAGCTTCGCTGCAGCCAGCAGCAATCTGTGACAGTGCCAGAGATTAGACTGGCCGTCCGGAGACGGGCGGCATTTGTATTATAGCTATGTGAGTGTATAAAGCTTGATAAGGTGTTTAATGATTTTTATTTAACTAGTTTTAAGTAAGTTTAACATGTGTGCCGAATGTTTGTATTTTGGTCCGAGGTCAAGGGACCCGACCATGTCTCCACCTAAGGCAGCAGGTCAGTGAGACCTGGCTGCATGTCCTTTTAAGTTTTTGCAGGAGATTGGAAAATGAAGCAGCCATGTTCGCCCAGCCCGAGCTGGACACCGAATGAAGATACGGAATGTTGGGGATCACCTCGCCACTGGACGAATCCAGGAGACCCGGCAGCGATCTTCGGGAAAAATTGGACAGAGTCTGGAGGAACTTGCCTTCTCCTCCTACGGGGAGGAGATGGCCCCAGCTGGGTGGGGCATGGCCCCCAACCCAGCACTATCCTGACCGAAGTTCACGTGCGGGAAACCTCGCTGTTGAGGAGTCACGATGGGGAAGCGCGGGTGCCTGTTCATAGGGACGCGTTCCCCGGGGGTGGGTGGTGATGGCCCGGGAATTATTGTATAGAGGAGGGGGAGACCCAAGAGTCACGTGGGTGCGGTCGGGGGAGGGAGGAACTCACCCGGGGGCCCACGGGCCAAGAAGATAAGTTGTGGCTGGGAAGGATGAGTGGGTGGCCGGATCAGTGTGGGGCCAGGGAGTGCCGCCACACAGGCACCCATCATTTTCTGCAGCCAGTCGAGGGAAGATGGGATGGGGAGGGACTGGGAGTCATGAGATCCCATACTCCCCGGTCTCGGTCTGTGCCAAGGTATATTTTAAACGTGAGGGGTACCCCGCCTCCACAAAAGAACAAGGGAATGGCTCGGGGCTGTTGGAGCAGGCTGGTCGCTAAATCCATTCTGCCTGTTTTAAAGTTTAAGCTGATCAAAGGGGGGTGGAAGGTATTTTTACTGCCCGAGTGGGAGGAGCAATACCCACTCGAATTTCGCGACCCATCATCGGCACGTGAAGATCGGGTTTCATTTAAGCATGTTGTTTAATGATTTTTTGTATTTTGTGTTGCAGCCCCAAGTTGAGCAGAGGCGTCGGATCCTCTCCGTGCTTGGGACCAGTTTGTGACAACTCCAAGTTGAGCAGAGGCGTAGGACCCTCTCTGTGCTTGCGATAATTTGAGTACATTGTGTAACTAAGATTGCAACATTTTGTAATAAATTATGATGTAAAAAAAAAGTGATTGTAAATTTGGTTTACACTGTATAATTTTACAAGCGTGTAGTTGTATGAGACCCCTTATTGAAAACTGAAGTATCTGTAAGATGCCAACTGTACCATGGTTTTTTCTTGAATTTAAGGGGAATAGACAGGACGGGGATCAGTGGCAGATAGCTATTAGGTAAATACAGGGGATGGTTGTTTGTGGGGGGTCAGAAATCATTGCTCATTTCTTCAAGAGGATACTACAAGCAAGCTGGAAGTATCCAAGGGCGGACTGTAAGAATTCGCAATAATTTACAGTTCTGAAGATTCATGTTTTTGATTAAAGTATCCCTGGGCAATGTGCTTTTTAAATTTCCAGGGATAAAATGGCAGTCGCACCACATGGCCGAATGACAAAAGAGGTTTGGAATGCAGCTTCCTGTGTCTGGAAGTAAGGTTCAATGAAGACAAAGGACATTGCTTTGTTTATAAAGCAATTGAATGCTATTAGCATTTGTTTGTATATCGAGTGGATACACCTAAACTGCAGAAGAGACTCTTTGTATCTTGAATGGGTTTCCAATCACCCAGTACTGGACTATAGAGCAGATGTATCTCCCTTTTGTTTCAGCAAAGGGAGCTCTGAAAATCACATTCACTCAATCTAACCACTTTGAGTTAGCCTATCACAGCTTTGGGGTTAATTTTGCACACAGCCCTTGCAAGGCAGGATGTGAGGGGCTCACCAGGTATAAAAAAAGGGCTGAGCAGCCAGCTCGCTCTCTTGACTCTTGGCTCTTGCCTCTTGACTTCCTGGGACATAGGTGAGCTCTCTCTCTCTCTCTCTCTCTCTTCGCTGGACCATGTGAGCAGAGATTTTCTGACTCTCAACAAGGCAACCTAGCAGGAGTTAAGGGGGGATGGTGATTTAAGGGAATTGCTAAGATTGTTTAAATAACATTGTAGCCATTGTACCCCTCGTTTTCACCATCTGCAACCCTCCTGCTGTATAGTTTTACAATTTTACTGTGTTCGTGTGGGATAGTTTGATATTGTGATTGTAGTTTCTTTTAGTTAATAAAGCTTGATTTTTTTCTCTCATCCAAACCACGTGTTCCGTTTTAATATCATTAATTATAAGTTCCTCCACTCAGAACTAAAGGAGGGGTAGCGATTCGAAACCGCTGTTTGTAAATTGGTTTAGAGTGCAGCAGCAAAAAGACTGCTGGCCAGGTAGATTACCTTAAACCAGTTTAAACGAAGCCCCCGAAATCCTTACAGTGATGTTCCATTGCAATGTTCTATTGCATTGCAAAAGCATAATATATGGCAAAGTGATATTCCGTTGCAATGTGCCATTGCATTTCAAATGACTATTATATTACAACATGATATTAGATTGCAATCTTCTATTGCATTACAAATGACTACTATATTCTTATGTGATATTCCATTGCAATATGCTATTGCATTGCTAATGATTATTACATTGCAAAGTGATATTCCATTAGAATGAGGTAATGCATTGCAAATGACTTATATTGCAAGGTAATATTCCAGTGCAAAGTTCTATTGCATTGCAGATCACTATTATACTGCAAAATGTTATTCCATTGCAATGTTCTATTGCATTGCAAATGACAATTATATTTCAAATTGATATTCCATTGCAATATGCTATTTCATTGCCAATTATGAATTTATTTTAAAGGGATGTTCCATTACAATCTGATATTGCATTGCAATTACTATTATATTGCAAATTTATATTTCATTGCAATTTGCTATTGCATTGCAAATGACTATTAGATTGCAAAGTGATATTCCATTGCATTTTGTATTGCATTGCAAATGACGATGATATTGCAAAGCAACCTTGCATTCCAATGAGCTAGTGCATTGCATATTCAATTGCAAGGTTATATTGCATTGCAAGTAACGATTATTTTGCAAATCGATGTTCCATTGCAATTTGCTATTGCGTTGCAAATGACAATTATATAGCAAAGTGGTATTCCTTTGCAATGTGCTTTTGCATTGCAAGTAACTGTTACATTGCTAAGTGATATACCATTGCAATGTTCTATTGCATTACAAATGACTATTATATTGCAAGGTAATATTACATTCCAATGTTCTATTACAATGCAAATGACTTTTACATTGCAAACTGATAGTCCATTGAAATGTTCTATCGCATTGCAAATGATGGAATTATTGCAGCGATATTCCATTGCCATGTTCTATTGCATTACAAAAGACTCTTATATTTTAATGTAATAATGCATTGCCATATGCCTTTGCATTTCAAATGGCTATTATAATGCAAACAGATAGTCCATTGAAATGTTTTTTCGCATTGCAAATGACGATTATATTGCAGTGATGTTCCATTGCAATGTTCTCTTGCATTGCAAATGACTAATATATGGCATGGTACTATTCCATTGCAATGTTCTATTGCATTGCAAATGACAATTTATTGCAAAGTGATATTCCTTTGCAATGTGCATTTGCATTGCAAGTAACTATTACATTGCTAAGTGATATACCATTGCAATGTTCTATTGCATTAAAAATGACTTCTATGCTGTTAAGTGATATTCCATTGCAATGTTCTATTGCATTGCAAATGACGATCGTATTGCAAAGTGATATCCCATTGAAATATTCTTTTGCATTGCAAATGACTATTATATTGCAAGGTAATATTCCATTCCAATGTTCTATTGCAATGCAAATTACTATTATATTGCAAACTGATAGTCTATTGAAATGTTCTATCACATTGCAAATGATGAAATTATTGCAGTGATGTTCCATTGCAATTTTCTATTGCATTGCAAAAGACTGTTATATTTTAAAGTAATATTCCATTGCCATATGCCATTGCATTTCAAATGGCTATAATATTGCAAAATGATAGTCCATTGAAATGGTTTATCGCATTGCAAATGACAATTGTTCTGCAGTGATGTTCCATTGCAATGTTCTATTGCATTGCAAAAGCATAATATATGGCAAAGTGATATTCCGTTGCAATGTGCCATTGCATTTCCAATGACTATTATATTACAACGTGATATTAGATTGCAATCTTCTATTGCATTACAAATGACTACTATATTCTTATGTGATATTCCATTGCAATATGCTATTGCATTGCCAATGATTATTACATTGCAAAGTGATATCCCATTAGAATGAGGTAATGCATTGCAAATGACTATTATATGGCAAAGTGATATTCCATTGCAATGTTCTATTGCTTTGCAAATGACGATTATATTTCAAATTGATATTCCATTGCAATATGCTATTGCATTGCCAATTACGATTTTATTTTAAAGCAATATTCCATTACAACGTGATGTTGAATTGCAAATACTATTATATTGTAAATTTATATTCCATTGCAATTTGCTATTGCATTGCAAATGACTATTATATTGCAAAGTGATATTAAATTGCATTATTATATTGCACTGCAAATGACAATTATATAGAAAAGTGACATTGCATTCCAATGTGATGTTGCATTGCAAATGACTATCATATTGCAAATTTGTATTCCATTGCACTTTGCTATTGCATTGCAAGTGACTATTATATTGTAAAGTAATATTCCATTGCAATGTTATATTGCATTGCAAATGACTAATGTATTGTAAAGTGATATCCGATTGCAATTTTCTATTGCATTGCAAATGACTATTATATTCACACAGAATCACACAGAAACCCCACAGTGCAGATAGAGGCCATTTCAGGCCATCGAGCCTGCACCGACACATATCCCACCCGATCCCCGTAACCCCTACATCAACACATATCCCACCCTATCCCCGTAACCCCACGTATTTAATCCCCCTAACACTAAGGGTCAATTTATCATAGCCAATCAACCTAACCCGCACATCTTTGGACTGTGGGAGGAAACCGGAGCACCCGGAGAAAACCCACGCAAACACGGGGAGAATGTGCAAACTCCACACAGACAGTCACCCGAGGCCGGATTCGAACCCGGGTCCCTGGCGCTGTGAGGCAACAGTGCTAACCACTAAGCCATTGTTGCAAAGTGATATTTAATTGCAATGTTATATTGCATTGCAAATAACGAATATTTTGCAAATCGATATTCCATTGCAATTTGCTATTGCA
This sequence comes from Somniosus microcephalus, assembly GCF_052327205.1. Lineage (NCBI taxonomy): Eukaryota > Metazoa > Chordata > Chondrichthyes > Squaliformes > Somniosidae > Somniosus > Somniosus microcephalus. Next base: position 34,598,308 of record NC_141016.1, read on the forward strand.
TTGCAAAAGCATATTATGTTGCAAAGCGATATTCCATTGTAATGAGCTTTTGCATTGCAAGTGACTATTACATTGTTAAGTGATATACCATTGCAATGTTCTATTGCATTACAAATGACTACTATGCTGTTAAGTGATATATCATTGCAATGTTAATATGCATTGCCAATGACTATTACTCTGCAAACTGAAATTACATTGCAATGTGTTGTTGCATTGCAAATGATGATAATATTGCAAAGCGATATTCCATTGCAATCATCTATTGCATTGCAAATGACGATTATATTGCAGTGATGTTCCTTTGCAATGTTCTCTTGATTTGCAAATGACTAATATATGGCATGGTACTATTCCATTGCAATGTTCTATTGCATTGCAAATGACAATTATATTGCAAAGTGATATTACATTGCATTGTTATATAGTTTTCAAAATAGTTGTGTTTTGGGAAATGATATTCCATTGCAATTTGCTTTGGCATTGCCAATGATGATTATATTGCAAAGCAAAATTACATTGCAATGTGCTATTGCACTGCCAATGACTATTATAGTGCAAAGTGATATTCCATTGCAATCTACTGTAGCATTGCAAATGACTGTTATATTTTAAATTGATATTCCATTGCAATGTTCTATTGTGTCGTAATGTACTATTGCATTGCAAATGATGATTGTATTGCAAATTGATATTCCATTGCAATATGTTATTGCATTGCCAATTACAAATTTGATTTAAAGCGTTATTCCATTACAATGCGATATTGCTTTTCAAATGACTATTATATTGCAAATTTATATTCCATTGCAAAGTGCTATTGCATTGCAAATGACGATTATATTGCAAATCGATATGACATGGCAATTTGCTATTGTATTGCAAATGACAATTATATTGCAAAGTGATATTCTATTTCAATGTGATTTTGCATTGCAAATGACGAGCATATTGCAAAGTCATATTCCATTGCAATGTTCTGTTGCATTGCAAATGACTATTATATTGAAAGGTAATATTCCATTGCAGTGTTCTATTGCATTGCAAATGACTATGATATTGCAAAGTGAAATTCCATTGCAATGTGCTGTTACATTTCAATTGAGTATTATATTACAACATGATATTAGATTGCAATCTTCTATTACATTACAAATGACTACTGTATTCTTAAGTGATATTCCATTGCAATATGATATTGCATTACAAATGACTATTATATTACACAGTGATATTAGATTGCAATGTTATTTTCATTGCAAATAACGATTACTCTGCAAATCGATATTCCATTGCATTGTTCTATTGCATTGCAAATGACTATTATATTGCCAACTGATAGATTGAAATGTTCTTTCGCATTGCAAATGATGATTATATTGCAGTGAGGTTCCATTGCAATGTTCTATTGTATTGCAAATGATGGTTATATTGCAAAGCGGCATTGCATTACAAGGTGTTATTGCATTGCAAATGACTATTAAATTGCAAAGTAATATTCCATTGCAATGTTTTATTGCATTGCAAGTGATGATTATATTTCAGAGTGATGTTCCATTGCAATGTTCTCTTGCATTGCAGATGACTAATATATTGCAAGGTAATATTCCATTGCAATGTTCTATTGCATTGCAAATAACTATTATATTGCAAACTGATAGTCCATTGAAATGTTCTATTGCATTGCAAATGACGATTGTATTGCAGTGATGTTCCATTGCAATGTTCTATTGCATTGCAAAAGCATATTATATGGCAAAGTGATATTCCATTGCAATGTGCCATTGCATTTCAAATGACTATTATATTACAACGTGATATTAGATTGCAATCTTCTATTGCCTTACAAATGACTACTATATTCTTATGTGATATTCCGTTGCAGTATGCTATTGCATTGCTCATGATTATTACATTGCAAAGTGATATTCCATTAGAATGAGGTAATGCATTGCAAATGACTATTATATGGCAAAGTGATATTCCATTGCAATGTCTTAATGCTTTGCAAATGACGATTATATTTCAAATTGATATTCCATTGCAATATGCTATTACATTGCCTATTACGATTTTATTTTAAAACAATATTCCATTACATTGTGATGTTGCATTGCAAATGCTGATACATTGCAATTTTATATTCCATTGCAATTTGCTATTGCATTGCAAATGATTATTATATTGCAAAGTGATATTAAATTGCATTGTTATATTGCATTGCAAATGACAATTATATTGAAAAGCGACATTGCATTCCAATGTGATGTTGCATTGCAAATGACAATTATATTGCAAATTTATATTCCATTGCAATATTATATTGCATTGCAAGTGACTATTGTATTGTGAAGTGATATCCCATTGCAATTTTCTATTGCATTGCAAATGACTATTACATTGGAAAGTGATATTCAATTGCAATGTTATATTGCATTGCAAATAACGAATATTTTGCAAATCGATATTCCATTGCAATTTGCTATTGCATTGCAAATGACAATTATATTGCAAAGCGATATTCCATTGTAATGAGCTTTTGCATTGCAACTGACTATTACATTGCTAAGTGAAATACCATTGCAATGTTCTATTGCATTACAAATGACTACTATGCTGTTAAGTGATATTTCATTGTAATGTTCTAATGCATTGCCAATGACTATTACTCTACAAACTGAAATTACATTGCAATGTGTTGTTGCATTGCAAATGACGATAATATTGCAAAGCGATATTCCATTGCAATGTTCTTTTGCATTGCAAATGACTAATATATTGCAAGGTAACATTCCATTGCAATGTTCTATTGCATTGCAAATGACTATTATATTGCAAACTGAGAGTCCATTGAAATGTTCTATTGCATTGCAAATGACGATTATATTGCAGTGATGTTCCATTGCAATGTTCTATTGCATTGCAAAAGCATATTATATGGCAAAGTGATATTCTATTGTCATAGAGTCATAGAGTCATAGAGTTTTGCAGCACAGAAAGAGGCCCTTCGGCCCATCGTGTCTGCGCCGCCCATCCATCCCTGTCCAGTCTAATCCCATTTTCCAGCATTTGGTCCATAGCCCTGTATGCAATGGCATTTCAAGTGCTCATCCAAATGCTTCTTGAATGTTGTGAGGGTTCCTGCCTCTACCACCCTTTTAGGCATTGAGTTCCACATTCCAACCACCCTCTTGCAAATGACTGTTATATTTTAAATTAATCTTCCATTGCCATGTGCCAATGCCTTTCAAATAACTATTATGTTGCAAACTGAGAGTCCATTGCAATGGTCTATTGCATTGTAATGTGCTGTTGCATTGCTAATGATGATAATATTGCAAAGTGATGTTCCATTGCAATATGCTGTTGCATTGCAGATAATGATTATATTATAAAGCGATATTCCATTACAATGCGCTATTGCATTGCAAATGCTTATTATATTGCAATGTTATCTTCCATTGCAATGTTCCATTGCATTGCAAATGCCTATTATATTGCAATGTTATATTCCATTGCAATGTTCTATTGCATTGCAAATGACAATTATATTTCAAAGTGATATTACATTGCATTGTTATCTTGTTTTCAAAATAGTTGTGTTTTGGAAAATGATATTCCATTGCAATTTGCTTTGGCATTGCAAGTGTCTATTATATTTCAAAGTGATATTCCATTGCAATGTACTGTTGCATTGCAAATGCCTATTATATTGCAAAGTGACATTTCATTAAAATGTGATATTGCTTTGCAAAAGACTATTATATTGCAAATTTATATTCCATTGCAAAGTGCTATTGCATTGCAAATGATGATTATATTGCAAAGCGAAATTAAATTGCAATGTGCTATTGCATTGCCAATGACTATTATATTGCAAAGTGATATTCCATTGCAATCTACTATTGCATTGCAAATGACTGTTATATTTTAAATTTATATTCCATTGCAATGCTCTATTGCATCGTAATGTGCTATTGCATTGCAAATGACAATTATATTGCCAATTGATATTCCATTGCAATATGTTATTGCATTGCAAATTACACATTTTATTTAAAGCGATATTCCATTACAATGCGATATTGCTTTGCAAAAGACTATTATATTGCAAATATATATTCCATTGCAAAGTGCTATTGCATTGCAAATGGTGATTATATTGCAAATCGATATTACATGGCAATTTGCTATTGTATTGCAAATGACAATTATATTGCAAAGTGATATTCCATTGCAATGTGCTTTTGCATTGCAAATGACAATCATATTGCAAATTGATATTCCATTGCAATGTTCTGTTGCATTGCAAATTATTATTATATTGAAAGGTAATATTCCATTGCAGTGTTCTATTGCATTGCAAATGACTATTATATTGCAAACTGATAGTACCTTGAAATGTTCTTTCGCATTGCAAATGACGATTATATTGCAGTGATATTCCATTGCACTGTTCTGTTGCATTGCAAATGGCTGTTATATTGCCAACTGATAGTAGCTTGAAATGTTCTTTCGCATTGCAAATGATGATTGTATTGCAGTGATGTTCCATTGCAATGTTCTATTGCATTGCAAATGATGGTTATATTGCAAAGTGGCATTGCATTACAAGGTGCTATTACATTGCAAATGACTATTAAATTGCAAAGTAATATTCCATTGAAATGTATTATTGCATTGCAAGTGACGATTATATTTCAGTGTGATATTCCATTGCAATGTGCTATTGCATTGCAAATTATTGTTCTATTTTAAATTGATATTCCATTGCAATTCACAAGATCCTGCAAATCCATTGGCAGAATAGGCGCACCAGTGTCAGTGTTCTTGCTCAGGCCAACATTCGCCGCATCGAAGCTTTGACCATGCTTGATCAGCTCCGATGGATGGGTCACATTGTCCGCATGCCCAATACGGGACTCCCAAAACAAGTGATCTACTCGGAGCTCCGACACAGCAAGAGAGCCCCAGGTGGGTAGAGGAAACACTTCAAGGTCACCCTCAAAGCCTCCTTGAAAAAGTGTAACATTCCCACCGAGACCTGGGAATTCCTGGCCGAAGACCGCACAAAGTTGAGGAGAAGCATCCGAGAAAGCGCCGCACACCTCAAGTCTCTTCACCAGGAGCACGCAGAAGCCAAGCGCAGGCAGCGCAAGGAGCGCACGTCAACCCAAGCACACCACCCAACCTCCCCTTCAACCACTGTCTGCCCCACCTGTAACAGAGACTGTAGGTCCCGCATTGGACTCATCAGTCACCTGAGAACTCATTTCTAATGTGGAAGCAAGTCATCCACGGTTCCATGCACTGCCTCAGAAGATCACAGAATCACAGAAACCCCACAGTGCAGATAGAGGCCATTTCGGCCCATCGAGCCTGCACCGACACATATCCCACCCGATCCCCGCAACCCCTACACCAACACATATCCCACTCTATCCCCGTATTTAATCCCCCTAACACTAAGGGTCAATTTATCATAGCCAATCAACCTAACCCGCACAGATGCGGCGGAGACAGAGAAACTAGAAAAATGGAATAGAGTCCTTACAGGAAGCGGGGTAGGAGGAAGTGTAGTCCAGGTAGCTGCGGGAGTCGGTGGGCTTGTACTGGATGTTTGTTGAAAGCTGATCGCCAGAAATGGAGACGGAGAAATCAAGGAAGGGAAAGGAAGTGTCAGAGATGGACCATGTGAAGGTGAGGGAAGGGTGGAAATTGGAAGTAAAGTGAATGAACTTATCTAGTTCAGGGCGAGGGCAGGAAACGGCACCAATACAGTCATCAATGTAGCAGAAAAAGTGGTGAGGGATGGGACCTGTGTAGGACTGGAACAAAGAATGTTACACATATCCCATGAACAGGCTGGCATAGCTAGGCCCCATGCGGGTTCCCATAGCAATACCTTTAATTTGGATGACGTGAGTGGAGTCAAAGGAGAACTTGTTCAATGTGAGAACAAGTTCAGCCAGGCGGAGGAGGGTGGTGGTGGATGGGGACTGGTTTGGCCACTGTTCAACGAAGAAACGGAGCGCCCAAAGGCCGTCCTGCTGGGGGATGGAGGAGTAGAGGGATTGGACGTCCATAGTGAAAAGGAGACGGTTGGGGCCAGGAAACTGGAAACTGTTAAAGTGAAGGAGGGCATCAGAAGAGTCGCGAATATAGGTGGGAAGAGACTGGACAAGGGGAGAAAAAATAGAGTTGAGATAGGAAGAGCTAAGTTCCGTGGGGCAAGAACAAGCTGAACCGATGGATCTTCCAGGGCAGTCCTGTTTGTGGATCTTGGGAAGGAGGTAGAAGCGGGCTGTGTGGGGTTGGGGGACTATGAGGTTGGTGGCCATGGAGGGAAGATCTCCAGAGGAGATGAGGTCAGTGACATACTTGGGAACAATGGCTTGATGTTTGCTAGTGGGGTCATGGTCAAGGCGAAGGTAGGAGGAGGTGTTGGAGAGTTTGCGTTCAGCTTCCGCACGGTAGAGGTCAGTTCGCCAAACAACAACAGCACCACCCTTATCAGCAGGTTTAATGATAATGTTAGGTTTGGATTGGACAGAACGGAGTGCTGCAAGTTCAGAGAGAGGTAGGTTGGAGTGAGAGAGGGGAGCAGAGAAATGGAGACAGCTGATGTCAAGTCGGCAGTTAGCAATGAAAAGATCTAGAGAGGGTAAAGGCCAGAGGGAGGGTTCCAAGTAGAAGGAGAATTTAGAAAACGGGAGAAAGCATCAGCCATGCGGGGGAAAACTCCTGGCCAGAGAAGTGGGCATGCAGATGAAGGCAATGGAAGAAGAGCTCAGCATCGTGCCGAGCTCGAAATTCATTCAGTTAGGGGCATAAGGGGATGAAGCTCAGGCCTTTGCTGAGGACTGATCGTTCGGGGTCAGAGAGGGGAAGGTCAGAGGGGATAGTGAAAACATGGCCAATCCTTTCTCCCGCTTTCTAAATGCTCCTTCTACTTGGACCCCTCCCTCTGGCCTTTACCCTCTCTAGATCTTTTCGTTGCTAACTGCCGACGTGACATCGGCCATCTCAATTTCTGTGCTCCCCTCTCTCACTCCAACCTACCTCCCTCTGAACTTGCAGCACTCCATTCTCTCCGACCCAACCCTAACATTATCATTAAACCTGCTGATAAGGGTGGTGCTGTTGTTGTTTGGCGAACCAACCTCTACCGTGTGGAAGCTGAACGCCAACTCTCCAACACCTCCTCCAACCTCTGCCTGGACCATGACCCCATTAGCAAACATCAAGCCATTGTTTCCAAGTGTGTCACTGTCCTCATCTCCACTGGAGCTCTACCCTCCATGGCCGCCAACCTCATAGTCCCCCAACGCTGCACACCCTGCTTCTAACTACTTCCCGAGATCCACAAACAGGACTGCCCTGGTAGACCCATCGTTTCAGCCTGTTCTTGCCCCACGGATCTTATTTCTTCCTATCTCCACTCTATTTTTTCTCCCCTTCTCCAGTCTCTTCCCACCTACATTCGCGACTCTTCCGACGCCCTCCGTCACTTCAACAGTTTCCAGTTTATTGGCCCCAACCATCTCCTTTTCACTATGGACGTCCAATCCCTCTACACTTCCATCCCCCACCAGGGCGGACTTTGGGCGCTCCGTTTCTTCCTTGAACAGAGGCCCAACCAGTCCCCGTCAACCACCACCCTCCTCTGCCTGGCTGAACTTGTTCTCACGTTGAACAACTTTTCCTTTGACTCCACTCACTTCCACCAAATTAAGGGTGTTGCTATGGGAACCCGCATGGGCCCTAGCTGTGCCAGCCTGTTCATGGGATATGTGTAACATTCTTTGTTCCAGTCCTACTCAGGTCCCCTCCCTCACCTCTTTTTCTGGTACATCGATGACTGTACTGGTGCCATTTCCTGCTCTCGCCCTGAACTAGATAAGTTCATTCACTTTACTTCCAATTTCCACCCATCCCTCACCTTCACATGGTCCATCTCCGACTCTTCCCTTCCCTTCGTTGACTTCTCCGTCGCCATTTCTGGCGATCGGCTTTCGACCAACATCCACTACAAGCCCACCAACTCCCACAGCTACCTGGACTACACTTCCTCCCACCCCGCTTCCTGTAAGGACTCTATTCCATTCTCCCAGTTTCTCCGTCTCCGTCGCGTCTGTTCTGACGATGCCACCTTCCATACCAGTGCTTCCAACATGTCTTCCTTTTTCCTCAACCGAGGATTCCTCTCTACCGTGGTTGACACGGCCCTTGACCGTGTCCATTCTATTTCCCGCACTGCTGCTCTCACCCCTTCCCCTCTTTAATAGAACCACGATAGCGTTCCACTTGTCCTCACCTTTCACCTCACCAGCCTCCACATTCAATGGATCATCCTCCGCCATTTCCGCCACCTCCAACGTGATCCCACCACCAAACACATCTTCGCCTCACCTCCCCTTTCAGCATTCCAAAGGGACCGCTCCCCCCGCGACACCCTGGTCCATTCCTCAATCACCCCCAACAGCCCTTCTCCTTTGCCCGGCACCTTCCCGTGCAAGCATCTGCCCTTTTACCTCCTCCCTTCCCACTGTCCAGGGCCCCAAGCACCCCTTCCAGGTGAAACAGCGATTTACTTGTACTTCTTGCAATTTAATATACTGTACTTGCTGCTCACAATGCGGTCTCCTCTACATTGGGGAGACCAAACGCAGATTGGGCGACCGCTTTGCGGAACACCTCCGTTCAGTCCGTAAGGGTGACCCTGAGCATCCGGTCGCCTGTCACTTTAATTCACCGCTTCACTCCCGCTGTGATCTCACTGTCCTCGGCCTGTTACACTGTTCCAATGAAGCTCAAGGTAAGCTCTAGGAACAGCACCTCATCTTTTGATTAGGCACTTTACAGCCTTCCGGACTCAACATTCAGTTCAACAATTTCAGATAATTATCCCTGCCCCCATTTTTCATGCAGTATGATTTTTGCCATTCCCATTTGCAACATTTTATCTTTCCTGCCTCTTACAAAAGTACAGGATGTTCTTTCAATTCCTTCCTCCCCTCCTAACCAACCCCCCTGTCTCTGATCCTGCTTAATATCTGTTACATCTCCAGGTTTTCCAGTTCTGATGAAGGGTCCCAGGCCTGAAACATTAACTCTGTCTCTTTCTCCACGGATGCTGCCTGGCCTGCTGAGTATTTCCAGCATTTTCTGATCGAAATTTTCTTGACAGATCCTCCGTATCCCCGGGAGATGGGCCTCTGCGGGTGGAGATTTCCGCTATTTGCCCAACTTGCGCCCGCTGAATGCCTGTGAAGTTCTTATGCCTGATAAATGCAGGTGTAACGCCTGCTGTTACCAGAATAAGAGTTTTAAAAAATAGCGAACTAAAATGTGATCACTCATTTATACATAAAAAAAACTGTGGAATAATGTAAGTTGATTTTTAGCCCCGTTAATACATTTAATTTTTTTTAAAAACTTAAAATTTCGTTTAAAATAATTAATTAAATGGCATTTTAATTAATTTTACAAATGTAATTTATTTATTTATTTTATGTGTTTGTTTATTTTTAAAGTGATCCCATTCATATTTATGGGAGCTCCGGACGCACGAAACTCCCAGAAGTATGAATGGGGATTCCCTTCTTTTATTGGTTGAGCCGGCCCATGTGATCCCAGGGGCGCTTGTGAGCCGCATGCGCACCTGAGATCCCTGGGCCTCTGCCCGCGCGGACCCGGAGAAGCCCAGGATCGCGAGACTCCAAACCTCCCGGGCCACCAGGGAAATGCGGAGATTTTTCACAGGTCGGAGGCATCCACCCGCGGGAAGCCTCCGATCGCAAATTGTGGGCCTTTGTGTTTAGACTCCACAAGGTGGCGCTATTTTCAACACACAACAACAGCGACTCCCTTATCAGCAGAATTAATGATAATGTCAGGTTTGTACCTGAGAGAATGGAATGCTGCAATTCACAGGGACATGGATCAGAGTGAGGGAAGCGAGGATTCACTGAATCACTCCTGCCCTCCATCCTATCACAGACCTTCAGCCTTTTGATCTTTTCATGCCCCCTTTTCCCTGGCTCTTTATTTACTAAAAGCGGTTAATCTGACATTTTAAATTTCTGAAGATATCACTGACATGAAACGTTAACTTTTTCTCTTCCACAGATGCTGCCTGACCTGCTGAGTGGTTCCAGCATTTCCTGTTTTATTTATAATAATGTTCGCCCTCTGCTGGTGGACACTTGCCATTGCAGTGGTCACACTGATGGAATAAGCATCGCCACCTGCTGGCGGACACTGCACGGTACAGTCGTTTTGCTGATTGAGTGACCATTGCTCCCTGCGGCTGAATAACTGAAATATTTAGCTTTTAGAATTAAAGTCCAAAAACAGTGGCCGTGGAACTCTGATTAGATTCTCCTGGTCTCCTGCCATACGCCGAATTCCCAGGGACAGGTGTCGTGCAGCAAAACAACATTGTGCTGTATCTAGGGATTGGTGTGTGTTTACTGATGGGACATAATAAAAACATGAACATGGACAAAGGCACAGATTTCAAATAATATTTAATAAATGCATTTTTATTTTTCAACGCAATGTACATCACCATTTCCAGTAGGAGACTGCAGCAGTCTCTGTACATTGAGTATATGGCGGTGCAGGGACCAGTTACAATAAAGGGAGATAAAACAGACAGACTATTCCTTTGACCCCCTGCGGGTTCTGAACAATCTTAAATGGAGGATGTAAAAGTGAAGCGGTTACAAAATGAAGTTCATATAAAACCTTCAGCAATAAACAGATGTTCTTAATCTCTTTTACACAGTTGCTTAATCCACGCAGAGCAGTGTATTACAGTATTACTGTAGACAGAGCAATGATCCGAATACATTCTTCCTGTTTCATAATGTTTAATTAAGCAGAACGCAGCCAGAATATAGACAAAAGCTAAATCTATGTATTTCAAAACAAATTAACATGGCGATTGATCAAATAAAATGATGTTTATATCGTGAAGAAAAGCACATTCAGCATGTTCACACTGTTCGTTAAGTTAATGGATATTCTCTCAGATTTAACACAGGTTATTTCCCGCTACACTGTGACACGCCCCGGGATATCGCATCCAGGATTTTCCACTTAATTCTCTCTGAAAGGAAAAAAAAACACCTTGAGAGAGCGAGAAAGAGGATTAAACAATTCAACAACACACCATACAATCAAATGGAGTCTTTTTCACTACTCAGAATGTTCTCTCTGATACTTCACTTCAATTAGCCTTTTATTTAAATAATAAATAAACAACATCTTCTCTCTGACAGTTTCAGTATCATTTGCCGTTAAACACACTCCCCACAATCACAGAATTGAATTAATTACAGCCAGTATAATGGGGTGTTTATTTCCACAGTAAATACACAGCATGTTCTCTCTGCTAGTTTCAGTATCACTAACGGTTGAACACACCGCCCATTGTCACACAGTAGAATCCACCCGGGACTGGACACTCACCCAGCACTGGGGCACAAACAATGCAACATATAATAAAACATTGCTCTTACCGGCTTGACGTAGATGTAACATTTTCAGCCACACAATCACTGCCCATCGGTGGCGGAATGTCCGGGGTTGTGAACGTGTCACAGTGAACATGGTCATTGTTACCAGGAGTGGAAGGAACCGGTAAACCGGGATCAGTGCGGGTCTGAGAGCTGTACACTGTGGGACAGACAGATTATGGGTTAATGATGGCGGTAAAACCCGCATCAGTGTGGGTCACATATATCTGTCAATTTGGTGAAGGGGCTGGACTTTGCTGGTCTGTGAGTGGAAGAGAATTGTTTTCTACCCACACCCCCGTGCTGTGTTTTACCGCTGGGTGACAGCAGACGAGGTGCATCTAATATCCGAGAATCGGGCGGTTCAGTTTGAGCACTGGAATGATTCCTGGTGCGAGTATTAACAAGGAAGATAATCCACACTGAACAGCATCAGGATCTCTTTTCTAGAATATCTCTTTTCTAGAACACTTCATTTCCTGTAATCACAGCATGGACTTCAATCAACCATCGCTCCGTGTCACCGCCGATTGAAAGGGAATTTAAAACAGCGCCAGTCCATTCCTACACAGAGGGCTGGTGACTGCGGGAATGTCAGAGATGTAACTCACCGAGAGTGGAGAGATCACCGCCGGCACTTCTGAGTGTGAGGAGATCATCAGGAGCACCGTCCAGCAGAAAGTGACCGCCCTGAGTGTCAGTGACTCCAATCTTAACATCGTCATAATCGCCCGGAACCGGACCTGGGAGGAAACAGAGATTTCCACTGAAACCAAATGCCAGCACTGAGTACTCAGAATGATATTATTATAAATCAATCTACCCGGGCCTTGCAGGGCGGGAGAGTGGACCAATGTGGTCTTCGGGTGAAGTGGGGTTATCTGGGGGAATGATTGGACCGTGTCGTGTCGAGGTAGTTTAGTCTCCGTGTTAAAGTCACAAATATCGCATTGAATCACCCACCCAACCTGCACACACAATTCACATTTCACGGCCCATAGAGCCGTGTGAGGAAACACAATGAACTGAATGTTTCCTTCCATTATACCATTGGGGGAAATCGATATGATTTTGTTTCAAATCCAAAGTATTTCCACAACATTTTGTAACTAAAATCACTGTCCAGTACTACGGATCCTTGGCGCTGTCATTTTTCGGCGAGTAAGCTCTGATGTCTTTAGTTGTTGGTTTTAGGTAATAAACTGTGTGAAGTCCAACAAATGCTTGTAGTAATTGGGATTTTTACCCACCCTGAATAGTGGCGGTGTTCCCTTCAGGATTTTCTGATCCCGGATCAATTTCACCCAAAATGTCACTGGTGTAATATTCGATCTGATTGAGGGAGTCAAAGGAACCAGAAACTGTCAAACACAAAAAATGGAGATTGATAGCACATTGGAGCAGATAACATAATCCCTTCATCGACCCATTGACAAAATCCTGGAATTTGGTAACTGACACCATTGTGGGGGATCATTCACTACAAGGACTGTAGTGGTTCAGAGGAAGGCCCACCACTACCTTATCAGGGCAACTAGGGATGGAACATAAATGCCGGCCCTCCCAGCAGTCAGACACAATAATGTACAGTTCATTAGTACAGGTAATACCTCCGGTATCAGAGCAGAGAAAATAGTGTATAACACAGTCGGTTAGTACAGAGAGAGTGAGCGGGGTTTCCTGCTCATGATCCCCCTTGGACATGACAGCGGCACACCCAGCCCAGTCAACACTGCAAAGTCCTGCTCACGAACATCTGGGGACTTGTTCCAAAATTGTGCGAGCTGTCCACAGACTAGCAAGCAACAGCCTGACATATGATGCTCACAGAATCATACATTAAAGCCATTAGGTAACCTCTCCAACACCAACCCTTGGTATGTCTTGTCCCACCGGCAGGATAGACCCACCAGAGGTGGCGGTACAGTGCTATACATTCGGGAGGGAGTGGTAATGGGAGTGCTGAACATTGACTCCAGCACCATGAAGTCTTATGGCTTCAGGTCGAGCTGGGCAAGGAAACCAGCTGCTGATTACCACCTACCACCCTCCCTCAGCTGCTGAATCAGTACTCCTCCATGTTGGACACCACTTGGAAGAAGCACTGAGGGCAGCAAGATTACAGAATTTACAGAATCAATGGTTCAGATCAAAGCTCTGCAGTCCTGTCACATCCAGTAGTGAATGGTGGCGGATAATGAAATATCTAATGGGAGGAAGAGGCTTCATCAATATCCCCATCCCCAATGATGGTGGAGCTTAGCACGTGAGTGAAAAATACAAGGCTGCAATGTTTGCAACCATCTTCAGCCGGAAGTGCCGAGTGGATGATCCATATCGGCCTCCTCCTCAGGTCCCCAATATCACAGAAGCCAGTCTGCAGCCAACTCAATTCACTCCACGTGGTATCAAGAAATGGCTGAATGCACTGGATACAGCAAAGGCTATGGGCTCTAACAACATGCCGGCTGAAGACCTGTGCTCCAGAACCAGCGACGCCTCTAGCCAAGCTGTCCCAGTACAGCTACAGCACTGGCATGTACCCAACAATGTGGAAAACTGCCCAGGTATGACTTGTTCACAAAATGCAGGACAAATCCTATCCGGCCCATTATCGCTCCATCAGCAAAGAAATGGAAGGTGTCACCATTGACCAGACACATAAATACTATGACTACAAGAGCAGATCAGAGGCTGGGTATTCTACGGCGACTGTCTCATTTCCTGACTGCCCAAAGCCTTTCCAGCATCTACAAGGCACAAGTCAGGAGTGTGCTGGAATACTCTCCACTTGCCTGGATGAGTGCAGCTCCTGCAACACTCAAGAAGCTCAACACCATTGAGGACAATTCAGCCCGCTTGATTGGCACCCCATCCAGCACCTTATAGATTCACTCCCTCCACCACCAGTGCCCCGTGGCTCCAGTGTGTACCATCTACAAGATACACTGCAGCAACTCACCAAGGCGTCTTCAGCAGTACCTCCCAAACCCGCGACCTCTACCACCTAGAAGGACAAGGCCAGCAGGCACCTGGGACCACCATCTACTGCAAGTTCCCTCCAAGTTGCACACCATTCTGACATGGAAATATATCGACATTCCTTCATCGTCGTTGGGTCAAAATCCTGTAACTCCCTCTGTAACTGCACTGTGGGAATACCCTCACCACAGGGACTCAAGCGGTTCAAGAAGGCATCTCACCTCCACCTTCTCAAGGGCAATTAGGGATGGGCAATAAATGTTGGCCTTGCCAGCCAATCCAGGAACGGAAAAAAAATCCATTGTGGGAAATTAACATGACCTTGTTTCAAATCCAAATTATTTCTACAATATTTTTTAACCAAATCCACTGTCCGGTATTGTGGGTCCTTGTCAGTGTCATTAATCGGCAAGTAAGCTTTTTATCTTTAGTTGTTGGTTTTAGGTAGTAGAAAGCGTGAAGTGCAAAAAAGAGATTGTAGGAAGTAAAAATGTACCCACCCTGAATACTGGAGGACTTCCCTTCAGGATTTTCTGATCCCGGGTCAGTGTCACCCAAAACGTCACTGGTGTAATATTCAATCTGATTGAGGGAGTCAGTGGAACCATAAACTGTCAAACACAAATAATGGATGGTTATTGGAGAGGTTGTTCAGGATATCGGAGCAGAAAACATAAACCGGATTTTCCGGGGCCTATGATCGCATACACACAACGTACATGATCATAAGTGTCCCACAAGTTCCGTGTTTCCACATGTGATGCACTTGAACAAAAACGCAGAGCTTGCAATCTGTCAAGATTCTGTTTGACAGATGGTGCTCACCCGCAGGAAATGGACATTCGCAGGCGCAGGATTCAGCTCTTTGCCCAACTACCGCCCAGCGAATGAACACAACACTTACACCTGGTAAAAGCAAGAGTAAGGCCTTCTTGTACGATAGCAAAATACTGCAGATGTTGGAAATCCGAAATAACAACAGAAAATGCTGGAAAAACTCAGCAAGTCAGGCAACATCCGTGGAGAGAAATTTGAGTTGACGTTTCGGGTTTGACCCTTCTTCAAAACTGGAGAGAAAAGGAACTAGATCGAAGGCAGGGCTGCGATCGGACAAAAGAATAAAAGAACCAAAAGAAGTAAAAGAGAAGTAAAAGGCCTTCTTGTACCAGTGTAAGCATTTAAATACACAGTAAAATACATTTATTTAAATGATTTAAACATACATAAACGTTTAAAATTAGTTTCCGATATTTTATGCCCCTTGAAAAAAGTTTAAATTTATTTTTCAAAATATTTAATTTTCTTTTAAATGTTTAATTACATTTTATTTTAATTAATTTTGACCATGTGATGATTTACTTTTATTTCAGTTTTGTTAAAATGTATTTTTTAGGGGATTCCTATTATGCTTACGTGGATTCCGTATGTAAATATTTGTCCTTCAATCAACATAACAAGAACAGATTATCCGGTCATTATCACATTGCTGTTTGTGGGAGCTTGCTGTGCGTAACTTGCCTGCCGCATTTTCCACATTGCAACAGTGACTGCACTCTAAAAGTACTTCATTAATTGTAAAGCGCTTTGAGGCGTCCAGTTGTCATAAAAGGCGCTATATAAATGCAAGTCTTTCTTTAAATTGAATCCCCATAAGAATAATGAGAACCCCCTTTGTGATTTATTGGGCTGGCCCACCTGATCCCAGGGGCGCTTGCAAGTGCTCCTGGGATACGTGGGCCTTTACACAGGCATATGCCTGGAGGCCCAGGAGCGCAAATGTCCGAAGGTCCAGGGGCAGCAGGTAGGTGCTGAGTTTACTTGTGGTTCAGAGGCATTCACCCGCGGGAAGCCTCCAACTGCAATTTCCAGCCCTATCCCGGATTTTCCGTGGCCTAAGACGGCGTACACACACCATCGTAAGTTTCCCGCAAGTTCCGGGGTTCCGCGCGTGATGCCCGACAATCCAGAACTTGCAATCTGTCCAGATTCTGTTTTACACATCGTTGGAATCCGCAGGATATTGACATTCACTGGTGCAGAGTTGGACTATTTGCCCAACTGCTGCCCAGCGAATGCCCACGAAACCCTTATGCCTGCTAAAAACAGTGGTATGGCATTTTTTTTACCAGCGTAAGGGTTTAAATAATTCTTGAAATAAATTTTTTAAAGTGATGTAAATATTTAAAATTAGTTTAGTTTATTTTTGCCCCTTTAAAAATGTTTATATTTAGTCTACAAGAAAAATGGTTTTAAATTGTATTTTAACTGATTTGGAACCTCTGATTATTTATTTTGATTTAAGTGGTGTGAAACTGCGCTTTCAATTTGCGGTCGCAGGCTTCCCGCGGGCGGTTGCCTCCGAGCCGCAAGAATAGTGCGAACCGACCTGATGGTCACGGATATTCGGACACTTGCGCTCCTGGGCCTCTCCGCGCACACCTGTGTAAAGGCCCACGTATCCCGGGGCGCACGCACTTCGCAAATACCTTGGGATCACGTGGGCCGGCCCAACCAATCATAAAGGGGAATCCCCATAATCATGATAGGAATCCCCTAAAAAAGACAATTACACACCAGTTAAATAAAAACAAATCATTACACATTCAAAATGAATTAAAATACAATTTAATGAAACTTATAAAGCTAAAGTTTAATTTTGCGAAATATAAATTTAAATGTTTTACAGGGGCTTAAAAGAACCTAAACTAATTTTAAAGGTTTGTTATTTTTATCTAATTTTAAAAGTATTTTAATAGTTACTTAAAGTCTTACGCTGTTAAAAAAAAGTCCTTATCGCTGCTTTTACCAGGTGTAAATTTCACGGGCATTCGCTGGGCAGTAGTTGGGTAAATAGCCCAGCTCTCCCCAGCGAATGTTCATTTCCGGGGATGCGGTGGATCTGTCGAGCTGAAACTTGACAAATCGTATGTTCTGAGTTTTCGCGCATGTTCATCGTGGAAACCCAGTGGTTGCGGGGCACTAGCGGCTGCGTACACACCGCGTACTCGGTCATCGGCCCAAGAAAATCTGGACCATTCTGGTTACCGAGACTCCATACTAAAATGGAATCCCCATACGCAAAATAGGAATTCCCCATTGAGATTGATTGGACTGGCACACTGCTTGCGAACCGCTTGCGCCCCTGGGATATGGGGCATTTACGCATGTGGATGCCTGCAGGCCCAGGAGCGGAACAGAGCAAAGGTCTGGAGGCAGCAGGTAGCTGCATACTTTTCTTGTAGGAAGTCACACAACACCAGGTTATAGTCCAACAGCTTTATTTGAAATCACAAGCTTCCGGAGCGCTGCTCCTTCATCCACCTGACGAAGGAGCAGCGCTCCGAAAGTTTGTGATTTCAAATAAAGCTGTTGGACTATAACCTGGTGTTGTGTGACTTCCTACATTTGTCCACCCCAGTCCAACACCGGCATCTCCACATCATGGCTACTTTTCTTGTAGTTCAGAGTCGTTCGCCCGTGGCAGGACTCCAACTGCAATTTCGAGGCCAATTTTGGGCCATATTTTCTGATCAGAGACTTCCCGCGTGCGGAGGCCGCCGATCTGGAAAATATCCACGGGCTAACCGAGGGCTCCCGAGGTGAATATAGTTCTGCTCCTGGGCCTCTCCAAGTCTAAAGGCGCCGGGCCCACGTATCCCAGAGGCACATGCGGTTCGCAAGCGTCCCTGGGACCATGTGGGCACCGGGGAGCCAATCAAAGAAGGAAATCTCCCTTCATACACTTGACACACAGTCCGGAAACAGTAAAACTTTAAATACATTTTAAAATAAGCCATCACCTTTTGAAAATTAGTTGAAATTACAAAAAGTTAAATATTTTTTAAAAAATGAAATTTTTTGAACAAAATAATTAAAGTTTTTTACGGGGCTAGAAATAAACTGACCTTTTTTGAAAGTATTTTTACATGATAACTGAGTGAAAACATTGTTTTGTTTTACTTTTTAATACTCTTATCCTGGTTAAAGCAGGCCTGCTTTTACCTGGTGTAAGAATTGTTTGGGTTTACTGCGGGCGGAGGGTCTCCAGAAAGCGGAACTCTCTGCCCGCGGAGGCCCTTCTCCAGGGCAGGCGGAGGATCTGTCTAGGCCATTCTTGACTGATCGGAAAAGCTGGTTTTCAGCACATCCGCTGTGCATGCGTGAAACCGGCATTTCCGATGTCCCTGCGGGTGCGTACACAGCGCGTAAACACCCGTAAGGATCAGAATATCTGGCCAAAGGAAAGGCGATAAGTGAAGGAATGAAGATGGGCAGCACGGTGGCATAGTGGTTAGCACTGTTGCCTCACAGCGCCAGGGACCCGGGTTCGAATCCGGCCTCGGGTGACTGTCTGTGTGGAGTTTGCACATTCACCCCGTGTTTGCGTGGGTTTCCTCCGGGTGCTCCGGTTTCCTCCCACAGTCCAAAGATGTGCGGGGTTAGGTTGATTGGCTATGATAAAAATTGACCCTTAGTGTTAGGGGGATTAAATACGTGGGGTTATGGGGATAGGGTGGGATATGTGTAGGGGTTACGGGGATCGGGTGGGATATGTGTCGGTGCAGGCTTGATGGGCCGAAATGGCCTCTATCTGTACTGTGAGGTTTCTGTGATTTCTGTGATTTCTGTGAATCGATCTGTGACTTCATGTCATGTTTGAGTGAATATAAAGTAAAAGAATACAATCAGCCGCTGGGTTTATTATTCCTGGGCACAGATATCTGAGGGAGTCCGTGTGGAGCCGGGTGGGAAATAGAAACAGCGTCTCTGCTCGCTATTTACAACCAAACCATAAACCCGCTCTTTGAGCAATACCGACCAGTGGAAATCTTCCCAAACCATTGCTGTTCTCACTATACACATGGACACAGAGACACTCTCACTGTCATAGGACTCCTTCACATGGGGACAGTGAGCGGACTGCTGATCGTGTCCAGTCAGTACATTCACCACTAAAAGGGGTATTTAAGGGGAGGCAACATTTGTCCAGTGAAGATTCGATATCAACGGAAAATACAGACCTGAACCCTGGGTCTGAGCGGAATCCTCGCTAGGGGGAATATTCTCAATCTCTTCATAAATTGCTTGGTACAAACCAGCAGGTGACTCCCTACCGCGAGTGACAGCACCTGTTGGAGGGAGGGCGGGGAGATTAACATGTTGATTCACTTCACGCGCGTTTCACAGGAATTCATCAGCGAATAAATCCAAATAACAGATATAGTGATATTCAAGGGACAGAATCAGTTAGCGTGAAAGTGGAGGAGTTTAGTTGTGTTTGTGATTCCGTGTGTGTGTCTGTGTCTCTGTACAGACACATGTTCACCTCCAGCAGACTGCGGCCAGTTGTATTGACCTGGGGAAGAGGGAATGAGGGGGTATCAGGAGAAATGAGCTCCAGTTGATCGGTCGGTTACGGGGCCACACGGGGAGTTCAGCTGAAGAGAAGCTGGGTGAAGTTGACTGATCTCTGCGGACAGCATCAGTTTGGAAGCGCGAGTGACGAGCTGATGGTTCTCTGGCATGTCCCGTCATTGTGAGAGGAGCCTTGCTGTGTACACAGAGCAGGAGTGTGTTGGGTGGGTGAGATAGGAGTGGAATAGTTGTGTTGGGATGTAGAGTAATCACCAGAGAATGCAGAAAGTCCTATAAAACTGTCACCTCTCAACATGGTGGGCAGAACCCGGTCAGAGAGTTCGAGATTGGGCATCCGGACCCAGAAACTAAAGGGGTGGAACGGATACCCAATGGAATAAATGAAGAACAACAGACCAATAAATAACTGAGCGCACAGCCTAAACAGTTCAATAAACTTTCTGTCCCATTGTTGCAGCAAGTAAATTCTTCAGGAATCTCATGTACCGGCTGATGAACTGGGACAGTGAATGTGAACACTTTAAATAACTCTCCATTTTAAATGTCCTATTTTACTAAATCGGGCAGCACATTGAATGGAACATTTCGCCAAAAGCTAATTCAGATTTATTGCTAACAAGACAACATGACACTCTATGGAAAATGTAGTGAACTGGAGACTCGCCCGGATATGAAGCGATCTGAGATCAAGTGTTAATTCAGCGGCAAGATATGAGCCTCACCTCTTCTTGTTGCCTTTCTCTGTATTACCGCCATCAGTGCGATCAGCTCACAGATTAGAAGGACTCCGAGCGTTATGCAGATGGCAACAAGGAAGGAGGTGGTTTTTCCTCCCTTTCCTTAATCACAAGATTACAGAAAGATTAAAACACAGACACAGTCCGCCTTGTATTTTAAAAATGTTCCAGTCAATTTGGAACCGATCACGTGATCTTCAGAAATTAACAAAATCAAGAAAATCTCAATAACACCAATACCACTAATACGATCGCTAACATCAATACTAATAATAGTACTAATAATGATAAGTAGCTGCAGGTGTGGAAGGAGAAGCAGCAGGAGGCAAATCGAGTTCTGTGGAATATATTGTACAAACATTTCATGAACTTCAAACATTAGGTTTTATATTAAAAATATAAACGTTGTTATTAATTTGCGAAATCCATGAGTAATGATCACAGAACGAGGAAACCCCTGCGACCCTTACCGGAACAAATCACACTGGCATGTTCCTTGGGATCACAGTCATGCTGACCTGGCGGTGAGGAACGACAGTCGGACAGAAAGGATTCACTTCCGGTGCACTTCACCTCATCCAGCCAGATAAGACCAGCACCCTGGGCCATGGCGGCCCCTCCTGCGGCCAATAGAGCGGAGCCGCAACCCAGCTGTCTGCAGACAACATTGGCATCGGCCATATCCCAGGAGTCATCACACACCGTGCCCCAGCTGTTATTGGACAATATCTCCACTCTGCCGGAGCAATTGGTGTTGCCTCCAACCAGGCGCAACGGTTGTCCCGAGTCTATCAAAGAGAATCATTGATTGTTATTTATTTAGTACAAGCCTGGAATACAAGTCAGATAGTTGGTATAATGAAGGGGAGGAAGCACCTGATGAATGTTTATGTTTAGAACCAGATTCTCGAATGCAGACCCTTGAACTGTGGGATCTCTTCGGCAGTTTGACTTCTGTTGAGAAGAGAAATATGCTGACTGTATTGGACAGCAATGTTTGAAATGACACCCGCACATTGAGAGGTTCCTTGTGTTACCTGAACAAGCAACACCTGCATCCTCCCTGTGATCACAGTTGTGTTCCCCCCACGGGTCTGTCTGACACTGCCAAAGGAAGGATTCGTCCGAATCACACTCCATCGCATCGAGCCAAATGGGTCCAGATCCCGCTCCGAATATCCGAGTATCATAATCAATAGATGTGAGGGGGCCGCACTGTAACTGTTTACAGATCACTTCTGCATCATGCCGATCCAGTTTATCTGAGCACACTGTTCCCCAGGTCCCATTGTAGAACACTTCCACTCTTCCCTCACAGCGATGCTTTCCATTCACCAGTCGTATCTCTTTGTGCTCTGTCAATGAAACAAGAAATATCCAGGTGTTTCGATTGATCACTCTCTGTGTTCATACTGCACAACACATGTTGTACCGGCTGTGGTCACTGGTGTCGATAATTATTTCAGAAATTTAATAGAAATACAGCTAGAAATCGAAAATAAAACAAACAATAAAAACAGAGCATTCTGGAAATACTCAGCAGGTCAGGCAGCATCTGCGGAGAGAGAAACCGAATTCGATTTCCAGGACGATGACCATTCGTCAGAACTTGAATAAAGTTAGAGATGTAACAGGTTTTAAGCAAGTACAGGAGCGGGAAATTGGGGAGGGGAGGAAGGAACAAAAGGGAAAGTCAGTGATAGGGTGGAAGGCAGGAGAGATTGAGAGACAAAAGGGATGATGGTGCGAGGCAAAAGGAGATGATAATGGGACAAGGACAGAAACAAAATACAAACGCAAAACACTGTGGATGCTGAAAATCTGAAATAAAAACAAAAAGTGCTGGAAATACTCAGCAGGTCAGGCAGCATCTGTGGAGAGAGAAACAGAGTTAATGTTTCAGGACGATGACCCTTTCGTCAGATCTGGAAAATGCTGGAGTTGGAACAGGTTTTTAAGCAAGTACAGGAGCGGGAAATTGGGGAGGAGAGAAAGAACAAAAGGGAAGGTCTGTGATAGAGTGGAAGGCAGGAGAGTTTGAGAGCCAAAAGGGATGATGGTGCAAGGCAAAAGGAGATGGTAATGGGGCAAAAGAAACAAAAGATGTGTCCAGAGGAGGTATTAATAGGAATAACAGAATCATCAGCAATCGCTACTGCACGAAAACATTTGGGCAGAGGTTATGATCTGATATTGCTGAACTTAATGTTGAGTCCTGAACTCTGTAAATTTCCTTACCGAAAGATGAAGTGCTTCTTCTTCGAGTTTACATTGAGCTTCATGGACTGGTGTAGGAGTTTGAAGACAGCGAGGTCAGAGTGGGAGGGGGGCAAAGAATAAAAATGACAGGTCACTGGAAGCTTGGTGTCAGCTTGCAGACTGAATGGAGGTGTTCCACAAAGCGAACACCAATCTGCGTTTGGCCTCCCCAATGTAGAGGGGACCGCATCGTGAGCAGCGAATGCTCAATACTAAATTTAAAGAAGTACAAGTAAATCGCTGTTCCACCTGGAAGGAGTGTTTGGAGCCCTGGATGGTGGGAAGGGAAGTGGTAAAATGGCAGCTATTGATTCTCCTGCGCTTGCATGGGAAGGTGCTGTGGGAAGGCGATGGGGTGTTGGGGGTGATTGAGGAGTGGACCAGGGTGTCGCAGACGCAACGGTCCATTCAGAATGCTGAAAGGGGAGGGGACATGTGTTTGGTGGTGGGAACATGCTGGAAGTGGCAGAAATGTTGGAGGTTGATCTGTTGAATGCGAAGGCTGGTGGGGTCGAAGGTAAAGACAAGGGGAACCATATCGTGGTTCTGCGAGGGAGGAATGGGGTGAGAGCAGAGGTACGGGCAATGGAAAGGACAGTTCGAGTGCCCTTTCAACCATGGTGGAGGGGACTCCTCGGTTGAGGAAAAAGGAAGACATATCGGAAACACTAGGATGGAAGGTGGCATCATCAGAACAGATGCGATGGAGATGGAGAAACTGGGAGAATGGAATAGAATCCTTCCAGGAAGCAGCCTGGGAGGAAATGTAGTTAAGTTAGCTGTGGGAGTCAGTAGGCTTATAGCAGATATTGGTTGTTAGCCTATCCCCAGAAATGGAGAGAGAGATGTCGAGGAAGGGAAGAGTCTCAGATTGACCATGTGAAGGCCAGGTAGCGCTGGAAATTGCTCACAAAGTTGATGACATTTGCCAGTTCGGCACAAAAGGAGGAAATGGCATCGATACAGTCATCAACGTTCCAGAATCAGATGTGAGGGATGGGGCCTGAGTAAGAATGGAACAAAGAATGTTCCACATATCCCACGAAAAGACAAGCACAGCTAGGATACATACGGCTTCCCATAGCAAAGCCATTTATTTGGAAGAAGTGAGTGGAGTCAAATGAGACGTTGTTCAATGTGAGAACATTTTCAGCCAGGCAGGGGAGAATGGTGGTGGATGGTGACTGGTTGACCCACCATTCAATGAAGAAGCTGAGAATATTCAGGCTGTCCTGGTGGGGGATGGATGTGTAGAGTCCATGGCGAAAAGCAGATCGGTAGTGCCAGGAAACTGGAAGCTGTTCAAGTAGTGGAAGGTGTCAGAAGATTCATGGATGCAGGTGTGAAGAGGCTGGATAAGTTGAGAAAAAAAGTCGAGATAGGAAGGAATCATTTCCATGGGGCGAGAACAGGCTGAAACATTGGGTCTACCAGGGCAGTCCTGTTTGTAGATCTTGGGGTGGAGGTAGAATCGGGCTGTGTGGGGTTGGGGGTCTATGAAGTTGGAGGCCATTGAGGGAAGATGCGGTCGGCGACCGTCTTTCAAACAATGGCTTGATGTTCGGTGGTGGGGTCTTGGTCCACGGGGAGGTACGAGGTGGCTTCAGAGACTGGGCGTTCAGACTCTACAAGTTAGAGGTCGGTTCGCCAATCAACAGCAGCGCCACCCTTGCCAGCTGGTTTAATGACAATATTAGGATTAGATACAAGAGAATGGATCGCTGCAATGTCAGAGGGAGGTAGATTAGAGTGAGTGAGTGGAGCAGAGAAACTGAGACAGCCGATGTCACGTTGGCAGTTCCCAATGAAAGGAACTAGAGACGGTAGGAGGCCAGAGCAACGGGTATAGGGGGAACGAGAATTCTGAAGATGGTAGGAAGCATCCACTGTGCGGGGGCAGATTCTGGCCAGATAAGTGGGCACGGAGGTGATGGTGATGGAAGATTAGTGCAGCATTGTGCCGATCTCGAAATTCACTGAGTTAGGGGCATATGGGATGCTGATCATATGGGGTCAGACCGGATAGTGAAAACACAGCAAGGGCTGAAATTGAAAGTTCGATGTCAGCTCAAGGAACAGCTCCTCATCAATTGATTAGACACATTACAGCCTTCCAGATTCAAAATTGAGTTAAACAATTTCAGAACATAACTTTGCTGTAATTTTTTCAGATGGCAGCCATTGATGATGATTCTGCGGTTCCCATTTACACCTCCACTAGACCCAACTTTAGTTTCTTTACTTGTCCCATTACCATCTGCTTTTGCTTGGCACCATCACCAGTTTTGTCATTTATTCTCCCCTGACTTTGCGTATGTTCTTTGCTCCACTCCCAGCTTTCCCACTACTGTACTTGCTTAAAAACCTGTTACATATTTTTCCAGTTCTGATGAAAAACCATCGATCTCAAACGTTAACTCTGTCAGTGTCACCAAAGATGCTGCCTGACCTGCATAATATTTCCAGCATTTTCTGTTTTTATTTCAGATATCCAGCAACTACAGTGTTTTGCTTTTATATGTAATAAAGAATAACCAACATGGATTTCAAAGAGAAAGTCATGCTTTACCAACGTTATTGAATTAATGAAGAAGTTACAGAAAATATAGACAAGGGTAATGTGGTGGGTGCAATATACGTGGATTTGAAAAAGGTCTTCGATACGTTAGCGCGTCATAGAAACAGGACTGAGGTCAGGCGATGTGGAGTCAGAGGACAAGTAGCAGAATAGATAGCTACCTGGCTACAAAACAGAAAACAGATAGTTGGGGTTAAAGGTATTTATCAGACTGGTGGAAGCTCAGAACTGGTGTTCCCCAAGGATCGGTGCAGGGACTGCTGCTGTTCATCATTTACATAAACGATTTGGACTTGGGATTTGGAAGTACAATTTTAAATAAATGGAGTACACCAATCTGGGGGCTATAGTTAATACCGAGGAAGATTGCAACAAAATATTAGAAGATATTAATAAACTTGCAGAATGGGCGTGTAAATGGTAAATTAATTTTTATATCAGTAAGTGTTAGGTCGTGCATTTGCATAAGCAGCATAAGGAGGCCACAAAATCTTTGGAAAATAAACGCTCAATTGGGATAGAGGAACAAAAGATACACTTAAACTAATAATTAAAACTAGCAATGGAAGTTAACAAGGGCATAAGAACGCAAACAAAGCAAGGAGGTTCAATTCAAGTGGAATTTAATTGAAAAGCAAGGACATTACTTTAAACGATAGCAAAATACTATAGATGCTGGAAATCCGAAATAACAACAGAAAATGCTGGAAAAACTCAGCAGGCCAGGCAACATCCATGGAGAGAGAAATAGAGTCAACGTTTCAGGTCAAAACCCTTTGTCAAGTCTGAAAAAACACAGGGAATGAAACACATTAAAAGGCCAGGCTGGGAGAGAACAAAAGAGAAGTGATGAAACATTAAGCATTATTCAAAAGGAGACGAGATGGTGATAGGAATAGTGGAGAAAATAAACAGCTCTAGATTAGGTGTGAAATGTGCTGGCAGAATGGGAGACAGCTGCCATGTGGGAGAGAAAAAAAGGGGGAGGGCCAAAACAAAGATATGGATAAAAAATATAAGTAAAAATGTAATGGGGGCCGAGGTCTGAGTGGGAATGGGGCGGTGAATTAAAAGGACAGGCGACCGGAAGCTCGGGGTCATCCTTATGGACTGAACGGAGGTATTCTGCAAAGCGGTCACCCAATCCGCGTTTGGTCTCCCCAATGTAGAGGAGACCACATCGTGAGCAGCGAATACATTATACTAGTTTGCAAGAAGTACAAATAAATCGCTGTTTCACCTGGAAGGGGTGTTTGGGGCCCTGGCCAGTGGGAAGGGGGGAGGTATAAGGGCAGGTGTTGCATCTCCTGTGCTTGCACGGGTAGGTTCCGGGCAAAGGGGAAGGGGTGCTGGGGGTGATAGAGGAGTGGACTAGGGTGTCTTGGAGGGAGTGGTCACTACTCAATGCTGAAAGGGGAGGGGAGGGGAAGATGCATTTGGTGGTGGGATCATGTTGGAGGTGGCGGAAGATGATCCGTTGAATGTGGAGGCTGGTGGGGTGAAAGGTGAGGACAAGGGGAAACCTATCGTGGGTCCGGGAGGGAGGGGCAGGGATGAGGGCAGATGTGCGGTGATAGAATGGACATGATCGAGGGCTGTGTCAACCATGGTAGAGGGGAATCCTCGGTTGAGGAAATAGGAAGGCATGTCGGAATCACTGGTGTGGAAGGTGGCATCGACGAAGCAGATGCAGGGGAGATGGAGAAACTAGGAGAATGTATAGAGTCCTGACAGGAGTCGGAGTGAGAGGAAGTGTAGTCCACGTAGCTGTGGGAGTCAGTGGGCTTGTAGTGAATGTTGGTCAATAACCTATCCCCAGAGATGGAAACGGAGAAGTCGAGGAAGAAACATAGAAACATAGAAGATAGGAGCAGAAGTAGGCCATTCGGCCCCTCGAGCCTGCTCCGCCATTCAATGAGATCATGGCTGATCATCCAAACTCAGTACCCTGTCCCTGCCTTCTCCCAATATCCCTTGATCCCTTTAGCCTTAAGAAATATATCTAACACCTTCTTCAATATATTTAATGAATTGGCCTCTACTGCCTTCTGTGGTAGAGAATTCCACAGGTTCACCACTCTGTGGGTGAAGAAATTCCTCCTCAGCTCTGTCCTAAATGGCTTCCCCCTTATCCTTAGACTGTGACAATTGGTTCTGCATTCCCCCGCCATCGGGAACATCCTTCCTGCATCTAGTCTGTCTAGTCCTGTTAGAATTTTATAAGTTTCAATGAGATCCACTGTCATTCTTCTAAACTCCAGCAAGTATAAGCCCAATCGACCCAATCTCTCCTCATACGTCATTCCTGCCATCCCAGGTGTCAGTCTGGTGAATCTTCGCTGCACTCCCTCCATGGCAAGAACATCCTTCCTCAGATAAGGCGACCAAAACTGCACACAATAGTCAAGGTGTGGACTCACCAATGCCCTGTACAACTGCAGCAATACATCCTTGTTCCTGTACTCAAACCCTCTCGCTACGAAGGCCAACATACCATTTGACTTCTCAACCACCTCCTGCACCTGCATGCTTACCTTCAGCGACTGGTGCACAAGGACGCCCAGCTCTCGTTGCACTTCCACTTCTCCCAAACTATTGCCGTTCAGACATTAATCTGCCTTGCTGTTTTTGCCACCGAAGTGGATAACCTCGCATTTATCCACATTATACTGCATCTGCCATGCATCTGCCCAATCACCAAATCTGTCCAAAACATGCTGGAGTTTCTCGGCACCCTCCTCACAGCACACACACCCACCCAGCTTTGTGCCGTCTGCAAACTTGGAGATATTACATCTAGTTTCCTCGTCTAGATCATTAATATATATTGTGAATGGCTGGGGTCCTAGGACCGATCCCTGCAGTACCCCAGTTGTCACAACCTGCCACTCAGAAAAAAACCCGTTTATCCAACTCTTTGCTTCCTGTCTGCCAACCAGTCATCTGTCCACGTCAGTACCTTGCCCCCAATCCCATGTGCCTTAACATTATATGCTAATCTCTTATGCGGGGCCTTATCAAAAGCCTTCTGAAAGTCCAAATACACCACATCCACTGGTTCTCCCTTATCTATTCTACCAGTTACATCCTCATAAAATTCCAGTAGATTCGTCAGGCACGATTTACCTTTTGTAAATCCATGTTGACTTTGCCCGATCTTGTCACTGTTTTCCAAGTGCTCTACTATTACATTTTTTATAATGGACTCTAGCATTTTCCCTACTACTGATGTCAGGCTTACCGGTCTATAATTCCCCGTTTTCTCTCTACCACCTTTTTTGAACAGTGGGGGAACATTAGCTACCCTCCAATCCATGGGAACTGTTCCAGAGTCTATAGAATTTTGGATGATGACCAGCATTGTATCTACTATTTCTAGGGCCACTTCCTTAAGTACCCTAGGATGTAGATGATCAGGCCCTGGGCATTTATTGGCCTTCAATCGCATCAATTTCCCTAACACCATTTCCCTACAAATACCGATTTCATTCAGTTCCTCCTTCTCATTAGAACCTATGTTCGCCGACATCTCTTGGAGGTTATTTTTGTCCTCCTTTCTGAAAACAGAACCAATGTATGTATTTAATTGATCTGCCATTTCTGTGTTCCCCATTAAAAAATCCCCTGATTCTGATGGCAAGGGACCTATGTTTGACTTCACCAATCTTTTTCTCTTCACATATCTATAAAAGCTTTTACAGTCAGTTTTTATGTTCACTGAAGCTTACTCTCATACTCTATTTCCCCCTCTTGATTAATCCCTTTTTCCTCCTTTGCTGAACCCTAAACTGCTCCCAATCCTCAGGTTTACTGCTTTTTCTGGCCAATTTGTATGTCCTCTCCTTGGATCTTATGCTATCCCTAATTTCCCTTGTTACCCACTGTTGAGTCACCTTTTTTGTTTTATTTTTATGCCAAACAGGGATGAACAAATTCTGTAGTTCATCCGTGCGATCTTTGAATGTTTGCCATTGCCTATCCACCCAATCAATCCTACCCAGCTCGCAACTCATATCATTGTAGTTTCATTTATTTAAATTCAGGACACTAGTCTCTGAGTCAACTACTTCACTCTCCATCTTAATGAAGAATTCTATCACATTTTGATCGCTCCTCCCCAAGGGGCCTAGCGCAACAAGATTGCTAATTAATCCTTTCTCATGACATAGTACGCAGTCTAAGATGCCCTTGTCTCTAGTTGGTTCCTCGGCATATTGGTCCAGGAAAGCATCCCGTATACGCTCCAGGAATTTCTCCTCCACAGTATTGTTACTTATTTCGTTAGCCCAATCTATATGTAGATTAAAGTCTCCCATGATAACTGCTGTGCCCTTATTGCACGCTTCTCTAATTTCCCATTTTATGCCATCCCCAACGTTCGCATTACTGTTTGGGGGACTGTCTACCACTCCCACTAACGTTTTCTGCTCCTTGGTATTTCTCAGTTCTACCCATACAGATTCCACATCATCAGAGCTAATATCCTTCCTTACAATTGTGTTAATGCCCTCTTACCAGCAATGCTACCCCACCTCCTTTTCATTTTTGCCTGTCTTTCCTGAATATTGAATATGCCTGGATGTTGCATTCCCTGTCTTGGACACCCTGGAGCCATGTTTTCGTAATCCCTATCATATCATATCCATTTACCTCTATTTGCGCAGCTAATTCATCCACATTATTACGAATGCTCCTCGCATTAAGAGACAAAGCCTTCAGGCTTGTTTTTTAAACACTCTTAGACCTTTTAGAATTATTATTTACTGTGGCCATGTTTGGTTTAAACCCTTGATTTCTCTGACTGCCACCTTTGCTTGTCTCCTTCCTGTCTTTTGCTTCTATCATTGTTCCCCTTTCATCTGCCTCCCTGCTCACGTTCCCAACCCCCTGCCATTTTAGTTTAAACCTTCCCCTAGAGCACTAGCAAACAATCCCCCTAGGACATCAGTCCCGGTCCTGCCCAGGTGCAAACCATCCAGTTTGTACTAGTCCCACCTCCCCCAGAGCCGGTTGCAATGTCCCAGGAATTTGAATCCCTCCCCCTTGCGCCATTCCTCTAGCCATGTATTTATCTATTTCTACACTGACTAGCACGTGGCACCGGTAGCAATCCTGAGATTACTACCTTTGAGGCCCTATTTTTGAAATTTACCTCCTAACTCCCTATATTCAGCTTTTAGGACCTCATCCCGTTTTTTAGCTATATCGTTGGTACCTATATGCACCATTACAACTGGCTGTTCACCTTCCCCTTCCAAAATGGGAAGGGAAGAGTCAGAGATGGACCATGTGAAGGTGAGAGAAGCGTGGAAATTGGAGGCAAAGTGAATGGAATTGTGTAGCTCAGGGCGAGAGCAGGAAACGGCACCGATACATTCATCAATGTACCGGAAAAAGAGGTGAGGAAGGGAACCCGAGTGGGACTGGAACAAAGCGTGTTCCACATATCCCACAAAAATGCAGGCATAGCTAGGACCCATGAGGGTACCCATAGCAACACCTTTGATTTGGAGGAAATGAGTGGAGTCAAAAGAGAAGTTGTTCAATGTGAGAACAAGTTCAGCCTGTCAGAGTAGGGTGGTGGTGGATGGGGAATGGTCGGGACTCTGTTCAAGGAAGAAGCGGAGTGCCATCAGGCCATCTTGGTGGGGGATGGAAATGTAGAGGGATTGTACGTCCATGGTGAAAAGGAAGTGGTTGGGGCCAGGAAACTGCAAAATGTTAAAGTGGCGGAGAGCATCAGAAGTGTCGCGGATGTAGGTGGGAAGAGACTGGACAAGTGGAGAAAAGATAGAGTCGAGATAGGAAGAGATAAGTTCCGTGGGGCAAGAACAGGCTGAAACAATGGGTCTAGCAGGGCAGTCCTGTTTGTGGATCTTGGGAAGGAGGTAGAAGCGGGCTGTGCAGGGATGGGGAACTATGAGGTTGGTGGCCGCTGGGGGAAGATCTCGAGAGTAGATGAGGTCAGTGACGGTCTTGGAAAAGATGGATTGGTGTTCGGTAGTGGGGTCATGGTCCAGGTGGAGGTGGGATGAGGTGTCGGATAGTTGGCATTCAGCTTCCGCTAGGTAGAGGTCAGTTGGCCAAACAACAACAGCACCACCCTTGTCAGTAGGTTTAATGGCATGTCAGAGTTGGTTTAGAGAATGGAGTGCTGCAATTTCAGTGGGATGTAGGTTGGAGTTAGTGAGGGGAGCAGTGAAATGGAGACAGCCAATGTCATGGCAGCAGAACCTTTTTCCTCAACCGAGGATTCCCCTCTACCTTGGTTGACACGGCCCTCGACCGTGTCCATTCTATCTCCCGCACTTCTGCCCTCACCCCTGCCCCTCCCTCCCGGAACCACGATAGGCTTCCCTTGTCCTCTCCTTTTACCCCACCAGCCTCCACATTCAATGAATCAACCTCCGCCATTTCTGCCACCTCCAACGTGATCCCACCACCAAATGCATCTTCCCCTCCCCTCCCCTTTCAGCATTCCATAGGGACAGCTCCCTCCGAGACACTCTAGTCCACTCCTCTATAACCGCCCGCACCCATTCCCCTTCGCTCGACACCATCCTGTGCATGCGCAGGAGATGCAACACCTGCCCTTATAGCTCCCCCCTTCCCACTGTCCAGGGCCCCAAACAGCCCTTCCAGCTGAAACAATGATTTACTTGTACTTCTTGCAATCTAGTATACTGTATTTGCTGCTCACGATGTGGTCTCTTCTACATTGGGGAGACCAAACGCACATTCAGTGACCGCTTTGTGGAACACCTCCGTTCTGTCCATAAAGGTGACCCCGAGCTTCCTGTCGCCTGTCATTTTAATTCACCGCTCCATTCCCACTCAGACCTCACTGTACTCGGGCACTTGTATTGTTCCACGGAAGCTCAGCATAAGCTCGAGGAACAGCACCTCATCATCTGATTAGGCACTTTACAGCCTTCCAGACTCAATATCGAGTTCAACAATTTCAGATCATAACCTCGGCCCCCATTACATTTTAACTTATATTTTATCCACATCTTTGTTTTGGCCCTCCCCCCTTTTTCTCTCTCCCACATGGCAGCTGCCTCCCATTCTGCCAGCGCATTTCACACCTAATCTAGAGCCGTCTTTTGTCTCCAGTAGTCCTATCACCATCTCGTCTCGTTTTCAATACCTCTTAATGTCTCTTCACTTCTCTTTTGCTCTCTCCCAGCCTGGCCTTTTAATGTGTTTCATTTCCTGGGCTTTTTCAGTCTTGACAAAGGGTTTCGGCCTGACACGTTGACTCTATTTCTCTCTCCATGGATGTTGCCTGGCCTGCTGAGTTTTTCCAGCATTTTCTGTTGTTATTTTTGAAATTACTTTAAAACTTGTATGGAAACTTGGTTTAGAACCCACTTAGAGTAATGTATAGTATACTGGTCTAAAAAAGGATACACAAGCACTGCAGAAAGAGCAAAAAATGAGTTGCAAAAATGATACCAGAACACAAAGTTTAGAACTATCAAATAAGACTGAATAGGCTGCGGCTCTTTTCTCTAGAAAAGAGAAGGCTGAAGGGTGTCCTCAAAGAGGTCTTTAAAATTATGAAGGGAATAGGTAGGTGGACATAGAGAAGATGTTTCCAATTGTGGGGAGTCCAGAACAAGGTTACCTGTATATAAAATAGCCGCTTGTCCAACAGGGAATTCAGGAGAAACCTCTTTACCCAGAGAGTGGTTAGAATGTGGAACTTGCTACCACATAGAGTAGTTGAGGCGAATAGCGTAGATGCTTTTAGTTGAAGCTAGATATGTACATGAGGGAGAATGAACAAAAGGATATGGAGATAGAGTTAGATGAAGTACGGAGTGAGGAGGCACGTGCGGAGCAAAGATATCGCACAGACCATTTGGGTCAAATGGCCGGTTTCTGTGCTGTAGATTCTGTGTAAAACCTCCCGAGTAAAGCCTCGCATATAACCCTGCAGAAATGAGCAGATAGAAAGCTCCCTTACCTGAACACACCACCCTCACATCTTCTTTATGACTCCAGTCGTGTTTACCCCACGGCGCTGAGGGACATTCCCACAGAAACGATTCGTTTCCCGAACAGTGCAGTTCATCCAACCAAACTGGGCCTGAACTTTGTCCACAAGCAGCAGGAAGTTCCACATCCACCGCATTTCCGCAACGCAGCTGTTTGCAAACCACGTTAGCGTCGGCCAGGTCCCAGGAATCATCACAAACTGAGCCCCAGGTCCCATTGTAATAAACCTCCACTCGCCCAGCACATGGGCTTGCACCGCCGGACAGCCTTAACTGCACGTGTTCTGTTAGAGAACAATACAGGAGGATTATACTTCAAATATACATTTATCTCATCACTCAATCCAAACATTGCTGCTCCTCCAGCTAAAAAAATGGTGCTTTATATGTGTCTGTGACAGGTACATGATATTATATCCCGCAACATCTGTCTGCACTTACATATTACATAGAATTATACAGAATGTACAGCACAGAGTCAGGCCATTCGGCCCAAAGGGTCCAACCCGGTATTCATGCTCCACACTAACCTCCTCCCACCCCACTTCCCCTAATCCTTTCAGGATAACATTCTATTCATTTCTCCATCGTTCGATTTATTGCCTCCAGTTCTCCCGTTTGGTTTGGAATGCTGTGCACATAGATGTACAGCCAATATAATTTGTTTTTATTAATTGTGCTACTCACTTTATTTTTAACAATCAATTTATAATTCTGTTCTATAAGTGTATCTGTTCCCTAACCGTTAATCTTACCCGTATTGGTTACCTTGGTCTGACATTCACTCACACCTCCTCTTTCTTTTATCTTCAGGCTTATGTTAATTTCACCAGATTCCTCCCCCCGTAATACTAGCTTATAGACTTATCCACAGCTTTATTTATCACTTCCGCTGCACACTGCATACTGCAGAATGCAACGTACGTACAGCATAATGGAACTTACACCATTTCAGGCCCAGAATGTCTGTCTACATTCACATGCTGTGTAATAACACTAAGACCAGTCCATGCCAAAACATCCTTCCATACTTATACACAACATAATGGAACTTAGACCAGTGAATCTCCAGCACATCTGTCTGCACTTTTATGCTGCACAATGGAACTGATTTGCAAACTCGGCCGCATTTGACCGCCGAGCTGAGCTTCCAATCCCACGTGCTCTCCGTCACAAAGACCGCCGACTTCCACCTCTGTATCATCACTCATCTCCGTCCCTGCCTCGGCCCATCTGCTGCTGAAACGCCGTCCTCCCATCCTGCACCCTCCATAACCTTCAGCTCACCCGAAAACTTCTGATATCCTGACCCGCACCAAGTCACACTCACCATCATCCCTGTGCTCACTGCTCTGCATTGGCTTCCTGTCCGGCAAAGACTCCAGTTTTAAATTACCATCCTCAGGTTCAAATATCACTATAACCGCCTCCAGCCCTAATCATTTCGGGAACTCTACTTTTCTGCAAATGTGGCCTCTTGTGCATCATTCACTTCCTCCCTCCACAATTGGCGGCCGTGAATTTCTCCGTCTTGGTCCCAAGATCAGGAATTCCCTCCCTAAACCTTCCGCCTCTCCTGGTTTAAGACCAGCTCTTGATCTTACCCAAATGGCCAGGCTTTTAGTCGCCTGTTCTAATACCTTCATCTCTCTTCCTGTGAAGCACCTTACGACGGTTGTCTTTCGTTTAAGGCGCTATATAAATGCAAGTTCTCGTTTTTTTCCAGTTCTGCCCGTGTCCTCTCGCTTTTCGCTCATCCCCTGAGTTAAATAACTGGTGTAGAGACACCGAGGAACAAGTGACCAATTTACCACTTTTCTCAGCAGATTAGCTATTCCCTTTGATGGTTCTGTAAAATTGAACCATTTGTTCACCTGAACACAGGACCCCTACGCCGATGCTGTCATTGAGAGATGGATTCAATGTGAATGAGCTGCAGTTCCGGAGCTGAGGCTCGTTTCCTTCACACTGGACATCATTCACCCACACGGGCCCTTCACTCTCTCCGTACTTTGAAGAGTTATAAGCGGCTATCGCAGAGCCGCAGCCCAGCTGTCTGCAGACCACGTTGGCATCATTTAGGTCCCAGAGGTTGTCCCGCACTCTCCCCCAGCTGCCGTTGTAGTAAATCTCCACTCGGCCGTCACAGCGGCTTCCCCCATTAGTCAGTCTCGGCGGCCAACCTTCATCTACAAACAGAAACACATTGCGAGCAACGGTTAAACTGAGCCAAAATATTCCATAATTTACTAACTCTCACCCGGACAGTTATTGTTAATTTTAATGATTATATTTCTGTAATAATTACCCACAAGGTTTGTAGGCAGATCCTCTCCGCCAATTCCTTTTCTCAGTGAATTGATTTTAGAGAGATGCCGAGCAGCTTCCGGAGGCTAATCTGGGGAAAGGGGCTAAAAACTAACTGGGGGCGGGCGGCCCAGGCCGGCTATTGATATGAGCTCTGATCAAAGGCAGGAGCACGGGCACAAAATAGCTTCTGGCTGCTCACAGTTCAGCTAATGTGGAGAGAAACAAACAGAAGTGTAATTGATGGAGCGCTTCCCAGGACGGCCCAAAGCTCTTCACAGCCACTGAAGTACTTCTGATTTGTTGTCACTGCGACAGCGGCGGGACAGGCCGGAGGGGCTGAAGGGCCTCCTCCTGTCCACATGTTGCGATGTTTTAAGTGTGAAACGCGAGAGCTGATTTGCGCTCAGTCAGTCCCCACAAACAGCAATGAGATAACGGACCAGATAATCTGTTATAAGGTGGGGCTGGTTGATGGATAAATGTGTTCCAGGACACCGGGATAACTGTGATGTGCGTAAAGTTCGTGAATAATCAGAGAGACAGAGCAGTTTATGGATATTAAAACTCATCTCGCACTATTTATCTGGCAAGAAATTAACAGAATGTTCTGTGAAAATGCAGCTGATCTATGCGGAGAATTCTATGTTGATTCATATTTGAACCGCTAACATTGATAACGGTCCCAACACTGGTGCAGTGTTTCCGTGCTATAGCAGTGGTCACGGGGGCTTTTTGCCGTTTCAATAGCTGTTGGTGGCGAACGCTGGGTGTTGCTCTGTATTTACAAAGATTTACACCGTAACACGAGATATGTATTTATTAAACGTGCACTGGATTGAAAGCCTTTGATTCATTGCTTATACACTTCAGTCCAATCGACCGACACACACACCTCAGACTCGCTTAGTGTCAGAGGAAGAAGGTGATCTTGATCAGTAAAACGAGTGAATCAGTGACTTACAGAAATAGTGCCACTGGTGTGAGACTCTGCTCGACAGGAGAACAGTTGGTGTATTTCAGTTCAATAAACTGAGTGGACTCACCCGAGCAGATGACACTGGTGTCATTTCCATGTGAGCAGCTAAACTGATCCCAGGATGAAACCGGACAATCCCACAATCGGGACTCGTTCCCCCGGCACCTGTAGTTCTCCTTCCACACTGGGCCGGTTCCCTCCCCAAAGTGAGCTGCTCCCGGGGTTGCGGTGACTGCCCCGCACTGAAGGTGCTCACAGACCACGCTGGCATCTTCGAAACCGAAATAAACATCACACAGAGTCCCCCACTGGTCTCCGTGTAGCACTTCCACCCGGCCGGAGCACCTGTTCTCCCCACCGACCAATCGTGGTCCATGGTTCCCTGTTTTGGAAACAAATACAGATTCAAATAGAATGTAAATCACCTTTAGTATACATAAGGGGCAAAATAGAAAATGGGGGAAGCTTATCCACCACTATCGCACTTCCGTAATTTATCAAATAGTTATTTCTTTGTCGCATGCAAGACCCCAAGAAGTTGTGTGATAACTCAAAGTTGACAGCTCTCCCTGAAAAACGAATGGAATGTTAGCCGTTATCTCAACGGGCTTGGAATATAAAAGTGAGGAAGTGATGTTTCAGTTGTACCGAGTCTTGGTCAGACACAAACTGGGGCACTGCTCTCAGTTTTGGGCACCGCATTTCAGAAAAGATATATTGGCCTTGGAGGTGTTGCAGCGCAGATTCAGCAGAATGACAACAGTGCTTAAAGTGATGGAGGGACTGGATGTTTAAGGTGGTGGATGGGCAGGCAATCAAGTGGACGGCTTTCATCTGGATAGTGTCGGAATTCTTGAGTATTGTTGCAGCTGCACCCAACTAGAGAGGATTCTATCAACTCCTGACCTGAGCCTTGCCGGTGGTGGAGAGGCTTTGGGGAGTCAGAAGGTGGGCCACTCGCTGCAGAATACCCAGCATCTGACCTGCCGTATTAGACACGGCATTTATGTGGCTGGTCATGTAGGGTTTCTAGTGAAAGGCCACACAGAGGATATTGATGGTGGGGGATCGGCGATGGTAAAGCCAATTAATATCAAGAGGAGGTGGTCAGAGTTTGCCATGTTGGAGATGGTCATTGCCTGACCCTTGTGTGGCAGGAATGTTACTCGTGAACTATCAGCCCAAGTCTGGATGATGTCCACGTCTTGGTGCAAGTGGCCATGGCTTGCTTCATTATCTAAGGAATTGCGAATGGAGCTGAACACTCTGCAATCATCAGCAAACAGCACCACTTCTGACGTTATGTTGGAGGGAAGGCAACTTATGAAGCAGCTGACGACAGTTGGGTCAAAGACTGAAATTGGGAAGAAACTTTTCACCTAAAGAGTAGTGGAAATCTGGAATTTCTCCACCTGCTCCCTAAAGGAAAGCCTTTGCATGCTGTGTTCAATCGAAATGTTCAACACTGTGATAGATTCTTGTTTGTTAAGGGTAGCAAGGAGTGTGGCTCAAAGGAAGATAAATAGAGTTGAGATACATATCAGTCATGATCTAATAGAATGACCGAACAGGCTAGAGGTAGGGAATCACCTATTTATGATCATATGGATTTGTTTCCCATCATATCAGCTGTGGGGAGTAAAGAGAATTGATTCCATAATATAACTGCCCAATCTTCTCCCTCTGGCCTGATTGTACTGACCAGTGCGGGAGTACAGCCGCCCCCTGATACCCTGCTGTTCAGTAAGTGTGACTCTGGACAGGGTGGGTCGAAATGCTATTGCCATGTGGTACAATTAATGGGGCCTGGTGTTCACATCAAAGTATCTAATTAGGTCAATGCGCGTTTATGAAGTCAATGTCCGACTTTTGGGGACAATGGTCAATTATCTAGGTCAGTCAACAGTTAATGAGATAAGTGATCAGTGTCTTGTTAATACGATTGATGTTAATTAAAGTGACTGCACCACTGAGAAGTTCAGTGCGGGTCCCCTAAGTCAGTGTACCGGTAAAGTTGACGGTGCACGGCTGGTGACATCATTGCGCTGTTAATCAAGTGAATGTCGGGCTAATGACCGCAGTGCAGGCACCATCACACAGGAGCATCAGCAATGGAAATGGTGCCCGGGGTTTAGGACAGTGCCGGTTTAATGACGTCAGCGGATGGGTAAGGAGCGCAGTGAAGGGACCAGAAAGTCCGTGTTTGGGCAACGAGGCCAATCGACCGCCCGTAACATCAGTGCACGACAAATCAAGTCAGAATCATGGGATGGTTAACAAAAAGGAACCAAACCAATGACGTCAATGCACAGTTCATCAAGTCAGCTTATTTTTAGCAAGGTTTCTGAGTTGTTACTTTCGTGAAACTGTGGTTAATAAAGTCTGTAATTTGTTAATGGGTCAAAGTACATTGAACGATGTTCTCCGTCAATGATGTCAGCGTGTGATTAATGATGATAACCCGTAGTGAATGAGGCGGTGTCCTATTAATGAACCTACCGTGATGGTCTATGAGGTGTGCACAAGTTAATGAGACAGTGCGCGACTAGCGAGTTGTTAGACACCGATTGTGACATCAACTGTCTAAGAGAAAAATACGTTCAGAGCAGGCGGTAAATAAACTAGCAACAAATCTGCTTACTTCAGAACAAATCTTTAAGTTTAGAAACTTTCTATTGACAAATTATTGCGGGTATTTTGACGTGTTCGGCCAGACCTATAACAATAATAGGAAACTGTAAGGACTAGTTTATATGTGATATTGTTAGAGAGAGAAACACAGGAATGTCACCTTCCTCAGTTTTCCCATCATTAAGGAGGAAGTTGTCTGTTGTACAGTAAGTCTGTACTCACCGGAACAGATCACACTGGCATCGTTCCTGTGGGTGCACTGGTGGTGATTTACTGGAGAAAGAGGGCAGCCAACCAGACTTGTCTCGCTGCCTGTACATTCAAAGACATCACTCCGTAGAAGTCCTGTGCCCTCTCCAAAATAAGCCCCTCTTGGCACGGACACCGCGACTCCACACTGAAGCTGAGCACAGGCCACATTGGCGTCATTCAAATCCCAGCGAAGGTCGCACACTGTTCCCCAGGTTTCACCGTGCTGGACCTCCAGTCTGCCCGAGCATGGGGAGTCTCCGGATACTAGTCTAGGAAATCTGTGATCTGAATAATCATAATAATCACAACACTCACGATATTCACAATAAAATATTTACAAATGAATACACATCTGATTAATGACAGATCTGACACTATTGGTTCTCAGATTGGTTCCATTCTGGTCCAATACCGATGATGCTTTTTTTCCTCTAACGCTAGTCGTTATAATGTGACTGTCTGGCTTTTTATAATATCGCTTTATTTGTTAGTACCTTACCCAGTGGCCGTCACTCTGATGTTACAAACACGCACTGTATCAGCAGAGAGAACGCAGCAAAGTATCGATAGAGAGAGAAGAGTAAATCGAAGTCAAGCAATCTCTGTCCTCCCTGCACCCACTTCGGGTTCGCTCCGCTGCCGGCCGCATCCATGTTCTCCTCCAGAAAGCAGAGGCCGAGATGGGCCGGCAGAGGGCGCCCTCGCTTTCCCCCTGTAACTGCAGGACGCCGAGGGGAGAATTTCCCGACCACCCCGTCTCCCTCCAGGAACACCCTGCCTTTACACAACACACGATGCATCCGTTTGATGATGACGGTTGGAGCCGGTACAGCTCATTAACCCAGAATGACCCGAAAGACGGCTTTTCGCAAATGCCTTTTCCATGATTCGATTTTCCTCAATCAATCTGCACCAGATTCCAGACCAGTCCTCCATCGCTCTCTGTGAGAAGAGTATCCGGACACCAGTCCTAAGTCTGTCTTTCTCTCCCTTCAGTATTTCACACCTTGTTGTATTGACATGTTGAAATTAAAGTTTTTTTTTCTCAGATTCACCATTTCGCCCCATTTACTGCCTCCAGTAGCTCACTTCCTGCTACAAGGCCCATTATTCAGCACAGCGGTTTGTAGAGATCTGACTCCAGTTTTGGCTCTACACCACTTCCAGGGTTTAATTGTCCCTGTGTACCTGGTTACCGGAACTATACACGGTGCACAAGGCGAGGCCTGGTCAGAGCACTGTCTAGTTTAACTCTGAGCTCTTGTGCCTCGTGACCGGATGTATACACACAGCACAAGGCGTGACTGGATGGAGCTCTGTTCGGTGAAATCCAGACACCCTGATTTGCCCTGCACTCTTTTGCTTACATAGTTGAGCATTCGGTTTGTTTGCTGATTGCTGTTGTTCGCTGATTGGACATCAGAGGATCAAGGCCAAGAGCTACGCTCGATCAAAAACAGATAGAGCCGTGAATTTCTAAATGGTGAAAAGGTAGAAACATTGAAGGCCCAAAGAAATTGAGGGGTACATGTACACAGATCAATAAACTGCAGTGGTCAGTTACAAAAACATAATATAACATGCTAATGGAATGTTAGCCTTTATATCTAGAGGGCTAAAATTTAAACGGGAGGAGGTTTTCCTACAGCTATACAGCGCCCTGGTTAGACCACATCTGGAGAGCTGGGTACAGTTCTGGGCACCGCACCACAGAACGAAGATATTGGCCTTGGAAGGAGTGCAGCGCAAATTCACCAGAACACTGCCAGTGCTCCAAGCGTTAAATTATGAGGATGGATGACATGAACGAGGCTTGTATTAACTGAAGTTTAGAAGGTTAAGGGGAAATTTAAATTGTGTTTATAGAATTTTGAAAGGAACTGGTAGGACTGATAGAGAGAAACTTCTTCCACTGGCGGGGAGTCTGGGACCAGGGGACAGAACCTTTAAATCAGAGCCAGGCCATTCAATAGAGTTCAGGAACAATTCTTCACATTAAGGTTGGTAAAAGTGTGGAACTCCTTCCCACAAAAAGCAGTAGATGCAAGCTCAATTAATAACATTAAATCGCCATATAGGGGCCGATCTCTAACAT
This sequence comes from Somniosus microcephalus, assembly GCF_052327205.1. Classification (NCBI taxonomy): domain Eukaryota; kingdom Metazoa; phylum Chordata; class Chondrichthyes; order Squaliformes; family Somniosidae; genus Somniosus; species Somniosus microcephalus. The sequence goes on from NC_141016.1 coordinate 34,640,032, forward strand.
CAGATTCAAAGTTTTACAGTGAAATTCCCATAACCACTTATTCATTTAATCAAACAGTTCAGCAAATCTCCTCAGAAGACGACGACTATAGTGACCATGATTGATGAGAAACACGGGCCGGAGTGCAGATTTCCAGCCATGTTCTCTCTCTTCCCCACTCGCTCCTGTTTAACTGAGACAGAGAGTGTCGATGTGAAGGGAGCCGCAGTGATCCCAATCCTCCCTCATCGACCTCCGCCACTAACAGCGAGTAACCGTTCAGCACATACCCCGAATTACCCGGATTAATTTCGGGGAACGCAAATCAATAGTCACCACAACTCTCAGTAAACAGGATCTCTTAACTCCGACCAACACTTATACGACCGGATCCAGGACGTTCCCTTTGATAACCGGGACCCAGACCGATCCCTTTGATAACCGGACCCAGACCACTCCCTTTCATAACCGGACCCAGACCGCTCCCTTTCATAACCGGACCCAGACCGCTCCCTTTCATAACCGAATCCAGACCGCTCCCTTTGATAACCGGGACCCAGGCCACTCCCTTTCATAACCGGACCCAGACCGCTCCCTTTGATAACCAGATCCAGCCCGCTCCCTTTCATAACCGGACCCAGACCACTCCCTTTCATAACCGGACCCAGATCGCTCCCATTCATAACCGGACCCAGACCACTCCCTTTCATAACTGGACCCAGACCACTCCCTTTGATAACCAGACCCAGACCGCTCCCTTTCATAACCGGACCCAGACCGCTCCCTTTCATAACCGGACCCAGGCCACTCCCTTTGATAACCGGACCCAGACCGCTCCCTTTGAGAACCTGGACCCAGACCGCTCCATTTGATAACCGGACCCAGACCGCTCCCTTTCATAACCGGGACCCAGACCGCTCCCTTTGATAACCGGGTCCCAGACAGATTGTGATAATCCTGGGAAATCCGCATTTTTATTTTCTCTTACTGAAATGAACTAAATCAATGATTATATTATGCATTCTAGTTTAAAGATTTCATTGTGTATTGCTTCATTTATAACCATACTTGTAAACCCTGATTATAACCATACTTGGAAACCCTGATGTAATATGCCATGGGTAGACCTGATTAGATTTTAAAATGGAATAAACCGAGGCGCTGGGCCTCCCTTGATTAACTTTTTAAAAGTGCCTCTCAGCAAACAGAATAATAAGAACAGACAGCGTATCTGTGGGAACAGAACTAGCAAGGTCCTGTGTGGCTGCCACTTTGTGGAATGTTCTGATATCTGCAGTGAATTAAAAACATAGTCAAACAGCAAGGACACCACATCTCAGCCTATGGAGACATGTTCCGTTTGTGTTGCCAGAACTACCCCAGATAGGAGTCTTGATGGTCAAAAACAGATGATGTCAGGGTGTTACGGGATGAGGGCCTGACGGGGGCAGGCGGGATCATTAGGTTCGGGGCATCACTGTAATTGCACAGGGGCTTTCAGGTGTAAGTCAGTGATTGGGTTAACTGCTCACCAGAGGCTTTGCTGGGATGAAGTATAAGAAGGGAGTTTCTCAAACACATAGATTGTAGAGACAGTCAGCAAAGAGCTTGGGAACATCCTCCAGACCAGCCGAGGAGGGATTCGGGTTGTTGGAGGACCCACACGCGTCACACCAGGCGGCCGGGCGAGCCTCGAGGCCAGGGCCGATTGGAGTTGAACCCCGGATATCGCGTCTTCTACCCAGGGCATAACGGGAAATATAAATCTTGATTGCACCTTGTTTCACTACCGCTCAGATGCTGTAATGTATCAAATCTCACTTAAACTGAACAAAATATAATAACTGTCACCAATACGGGTCAAGTCGAATCTTTTGGAACTTGAGAGTGAAAGGGTTAATTGGCAACGACCCAGAACCTCTACACGCTCCCTTTGATAACCGGGTCACAGACCGTTCCCTTTGATAAGCGGGACCCAGACCACTCCATTTGATAATGGCTACCATCTCTGTACAGGGATTGTTCCCCCAATAACAGCAGCTGCCCCCGAATATTCCCTCTTGCTTTCGTAATGATGAAATGTCATCGACCTGAAACGTTAACTCTATCTTTCCACAGATGCTCCCTGGCCAGCGGAGTGCTTCCAGCATTATCGGATTTTAGTTCAGATTTCCAGCAGCTGGAGTATTTTGCTTTTGTTTTAGAGTGAAATTCCGGGAATTTGATGTATGAGTTCGGGTAGTAGCAGAATGGATAGTAAACAACACAATAAGTCATTTTTCTTGGAAAGTAAGTGCCTAAATTGGGTAGAGTAGCAATGGGATCTAGAGGTACAGATACACAAATCATTAAAAGTAGTGACGCAAGTTAATAAAGCCATAGAAAAAGCACACAAAGCCCTGGGGTTTGTTTCTAGAGGGACAGAATTGAAAAGGAGAATAGTTATGTTTGACTTGTATAGAACCTTGGTTGAACCATACTTAGATTAACATAGAAACATAGAAGATAGGAGCCCCTCGAGCCTGCTCCGCCATTCAATGCGATCATGGCTGATCATCCAAATTCTGTACCCGGTCCCTGCTTTCTCCCCATACCCCTTGATCCCTTTCGCCTTGAGAAATATATCCAAATCCTTCTTGAATATATTTAATGAATTGGCCTCTACTGCCTTCTGTGGTAGAAAATTCCACAGGTTCACCACTCTCTGGGTGAAGAAATTCCTCCTAATTTCTGTCCTAAATGGCTTACCCCTTATCCTGAGACTGTGACCCCTGGTCCTGGACTCCCCGGCCATCGGGAACATCCTTCCAGCATCTAGTCTGTCTAGTCCTGTTAGAATTTTATAAGTTTCGAGGAGATCCCCTCTCATTCTTCTAAACTCCAGCGAGTACAAGCCCAATCGATCCAATCTCTCCTCATACGTCATTCCTGCCATCCCAAGTATCAGTCTGGTGAATTTTCGCTGAACTCCTTCCATGGCAAGAACATCCTTCCTCAGATAAGGCGACCAAAACTGCACCCAATACTCAAGATGTGCTCTCACCAAGGCCCTGTACAAATGCAGCAAGACATCCTTATTGCTGTACTCAAACCCTTTCGCTATGAAGGCCAACATAGCATTAGCCTTCTTAACCGCCTGCTGCACCTGCATGCGCACCTTCAGCGACTGGTGCACAAGGACACCCAGGTCTCTTTGCACTTCCCCTTCTCCCAATCTATTGCCATTCAGATAATAATCTGCCTTCCTGTTTTTGCTACCAAAATGGATAACCTCACATTAATCCACGTTATATTGCATCTTCCATGCTTCTACCCAATCACCCAACCTGTCCAAATCATCCTGGAGTTTCTCGGCATCCTCCTCACAGCACACACGCCCACCCAGCTTTGTGTCGTCTGCAAATTTGGAGATATTACATCTAGTTCCCTTGTCTCGATCATTAATATATATTGTGAATAGCTGGGGTCCAAGGACCGATCCCTGTGGTACCCCACTAGTCACTGCCTGCCACTTTGAAAAAGACCTGTTTATTCCAACTCTTTGCTTTCTGTCTGCCAACCAGTTCTCTATCCAAGTCAGTACCTTGCCCCCAATCCCATGTACCTTAACTTTACACACTAATCTCTTATGCGGGACCTTATCGAAAGCCTTCTGAAAGTCCAAATACACCACATCCACTGGTTCTCCCTTATCTATTTTATCAGTTACATCCTCCAAAAATTCCAGTAGATTAGTCAAGCATGATTTACCCTTTGGAAATGTATGTTGACTTTGTCCGATCCTGTGCACAGTTCGGATTTCCAATTTATAAAACGGATAAAGAGGCACTGAGAAAATAAAGATTTACAACGGTGATTCTGGAACTGAGAGGCAATACCTATCAGGAAAGATTGAACAAGCTAGAAAAAAGACGGCTGAGGGGCTGAATTAGTAGTGATATTTAAGAATATGACAGCATTTGATAGGGTAGAATAGAGAAGGTTTCCACTTGTGGGGTGAGCAAAACTTGGAGCCATAAATATAAGCGGGTCACAAATGAACCACTCTCTGGGTAAATTTGTTGCTCCTGAATTCCCTATTGGAGTCATTTCTCTGAGATTATATCCTATTTTTCGTCTCGTTCAAAACTCGAAATAAATGGGAATATACAGGCAGCTGTGGGATCTTACTGTGTATTTCCTCCCGTGCTGCCCACAGTAACCGCGGACCCATTGCCCAGGCTCCCCGAGGCTGAGAAACCTCCCTCCCCAGTCTCAGATTCACAGTCTGTGGAAAATATCAGATCTCACAACAAGCGATGAGCGCAGGCGCAGAGCCGGGCTCACGGCGCATGCCCGGTAGCGGCTGTTGGGTTGAGAATGGAGAGTTGGATTGAGATTGTGACATTTCCAGCGGGTCAGCTCATTCACTGCGGCTTTGGGGCAAATCTCAATGGAAACTTGTTCTGTCTGCATTGTAAATGGGCCCAGTGTCAGCTATTTACTGCTCCCGGTGGGGGGGGGGGGGGGGTGTTTATCGTATAAAATAACAGTAATATTATAATAACACAAACATTAATCCTAATATTAATAATATAACATTAAAAATAACCGGGGAATACTGGAATTATAATCTCTCGCTTTCCGGGGACGGACACCCGCTGATAATTTTACTTCCGCTTTATTCCGGAAACAATCAGAGGCGGCGGGAGATGAGAGACAGAAGAAAGATGTTTACCTGCACAGATGACGCCGGCATCATAGGAGTGTGACCCGGAATAGTGATCCCATTGATCTGAATCACACTCCCGCAGAGCGGCCTCGGTCCCGCCGCACTGAACATCATACGTCACAATGGGTCCGGACCCTTCCCCAAAGTGAGCCCCGCCCGGTGCTGACAGCGCGGCCCCGCAGCCCAGCTCCCGGCACACAACAGCGGCGTCCGGCAGGTCCCAGAGATCATGGTCCACAGTCCCCCACTGTCCCCTGTAGTGAATCTCCAGTCTCCCAGCGCACGGACTGCCCCCATTCACCAGTCTCAGCTTCACCGTCTCTGTAAAATATCAGAAATAACATCAAGCGGTTAGAGTGCATTAAACCCGCAGTCTACCAGCGCACGGACCGCCCCCATTCCCCAGGCCAGAAGGACCATGTGAGGAATCAATGGGAACATCAGACTGTGCCCAGACCCCGAATAAAACCCGGAGTAAATATTAAACATGGCAAAAGGGAGAGGGAAATATTAATAAACGGTGTGAACGAGCAGGGAACCGGGAGTCAGCGGGAAGTTCCCAGCGCCAGAGCGGCTCCCACGGGGCCGGGTGGCGATTGGCTCAGAATATATTCCAGCCTCCAGAGGTCGGAGGATGGGCGTGGCTACAATGGTCAGCTGTCCATCATGGTCAGCACCGATTGGCCGAACGTAGTGAGAGCACAGCCCCAGTCAGGATTGGAAGAAATTCCCCCCAATCCCCGGAGACAATAGAGGAAGAGGCGGGGCTGGATGGTCATGTGATCCTAATGTCAGCACTGATTGGTGAGGTGGAAAGTGAGAGCTGCTGTGGGACCGGCAGCAGTGTCAGTGGAGCCGGCCCTTCACACTCTGCCCTTCAGGGACCCCGTTTATTGTCCCTCTGCATGAAGGCAGCAGCCGCCTCTCAGCTGGAATTAAAGATCTTTAGTAACAGTCCCCGGGAAACACTCTTGTTGTCCGAGGAACACACGAGGAGCGGGTTAATCGGTGATCAAAAAGGCCCTGAGATTGTCACCCAGCCTTAATATTCAATGGGATGGATCAGAGCAGAGAGATACCAGATAACGTGAAAATAAAAGGCGATTACCTGACGGGTGAGCTTGACTGTTCCCGGGTCTGCCTGAAATGAGACATTGAGAATTAGAGTTCGCTTGGGCAAGAAATGGATAAAACTGTCAGAAAAAAAAGTCACAAATACAAAGAACTGTGCGGTAAAATTTCCCATCAATTTGCGAAAGAACTGATACCGGGGTCTGTGATTTCATCTGTTCTTCATTCCTTATAAAACCGCAAATACAATCTATGCAGCAACCTGACATTTGTAAAGTGCCTACAGTTTATCGAGAATGATTTTCACACAAACACACACTGATCCCTGGGCGCACTCTCTCCTTGTGGTGACGGTGCTCGGGCCCCATTTATTACCAGTGTGTCGGTGCCCAGAGATGGCGGTGGTGATGGACCTGCTCCTCCCGAATGCTTCTCCTCAACGTTGTGCGGTCTTGGGCCAGGGATTCCCAGGTGTCGGTGGGGTTGTTGCACTTATTCAAGGAGACTTTGCGGGTGTCCTTGAAGTGTTTCCTCTGCCCACCTGGGGTTCTCTTGCCGTGTTGGAGCTCCGAGTAGAGCGCTTGCTTTGGGAGTCTCGTATTGGGCATGCGGATGTCCTGGCTCGTCGATCGGATCTGATAGAGCGTGGACAAAGTTTCGATGCTGGACATGATGGCCTGAGCGAGAATACTGACGTTGGTGCCTTTATCCTGCCAATGGATTTGCAGGATGTTGCGGAGGCAGCATTCGTGGTAATTCTCCAGTGCTTTTAGGTGGGAGAAGCAGGTCCATCACCACCGCCATCTCTGGGCACCGACACACTGGTAATAAATGGGGCCCGAGCACCGTCACCACAAGGAGAGAGTGCGCCCAGGGGTCAGTGTGCGTTTGTGTGAAGGCCCATGCCTCTGAAGCATACAGGAGGGCGGGTATCACTACTGCTCTTTTGACTGTGAGATTGGTGCTGGGTTTGAGGTCCTGGTCTTCAAACACTCACTTCCTCAGGCGACCGAAGGCTGCACTGGCGGTGTTGGACTTTGTCATCGATGTCTGCCCTTGTTGACAGTAGGCTCCCGAGGTACGGAAAGTGGCCCGTGTTGTCCAAGGTGTCGTCATGGATTTTGATAATCGGGGAGCAGTATTGTGTGGCGGGTGCAGGTTGATAGAGGACCTTTGCCTTACGGATGTTTAGGGTAAGGCCCATGCTCACGTACGCTTCAGTGAAGGTGTTGACGATGGTTTGGAGTTCGACCTCAGAGTGTGTGCAGAAGCAAGCATTGTCTGCTTAATGTAATTTGATGAGAGAGGATGGGACGACGTTGGACCTGGACTTGAGGTGATGGAGGTTGAACAGTCCTGTTTGTTCTGTAGATTAGCTCCACTCCAGCGAGGAGCTTACTGAGGATGAGATGGAGCATTGCAGCAAGGAAGATTGAGAAGAGCGTTGCTGCGATAACACAACCTTGCTTGACCACGGTCCATACGTGAATTGGGTTTGTGGTGGATCCATTGGTCTGGAACACGGATGGCATATTGTCGTGAAGCAGCCAGAGGATGGTGACAACTTTTGAGGGCAGCCTAATTTGAGGGCTCTCTCACAGTGATATTAGGTAGCGAGGTAAAGGATTCCCATGCAAAGTTCATGATGGAACATAAATATGATTGAAATTATGTTACAGATAATCTTATTGTGTGATGCATTTCATCTCTTTTATTTTAAACCAATGTTTTCCACGTGGAAATTTCAAAGTTTCAATAAAGTTGTAACTGGAAGTTTCTGCTACTCATTTTATTTCTAAGTTCACCAAACAAAACAAAATGAGCCGTTTGTCAGGCGGGTTCCCACCTCCTATATCCGTGCTGGGTGTTCCTCATTAAGTTCCTGCTGAGCGAATTCTCTTGTAAACTGTCCTCGCCGATTGGTCCATCATTTTACCTGTTAATGATGTTCGGTTGATGGTCCTCTCATTCACTGCTTAAGCTTTGCTGCTTTTTGAAATGCAGCCAGTTTGTTGACCTGCTTCCAACCCCCCTGATGGTATTGTGTCCCACAGATCTCCAGGTCTCTTTCTATTCTCCCGGCTATATATTACAGACAACGTGACACCATTCCTGTCATCAGCTGCGTTTGTCAAGAATACTTGAATGAGAGCAGTTTCCAAACAGAATCTCTCTGGTCTCGTTTTGGCCCGGGCTCTGTAATGTTGACAGAGCGTTACAAACTTCCACTCCAGGAGAGCCTCTGCAGTCCTTCCCAACACTCTGCTGTCCTGCAAATTCATCTTTATTGTTAACCATTGACAGACTAGTGGGAAAATTCTTTCAGTATTTACTCAAAAACGTTAAAAACTCAACGCTTCTGTTAGAATTGGTCATTTTGAGATTACAAAATAGAGTCACTAGAGAGTGTTTATAAGAAAATTGTTCTCATGTCAGACTATCAGGTCTGTCAAGAATCCAAATAATTATTTTATATTAAATGATTTCAAGTCCGACTTGAACAGCTTTCACAATTAAATGAGTTCCTGTTATGTTTAAGAAGCAAATGAATAGAAAATCTTTAATTGTAGGTTAAAACCTCCAGTAAAACACCAGAGGGAGCTCACACCAAACAATCCAGACTCTGCGCGTTAACAGCGCAAAGAGTAATTTCAAACAAAATATCTCCATAGCCCTTAACTAGTGCTTGGATAAACGTTACAATGGTTAGAAAATCAGCAAACACGCATCGAATATTGACAAGAACAGGAAAAAGTGCTCTGATCGCTATCTGCCGAAGTTAAATATACAAACAAAATCAGGATTTGTTACACAAAACTACCAGAGCATGGGACATGTGGAAGGAGATTGAGAAACATGTCCCGCTATCTCACTAAATGCTATCTAAAACTATGGAGTAATTGGTAGGATATTAAGAAACAAGTCCCTATACCTCATTAAACACGACATGACAATGTATATAAAGTATGGGACATGTGGCAAGAGATTGAGAAACATGTCCCGTTATCTCATTAAACACTACATGATTCTGTAGAAAAAGTATGGGCCATGTGGAAAGAGACTGAGAAACATTAATTGTTACATGACACTGTTCGTATAAATGTATGAAATAGAAAGCTTAATTTAACATAAAAAGCTCATAGTTTTGACGATCCTCACAAATTAAACAAAAATAGCATACAGCAAAACCCGGTGTGATTTAGGATCTTTCAATACCATCAGTTATGATGAGTGTACTTGATAACAACTCCATAAATAATGATTACTAATTGAGGCAATATTGGTTCCACCTCTAGTTAATATTTAACTTTTACAATATTTATAGTCCTTGTCAAATGCTCCAACGCTGAACACATTTTTAAAAATAGGTCAATTCTCTGCATCACATGGTGTCAGACAGCGCTTCACTGAGAAATATCTGGGACCGAAATCTCTATGTGGGTTCATTCGGCAGTAGGTGCAGCTTTGACTGGTTCTACACTCAGTGAGTTCACTTACACCCCAGACTCCGATACACTCTATTCTAACAGTGACCGCGCTCTACTTCCAACAGGCTCTGTTTGAAACACCGACTGGAATATCATCTCCAGTCTGCTCTGTCTGTACGAGAGCCGCAGGGAACAAAATAACAATAACTGGTGCGGAGTTTGTGCTCGATTTCGGTTTAAAATCTAAATTTGACACAAAGATCCTCTGAAAATTAAAGTAAGTTTTGATCAGATGCAATATATAATACACATATTTACTGTCACCGACAGAATTGAACAATTGTTTCCAATTTGAAGTTGATGGAATTTTAAAATCAAACAAACAACCCAAATATGTATTAAATTAAAATTCTACAAATTAACAAAAACATTTCAATATTCACTTCACTTCACTTCATTTCATACGATCCCAATGAATGACATATTTGAATGAAATATGCCCATTATCTGTAAATTGATTTTCATCAACACGCGATTTGTGAAAATGATTCAGGGAGTGGGATACATTTCATGATTTTTCTCCGTTCTATAATTTGCAGAAAATGTTCTTTAAGCTATCTATAAAACAGGATTTTAGTTTCCAATCAGTTTTATAACATCAAATAAATCACGGTAACATATTTCGTTAAATGTACAATGCATCTGATAACAGTGCGATAATGTTACCCTGTCAGTAAACCAGGCTTTGTTAATGATCGAGATTAATGAATATAACCAAACACACACTGGAAACTGAGAGAAACTGAATGAAGTCATCGACCGACAAACTCAGCAAAGATTATCGAGCAGTTGGAAGGAGATTGAGAAACCAGTCGGGATATCTTATTAAACACTACCTGATATTGTATAAAAAACATGGGTATGTGGAAGGAGACTGAGGTACGTTAATTATTACGTGACACTGTTAATATAAATGTATGAAATAGAAGGATTAATTTCAGATAAAAAGTTCATAATTTTGAAGGTCATCACTGACTAAACAACAATACGCACACTCCCGGACAGTGTGGAAATTTCAGGAACATATTTGTTTGGAGAGTAACCTTAACAATGATTGTACTGATAATGAATGCAAATTGAACAATATTGGTTCCACGTCTAAGTAGTATTTATCTTAACACACTCAGTGAGTTCACTTACACCCCAGACTCCGACACACTCTATTCTAACAGTGAGTGCGCACTGCTTCTAGCAGGCTCGGTTTAAATAATTGGATTAGAATTTCAACTCCAGTCTGCTCTGTCTGTTCAGGAGCTGCAGGGGACAAAATAAAACAAACTGCTGCGGTAGTGACTTAGATTTCGGTTTTAAAACTAAATTTCACTCAAGGCTCACCTGGGAATTTAAAATAATTGCTATTCGGATGTAAAATATTCTTATATCTGAATAGAATGACATCGACAGAAATGGGTAAAGTTTCCCTATTTGTAGTTGATGCAATTTAAAATGAAACAACCAACCCAAAATATGTTTTAAAAGAGAATTCTTCAAAAGGCGTAAAGCATTTCAATATTCACTTCATGCGATCCCAATGAATGACAAATTTGAAGAGAAGATGCCCGTTTTCTTCAAATTGAATTTGATCAGCAGGCGACTTGAGACAATGATTCAGGGAGTGATAGACATTTCATGCTTTTTCTCCGTTCTATGATTTGCAGAAAATGTTCTTTAAATTATCTACAAAACAGGATTTTAGTATTCAATAGGTTTTTTAAAATAAAATAAATTTAACCACAGAAGTCTATCTCTTTAAACTCACAAAGTGTCTGATAGCAGTACGATAACGTTTCCCTGTCAGTAAACCAGCATTTGTTATTGATAGAGGTTAATAAATATAACCAAACACACGCTGGAAACAGAGAGAAACTGAATGGAGTCACCGACCAAAAACCTCAGCAAAAAATATCGAGCAAGTGGAAGGAGACTGAGGAACAAGTCCCGAAATATGAATAAACCCTACATGACACTTTATAAAAAGTATGGAGAATGTGGAAGGAGATTTAGAAACAATCTCAATAGCTCATTAAATTCTACATGACTCTGTGTGAAAAGTATGGGGCACGTGGACACAGACTGAGAAAGCTTAATTATTACATGACTCTGTACAGGTAATTGTTCGATCTGGAACAATAATTTAATATTAAAAGTTCAAAACTTAGAAGGTAATCACTAACTAAGCGACAACACACACAGAAAATTCTCCAAACATTTAGGAAATTATATTAACATCAATAGTTGGAGAGTGTATTTAATTATAATTGTACTAATGATTAACGTAAATTTTTACAATATTGGTTCCACCACTAGTTAATATTTTATTAGAAAATATTTATAAACTCATCCAACATTCTAATACTGAAAAACTTTTTAAAATATTTCAGTTCACTCTATCACACGGGGGTCAGACAGCACTTCTACTGAGAAATATCTGTCACAGAAATGTGTGTGTGAGTTCAGTCGGCAGTAGGTGCAGCTTTGACTGGTGTTCTACACTCAGAGATTTCACTTACACCCCAGACTCCGATACACTCTATTCTATCAGTGAATGCGCTCTACATCTAACAGGCTCAGCTTAAATAATCCGATTATATTTTCCACTCTAGTCCGCTCTGTCTGTATAAAAGGCACAGGTGGAAGGCGAATGCGAAATCAGTCCGATATCTCATTAAACTCTACAGGACACTATTAAAATTCAAGGAAACAACCTTAAAATTCCACATCACCTCAATGTCTTCCGTAGTAAAGACCAATAATTATATTATCGTGGTAATAAAAAGCGTATACATAGATAAACTAAACAACAACACTCACAGCAAACTCCCCAGAGATTCAAGAAGTTTCAGTGACATCTTCTTTTGGGATAAAGTACTAAAAAATACTAAGAATTAATGCTAATTGAAACAATATTGATTGCACCGCTAGTTAATATTTTATTATACAATATTATAGACCTGGTACAACACTCTAACGCTGGACAAACTGTGTGTTAGTTCCAGTCTCGGCAAAACACTGGGGTCAGACAGCATTTCTGCTGAGAAATATCAGTCACAGAAATGTGTGTGGGTTCAGTCGGCAGTAGGTGCAGCTTTGACTGGTGTTCTACACTCAGTGACTTCACTTACACCCCAGACACCGATACACTCTATTCTAACAGTGACCGCGCTCTGCTTCTAGCAGGCTCGGTTTAAATAATTCGATTAGAATTTCAACTCCAGTCTGTTCTGTCTGTACAAGAGCCGCAGGGGACAAAACAAAACAAAACTGCCGCGGTATTTGTGACCGATTTCTGTTTTAAATCTAAGTTTGACACAAATCTCGAGTGGCAATTTAAAATCGGTGTTAATCAGTTGAAGAGTATTCTAAACCCGCTCATTGTCACCGACAGAAATGGAGAATTGATTCCCTATTTGAAGTTGATGGAACTTAAAATCAAACAAACTGCCCAAAATATGTATTAAATGAAACTTCTACAAATTAAATAAACCATTTCAATATTCACCTCATACGATCCCAATCAATTGCAAACTTGAATAAAATATACCAGTTTTCTGTAAATGGACCCAGACCCCGATACACTCCTTTATATCAGTGAACGCGCTCTACTTCGAACAGGTTCAGTTTAAATCGTCCGATTAGATTTTGAACTCCAGTCTGCTCTGTCTGTACAGGAGCAGCATGTGAAGGCGATTGAGAAACCAGCCCCGATATCCCATTAAGCTCTAGATGACGTTATTACAATTCAAGAAAACAACATTTGCTTTCCACATCACCTCAATATGTTCAGTAGTAAAGAGCAATAATTGTATTAATGAGGCGCAGATTATAATATTAATAATCAGCGATGACTCACAGTTGAGAAGCTGCAGTAAAAAGATGGTCAGGAAAGACCGCAGCATCGTCCCCGGAGCCGGTTACAGCGACAGGACATGAACATTAACCGAATGTTCTTCCCAGTTACCGAGCGGGCCCTCCAGCACCTTCCGACACCCCGACTGAGCTGGAACTTAATTCGTGGATTACTGTTTGTACAGAAACCAATGTTTCTTTCAAAATAACCAATAGATTTTGAAATGTGTTAACCGTGAATTGCAGCCTGGTAAAATACACCAATGAGAAGGAACCTGCTCATTAATGGATGCAAAGAGCCCAGGTTCCATCCACTGCGGTTGATCTGCGTGAGTCTGATAAACAAAATGAATCACCGACCCCGCATCCGGATCACAGAATCATACAGAACAGAAGGAGGCCATTCGGCCCGTTCTGCTTGTGCCGGCTCTTAGAAAGAGCTGTTCAATTTAGTTCCACATCCCCAGCTGTTTGCCTATAACCCGAAACTCCTTTCTTAAGTCTGGTGCGCAGAATTGTATCCAATACTCCAGCTGAGGCAAAACCAGAGATTTGTAAAGTTTTAGCATTATTGACTAGTTTTTTATATTCAATACCCATATTTACAAAGCCAACTATCCCATACGCATTCTTTACCACCCTCTCAACTTCCCCAGTCATCTACAAATATTTGTCAGTTCCCTCTGTTCTTGCACCCCTCAAAATAGTACCATTTAGATTATACTGTCTCTCCATATTATTCCTCTCAAAGTGCAGCATTTCACACTTATCCACGTTAAATTGCATGTTCTATGCGTCTGCCCATTTCACCGGTATGTCTATGTCTTTCTGAATTCTGCTGCTATAATGTTCACTGACATAATAAAACTCACTACACAATTGGTTTGTGCATAAAGCAAGGCTTTAATCAACCTGTTTCAGAACATGGAGGTCTAGTTGTACTTCACTAGTTCCTTGTCTTACAAAATGTCCCTGGTAGGCTGGGGCCGATGCCCGAGTACTTATACTCCTTGGACGGCGCCATCAGCTGGCCATCCAGCATTATTTCACGAGAAGTTTCTTGATGAATTATGACATTTATAAAACTCACTATATAATACGTTGCATCAATGTATATCATCTGCAATATTTGAAATTGTATTCCATGCACATAAGTCCAGGTCATTTATAGATTGCAAGAAAAGCAATGGTCCTAATACCGACACCTGGGGGACCCCACTTCATAATTCTATCCAGTCAGATAAAAATTCCTTCACCACTACTCTCTGCCTCCTATTCCTTAGCCAATGTACTGCACAAGTTACCATCATCCCTTTAATATAATGAGCGTCTATTTTCGGATTAGTCTTCTGTGAGATACTTTATTAAATGGCTTTTGAAAGTCCATTGATACAACATGTACTGCAGTACCTTCATCAGTCATCTCTGTTACTTCATCAGAGAACTCAATCAGTTTAGTCAGAAACGAATTACCTTTAAATAATACATGCTGGCTCTCCGTTATTAACCTATGCTTCTCCAAGTGAGAATTAATTTTGTGCTTGACAATGGCCTCTAGTAGTTTTATCCAACCGCCACTGACGTTAGACTGACTGGCCTGTAGTTTCCTGGTTTTTCCCTCTCCGCATTTTTGAACAGGTGTGTGACAGTTACAATCCTCCAGCCCTCTGGCACCACTCCAATATCCATGGAGATTGCAAGCTTGTGGTCAGAGCATCTGTTATCTCTATCCTAGCTTCCCTTAGCAAGCTCGGATTCACCTATCTGGACCGGGTGACTTGTTAACTTTGTGTGGTGCCAACATATTTAGCAGCTCCTTTATATCTTTTTTATCTTATCCAATATCTCTACTCCCCACTCCTCTACTCCGACATTAACATCATTCTCTTCCTTTGTGAAAATAGATGCAAAGTATTCATTCAGTAGCTCAGTCATGCCCTCTGCCTCCACAAGAATATTTCATTATTTGCCCCTAATCGGCCTCACAATTCCTTTAACTATCCTTTCGCTTCTTATACGTATGTAGAAGATTTGGGGGTTCCTTTTACATTACAAGCTAATATTTTAGCATTCTCTCTCTTTGCTCTTATATCCTTTTTCAATTGCCCTCTGCACTCTCTTTAATTTGCCTGGTTATCAATTGTATTCTCTATCTTCCTTTTGTCATAAACCTCAGTTTTCTGTTTTATTTTAATCTCTATTTCCTTTGTCATCCAGGGAGCTCTAGTTTTGGATACCCAATTTTCCCTCTTTATGGGGATATGTTTGTAGTGTGCCCGAAACATCTCCGCCTTCAAGGCCGGTCATTGTCCCTTTACTGTTTTCCTGGACATTTTTTTAATCTACATATGCTAGATCACTTCTCAAATCAGTGAAATTTTAGTTCTCTTCCATTTGATTACTTTCACATTTAATTTTTCTTGTACCATGTTCATAACAAGTTACACATAATTATATTATGATCACTATTACCCAGATGTTCTCACTCTGAATCACACTGCATTGCTCTACTTCGTTACCCAGAACTAGATCCAGTACTGTTTCATTCCTCAGAAATATAACAGCTCATTTTCTGTCCCGTAACTCTAGGCTAATCTATTCAGTGTTTTAACTATCTAACATACCATCCCTTTCAAGAACTGTAATATTATCCTTGATCAATCTGCCAGCCCTCCATTATTTTCCCCTTCCCTATCCATCCTTACTATATTGTAGCCATGAATGTTTAGTTCACATTCCTGCCCATGTTTAAGCCAGTTTTCCATCATGGTGAATTTATTATAAACCCATGTGGCAACTTGCACCTGTAGCTCGTCAACATTATTTGTAGCAGTCCTTGCACTAACACACATGCATTCCAAAACCATGCTAGTCGGCTTTGTTTCTTTCCTCATTTTCTTTTCTTCTCTTAATAAGTTATTGTTTGTTCTGTTGCTGTTTCTATGCACCTGGTCTCTCCTCCGTGCTGCTACATCCTGCTACATTTGGCCCTTTCCCCGGCCAAATTAGTTCAAACCCTCGCCCAGGGCACTAATAAAACTCCCCATGAGGACATTGGTCCCAACCCTGCTCAGGTGCAACCTGTCCTGCCTGTACAGGTCCCCTCTACCCGACAACTGGTCACAATGCCCCAGAAATCTGAAGTCTTCCATCCTGCACCACTTCTCCAGCCACGCATTCACCTGCACTGTCTTCCTGTTTATGTGCTCACTGGCACGTGGCACTGGGAGAATTTCAGAGCAGATCACCTTTGAGGACCTATTCTTTAATAGTTTTCCATCTTCTGAAATTCTGCCTGTTTGACCTCAGCCTTTTTCCTGCCAATGCCATTGTTTCCAATATGGACCACAACTTCTCCTGTTCCCCTTCCCCTCGCACAATGTCCTGCACCCGTTCAATGATATATTTTACCTCGGCACCAGGGAGGCAATACACCATTGGGAACTCATATTTGTGGTTGCAGAAACGCCTGTCTATTCCCCTGATTATCAAATCTCCAAAGCCCCCCAGAGCTACACACTCTTGTGCCCCACTGTGCAGTACAGACTCCCACAGTGCCGCACATTTGCTTCTGACTCCAAGACCCCGCGCTTATTCCACCCGGACTGTTATTCAACACTGAATACCGGTTTGTGAGTGAAAATAGGAGTCTATCAGGGAAACACGGACGTAAATCCCCATGAGAGATGATTTTGGTCTCAGACCAACTTTACTGATCGTTATTACTGATATTATCATTTTATTACATATAAAGAAGAATGAATCCTCTCACTTTCTGATGTGCTGCAGCCCTTTACCCAGCACTAAAGTATTCGGAAAAGGATTGAGTGACTAAACACCAACAATCAGATGGATTCAATCCCAGTTAATGCCTTTCCCAAGAGCGGTTCGTAGCGTAGCGGCGCTCACTTCTTTAAATTGACTTCACCGATTCAGAGAGGAGAATGTGAGATCCATGTACACTCCGAGCCGGGAGATTCCCAAATCGGGCCGGTCACCATTCCCGCTGTCGGTCGGCACCAGCTGGGCGAGAGCTGGACCGATAACCCCATTGGGACAGGCCCGGAGCAGCAACAGGTCACCTCACACAGTAGAGCAGCAGTTGCTTTAAATTATAACATATTGAGGTAATTATATGTAACACATTAATATGAAATCATTCTCCCTTCTGATAAATACCGTGATTGTTAATCACCCGGTAGGATTCCCTTCGTCCCTTACACGCACTAAAGCTGGAGTTTAATATCAGTGATCGGCCCCAGAATGGTTCCAGTGGCTCCCCCCAGTACTGCAGCTATAATGATCTCACTCTGAACAGAGATTCAGTCTTTGGTTTATTCACTTTAACCGCGTCCCCGAGTGTTCCTCGCCCTGGACTATACAGGGGTAGAGAGCCGATCCACGGACAATTCCCCATTAGTTGGCGGCCTATATGACTGGTTCTGGTGAAAAAGGAGACACAGACTAAACTGTCGCTCAGGTCCATTTGTGTTTCCCGATATCACATCTGACACCTTCTGCCTCTAATGTAATATATCGGCTACAGAACAAAACGGGATTTACAACCACAGGATGAATGAAACTCGCTTTCACACAACTGTTCAATCTCCCGAATATAAAGAAAAGCGGAACATGAGCCTCCAAACCCAGTGACTCTTTCCAGTCAATACTAAATGTGATGTGATAATTAGGACAGCTCCACAGAGAAAGGAAACGTAGTGAGGGAGAATAAAACAAGAATTCAGGCACCTCAGAAATTTGGGGAAACAGTGACAGGTAAGGACACCAACAGACTCATTTGGAGCCGGACACTGCAGTGCTGGAGTGTTAGAGACACGGAGCAGAGTGGCAGAGGGGCAACTGAGAGACCAATGTTTCCAGTAAACCAGTGTCAAGAAGAAAACACAGGTCGAGGTAGGGATTCCAAACCCTCTCCCTGACAGACAGACTCTATTGACCTGACTGCAGAGAGTGTCGATGCATTTTGACAGAACAACGTGTTCGGGGCCTCTTGTATCCAAGTGTTCCACTGAAGTTTATCCAGCGGACCGGGGCCGTTTTCCAGTACAGAGCACTGGGCGGGTTCTTCAGGCTACAGGTAATGTCTCTACTGCATTCCCCAGTGTAGTGTATGTACCTTTACGGGGAGAACTACTTTTTTACAGCTCCTGTATACTGTAGTACCGGCAGTGACCACACCTGTATATGAACCCTGAGTAGGGATCTGTACGTTTAGTTTTAGAGTAACCCTCATCCAGTAAATACCTGTTGATTGTTCCTGCAGTCTCGTGTCTAGTTATTGAAGGACACACAACATCAGAAATACACGGATGTAACACTGGCGACGAGGCAGACTCGAACCTACCTGCAACTCTGCATTACCTCCCAGGGATTCGCTCCTGGAGAACAGTGGAAGAAAGTTGAGGCCAGAAGCACGGGCGTGTACCACGAGCAACCGCCCAGTCATCCAGCAGAGATTGAGCATCGCAGGGGAGGCTGTTGAGTGCTGGGCTTGGTTCTCCAGTCACTGTGGTCCAGCAAAACTGGCTGGCAACATGTATGGTGCAGACCGTTCCCGGACAGTGGCGGCTAGAGCTGACCGACGGCACAGAAAAGGCCGAGTAGCGTCGACGGGAGAAGAGAGAGGGTAGAGCGCACAGGGCGCAGCCAGTGTTCAGAAACGAGCGGCATTGACGGGAGAAGAGAGAGGGTAGAGCGCAGAGGGCGCAGCGGTTTTCAGGACTGAATGATGTCGATGGGAGAAGAGAGAGGGTAGAGCGCACAGGGCGCAGCCAGTGTTCAGGACCGAACGGCGTCAATGGGAGAAGAGAGAGAGGCGTGAAGGGGGAACGCGCAGGGCGCAGCCGGTGTTCCAGGGCCGAGCAGCCACAGCGGAGAAGAAGGGAGAGCGTGGGAAAATGCCATTTTGAGCCGCAGCGGAGAAGAAGGGAGAGCGCGGGAAAACACCATTTTGAGCCAGTCTAACCACACCCAGGGATGCCGAAGAGTGGCAGTATCACAGCGTTCGACAATGAAGCCGAAGATTGGACGACATATGTCGAACGCATAGAGGTGTACTGCAAGGCGAATGAAGTGCCAGATGAGAGGAAAGCACTGGTATTGTTGAATTCCATGGGAGCAAAATTATATGGCTTATTGCAAAACCTAATAACCCCAGAGAAGCCAGTGGACAAGGATTTTGGAAACATAGTGTCATTCCTACAGAACCACTTAAAGCCCACACCGCTGCTGATAGCAGAAAGATTTAAGTTTCACAAAAGGAACCAACATAAAGATGAAAGTAATGCTGAGTATTTAACGGAACTGCGCAAGCTATCGAAACACTGCCAGTTTGGAACGGGACTAGCAGATATGTAATGGGACAAATTTGTGTGTGGGCTTCAAAGTGAAGGAACCCAGAAATGGCTTCTATCAGTAAAGGATCTTACGCTGGGCAAGGCTTTCAGCATGGCAGTATCACACGAAGCAGCCGCACGGGGTGCTGCAGAGATACAACGGAGACTGCAAGACTATGGCACAAATGAAATGTCACATGGAACAGTGAAGTGCTATCGCTGCGGCAGAACAACACACAACCACAATGATTGCTGGTTTAAGGACAAAGTGTGCAGAAAGTGTGGAAAAGTAGGACACATAGCAAGAGTCTGCAGGTCGGGAAAGAAAACCAGCAGCAAGAAATCTCCACAGGAGAAGTACAAGAAGGTACATAAGGTGACGGAGAGTAGTTCAGACGAACAGAAAAGTGATACAGACTCTGGAAGCAAGGAGCTGGGTTGCCTGAAACTACACAAGGTGATCCAAACAGAGGATCATCAAACTATCTGGGTCACGCTCAAGATAGCTGGAGTCCAAGTGAAAATGGAATTAGACACAGGATCAGCCCTAACAGTCATAAACCGAAGGGACTACAAGCAGCTATTCTCACATATACCCTTGAGAGATACAAAGATTGTCTTGAAGATGTACACGGGGCAAAAAGTCTACCCCAAAGAAAAAATAAGGGTGAACGTTGTATATATCGGTAAGGAAACACCAAAAATGGAACTATATGTATTGCCAGACGGAGGACCACCACTACTCGGACGTGAATGGATCTGGAAGTTACAGCTAGATTGGCATTCCATACAAGCACTGACTGTAGATGCCAAAAAGGAAGATGACGCCACACCTGGACGACTGTCAAAAATGCTAACTGATGCACAAGAAGTGTTCCAGGAGGGACTTGGAACACTAAAAGGCATAACAGCGACGATCAAAATAGAGGAAAATGCAAGCCCAAAGTTTTTTAAGGCCTTATGCGATCCGCCCAGCCGTCGAAGCAGAGCTGGAAGGTTTGGAACGTTCAGGAGTACTGTCCAAATGGACTGGAGTGAGTGGGCCACACCCATCATTCCTGTAATGAAGAGGTCGTTGAGTAATACGCCTGGGGAACCAAAGAAAGTTCGCATCTGTGGGGAATTTAAGGTGACAGTGAACCCAGTCCTTCACACGGTACAATATCCGCTTCCGCGGATTGAAGATATTTTCGCCTCGCTATCTGGAGGGAAATGCTTCGCTAAGATTGATCTGACCCAGGCGTACCTGCAAATGGAGGTAGAAGAAGCCTCGAAACAGTACCTCATGATCAACACTCATAAAGGTCTCTACCAATACAACCGGATGGTGTTCGGGGTAGCATCAGCTCCGCCTATTTGGCAAAGGGCAATTGATCAAGTCCTGCAAGGGATTCCAGGGACCCAGTGTTATTTGGACGACATCCTGGTCACGGGCAAAAATGACAGTGCTCACCTTGCCAACCTGGAGCATGTGCTCACTAGATTGAAGGAATATGGGCTCCGAGCAAATCGCCACAAATGCGAGTTTTTCCAGAAGCAGATCTCGTATTGTGGCCATGTTATTGATGAAGAGGGGTTACATAAGTTCCCTGAAAATATTGAGGCAGTAGTCAAGGCTCCAGCAACGGAAAACGTGTCACAACTGAGGTCGTTCCTCGGGCTGGTGAACTACTACCATAAGTTCTTGCCGAATTTGTCTGCAGTACTACACCCACTGAACACGCTACTGCAAACGGGGGTACCATGGAAGTGGAATGACGAATGTAAACGAGCTTTCCAGAAGTGCAAAGAATTGATCACATCAAAAGAGGTGTTGGCTCATTTCAACCCAGCACTACCCATTCGGTTGGCGTGTGATGCATCACCTTATGGCATTGGAGCGGTGCTGTCGCACAAGTTCCCGGATGGCTCGGAGAGGCCGGTAGCCTTTGCGTCTTGGTCACTAACCTCAGCCGAGCGTAACTATGCCCAGATTGACAGGGAGGCCCTCAGCCTAGTGTGGGGAGTGAAAAAGTTCAACCACTATCTGCACGGGCAGAAGTTCACCTTGCTGACGGACCACCAACCACTTGTCTCCATCTTTAATCCAAAGAAGGGCGTTCCGGTGATGACTGCGCAATGGCTACAAAGATGGTCACTTTTTCTAGGGGTGAACCAATATGAAATCGAGTATAAGGGCACGAAACAGCATGGAAACGCTGATGGGCTATCATGCCTGCCACTGCCTACTGTGGAGGAAGCACCAGCAGTGGACACTGTCGAAATATTTCATTCGACTATAATTGAATGCTTGCCAGTAACTAACGCTGATATAGAGAAGGAGACCCGAAATGACCCTCCACTGTCTCGGGTATATTACTTGAATGTGAAGGGATGGCCAACACATGGTGGCTCACTGTTGCCAGCATTCTCAACCAGAGGAGAACAGCTGTCAGTATGCCAGGGGACCTTGATGTGTGGATCCCGAGTGGTAATTCCACCCAAGTTAAGGGAGAGAGAGCTCAATGAGCTTCACGAAGGCCATCTGGGAGGGGTGAAAATGAAAAGCCTTGCTAGGGCTTATGTGTGGTGGCCGGGGATCGATCAGCAAATCGAGGACCTGACAAAGAGCCGCTCAGGATGCCAGAAGTTCCAAAATGCACCACCACATGCCCCTCTACACCCATGGGAGTGGCCCTCATCTCCATGGCAACGGGTGCATATTGATTTTGCTGGTCCATTCATGGTCTCAATGTTTCTAATAGCCGTGGATGCGCACTCGAAATGGCCTGAGGTGATCAAAATGTCGTCCACCACCACGGAGAAAACTATTGCAGTCCTGCGGACCATATTTGCCAGGAACAGCTTGCCAGAGCAGATTTGCTCTGATAACGGACCACAGTTTGTGTCCGAAGAGTTTCGAAGATTCATGAAAAGGAATGGGTTAAGGCATTACACATCCGCCCTGTATCATCCAGCCACAAATGGATTGGCTGAGAGGTTCGTACAAACCTTTAAGAAAGCAGTAAGGGCCATGTGCGATGACGACATTCCACTGCAGCATAAGGTGGACAATTTCCTGTTACCATAGAGCATATATACCAGAAACGCTGTTTACAGAGGTCACGGACCATCATCAAAGACCCTACCCACCCCAGCCTCAGTCTGTTCGCCCTCCTGCCATCTGGGAGGCGCTACAGATGCATTCGCACCCAAATGATCAGATTTAGGAACAGCTTCTTTCCCAGGGCTGTCATCCTATTGAACTCCACAAATAAACTCTAAAGCCTGCAGATCTGCCAATGCACTTTATTATGGTTATGTTTATGTTATTGTATTACAAGCCAAATGAATGTTGAATGTTTAAATTTCTTAATCTAAATGTACACTCTCGGGAGCCACGAGCCTACATTTCGTGGTACTGCACTTGTGCACTAACAATGACAATAAAGTTGATTATTATTATTATAAATGCGACACATGCAGTCACCAACCAGACCCCGGCCATGATGTTCTTTAACCGAAGGTAAGAGATCTCGTCTGGATATGCTCAGACCAAATGTACACAGTGGATGTTGGGGAGAACATTGTGAGATGCCATGTCGACCAGATCCTAGAGTCACAGGAATGAGTCAACCCCATGTCTCGCGCACCTGGTGATGAACCCGACATACAGGTAGCATCTACCCCAGAAACAGTGGCATCGGAAGCTGATGGATCAACTGACGACAAGGGGCCTCCGCACCAAGAACAAAACACTCAGGAAAGGCGCTATCCAGAAAGGATCAGGACGCCACCCGAAAGACTGAATTTATAAGTGGACTATTTTCAGTTAATGTGCATGTTAAAAGTGTTAATTGTTAAATGAATGTTAGGGTACTGTCAATCTAAAAGGGGAGGAATTGTAGTGTATGTACCTTTAAGGGGAGAAGTACTTTTTTACAGCTCCTGTATACTGTAGTACCGGCAGTGACCACACCTGTATATAAACCCTGAGTAGGGATCTGTACGTTTAGATTTAGAGTAACCCTCATCCAGTAAATACCTGTTGATTGTTCCTGCAGTCTCGTGTCCAGTTTTTGAAGGACACACAACATCAAAAATACACGGATCTAACACCCAGAGTCTCAGAGATTCCCATTTAGATGTAAGACGGGACAACTGCCTTCAGCGCAGTGGATGATGTGACACACGGCCGCTGGCAGGGTGTCATTCTTCTTGATGTTGCAGAAGATTAAATCCAGCACCATTTACCTTCCTCGCGCACCACCAACTACGGAATTGAAAATACATAGCCCCATGTTCGCGGGTTTAATAGAAAAGTTCCCATCTTGGGATTGATTGCCCCCACGGTTGCTATGTGACAGTCTGCCAGTGCTCTTACCCTGAGTCCTGCCTCCGTGAAACGGATTCCCTTTTTGCCCGAAAGCCGCATCGTAACTTGGTCGTGGATCTTGTACATGGAGCAGAGGGACTGCTTCTACTGCATGTCTAGGAGGTCAGAACAATGAAGTAGAACATGCAGCCTACCAGTATGATTCCGCTACTTTCCAGCTGCACTCTCTTATCCCATTCGCTCTGCCCAGCAAAGTTTATTTTTCACATCAACTCTTTAATGTCGGTGTGTGTCTGCCATATGCCATTAAATGAGCGTGAAGAGAAAGCACATGAAATGGCTGTCCCAGTCTTTCTGCTTCTTTTACCTTTCCTGGAAATCGGTCTCTCCCGGTTATGCTGCTCTGTCCTGATCTTATTAAACCCTCCTGCAACTTTACCTCCCTTATCACCCTGCCTGCTCGAGGTTCTCTGTTTCTGTGTTTCTATTGTCTTGTGGGCTCTCTCTCTCTCATCAGTCCTTTATTTGGTGTACTGATTGACAACCACTCTAGTGTATTTTTTCACTGGCATCCTATCTATCTATCTATCTATCTATCTATCTATCTATCTATCTATCTATCTATCTATCTATCTATCTATCTATCTATCTATCTATCTATCTATCTATCTTTCTATCTATCTATCTATCTATCTATCTATCTATCTATCTATCTATCTATTTATCTATCTATCTATCTATCTATCTATCTCTCTATTATTCTATGTCTCTATCTCTCTATCTATCTATCTCTCTATCTATTCATTACTCTGATTAGGCTATAGGTTTCTCACGTGCTCTAGTTCATTGGTTTCAATCTCCTCTCTCTGTTTCTATATCTCTCTTTTCTCTCTGTCTCTCTCACTCTCTCTGGCTCTCTCTCTGCATTTTATCATTTTTCTCTCTCTATGTCTCTTTCTGTATAACGTTCTCTCCATCCCATTGATTCTTGTACAGGATCGCCTCATGCTTTAGTTAATTGCGTTCACTCTCATCTCTGTCTGTGTCTCTGTCTGCATTTCTCTCTCGGCCTGTGTCTCTCTATATCTATCCATCTCTGTCTGCCTGTCTCTCTCTGTCTCTCCATCCCTCTGATAAAAGTACAATGTCACTACCTGCTCTAGATCAAAGCTTTCATTCGCCTCTCTGTCAATCTCCAGTCCCACTCACTCCCACCGCTCACTGTTTCTCACATATTCTCTGTTCTACCCTCGAACGGTGGAACTGCAGCTCTGGGAAGTTCAGGCACCAATAGTTAAACCAATATGTTTAAATAGCTTCATGTTTATCTAAATACTCTTATGTGAGTATCACCGATGGGCCGATGGAATCACTGCAATAGTGAGAAATGATGTTGGGTCAAAGGATCAGGATAATGAAACGGTTTGGGTGGTGATAAGAAATCATAAGTGGAAAAAGTCACTAGTGGGCATAGTCTATAGGCCTCCTAACAGTTGCAACTCTGTTGGTCGGAGTATAAATCAGGAAATAGTTGGGGCTTGTAATAAGGGAACAGCTATAATCATGGGAGATTTTAACTTTCATATTGACTGGACAAATCAAATTGGGCAGGGCAGCCTTGAGGAAGAGTTCATAGAGTGCATTAGGGACGGGTTCCTTGAGCAGTATTTTACTGAACCAACCAGGGGCAGGCAATCTTAGATCTGGTCCTGTGTAATGAGCCAGGATTAATAAGAAATGTCCTAGTAAAGGATCCCCTTGGAATGAGTGACCATAACATGGTTGAATTCCAAATTCAGTTGGAGGGTGAGAGAGTTGGATCTCAAACCAGCATACTAAGCTTAAATAAAGGAGACTAAGAAGGTATGAGAGCAGAGTTGACTAAGTTGGACTGGGAAAATAGACTAAGGTGTAAGACGGTACATGAGCAGTGATGTATATTCAAGGAGATATTTCACAACTTTCAGGAAAAATATATTCCACTGAGGAAAATGGGGTGTTAAAAAAAATGACAGCCATCCGTGGCTTAGTAAAGTAATAAAGGATAGTATCCGACTGAAAACAAGGGCATATAAAGTAGCCAAATCTAGTGGGAGGATAGAAGATTGGGAAGCATTTAAACGCCAGCAAAGAATAGCTAAAAGATTAATTAAGAAAGGAAAGATAGATTATGGAAGAAAACTAGCAAAAAATATAAAAGCAGATAGCAAGAATTTCTACAGGTATATAAAAAGTAAAAGAGTGGCTAAAGTGAATGTTGGTCCCTTAGAGGATGAGACTGGGAAATTAGTGGTGGGGAACATGGAGATGGCAGAAATGCTGAACAAATATTTTGTATCAGTCTTTACAGTAGAGGACACTAAAAATATCCCAACACTGCACAAACAGGGGGCTAAAAGTGGTAGGAGCTAAACATGATTAAAATCACGAAGGAGATGGTACTCGGTAAGATAATGGGACTTAAGGCAGATTAGTCCCAGGACCTGATCTTACATCCTAGGGTCCTGAGAGAAGTAACGATAGGGATTGCGGATGCATTGGTGGTAATTTTCCAAAACTCCCTGGATTCAGGAAAGGTCCCAGCAAATTGGAAAACTGCTAATGTAACGCCCCTGTTTAAAAAGGGAGGCAGATAAAAGGCTGGAATCTATAGACCCATTAGCCTAACATCTGTGGTTGGTAAAATGTTGGAGTCCATTATTAAGGAAGCAATAACAGGGCATTTGGATAAGCTTAATTTAATCGGACAGAGTCAGCATGGTTTTATGAAGGGGAAGTTATGTTTGACAAATTTGCTCAAATTCTTTGAGGACGTAACAAACAGGATGGGTAAAGGGGAACCAGTGGATGTGGTGTATTTGAACTTCCAAAAGGCATTTGACAAGGTGCCACACAAAAGATTACTGCACAAGATAAAAAATCACGGGATTGGGGGTAATATACTGGCATGGGTGGATGATTGGCTATCTAACAGAAAACAGGGAGTTGGGATTAATGGTTCATTCTCGGGTTGGCAATCAGTGACAAGTGGTGTTCCGCAGGGGTCAGTGCTGGGACACCAACTCTTTACAATCTATACTAACGATTTGGAGGAGGGGACCAGGTGCAACATATCCAAGTTTGCCGACGATACAAAGATGGGAGGGAAAGCAGTGAGTGAGGAGGACATAAAAAGCCCGCAAAAGGACATAGACAGGCTAAGTGAGTGGGCACAAATTTGGCAGATGGAATATAATGTTGCAAAGTGTGAGGTTTTGCACTTTGGCAGAAAAAATCAAAGAGCAATTTATTATCTAAATGGAGAGAAACTGCAAAGTGCTACAGTACAAAGGGATCTGGGGGTCCTGGTGCATGAAACATAGAAGGTTAGTATGCAGGTACAGCAGGTGCTCAGGAAGGCCAATGGATTCTTGGCTTTTATTGCAAGGGGGAAGGAGTATAAAAGCAGGGATGTGTTGCTTCAGTTATACAGGGTACTGGTGAGGCCACACCTGGAATATTGCGTACAGTTTTGGTTTCCATATTTAAGAAAAGATATACTTGCTCTCGAGGCAGTTCAGAGAAGGTTTACTCGGTTGATTCCGGAGATGAGGGGGTTGACTTATGAGGAAAGGTTGAGTAGGTTGGGCCTCTACTCATTGGAATTCAGAAGAATGAGAGGCGATCTTATCGAAACATACAAGATTATGAGGGGGCTTGATTGGGTGGATGCGGGGAGGATGTTTCCACTGATGGGTGAGACTAGAACTAGGGGGCATAATCTTAGAATAAGGGGCTGCCGTTTCAAAACTGAGATGATGAGAAACTTCGTCACTCAGAGGGTAGTAAATCTATGGAATTTGCTGCCTCAGAGAGCTGTGGAAGCTGCGACATTAAATAAATTTAAAACGGAGATAGACAGTTTCCTAGCTGATAAGGGAATTAGGGGTTACAGGGAGCAGGCAGGGAAGTGGACGTGAGTCTAGGCTCAGATCAGCCATGATCCTATTGAATGGCGGAGCAGGCCCGAGGGGCCGTATGTCCTACTCCTGCTCCTACTTCTTATGTTCTTATGTTCTTATGTTCTACTCAGATATTGTTTTGGGAAAACATATGGTCGATTCGAATTGTTTAATTCTGGCTAAATAATTTCATTATTTTTTTTCTTAGTTAATATATACCCACAACATATAATGCTGGTTCATTACATCTATTTCTCCATACAATAGGCGAGTACTGAAATGTCTAAAGCAAAATACTGCGGATGCTGGAAATCCGGAATAACAACAGAAAATGCTGCAAAAACTCAGCAGGCCAGGCAACATCCGTGGAGAGAGAAATAGAGTCAACGTTTCAGGGGGAAATCCTTCGTCCTGACGAAGTGTTTCGACCTGAAACATTGACTCTATTTCTCTCTCCACGGATATTGCCTGACCTGCTGAGTTTTTCCAGCATTTTCTGTTGTTATTACTGAAATGTCTATATTTCCTGTTGTTTTGAAATGACTGAGAGGTGTATGACTGTGAATGTGGTTCCCAACAGGGAGTCCTCTGGTGTCCGCTCATTTATTAAAGGGTTATGAAAAATACTTGTATAAGTATCTATTCTGGGAACAGGTCCTGTAGAATCGCATCATTAGATTTAGTTATTCTTCTGTGTCTAATGTGGCCCGCTGATTATCTGGGCCTATCTATCTGAAATCTAACTGTGGGTCTTGTCATTTAATACAGTCTGAATCCACCACCTCAGGTCACGAATGTATTGCGATCGTGTTTCATCTTCAGTTTAGGCAAACAGAATTAGACTATTGACCTTGAACAATAAATTTAATAAAGCAACAATTATACAGGGCCTATAACATAGTAAAATGTCCCATGGCGCTTCACAGGAGCGATAACAAGCAAAAATTAACACCGAGCCACATAAGGAAATATTGGCCTGGAAATTGCGGTCGGAGGCTTGCTGCCGCCTACACCTGCAAACCGCAAGAAAACTCCGTACTTACCTGATGGGTCCGGAGCTTCTGACTCTTGCGGTCCTGAGTCGGCAGGGCTGCACCTGCGTAAAGGTCCATGGATCCCAGGGGAGCAGGTGGTTCGCAAACGTCCCTCGGATCAATTAGCCAGGCCAACCAGTGACAAAGTTTGGATTCTGATTGTCCTTAATTGGATCCATTTAAGGACGGAATCCCCATAAGCAGAATAGCAATCAATTAATAAATACAATTTCACAACACTGAAATTAAAAAAAAATCAGAAGTTCCAAGTTAATTAAAATACCCTATAATTAACCATTTTAAAATAGATTTAATTTTTAAAAAATAAATTCAAACATTTTCAAACGGGACAAAAATAACCTGAACTAATTTTAAAAGTAAGTGAAAGTTTAAATCATTAAAAAATTGTTTTAACATTTATTTAAATGCTCATGCTGGTAAAAGAAGGACTTATGCCTACTTTTGCCAGGTGTAAGGATTTGGTGGGTATTCACTCTGCAGTAGTTGTGCAAATCGCCCAAATCTGCACCACCGAATGTGAATTTGTAGTGGCTGGTTATGATCTGTCAAGAAGAAACTTGACAGATCACAAGTTCTGGGTTATTACGCATCAGTACCTCTCCATGTTGAACACCACATGGAAGAAGCACTGAGAGTAACAAGCGCACAGAACATACTCTGGGTGGGCGACTTCAATGTCCATCACCATGAGTGGCTCGGTAGCACCACTACTGACCGAGCTTCCCGACTCCTGAAGGATATCGTTGCCAGTAAGCGCCTGTGACAGGTAGTGAGAGGGCCAATACGAGGGCAAAACCCACCTGACCCCGTCCTCAGCAATCTCTCTGTTGCAGATGCATCTGTCCATGACAGTATTGGTAACATTGACAACCACAGTCATTGTGGACATGAAGTCCCGTATTCACACTAAGGACACCCTCCATCGTTTTGTATGACACTCCCACCATGCTAAAAGGAATAGATTCAGAACAGACCTAGCAGCTCAAAACTGGGCATCCATGAGACGCTGTGGACCTTCAGCAGCAGCACGATTGTATTCCACCAAAATCAGTAACATCATGGCCTGGCATATTCCTCATGTTAACATTACCACCAAGCCAGGGGACCAAGCTTGGTTCAATGAGGAGTGTCGAAGTGCATGCCAGGAGCAGCACCAGCCGTACCGAAAAAAGGGTGCCAACCTGGGGAAGCTGCAACACAGGACTACATGCATGCTAAAAAGTGTAACAGCAAGCTACAGAAAGGGCTAAGCGATCCCAAAATCAACGGATCAGATCAAAGCTCGGCAGTCCTGCCACATCCAGTGGTGTACCATTAAACAACTAAAGGGAGGTGGAGATTCCATGAATATCCCCATCCTCAATGATGGTGGAGCCCAGCACGTGAGTGCAAATGACAAAGCTGAAGTGTTTGCAACAATCTTCAGCCAGAAGTGCTGAGTGGATGATTCATATCGTCCTCCTCCTGAGCTCCCCACCATCACAGACGACAGTCTTCAACCAATTCAATTCACTCCACGTGATATCAAGAAATGGCTGAGCTCACTGGATACAACAAAAGCTATGGGCGCCGACCACCTCCCAGCTCTCATGCTGAAGACTTGTGTTGCAGATCTTTCCGCATCTGTAGCCAAGCTGTTCCAGTACAGCTAAAACACTGGCATCTATCTGACAATGTGGAAAATTGCCCAGGTATATCCTGTCCATTAAAAGCAGGGCAAATCCAATCCAGCAAACTATTGCACCATCAGTCTGCTCGTAATCATCAGCAATGTGATGGAAGGTGACATCAACAGTGTAAACATGCGGCACTTACTCACCAAATACCTGCCCGCTGATGCCCACTTTGTGTTCCGCCAAGACCACTCGGCTACAGACCTCATCACAGCATTGGTCCAAACATGGACAAAGCAGCTGAATTCCAGAGGTGAGGTGAGAGTGACTGCCCTTGACATCAAGGCAGCATTTGACCGAGTGTGACATCAAGGGGCCCTAGTAAAACTGAAGTCAATGGGAATCGGGGGACATCTTTCCATTGGTTGGAATCATACCTAGCACAAAGGAAGGTGGATGTGGTGGTTGAAGGTCAATCATCACAGCCCCAGGACTTCGCTGGATGAGTTCCTCGGGACAGTGTCCTGGGCACAACCATCTTCAACTGTTTCATCAATGACCTTCCCTCCAACATAAGGGCCCAGTAATTCCTCTCTGAACGCGTGAGTACGGTCGGGGTACTCACGCATCTGGCCGGAGGAAATGCCCGTGTTCAGCATGCACAGTGCATGCGGGGAAAACCGGCATTTCCAGTCCTCTGAACGAAGGGGTTCAGAGGCACAGCGCGTGCGACTGCACAGGCAGCGCGTGCGCAGTGCACTTCGTCGATTTCATTCATGGATTCAGTGAGGGTAAGTCCTGACAACTTACACATGAAAAAAGCAGGAGTAAAGCTATCGAGAAGCTGCGGAGGAAGAAGTCTGTCATCGTGGAGCTTCTGAAAGTCTTCAATTTCTGTTTGGGAAAGGGAGGAAAGTTATTTTAAGAAAGGCTGAGGTAAGTTTAAAATTTTTTTTTGTTTAAAACGGGTTTTCAGTACTGCAGTTAGAAGGAGCAACTGTGGCTGTGGCCAAGGCCTCATTGAATTTATTTTCATAAAATGTGAAATTTAATGTTTTAAAAATAATAAAATGCTTACAAAATGAAATTGTCATCAGTAATATTTAGTAAGTATGTATGTATGATTGTATGTATGTCTGTATATTTTCCATTTAGGATGTGCATTTATGTATGTATTCCTTTCAGTACGTGGATGAATGTATTTATGTTATAATGAATTTCTGCAATTTAGAAAAAGATGTAGGCCTGTGATATTCATCAGGCGGGAAGGATGTGTTTGCAAGCCGTTAAAGCATGCTTCCTGTCATAGGCCGAATTGATGTTATAGGCACTCAGTTTATTAAAATAAGTGTAACAACTATTTCCATTTACTCTGTACAGGCACGTCTGTGTGAGGAGTAGTCCTGTGAGCGAGGAACATGCCCTGTTGTAGAAATTTTGCCGTGATGCTATTTGTGTATTTGCTTCAAAGAAATAGGAATGCCAGGGAGCAACGTAGAAGATTGAGGAACCACGAACGTCTCCTGATCAGAAGGAACAACTACCCACCCCACAGAGTTTACAGGGAGAGGCGATCATTTGAAATGCTGTCTGAGGAGTTGCGTATCAGGCGGCTGTGCTTCAGTAAAGAGGCAATTGGACGACTATGTGACATGTTGAAGGCAGACTTGGAGCCACGCTCGAAGACCCGCACTGCCTTGTCAGTGAACATGAAGGTAACGACAGCATTGAACTTCTTTGCAAGTGGATCATTTCAAGCAGGCACCGGTGACATAACCAACATCTCTAAGAATGCTGCGAGGGTCTGCATTCACCAGGTCACAGCAGCCATTTGCCGTAGGATTTCTGATTTCATTATGTATGACTTGTCCGCTCGTCATCAGAAGGAGATGGCCTTTGCATTTCATCGCATTGCTAGATTCCCCAAAGTGATTGGGGCCGTCGATGGAACACATATTGCATTGAAGGCACCCAAGGATGCACCTGTGACATTCATTAACAGGAAGGGGTATCATTCATTGAATGTAATGATATTATGTGATGCACACCTGAGGATCCTAAACGTTAATTCAGGACACCGGGGAAGTAATCATGACTCCTTCATCCTCCGTAACTCTAAATTGTATGATTCTCTCAGCAAATTGCCTGCAGGATCCGCATGGATATTGGGCGACAAGTCTACCCGCTAAAACCATGGCTGATGACCCCCTACCGCAATACCATTAATGAGTCTCAGGACAGATACAACCATGCACACGTGTCTACACGTCAAGTGGTGGAGAGGACAATAGGAGTTCTGAAATCACGCTTCCGGTGCCTGGATAGGTCAGGGGGGACCTTGCAGTACTCTCACCAGAAAGTGGCAAGGATTGTGCTGGCCTGTTGTGCTTTGCACAACCTTGCCCTGCAGGAAGGACCGACCCTTAACAATGAGGAACAGCTGCCTGTTGAAGTGGAGGATGAAGACTATGGCATTGTGCATGTTGCCAGGGCTCATGGGGAGGAGCCAAGTGCCGCCGAATATAAGGCTGCTTGCGAATTGCTGGTAGCCAACACCTTCACGCGGTAGTTACGCCCTCTACCTAACCCTCCCCCCGCAAGGCAAAGACAGAAACAGACACATATTGAAGCGAAACAGTGACCGTTTATTGCATAATCAAACACTTTTCAGATTCAGTTTCAATGTTTAAAGTGAATAACTTGTAAATTTTAAGTAACAGTTACGAACTTTAAAAATTTTTATGGACAGGAACAGTGAGGAAGTGTTATTGGAAAGGGTTCCTCTTCACTTGTCTTTCTTTCATCGTTCAAGGATGTTAATGACCTACTTTATGCAATTTTAAAATGTTAACGTTAACAGTTTTGAAATCACTTTGTAAACAGGTTTAACTAATTTGTGTTTGATTCTTAGTGAAATTAAAAAAATTAAGATGCTAACTACCTCTTAACGTTTTGAAACATGTGCAAAATGGTGACTGTTAGAAAAGATAGTGTAAACATTTTACAGTAATTTTTACTTTCTTACTGCAATACAGACATTCAAAGTGCAAACTAGCTATTTTACAATTTTGTAACATTTGTTGTAAAAGTTTTTGAAGTTAAATAAAATTTTAAATTCTTTCAACATTGATTATTGGGTGTACTGCTGAAACGATAAGGTTACCTATCCTTTCCTTCATAAATAAACACTTGAATTTAAATATGTAAGAAAATATTTAACATTTAAATAAAGTGAAAAATATAACTATTTAACGATTTGCCAATTGGCCTGTGTGACTGAGGGTTGAAGGTGGCGGAGTGAGCTGACAGTGACACTCTAACGTTTCCTGCGCCTTTTCACTACCCGTGACTGGAGCCCTCCAGATCTATTTGCAAGGGCCCTGTCAGATTGTTCCTGCTCTTCAGCAGCGGCTTGAGGAAAGGGTTGTTGCTGAGGCAATTCTACGCTGCCCTGCATCATGACTGGCGCAGCTGCTGGCTCCTGGGACCAAAGTGGCACTGCACTGTGACCTGGGGAGGGCATTTGTGCTGGAGTCAGCGTTATGCCAGTAGTGATAGATACAAGCGAATTAAGTAGTGCAATCATAGTTTCATTAAGCTTCACCAACTGCGATGATATCTGATTAAGAGAGTTATCATTAAGCATCACCAACTGCGATGATATCTGATTAAGAGAATTAGCATTAAGCATCACCAACTGCGACGATATCTGATTAAGATAATTATCATTAAGCACCACAAACTGCGATGATATCTGATTTAGTGTAATGCCAATATTCTCCATTCCCTGCCTGATAGAGTCTCTAGCGTCTACTTCCTTCTCAGTGAGCGAGCTCAGCAATTGCCTGAATCCTGCAATATCTTGCTGCTCATCTTATAGGTGCTGCTGTACCTCTGCTCCTCCCGCCTGCACTGAAGTGTCAATATGGTGTCTGCCTGTGGAGCTACAGTCATCAGTGACTAGCACAGAGCCACAAGGGCCAGGAGATGGTGAGATAGTGGCCAGCGACACAGGGTCTATACACTCCTGCTGCACTTGCTGACATAGGACAGGTTGCTCCTGTTCCTCAGCCACCTCAGCCACCTCAGTAACTGCTGCCATTGCATCAGAAAAACCTTCCCCAATGTCCTCTGTGGCTGCTGACTCCACACACTGCTCATCCCGTGTGTGAGAGGTACTCTGTCCAGCTGTGGGAAGGAAGCAGAAAACATTTGCTAAGGTAAAGCACGATGTGCCACATCACAGATATTCAGCACACACCTAACCTTCTTTAACATATAGCTGGCCAGGCCAACTCACATTGAGGGTCAGCAATGTCTGTTTCAGAATCATCCGCGGGGCGATTGCTAGCAAATTCGTACATCTGCTGGACCCGTTCCTCATGTTCGGTCAAAACCCTCAGCATGGCAACACCACCGCCTGTGAGTGTGCGTTCCCTGGAGTTGTGAGCACTTTTACTCTGAAATTACACCAGAAATAAGAGAATCACATAGCTGCATTTCTGACATGGGCAGCGAAGGCTTTGAAGACTGGGTGGGGTGTTTCTTTACATCTTTGATTGAAGTTTTACAGCTCCAAGCAATGGAATCAAGATAAGAGAACAGTAGGTATCCCTGAGCTGGCCCCAAAGCCATAAAGTTTTATTGCTACCTCAGGTGACTTTACCAAGAAGTAAATTGACTGCAGTAAATGCATTGAGAAAGCCTTTTGAAATCTGGCTAACTTAAATTCTAAGCAATGTTACAGTACACTTTAGTAATAACTGTACAAACCCTGACAGATCGCAGCAAGTCACTGAATTTCTTGCGACATTGTTCCGCTGTACGTGGAATGGTGGAGGTCGTGCTAACAGCTTGTGCAACTTCCGACCATGCTGCCATCTGACCTTTTCGCAGAGCTCTCGACTGCTCATTCCCCATGATGCACAGACGCCTCGCCTCCACCTCATTGAGGAGATTGCTGAGGTCATCATCAGTGAAGTTCTGAGTTCTTTTAATCACGTGAAATGTGCTCATTCCAGCCATTTCACTTTGCTAATTAACTGAAAAGAATTAATAGAATGTTTTCAAGGTTTTAAAAAATGCTTAAATAGCTTCAATTCTCTTTAAAACTATCTAAGAGACATCAAAATCATTTCAACGTTTTTAAAATGTTATAAAAGTTCACAAAACATTCATAAAATAGCAGATAACTTACTTTCCCTGCAGCTGTGTAAGTACAAAGTCCTCTGCAGCTGCTTGGAAAGATTGGGGGCGTGTCCTGTTACAATGAGACCTTAAGGGGCATGTCTCACTTGCACAGTGTGCTTCAGGCTTCGCACTGGCTGCACTCCTGGGCGGCGTGATGTCAGACGCTGCCCGGGAGTCAACATTTTAAAACAGCAACTCCAGGCATCCCTGAAGCTCAACGGCTGGCGCATCGGGTAAGTGCATATCGGGGGCTTGCATGCGCGGCAAGCCCCTGACCCGAATTTCTGGGCCATTGTCCGAAATGGAGATGTTCACTGATGACTGCAGTGTTCAGTGCCATTCACAACTCCTCAGATAATGAAGCAGTCCATGCCTGCATGCAACAAGACCTGGAAGACGTTCAGGCTTGGGCTGATAAGTGGCAGGTAACATTCAGCTACACAAGTGCCGGGCAATGACTATCTCAACCAAGCGAGAGTCTAACCATAGCCCCTTGTCTTTCAATGGCATTACAATTGCCGAATCTCCCATCATCAGCATCCTAGGGGTCACCATTGACCAGAAACTTAACTGGACCAGCCACATCAATATTGTGGCAACAAGAGCTGGTCAGAGGCTAGGTATTCTGCGGCGAGTGTCTCACCTCCTGACTCCCGAATGTCTTTCCACCATCAGAAGGCTCAATTAAAGCGTGTGATGGAATACTCTCCACTTGTCTGGACGTATGCAGCACCAAAATCGCGGAAGAAACTCGACATCATCCAGGACAAAGCAGCCCGTTTGATTGGCACCCTGTCCACCACCTTAAACATTCACTCCCTGCACCACCAGCAAACCGCGGCTGCTGTATATACCATCTACAAGATGCACTGCAGCAACTCATCAAGTCTTCTTCGGCAGCACCTCCCAAACCCGTGACCTCTTCCACCTAGAAGGAGAAGGGGAGCAGGCGCATGGGAGCACCACCACCTCCAAGATCCCCTCAGAGTCACACACCATTCTGAATTAGAAGTATATTGCCGATCCTTCATTGTTACTGTGTCATAATCCTGGAACTCCCTACCTAACAGCACTCTAGGAGTACCTTCACCACACGGAATGTAGCGGTTCAAGTATTCGGCTCACCACCACCTTCTGAAGGGCAGTTAGGGATGGGCAATAGACGCTGGCCTTGCCAGCAATGCCTACATCCCATAAACGAATAATAAAAAAGTGCTTTAGGAAGGGAATTCCAGAGCTTAGGCCCTTGGCATCTGAAAATCCTTTAATTACCAAGAGCTGCAGCAACGGTCGTTGAGTCGAGTATTGATGGGAAATGGGTCTGTTTTTGTTGAGTGGTGAAATTCTATAGCAATCTGGTGTGTCTGACTAAATATTTCATTTCTTACCTGATTTCAGTAGAATTAAAATCAGCTGGGTTCTGGACAGGGCGTGCAATCCGCCCATCAGATTAATACCCAGAGGGTGAGGATGAAATTTCACCAGAAATGTACTGGACAGACACTATATAGATAGACGGACACAGGGATCAGGCAGAAATCTCACGTGAAATGTAACAGGCATTGTAAGGCAAAGGGGATTATTCTACTCCAGCCCCAAGGGGGGTTTAGAAAGGAGAGGGAACTTTCTCATTGGCAATATCGCAAAAAGAACACTATTCCATCTTTTATTATATTCGCTTAACTTCATCCTTTTAATACAAATGCATAGTTCTGCAGATTCTGGAAAGCTGAAATAAAAACAGAAAATGATGGAAACACTCAGCAGGCCATAGAATCATAGACATTTACAGCACAGAAGGAGGCCATTCGGCCCATCTTCTCTGTGGTGTCCGACAAAGAGCTATCCAGCCTAATCCACTTTCCAAAACTTGGTCCGTAGCCGTGTAGGTTATGGCACTTCAAGTGCATATCCAAGCACTTTTTAAATGTGATGATGATTTCGGCCTCTGGAACCCATGGGCCCCGACAACATCACGGCTCCCGTGCTGCAGAATTGTGCTACAGAACTAGCTGCAACTCTAGCCAAGCTGTTCCAGTACAGCTAGAACACTGGCATATATCCGACACTGTGGAAAACTGCCCAGTTATGTCCTGTCTGCAAAAAACAGGACAAATCAAACCCAGCCAATTACCGCCACATCAGTCTAATCCCAATCATCAGCAAAGTGATGGAAGGTGTCATCGACAGTGCTATCAAGTGGCACTTAATCACCACTAACCTGCTCACTGATGCCCAGTTTGGGTTCCGCCAGGACCACTCGGCTCAAGACCTCATTACAGCCTTGGGCCAAACATGGACAAAGGAGCTGAATTCCAGAGGTGAGGTGAGAGTGACTGCCCTTGATATCAAGGCAGCATTTGACCGAGTGTGGCATCAAGGAGCCGGAGTAAAACTGGAGTCAATAGGAATTGGAGGAAAAACGCTCCACTGGCTGGAGTCATACCTAGCACAAAGGAAGATGGTTGTGGTGATTGAAAGTCAATCATCACAGCCACAGGACATCGCTGCAGGAGTTCCTCAGGACCGTGTTCTAGGTCCAACCATCGTCAGCTGCTTCATCAATGAAATTCGCTCCAGCATATGGTCAGAAATGGGGATGTTCACAGACGACGGCACATTCAATGGCAATACCATCACGGAATCCCCCACCATCAACGTCCTGGGGGTCTCCATTGACCAGGAACTTAACTGGACATGTCACATAAATACTGTGGCAACAGAGCAGGTCAGAGGCTAGGTATTGTGCTGTAAGTGTATCACCTCCTGTCTCCCCAAAGCCTTTCCACCATCTACAAGGCACAATTAAGGAGTGTGATGGAATAGTCTCTACTTGCCTGGATGACTGCAGCTCCAAATCAAGAAGCTCGACACTATCCAAAACAAAGCAGCCCAATTGACTGACACCCCATCTACCACCTTAAACATTCACTCTCTCCACCACCAGTGTAACGTGGCTGCAGTGTGTACCATCTACAAGATGCACTGCAGCAACTCGCAAAGGCTTCTTTGGCAGCACCTCCCAAACACACACCCTCTTCCACCAAGAAGGACAAGGGCAGCAGGCGCATGGGAATGGCACCAGATTCAATTCCCCTCCAAGTCACACACCATCCTAACTTAGAAGTATATCGCTGACCCTTCATCGTCGCTGGGTCAAAATCCTGGAACTCCCTACCTAACAACTCTGTGGGAGTACCTTCAACACACAGTCTGCAGCATTTCAAGACAGCGGATCACCAGCACCTCCTCAAGGGCAACTAGGGATGGACAATAAATTCTGGCCTTGCCAGCGACGCCCAGATCCCATAAGCCAATAAAACATAACACTTTGAGGCAGTGAGTTCTAGACTGCCACCACCCTCGGGGTGAAAACATTTCTCCTCAAGTCCCCTCTAAACTTACTACCTATACTTTAAATCTACTCCCCCTGGTTATCGAACCCTCTGCTAAGGGATATAGGTCCTTCCTGCCCATTCTATCATGGCCCCTCATATTATATGCAACTAAATTAGGTCTTCCCTCAGCCTCCTTTTTTCAAAAGAAAACAACCCCAGCCTATCCAATCTTTTTTCATAGCTAAAATTCCGCTACTTGGGCAACATCCTCGTAAATCTCCTCTGCACCCTCACTGGTGTAATCACATCCTTCCTGTAATGAAGTGACCACAATTGCAACAGTATTCTAGCTGTGGTCTAACTAGTGTTTTATACAGTTCAAGCATAACCTCCCTGCTCTTATATTCTTTGCCTCGGAGAATGAAGGCAAACATTCCGTATGCCCTCTTAATCAATTATCTACCAGTCCCACTACCTTCAGGGGGCTGTGGACATGCACTCCAAAGTTTCTGAGATCCTCTGCACTTCTCTGTGTCCTACCATTTATGGTGTATTCCCTTGACTTGTGAGCCCTTCACAAATGCATTACCTCACACTTCTCCAGATTGAATTCCATTTGCCACTGTTCTGCCCACCTGACCAGTCCATTGATATCTTCCTGCTGTCTGCAGCTTTCTTCTTCATTATCAAGCAAACAGCCAATTCTTGTATCATCTAAAAACTTCTTAATCATACTCCCTACGTTCAAGTCTAAGTCATTGATATATACCAGAAAAAGCAAAGGACCCAGTACTAAGCCCTGCCGAAACCCACTGGAAACAGCCTTCGAGTCACAAAAACAGCCTTCGAACTTTGTTTCCTGCATCTGAGCCAAGTTCGGATCCAACTTCCACGTTACCTTGGATCCCATGGGCTTTTACTTTCGTGACCAGTCTGCCATGCATGAAATAGAAACATAGAAGATAGGAGCAGGAGTAGGCCATGCGGCCCCTCAAGCCTGTTCCCCCATTTAATGAGATTATGGCTGATCTTTCAAATTAAGTACCCTGTCCCTGCTTTCTCCCCATATCCCTTGATCCCTTCAGCCTTAAGAAATATATCTAACTCCTTCTTGAATATATTTAATGAATTGGCCTCAACTGCCTTCTGTGGTAGAGAATTCCACAGGTTCCCCACTCTCTGGGTGAAGAAATTCCTCCTCATCTCAGTCCTAAATGGCTTACCCCTTATCCTTAGACTGTGACCCCTGGTTCTGGACTCCTCTGCCATCGGAATCATCCTTCCTGCATCTAGTCTGTCTAGTACTGTTAGAATATTTTAAGTTTCAAAGAGATCCCCTCTCATTCTTCTAAACTCTAGCGAATAAATCCTAATCGACTCAATCTCTCTTCATACGTTATTCCTGCCATCCCAGGTATCAGCCTGGTGAATTTTCGCTGCACTGCCTCCATGGCAAGAACATCCTTCCTCAGATAAGGTGACCAAAACTGTGCACAATACTCAAGGTGTGGCCTCACCAAGGCCGTGTACAACTGCAGCAAGGCATCCTTGCTCCTCTACTCGAATCCTCTCGCTATGAAGGCCTGCCTAACATTTTCCTTCTTAACCGGCTGTTGCACCTGCATGCTTACCTTCAGCGGCT
This sequence comes from Somniosus microcephalus, assembly GCF_052327205.1. Classification (NCBI taxonomy): domain Eukaryota; kingdom Metazoa; phylum Chordata; class Chondrichthyes; order Squaliformes; family Somniosidae; genus Somniosus; species Somniosus microcephalus. The sequence continues at coordinate 34,680,577 of NC_141016.1, forward strand.
GGCGCACAAGGACACGCAGGTGTCATTGCACTTCCCCTTTTCCCAATCAATTGCCGTTCAGATAATAATCTGTCTTTCTGTTTTTGCCACCAGTGTGGATAAGCTCGGATTTATCCGCATTATACTGCATCTGCCATGCATCTGCCCAGTCACCCAACCTGTCCAAATCACAGTCGAAAACCTTGCTAAAATCCTTATAGACTACATCAAACGCACTACACTCATCGACACCCAGGCATCACCTGTGGAGAGAAAAACAGTTAACGTTTCAGATCGATGACCCTTCAGCAGAGCTGGAAAATGGTATACATGTAACAGTTTTTAAGCAAGTACAGAGACAATGAAAGGGAGAGGGGAGGAAAGAACAAAAGGAAAGGTCTGTGATAGGGTGGAAAGCGGGAGTGATTAAATGACAAATTGGATGATGGTGCGAAGCAAAAGTGGGTCATAATGGGACAAGTAAAGAAACAAAAGATGGGTCTAAATGAGCTGAGAATGACAAAAGCAGAATCATTACCAGCAACTGCTGTGCAACAAAATGGGAGCATTGGTAATGATCTGAAAATGTTGAACTAAGTGCTGAGACATGAAGGCTCTAAAGTGCTGAATCGAATGATGAGGTGTTGTTCCTTGTGCTTCCATTGAGCTTCATTGGAACAGTGTCAGAGTCCGAGGACAGTGAGGTCAGAATGGAATTGGTGCGGAGAATTAAGATGGCAGGTGACTAGAATCTCAGGATCAAGATTGCGGACTGAATGGAGGTGTTCCACAAAGCGATCACTCAATCGACATTTGGTCTCCCCAATGTAGAGGAGTCAGGATCGTGAGCAGAATATACTAAATTGAAAAAAGTAAAAGTGAATTCTGGGCACCACAATTTAGGAAGGAGGTGAAGGTGAATGATTTAGAGAGTACAGGAGAGCGTTACTAGAATGGATCCAGGGCTGAAGGATTACAGTTACTTGAATAGACCAGAGAAGCTTGGGTTGTTCTACTTCGAGCAGATAAGGCTATGAGGAGTTTAGATACTGTAAATCAAGAGAAACCATTGCCAATAGCAGAACTATCGATAACTGGAGGTCACAGATTTAAGCTGATTGGCAAAAGAATCAGGGGTGAAATGAGGCAAAACTTTATTACGCAACAACTGGTTAGGATTTGGAATGCACTTCCTGATAGGGTGGTGGATATAGATTCTACAGTAGCCTTCAAATCGGAATGTGATACATACTTGAAGGGGAAAATCAGTGCTGGGTTATGGGGCAAGAGCGGGGAAGTGAGACTAACCGGATTTCTCTTCAGAAGACCGGACGCAGACACAATGGTCCAAATGGCCGCCTTCTGTGCTCTACTATTCTATTTGGGGCCCTGGATGGTCGGAATGGAGGAGGTAAAAGGGCAGGTGTTTCATGTCCTGCGTTTGCATGGGAATGTGCCGATTGGGAGAGGATGTTTTAGATGATTGAAGAGTGGACCATGGTGCCGTGGAGGGAAAAGACTCTTTGTAATGATGAAATGGGAGGAGAGGGGAAGAACTGTTTGGTAGTGGTATCACGCTGGATGTGATGGAAATGGCAGAGGATGATTCGTTGCGTGTGGTGGCCGGCGGGGTGGAAGGTGAAGACAAGGGGAATCTTATCATGGCTCTGCGAGGGAGGGTAAGGGGTGAGATCACAAGTGCAATTAATGGGATGGACACGGTCGAGGGCCCTGACAACCACTGTGGAGGGGAATCCTCGGTTGAGGAAAAAGGAAGACATACTAGAAACAATGGTATGGAAGGTGTCAACTTCATAGAGTCATAGAGTTATACAGCACATAACGAGGCCCTTCAGGCCATCACATCCATGCCGGCCATCAAGCCCTGTCTCATCTAATCCCATTTTCCAGCATTTGGTCCGTAGCCTTGTATGCTATGGCATTTCAAGTGCTCATCGAAATGCTTCTTGAATATTGTGAGGGTTCCTGCATCTACCACCCTTTCAGGCAGTGAGTTCCAGATTCCAACTAACCTCTGGGTGAAAAAGTTTTTCCCCAAATCCCCTCTAAACCTCCTGCCCCTTACCTTGATTCTATGCCCCCTTGTTATTGACCCCTCTACTAAGGGAAAAAGTTCCTTTCTATCTACCCTATCTATGCCCCTCATAATTTTGTACACCTCAATCAGGTCCCCCCTCAGCCTTCTCTGCTCCAAGGAAAACAACCCCAGCCAGTCAGAATCGATGCAACAGAGATGGAGAAACTGGGAGAATCGAATATAGTCCTTGCAGGAAGCGCGGTGGGAGGAAGTGAAATAAAAGTAGCTGTGGGACTCAGTGTGCTTCTAGATGATGTTGGTCAACAGCCATCCCCAGAAATGGAAATAGAGAGGTCGAGGAAGGGAAGGGAAGAATCGGAGATGAAGCATATGAAGGCGAGGAAGAGGTGGAAATTGGAAGCAAAGATGATGGTATTGTCCAGTTCGGGGCAGAGCAGGAAGTGGCACCATTACTCTCATAAATATACCGGAAATAGAAATGAGGGAGGGGACCTGACTAGAACCGGAACAAAGAGTGTTCCACGTGTCCCACGAAAAGGCAGGCATAGCCAGGACCTACACGGTTTCCATAGAAACACCTTTTATTTGCAGGAAGAGAGTGGAGTCAAAGGAGAAGTTGTGCAATGTAAGGGCGGTGGATGGAGACTGCTTGGGTTCCCGCTCAAGGACGAAGCAGAGGATCTTTAGGCCATCCCGGTGGGTGAGGTGTAGAGGGACTGGATGTCCATGGTGAAATGGAGATGGTTAGTGCCAGAAACAGTGGCGGAGGGCGTCGACCTGAAACATTAACTCTGTTTGTCATTCCACAGGTGCTGCCTGACCTGCTGAGTACTTCCAGCATTTTCTGTTTTTAGCATCCTTTTAATCCTGGATATAAATAGCATATTAATGGTAGACAACTCAATAGTCTTGAAGAAAGTTCTTCCGTTATGTCTGAGCACTGTAATATTTTACAGTTTAAACCTAGTGTGTTGCACTTTTAAAACTCTTTTACATCCTGATTACAATCAGTGTGTTAACTGAGAGAGCGTGTGGTTTACAGCATTTAATGTCAGTCACAGACTGCAACGTCTTTAACCGAATGTTAAACAAGCCGTTAAACACACAGACAAAAACAGACCTGAACCTTTCAGACCTATTGTACAATGATCTTTAAAACATGTTCAAAAATGACAGCGATAACCAGCTGAAAGATCTACTTAAAATTTCTGTTCTCCTGTCGGTGACCTAAAGGGGCCATTTAAAAGGACCTCAGATAATCAATTGTGCGGGTATTGATATTGTTGTGTTTGGACTGGGATTTGTGCGTCTCATTATTATAGATTCCGGTGGATTCTCCACAATCCCAAATCAGTCTCATTAGTGGAAGAAACAGCGGAATATGGAAAATTCACAGCGAATTTCAACAGAGATACTCAAATGATTTGATTTGCATTTCAGAGAGGGCTTACACTCCAACAGGAGACCTTTAGAAAGCTGTTCGGTTGACCTTCAGTCTGAATGTGATCTGAAGCTCAGACTGTTTAGTTTTGCTAGTATCGATTATTAGGAACGTGGTAACAGGGCACTTAGAACATCGAAATATGATTAGGCTGAGTCAACATTGTCTTATGAAAGAAAAATCGTGCTTGACCAATCTGTTACAGGTTCTTGAAGATGTACCTAGTCGGATTGATAAGGGGGAACCAGTGGATGTAATGCAATTGGACTTTTAAAAAGCAATCGATAAGGGGCCACACAAGAGGTTATTACACAAACATCGGACTCATTGCATAGGGGGTAGTATATTAGCACGGATTGATGACTGGTTAAAGGACAGAAAACTGAGAGTAGGAATAAACGGGACTTTTTCGGTTTGGAAGGCTGTAACTAGCAGAGTACCACCAGGATCAGTGCTTGGGCCTCAGCTGTTTACAATCTATATTAATGACTTAAATGAAGGGACTGAGCGTAACATATACAAGTTTGATACAATGATCAGTGGGAAAGTTAGCTGTGAGAAGGACGCGAAGAGGCTGCAGAGAGATATGGACAGGCTGTCTGAGTTGGTAAGAACATTGCAAATGGAATACACTGTGGGGAAGATTGAAGTTATCCACTTTGGTAGGGAAAAAAAAGCTGAATATTTTTTGAATGGTGCGAGACTGGGAAATGTTTGCATTCAGAGGGACCTGGGTGCCCTTGTACATGAATGACAGAACGTTAACATGCAGGTACAGCAAACAATTAGGAAAGCAAATAGTATGTTAGCTTTTGTTACAAAGGACTTAATGTATAACAGTAAATAATTCTTACTACAATTATACAGGGCATTAGTGTGGCCACACCTGGAGTACTGTGAACAGATCCGGTCTCCTTACCTAAGGAAAGGCATACTTGCATTCGGGGGAGTAAAACGAAGGTTCACTAAACTGGTTCCTTGGATGATGGGATAGTTCTATGAGGAGAGATTGGGTAGACGAGGACAATGTTCCCAAGAGTTTAGCAGAATGAGAGGTGATCTAATTGAAACACATAACATTCATCAGGGGCTTGACAGGTGTAAATCTGATAAATTGATTCCCCTGGCGGTGTCATAGTCTCCAAATAAGTGGTCGACCATTTAGGACTGAGATGAGGAGAAATTTCTTCACTCAAAGGTTTGTGAATCTTTGGAATCTAGACCCCAGAACGCTGTGGCTGCTCAGACGTTGAGTGTATTCAAGACAGAGGTCAATATTTTTTGGGGTACTAAGCGAATTATGGGATCTGGGGATAGTGGGGGAAGGTGGAGTTGAGGAAGAAGATCAGCCATGATCTTGTTGAATGGCGGAGCAGGCTCGAAGGGTCAAATGGCCTTCTCCAGCTCCTATTTCTTATGTTATTTTGGTGCTTCGAATAGCCTGCTCTATGGGTATTTAGTTCTTACTGTTAAATTGTGGGGGACAGTTCAGTGCAGTGATTCGGCTCATGTCCTTTTTTGTTTAGTTCTTTTAGATTGTGAGTGACGGTTCAGTACAATGATTCAGCTCCTGTCTCTTGCTCTCTTTAGTTCTTTCTGCATCGGTTCCATTATGTTCCAAACGACAATTTTAAACACATCGGTTCACTCAATACTTGTATAATTTTCCGTTGTTTATTCAGTGATTGCCAATAGAAGTTCGATCCACAAATTGGGTCAACTTTTAGAGAGCGGGTGTCCAATGAACGATCTCTGTAGTTGTCTCTCGAGGCTTATCTCATTTGTCTGCTATTGAGCACCTGCTGTGATGTTTCATTGTGGCGGTATGATGCTGAATTTCGACAAGTAGTTAAACATTACATCACACCACCGAACTCATCTTCCTCTCCACCCCCATTTAAACATTCCGAAAGGACTGTTCCCTCCATGACACCCTGGTCCACTCTTCCATCACCCACAACACCGGCTGCACTTCCCACGGCACCATCCCAAGCAAGCGCAGTTGATGCAGCACCTACTCTTTCACCTGATCCCTTCCTACCGTCCAGGCCCCGAAATCCTCCTTCCAAGTGAAACAGCGGTTTACTCCTTTCAATTTAGCCTACTGCATTCACTGCTCACGATGCAGTCTCCTGTACATTTGGGGGACCAAACGCAGATTGGGTGATCGCTTTGCTGAACATTTCCATTCAGTCTGCAATCATGACCCTCAGCTTCTGGGTCATTTTAATTCCCCGCCTCACTCCCACTCTGACCTCTCTGACCGTGACCTACTGCACTATTCTAATGAAGCTCAACGGAAGCTCGAGGAACAGCACCTGACCTTTCGATGAGGTACTTGACAACCTTCCAGACTCAACATCGAGTTCAACAGTTTCAAATCATAATCACTGCTCCTATTTTTTCAGACAGTGGGTGCGGGTAATGAATCTGTTGTCCATTTAAACATTCCTGCCTTCCACCCTATCACACAGCTTCTCTGTTGTTATTCCCCCGCCAACTTTCCTTACCTTGAGGTGGTTTATATTGTTTGGGGGGAATGAGGAGGCCACTTATTCCTTGGATGGTAAGAAACTAAATGGGGTAGAGGACTAAAGAGACCTGGGAATGTAGATTCAGATTCAGGTTAGATTTATTTGCCATATGCAACAAGTACAAAGGAATGCTTGTTCCCCGTAGGGATGCGTCAGCTATACATACAGCGCCGCGTTCAGTGTCAATACAATGGCTTCCCGTGGCAGTGGGAGCACGATGTTCCTCAGCCGCTCCGTCCTCCTCTTCACTGCGGCCTTCTCCTCACTGTTGCCGGCTCCACGTGTGGTGGCCTGCTTCTCCCGCTCTGGCCACCATGCCCGGCTCCCCTCCTCCCATCCGGACTGCGAGTTACCCGAAATGGAGCTGCCGGCTGACATGCTGCAGTGTTTCATGAGTCTGCTGCGCTCCTCTGCGCTCCTCTGCCCGACTCGCTGAGCACCCACCCAATGTGCTGGGTTCATTTCTACAGGCAGAGAATACAAAAGCAGCGAGGTAATTTTAAATTTTATCGAACCTTGGTTAGATCACTTGGAGCAATATGTGCAGTTCTGGTCTGCATACCATAAAAATGACAATGAAGGACTAGGGTAAATGCAGATAATGTTTTCAAGAATTGTACGTGAATGGAGAAGATACGACTATCAGAAAGATTGGGCCGGCCAGGGCTCTGCTCTCTGGAAAAGAGAAGACGAAGAGGAGGCAGTTTAGAGATCTTCAAAATTATGAAGGAGTCCGATTGGGTGAATGTGGAGAAACTTGCTGCTTGTGGTTGAGTTCATGACAAGGCGGCATTAATATATAATAGCCTCTAACAGATCAGATAAAGCAGTTAGGTGGACTTATTGTTCACACAGACGATGGTGAGAATGTAGAACTCGATGCCACATGGGGTGTTTGATGCAAATAACATTGATACTTTCAATGGGAGGCGTGATACTTAAATGAGTGGGAAGGTAATAGACGGGTACGGGGCATGGAGGGATGAGGTCATTCGAGTGGGAGGAGCCTTGTGTGGAATTTCCACACCGGCATTGTCCAGTTGTGCCAAGCTGCCTTTTTGTTCTGCTGTAGATTCTATGAAGTTCTTTGTCATTGTCATCATTGTATGTTCAAGTGATTTAAAGCCAGTCTGTGAATCAGTGCACTCTGAAGAAATACTGCCCAAAATTGTTTCTATCCCCATCACAAGGATCACGGTTCCACATGATTGTTCATTTATCTTCACTGATTATTTCCTCTCGGTATATTATGTTCCACATAATTTGTTTATTTGGGTACTTATCATTGCCTGCTAATACATATTTTATTTCCTGGAATTTTTGTTTATTTTTTAACAGTTCTGTTTTGGAGCCCACCCTACTCTGACTATTACCACTGACTGCAGTGATTCTACATTCACCCACTGAACAACGACCTCCATTGTTTATTGCCCAGTTTTGCTGCATTTACCCAATGTACAGCGACCCCTTTGTTTATGGCCCAGTTTTTCACTGGAGCTGGCCCTGCTCTGACTTTTGTCACTGACTGTTGTGATTCTGCAGTCACCCACTGTCCAGGGACCACCATTGATTCTTTCGCAGTTTTGCTGCATTGATCCACTTTAAAGTGACAGTGTGTCTGAGCCGTGCCGCTCAGAACTGCTTCACAGTCGCAGTCCATAACTTTGCAACTTTTTGGGACAAGTTGCCAGATATTTGAGAAAATTTGTTTCAATCACTCAGTGAGACTCTCAGAGAGAAGGACAGCCCACAAACATATTTAGTGGTAATCAGAAGATCTGAATTTTCACCATCTATGTACTGTACCAGGGAGAGACGTGATGTGTTCCCTGTAAACAGAAAGGCAAGTGTTTTATAGATGGTGATCACTTTGAACCTAGGATGACCTTCCATAACCCCAGTGTGTGAAAAGCCGCTCGCAGTCTGCAGAGTCTCAGAGCAGTCGCTGTGTGTTTTGCTGTTCTGTTGAACTGATAGGAAGCACCTGGCTCTGTGGTGATTTCTGTGCTCGCGTTTTGTTGAAAGCTCCTGTGAAATATTGACATACTGCTGCTGGACATTTCATCTGGCGATTTGAACATAGGATGCATATCATCCAGCGGGTCAACGTATCAGGAGGAAGCATATCTGGGTAATGTCATTAATTCATTGCAAGCACATGACAACTTAGTGTCTGCAAATTAACTTATCCCTTATCGCAAAGACTGAATCAGAGTACAAGATGGCCGGAATCTGTGTAAACTTTCCTAAATCTATAACAAAAATTATTAACAGGTCAGGATAAATAGTCTCTAACTGTGTCCAAATCTATCAGTAAATTCAGGTACAACAGGAGCAGCAATTCTCCCTGTAGTTTTGAAGTCAAATAGAAGAATCCAGGAGCGGTTTGGCTGATTTTTAACTGTGTTTATAGGTCAATGAAACATTAAAGCTCTAAAGAATCTAACACAATCAGGGGGAGTGCGGCCTGTATCACTGTAAATGGGTAACTTATTGTGATCCAATCCAAAGAGGGGATCAGACGCTAGACGGTTTTTTGCAGAAACTGTCCATTGTATATCTCAATAAATGAAATTAAACGTGGCTCTGATTTCTCCAAGAGTGAATGTAGATCTGGAGAATGAAAAGAGCTTGAATATTTAATACAGATCGATGAATGGACACAGCTGAAGTGTTACTATGAAGTTACCACGAGTCTAAAACAGGCAAATAATTCATTCCTAGGATGCCATGTGGAATGGAACAACTCACCAGAAATATACATTTAACTAAAGAATTCCCCAACCCGTATTGTCAACAAGATGAAAATCAGTTAAACAGGGGAAAGCCCCTCATAACTCTGCCCCCACTCACTGGTTTCTGCAGGTATATCCGGTCCTGCCCCGATCTGATAGACCCTGAGGTGAGTTTTGTAGATATCAAACAGACTTACAATACTGTGAGTGTGAGCTCTGGGTGATGGCAGCAACCGGCTGTCACAGCAACTTGAAGCACTCGCGCAGAAAGATGGAGGTGGGAAATATTTGGAGTCGGTCTCGTGTATCTCAAAGGAGCCAACCACCTTCCTGCTCTGGTGGGAGGGAAATGCGCCACTTTAAGTGAAGATGGGAGCTACAAAAATAAGCAAAGCTTTCTAGCGTGCACATATATCACCGTTCATTTATCATCACTTGGACAAAACACGTGAATTCTCCACCTAACAGCATCATGGGAACACCATTACCGTAAGGACGGCAGGAATCAGGAAGAAGATCCAGCACCACCTTCTAAGAGCAGCTCGGGAATGGGTATTAAATGGGTCCAGAACACCATCACTACAAGGACTGCAGTGGGTCAAGCAGAAGGCCCGCCACCATCTCCTCAAGGCAACGGATGATGGGCATTAATTAGGAACACAGCACGGGATCAAATGGAAAAGAGCAGCCGGGGATGATTCTGGGACCCCGCCACACCTACAAACACTTACCAACAAAGAAGGACAGGAAAATACCCTCTGCTCCGTCCAGCATGTCCCACACAAGTGTGATAACTTGCCTGTCATAATAAATACACTTTCCACAGCACCCGCCATCATGTGATCTCCCGGGAGAGGCGAAAAACCAGCCAAAATCCATGGCCCATTTAGGGGCAATAATCTGGGAAATTCCACTCCGACACCCCCAGGCAATCGAATCTAGACCAGGAGATCACTCCAGACTGATAATTCTATACAGTACCGACCTTTTGTACAAATTGATCTCCAGCCCGCCCAGAAACAGGTCCAGCTCTCGCTTGAAGGAAGTCAGTGAATCGGCGTCCACCGCTCGAGCCGGCAGATGGTTCCAGAGCCCCACTATTCTCTGGGAAATGTCCCACCCCCTGACATCTCAGCTAGTGCTGGACTTGTACTTAATATTTACAACTTAAAATTATGACCCCTGGTCCTACTTAACCAAGTTAAACAGCATTTGCCTATCACAAGCCTAAGCCCCCAAGACATCAGGAGTGGCCTGAAGCAATCGAGCATCATCAGCTGTCTGGACACTCGCAAAAATCTTACTACCATCTGTAAACTTGCAGATCGTGCCCCCAACACCTATATCTAGATCAGTAATAAAAATGGTCAAGAGGAAAGATCCCAATACTGATCCCTATGGGACACCACTAGTGACTGGTCTCCAAACAGCTCCGAATCCATCAATTTTTTATCAATAATTTATACATTTAAAAACCTGTGCAATAAGGTAAGTTTATTTTTAGCCCCTTTAAACAGTTTTATGTATTTCTCAGAAAATTACATTTTTGTATAATATTTAATTAAATGCCATTTTAATTAATTTTAAATATGTATTTCTTATTTATTTGCTGTGTAGTTGTATTTTTGGGAGTATGCCCATTTATGCATATGGTGTTTCCATACATATGGAATCCCCATAAGAATGATTGGAATCCCATTCTTTCTTTCATTGGGATGGTCCACGTGATCCCAGGGGCACTTGCAAACCACGTGCGCCCCTGACGTACATGAGCCTCTACCCGCGGTTACCCAGAGAATCCCAGGACCATGAATCTCCAGAACTCCCGGACCACCAGGTGCATGGGCATTTTATTTGCAGATCAGAGGCAATTCATTGCGGGAAGCCTCTGACCACAATTTCAGGGCCCATATGATTAGGCAGCATCAACATGGTTTTATGAAATGTAAATCATGTTTGACAAATTTATTAGAGTTTTTTGAGGATGTAACCAGCAGTGTAGATAAAAGGGAACCAATGGAGAAAGTATATTTGGAGTTCCAAAAGGCATTCGATAAGGTGCCGCATAAAAGATTGTAAAGCAAGATAACGGCACATGGGTTTGGGGGTAAGTTGTTAGCATGGATAAAGGATTGATGAACAGAGAGAAAACAGAAAGTAGGGATAAATGGGTCATTTTCAGATCGTCAGGCTGTAACTACTGTGGTGTCACAAGGATGAGCGCTTGGGACTCAGATATTTACAAACTCAGGAGATGGAACATAAGTTCGAATTCTTGTAGCAACCCAGCTGGAAATTAGGTACCAAAAGTAAAATACTGCAGATGCTGGAATTCAATAATAAAAACAGAAAGTGCGGGGAATACTCAGCAGGGTTCACGTTTCAGGTAGATGACCTTTCATCAGGCTGCTGTCCCAAGTCATACATTGCTGACCATATGGAATTCATTGTTAAGGGTGTGTAATCAGGGCACTTAGAACATCATAACCTGATTAGCAGAGTCAATTTGGTTTTAGGAAAGGAAATGTGTTTGACAAATTTATTAGAGATTTTTCAGAATGTAACTAGCAGGGTAGATAAAGTGCATGTAGTATATTTGGATTTCCAAAAGGCATTCGATAAGGTGCCACATAAAATGTTATTACAGAAGATAAGGGTACATGGAGTACAGGGTAATAGAGAAGCATGGATAGCGAATTGGTTAAAGGACAGAACACAGAGAGTAGGGATAAATGGGTCTTTTTCAGGTTGGCAGGCTGTAACTAGTGGGGTGTTGCAAGATCAGTGCTGGGGCATCCGTTATTTACAATCTATATTAATGACCTAGTTGAAGGTACTGAGTGTAATGTACCAAGTTTGCTGATGATAGAGACCTTGGTGATGAGCAAGCTGTGAGGAGAACACCAAGAATCTGCAAAGGGATATAGGTAATCTAAGTGAGTGGGCAGTAATGTGGCAGATGAAGTGTAATGTAGGGAAATGTGTGGTTATTCACTTTGGAAGGAAGGATACAAAAACAGAATATATTTTAAATGGTGAGAGACTTTTAAATATTGATGTTCTGTGAGATGTGTATGTCCTCGTTCAAGTAGCACAGAAAGCTAGCATGCAGGTACTGCAAGCAATAGGTAAGTCAAATGGCATGTCGGCCATTATTGCAAGGGGGTTGCAGTATAAGAGTAAGGAAGTCTTGCTGCAGTTGTTCAGGGTTTTGGTGAGACCACACCTGGAGTACTGTGCACAGTTTTGGTTACTTTATCTAAGGAAGGACATACTTGCCTTGGAGGACCACACGATTTATTACTGGGATGAGAGGGCTGTCCTATGAAGGGAAATGGTGTAGCATGGGCCTATACGCTCTGGAGATTAGAAGAATGAGAGATGATCTCATTGAAACATAAAAGATTCTGAAGGGGATTGACAGGGTAGATCCGCTGCTGCCATGGCCACCAGGTAGCGAATGACACAGTTGGAGAGACTGCACTTCCCCGAGATAGGATCACAATCGTCATTAAGTTACTTCTAAGGAAGGAAACAAACAGCGAAATTATACAATAGCAAAATACTGCGGATGCTGGAAATCTGAAATAAGAACAGAAAATGCTGGAAAAACTCAGCAGGCCAGGCAGCATCCGTGGAGAGAGAAACAGAGTTAACGTTTCAGGTCGAAGACCTTTTGTCAGAATTGGCAAAAAGCAGGAAATGGAACATATTTAAAAGCAAGTTTCGGGGCTGGTAAATGGGTGATGGGATGAAAGAACAGAAGGGAAGGTCTGTGATAGGATGGAAGGCAGGAGAATTAAAGAGGCATTAAGAGATATTCAAGGCAAGAGGAGATGGTAATGGGACAGGTTAAGAAACAGAGGATGGCTCTTGATGAAGTGTTAGATATATTTCTTAAGTCTAAACGGCTCAAGGGATATGGGGAGAAGGCAGGGGCAGGGTACAGAGTTGAGATGATCAGCCATGATCTCCTTGAATGGCAGAGCTGGCTCGAGGGGCCGAATGACCAACTCCTGCTCCTATCTTCTATGTTTCTATGTTTCTAAGTGTGAATTGCACTGATAGAATGAAAGACAGCTGCCACGTGGGAGGGACGAAAATAAAGGAAAAGGACAAACAAAAAGTGTGGATAAAATATCTAAATATGATAGGGGCCGAGGTTATGAGCTGAAATTGTTGAACTCTGTGTTGTGTCCAGAGGGCTGTAGAGTGCCTAATCGGAAGATGAGGTGCTGTTCCTCGAGCTTACACTGAGCTTCCATGGAACAATGCAAGAGGCCGAGGACAGTGAGCTCTGAGTGGGAATGGAGCGGTGAATTAAAGTGACAGGCGACCAGAAACTCGGGGTCCCTCTTACGGACTGAACGGAGATGTTCCGCAAAGCGGTCACCCAATCTGCGTTTGGTCTCCCCAATGTAGAGGGAAATTATACGTCAGGACTGGAGCAAAAGCTACAGTTTAATGGCGTTCAGGGTGAAATATGCAGTTTTTACAATAACAAGGGGGCATAGATTCAAGGGAAGGGGCAGGAGGTTTAGAGGGGATTTGAGGAAGAACTTTTTCACCCAGAGGGTGGTTGGAATCTGGAACTCACTGCCTGAAAGGGCGGTAGAGGCAGGAACCCTCACAACATTCAAGAAGCATTTGGATGAGCACTTGAAATGTCATAGCATACAAGGTTACGGACCAAAGGCTGGAAAATGGGATTAGATTAGACAGGGCTTGATGGCCGGTGTGGACGCGATGGGCCCAAGGGCCTCTTTCTGTGCTGTATAACTCTATGACCCTATTCACTCTCAGTCTCACACATGCACACTCACTCACCCAAATACACTCACACACTCACACAGACACACTTATAGACACTCATATGAACTGTAATGTTTTCATGAAAGTTTGAAAAGTTTGTGAGACTGTCGATAATGAACGTGCTAATGGTCTACAAGCTGTACGGAGCTCTGCAATTCAAACCATGATCTGATCTGTGAGTGTTCTTATGGGCCAAGCAGCTTCTGCAGATTAATCTTACTGTTAAATCTTACACACCTTCTGCCCGGCCATTGGACAATGTTGCTGTCAATGTATTACATATACATCGGTACTGTGAGTTAATCCTGGGAATTTATCAGATCTGTTGCTTGTACAGACTCAAATGGTTATTCTCTGCTTGTCTTTTTCCCTTCTGTCTCCTATTTGACACTAAGCTGAGCTTCCGACCCCCATATCCTCTCAATCATCAAGACCGCCTATTTCCACCCCCGTAACATCGCCCGTCTCCACCCCTGCCTCAGCTCATCTGCTACTGAAACCCTCACCCGAGCCTTTGTTCCTCCAGACACGATGATTCTAATGATCTCCTGAACGGCCTCCCATCTTCCCCCTCCGTAAAGTTCAGCTCATCCAAAACTCTGCTGCCCCATATCGTACCTCGCACCAAGTCCGGTCCACGCAGCACCCCTCTGCTCACTGACCTACATTGGGTCCCAGTATGGCAAAGGCTCGATTTAAAAATAATCATCCTTGTCTTCAAATCACTCAATTGCCTCGCTCCTCTCCTTATCTCTGTAACCTCCTCCAGCCCTACAACCCTCCGAGATCTCTGCTGTCCTGCAATTCTGGCCTCTTGTGTATCCCCGATTTTCATTGCCCCACAATTGACGGCCGTACCTTCAGCTGCCTCACCCCCAAGCTCTGGAATTCCCTCCCTAAACCTCTCTGCCTCTCTCTCCTCCTTGAAGACACTCCTGAAAACCTACCTGTGAACAAGTTTTTGGTCACCTGTCCCAATATCTCCTCATGTGGCTCAGTGTTAAACTTTTGTCTGACCTACGCTCCTGTGAAGCGACTTGGGCCGTGTTTCTATATTAAAGGCGCTGTGTAAATGCAAGTTGTTGCTAGCTGGGGAATAAAATAGACAGGTGAATATCTGAAGCAAAGAAAAAATTACACCTCTACAAACTGGGAGCTTGCAGGATAATTGGAGCGCTACTTGAAAAGGGGCAAACATATCTGTTAACATTTTGAACAAAAAAAACTGATAAAGGTGTGTTTCAAATCCATCACACTCTTTACAACACTGTGGGGGGGAAATTAGGTTGTTAGCGCCACCGATTATCGCCTAAAGAGGCCGAAAAGTGGGGCAATAGCCAATTTCTGTGTGGTCACAGGGAACCTAGTGCCTCGCCCCATATTGACCATGCATTTAGCGCCGGTGGAAAATCTTAGCGTGCGCTCGCGGGCGCAGGCTGATCATAACGTCATTCCATTGTGCAAAGCCTTTTTAGCGTCCCGGACCGGAAATTGGGTGGCGCCTGCCTCTGTTGCGGCTGGCACTAATAGTGACAGCTCACTGGAACGTTCCCTAGGAACTCTTGGAGTCGGGGGGCGCTGTTTGAAGGGGACACCACTGTTCTGAAAACGTCAGCACTTTTGTGAATGCAACTTGTTGGCTGGTTTGATACAGTTGAGCAGATGCAGTGCTAGAGCCTTATTGCCATTCAAACAGCGGTGCCAGAGGACCCTTAGCTCTGTGAACATTACCTAGATGCTGGTAAGAGCTTACAACCTTTACCTTGATCACTCTTATTATGGGGGCTGCTCTGGAAGGGAACATCCTTCTGCTAGAACATCTTGATAGTGCACAGAGATGGAGGGAGAGAGGGCCAGGAGTGGCCAGACAGAGGAGGGCCAACAGACGTTGCCGCACCAGACCTTACACAGCGAGGGTTTTCAGGCAGCAGTTCTCCTACCACAACATGTCGGAGGAGCAGTGTGTCAGAAGGCTGCGATTCCATAAGGAGTTGGTGACTGAGCTGTGCCAGCTGCATCAGGATGATGTTCTGCCACGCATACGGTGCAGGACATCTCTGTCGGTGCCTATAAAGGTTACTGTAGCCCTCAATTTCTTTGCCAGAGGCTCCTTTCAGGCCGTGACTGGGGACATAGCTAACATTTCCCAGTTTGCAGAGCATTGCTGCATCCGTCAAGTTACAGATGCCCTATATAACAGGAGGTGGCAATTTATTTCATTCCCTTTGACACCGGAGAAGCAGCAGGAGCGCGCAGAAGGCTTTGCGGCAATAGCTGGCTTCCCCATGGTGCAGGGCACCATTGACTGTACGCACATGGCTTTGCGGGTGCCTGTGAACAATCCCAAGGATTACCGCAACCGCAAGGGATTCCACTCCCTTAATGTACAGCTGGTGTGTGACCACAGGCTGCTGATCCTCGCAGTCAACACACAATTCCCTGGCAGCAGCCAAGGCGCTTTCATCCTGCATCAGACCACAGTGGCAGACCTTTTTGAGGCCCCGGCTCACCCACGAGGCTGGCTTCTTGGAGACAAGGGCTATCCTCTGTGCCAATGGCTTATGACCCCGCTACGTTCGCCCAGCACCCAGGCAGAGGAGAACTGCAACTCCAGCTATCAGGCGACGCAGAACACTGTGGAGCACACAATCGGTGTGGGGAAGCAGCGGTTCCGATGTCTCGACCATTCGGGGGGCGCCCTGCTGTACTCTTCGGAGCGAGTCGCCCACATCTTCATTGTCTGCTGCATGCTCCACAACCTCGCCATCCAATGCACCCAGCCAATGCCAGCCGAGCTTGAAGGACCAGCAGAGGAGGAGGAGGAGGAGGAGGAGGAGGAGGAGGAAGACGGGAGGGTTCCCGAAACTGGAAGGGCCATTCGTCAGAGACTCATAACGACTCGTTTCTAGGCCCCACTGACGGATTGTTTGGTGTGTTTGGGAGAGGACCGTCCAGTTCACCCAAAGCCTATGAAGGACAGATTAAGTGTAAATAGGTTAGATATCCATGTAAATAAAAAATTGTCTTTATTTTCAAAAAAGTGGAGCCTTCCAACTTCATAAAGCAATTGCAGCAGAAAGCAAAACTAACGAAATAACACTTAAGTAACGGCTTAACACATAACTAAGGATTTAACACAAAAGTAACGGCAAAACACATAACAAGGATTTAACACATCAGCAAGGAAATACAACTTTAATGTCTGCCAAACCCGCGACAGTAGCCAACACATCCCCATCATTCACAAGAGCTGTAGAGGGCCTTGACATGTCCTTCCCAGTGCTTCGGCGATGCCCTGGGCAGTCCTTTCCTGTGCATCGGAGAAGGCCTGCGCACTCCTTCCTGTGCTGCACAGAAGTCCTGGAGACTCCCTGCCAGTGTGTCAATGGATCCAGGCTTTCGGCCACTCAGCAGGCCTCCCACAGCCTTGATGAAGCCACTGGGGTCCAATTAAGGAGGAGCTGCAGGGAAGGAAGGGGGCGTTCCAGAGAGAGAAGTCGAAGCCCATCAAGGGGTCAAAAGTAGAGGGATCTTCGGAAACTGCGAGGTTGAACAGAGCAAAGCTCCCTCTACACTGACCCATCAAACACTCCCAGGACAGGTACAGCATGGGTTAGATACAGAGTAAAACTCCCTCTAAACTGTCCCATCAAACACTCCCAGGGCACGTACAGCATGGGTAAGATACAGAGTAAAGCTCTCTCCACACTGTCCCATCAAAAACTCCCAGGGCAGTTACAACACAGATTAGATACAGAGTAAAGCTCCCTCTACACTGTCCCATCAAACAATCCCCAGGGCAGGTACAGCACGGGTTAGATACAGAGTAAAGCTCCCTCTACACTATCCCATCAAACAATCCCAAGGGCAGGTACAGCACGGGTTAGATACAGAGTAAAGCTACCTCTAGACTGTCCAATCAAACACTCCCAGGGCAGGAGCATCAGTGGGTAGATACAGAGTAAAGCTCCCTCTACACTGTCCCATCAAAGACTCCCAGGGCAGGTAGAGCACGGGTTGGATACAGAGTAAAGCTGCGTCTACATTGTCCCATTAAAAACTCCCGGGGCAGGTACAGCTAAGGTTTGATACAGATTAACGCTCCCTCTACACTGTCCCATCTTACACTCCCAGGACAGGTACAGCATGGGTTAGATACAGAGCAAAGTTCCCTCTACACTGTCCCATCAAACACTCCCAGGACAGGTACAGCACGGGTTAGGTACAGAGTAAACGCCCCCTACACTGTCCCATCAAACACTCTCAGGACAGGTAGAGCATGGGTTAGATACAGAGTAAAGCTCCCTCTACACTGTCCCATCAAACACTCTCAGGGCAGGTATAGCACGTGATATAGAGTAAAGCTCCCTTTACACTGTCCCATCAAACACTCCCAGGGCAGGTACATCAGTGGGTAGATACAGAGTAAAGCTCCCTCTACACTGTCCCATCGAAAACTCCCAGGGCAGTTATAACACAGATTAGATACAGAGTAAAGCTCTCTCTACACTGTCCTATCAAACACTCTCAGGGCAGGTAGAGCATGGGTTAGATACAGAGTAAAGCTCCTTCTATACTGCCTCATCAAACACTCCCAGGGCAGGTACATCAGTGGGTAGATACAGAGTAAAGCTCACTCTGCACTGTCCCAACAAACACTCCCAGGGCAGGTACAGCATGTGTAAGATACAGAGTAAAGCTCCCTCTACACTGTCCCATCATGAACTCCCAGGGCAGTTGCAACACAGATTAGGTATGGTATAAAGCTCCCTCTAAACTGTCCTATCAAACACTCCCAGAGCAGGAACAGCACGGGTTAGATACAGAGTAAAGCTCCTTCTATACTGCCTCATCAAACACTCCCAGGGTAGGTAGAGCATGGGATAGAAACAGAATAAAGATCCCTCTACACTGTCCCATTGAAATGAAGAATAGATTTGCCTTTCTAATCTAGGCTTTATTAACTTTAAAAATCCAGTAGCACATCTTTCAACATCAGTCTCCAACCATGACTGGAGAGAACTGAATTTAAGATGGCCACCACAAATCACCTGACATCCACTACCAATGAGTTTACAGCATATATCTCAAGGTAGAAACAAACAACCAATTACAATACTTCTTACTAACACAGAGAACAACCACCCCATTCACCAATCACAATACTTCTTATTAAACATAGGAAATAATCACCACATTCACCCCTCCTTTTAAAACATGCTCCAACCTAAAACAACCTTTACAATTTATAATTAATTTATTTACAACTAAAATACAAATATAATATTGCAACAATTTTAAAACATTACTATCAATTTAAAAGTCCATTTTCAATCGGTCGACCGGATATCTTGTTCGTGTCGACCTTCTTAACCTTGGTGAAATTCCTTGCCCTCCCACACCCGGAGACACCGAAGTATCTTCTGCAGGAAGGCTATCCATATCCCACTTATCAACGGTTTCCGGATTGGAAATCCCATCAGGAAGTAAACTAGGACGGTCATGATCATCCATCAAAGGCTGACTAATAGAAGTATAATTATCTGCAGTAGGATTGGAAATATTCGTAGTATCTATAACAACATCCACATTATCTGAATCATGACTATTGTTAATATTCTCAGAAGAGGGCTGGCCACCACAAAGAGCCAAATCTTTAATTGAAACAGTACTTTCTTTCCCATCTTGGAATCGAATATGAGCATATTGGGAATTTGCCTCCAACAGCTCCACCTCCTCCACTAAAGGATCATATTTTGACAATCTAACATGGCGTCGAAGCAGCACAGGTCCCTGCATAGTAACCCATGAAGGTACCGAATATCCCGTAGTAGATCTCCGCGGGTAATTAAAGAGCCTTTCATGGGGGGTCACATTAGTAGCCGTTGAAAGCAATGATCTAATGGAATGCAGGGCATCAGGCAGTACCATTTCCCACTGTGTATTCTTAAGGTTCCGGGATGTCAAAGCCAACATAACTGCCTTCCAGATCACCCCATTGTATCGTTCGCACTGTCCATTACCCTGGGGGTTATACGGGGTAGTTCTACTAGTGGAAATTCCCCGACTCTGAAGGTATTCCTTCAACTGGGAAGACATAAAAGAACTTCCCTGATCCGAATGGATATACGCAGGCATCCCAAAGATGACAGCAAATTGAGTCAGACATTTGATAGCTGCAGCAGCTGATACATCTGCGGAAGGAAAAGCAAAAGGAAACCTTGAAAACTCATCCACAACAGTAAATATGGATCGATTTTGAGTCGCTGAAGAAAGAGGCCCCTTAAAATCAACACTCAGACGTTTAAAAGGAGAAGTAGCCTTTATAAGATGAGCTCATTGAGGCTTAAAGAAATTCGGTTTACACCGAGCACAGATAGAACATGATGAAGTCATCCACTTGATGTCTTCAACTGAAAAGGGCAAATTCTTACTGCATACGAAGTGTATCATCCTTGTAACCCCAGGATGACATAAGGCATTGTGAAGATTAATAAGCGTATCTCCGTGAATCACAGAACAATAAGCCCTCGACAGTGCATCAGCAGCAACATTATCCTTCCCCGGACGATAAACTATATCAAAATGGTAACATGCCAACTCAATCCTCCACCTCATTATTTTATCATTTTTAATCTTTCCTAAATGTTTAACATCAAACATAAAGGACACAGATTTTTGATCGGTTACCAACGTGAAATGTCACCTCGGTAAATAATGTCTCCATTTACGCAGTGCTTCTACAATTGCATATGCCTCTTTTTCTATTGAAGAATGTCTTTTTTCACTATTGTTCAAGGTACGTGAGAAAAAGGGCAGAGGTCTTCCATTCTGGTTCAGAGTAGCCCCAATTGCAAAATCAGGAGCATCCGTCTCAATCAGAAAGGGAACCTGCTCATCAATAGAATGCACAACTGCTCCTAAGATATCCTTTTTAAAATTATCAAAACATGTCCTGGCCTCCCATGATAGAGGATATGTCATAACCCGAATAAGGGGCTGGATCTTCTGTGAAAAGTTTGCAATCCAATTAGAATGGTAAGAAAACAGTCCAACAACTCGTTGCAAAGCCTTAGAATTAGTAGGATAAGGTAAATCGATCAATGGTCGCAAACGTTTTGGATCTGGTTTAATCTTATTTCCCGAGATAATATACCCCAGTAGATTTACCTCAGTAGTCGAAAAGATACACTTCTCTTTATTAAAAGTTAAACCAACTTTTTCCGCAGCTTGAAGGAATCTTTCTAAATTAGAATCATGCTCCACCCTTGATTTACCACACACCGTGATGTCATCTAAATATGAAAAGGTGTCAGAGAGAGAGTTATCACTTATAAAAGCATCCATTGCCCGTTGAAAACAAGCAACACCATTAGTAACACCAAATGGTATTCGGCAAAACTGATACAGCTTTCCACCAGCCTCAAAGGCTGTATATCGTTGATCCCTCTTAACAATCGGAATCTGATGATAAGCACTCTTTAAATCAATAGTGCTAAAAAACTTAAACTGAGATACTTTGTTGATAAGCTCATCAATCTTAGGCAAAGGGTACGCATCTAATTGAGTATACCAATTAATAGTTTGAGAGTAATCTATCACCACTCGTTTCTTATGTCTCTCGTTCATGGTGACAACTACCTGAGCCCGCCAAGGCAAACAACTAGGTTCAATGATTCCTTCCAATAAAAGACGCTGGACTTCAGAATTAATAAATTCTCTATCCTGACTGCCATACCTTCTTGACTTGGTAGCAATTGGCTTACAATCCGGCATCAAATTGGAAAAAAGTGATAATGGAGAAATGGATAAAGAAGTTAATCCAGAAATGGATAAGGGTGGCTTAGTCCCTCCAAACGAAAGACTGAGAGACTCGTGTAATTTAAGCACATCATGACCAATCAAAATATCCGCACAAAGATTAGGCAAAACAGATAGGCGTATATCAGTATACGTATTACCAAGAAGAATCATTTTCACAAGGCAACAACCAGCTACTTGTGAAGTAAGGGTCGTCTGAGCCATACACACCTGATAAGTAACAGGCAAGATTTTCAAACACTTTTCCTTCGCAAACTGAAGACTTATGAAACTCTCGGTACTGCCCGTATCTATGAGAGCCTTCACTTCTAACCCATTAACTTGGGCCATAACTATAGCTTTGTTTAGGCCATGAGCAAATGCAGCAGAAATTGATGCAATAAACGCCCTCTCTACAGGTTGAATAGTTGCAGAAGAGGAGGGAATTGAACCTAATCATTTACAAACAAGTGCATAATGACCTCTCTTTCCACATTTACTACACTTCAAACGAGGATGCCGGACGTTCCCACAAAATTAACACTTCTGAATCCTAGAGGCAACAGCCGCCGAAGTAGAAACTGTTTCAGAATCTAGTAAACCACTCCCATTAAGTCCACCTAATTCTTTTTCGTCCGGAACTGCCAAAACCACAGTCGCAGGTCGATTAGAAAGAGCATAAGAATCCGAACTTCTCTGAGCCATATCCAATGTAGAAGCTTGCTCAAAAGCACTCTTGAGATCCAAAGTCTTATTTTCTAACAACCGCTGACGAATTGATCTAGACAGTAGTCCATTAATAAAAGCATCCCGTACCGATTCTTCCTTATATACTTCGGCCATCACGGCTTTATAATTACAGTTAGCACTAATGTGCCGAAGTGCTTGTAAATAAGTAGCCAAAGATTCTCCCACCTGCTGCCTACAGGCAGATAGAAGATAACGTGCAAATACTTCATTCTTTGGTTTAACAAATATCTTCTCCAATGTAGAAATAGCCAATTCGTAAGTTTTACAGTCCAAAATATACTTATACACATCCGGAGCAATGTAGTTGATCAGCATATTCAGCTTATTCAGAGACTCTTGTTCCAACACACCCAAAAGGTTTGTAAATGTACAATACCAATGTTTCCATTTATCATCCAGTCCTGCAGAATTAGGGTCAGCATTGAATCGTTCTGGTTGAAGATATCACTCCATTCTGATAAAAAGTTAATAAATTGAAATAAAGAATAGATTTGCCTTTCTAATCTAGGCTTTATTAACTTTAAAAATCCAGTAGCACATCTTTCAACACCAGTCTCCAACCATGACTGGAGAGAACTGAATTTAAGATGCCCACCACAAATCACCTGACATCCACTACCAATGAGTTTACAGCATATATCTCAAGGTAGAAACAAACAAACAATTACAATACTTCTTACTAACACAGAGAACAATCACCCCATTCACCAATCACAATACTTCTTATTAAACATAGGAAATAATCACCACACCCATCAAACACCCAGGGCAGTTGCAGCACAGGTTAGATTGAGTGAAGCTCCTTCTATACTGCCCCATCAAGCACTCCCAGGGCAGGAACAGTACGGATTAGATAGAGTGTTAAGCTCCTTCTATACTGCCTCATCAAACACTCCCAGGGCAGGTAGAGCACGGGTTAGATACAGAATAAAGCTCCCTCTACACTGTCCCATGAAACAATTCCAGGGCTGGTACAGCATGGGTTACATACAGAGCAAGGTTCCCTCTAAACTGTCCCACTTGGGCAGGTACAGCATGGGTAAGATACAGAGTAAAGTTCTCTCTACACTGTCCCATCTAAAACCCCAAGGGCAGCTACAACACAGAGTAGATACAGAGTAAAGCTCCCTCTACACTGTCCCATCAAACAATCCCCAGGGCAGGTACAGCACGGGTTTGGTACAGCTAAACGTTCCCTCTACACTGTTCCATCAAACACTCCCAGGACAGGTCCAGCATGGGTTAGATACAGAGTATAGCTCCCTCTACACTGTCCCATCAAACACTCCCAGTGCAGGAGCAGCACGGGTTAGATACAGAGTAAAGCTCCTTCTATACTGCCTCATCAAACACTCACAGGGTAGGTAGAGCATGGGTTAGAAACAGAGTAAAGATCCCTCTACACTGTCCCATCAAACACTCCCAGGGCAGGAGCAGCGTGGGTTCGATACAGAGTAAAGCTCCCTCTACACTGTCCCATCAAACACTCCCAGGGCAGGAACAGCACGGGTTCAATACAGAGTAAAGCTCCCTCTACACTGTCCCATCAAACAATCCCCAGGGCAGGTACAGTATGGGTTCGATACAGAGTAAAGCTTCGTCTAAACTGTCCCATCAAAAACTCCCAGGGCAGGAACAGCACGGGTTAGGTACAAAGTAAAGCTCCCTCTACACTGTCCAATCAAACATTCCCAGGGCAGGTACAGCACGGATTACATACAGAGTAAAGCTCCCTCGACACCGTCCCATCAATCACTCCCAGGGCAGGTGCAGCACGGGTAAGATACAGAGTAAAGCTCTCTCTACACTGTCCCATCAAAAACTCCCAGGGCAGTTACAACACAGATGAGATACAGAGTAAAACTCCCTCTAAACTGTCCCATGAAACAATCCCCAGGGCAGGTACAGCGCTAGTTAGACACAGAGTAAAGCTCGCTCTACATTGTCCCATCAAACGCTCCCAGGGCAGTTACAGCACGGGTTAGATATAGAGTAAAGCTCTCGCTCCACTGTCTCATCCAACACTCCCCAGGGAAGATACAGCATGGGTTAGATACAGAGTAAAGCTCCCTCTACATTGTCCCATCAAACACTCCCAGGGCATGTAGAGCACACGTTGGATACAGAGTAATGCTGCGTCTACATTGTCCCATCAAACACTCCCGGGGCAGGTACAGCTAAGGTTTGATACAGATTAACGCTCCCTCTACACTGTCCCATCAAACACTCCCAGGACATGTATAGCACGGGTTAGGTTCAGAGTAAAGCTCCCACTACACTGTCCTATCAAACACTCCCAGGGCAGGAACAGCACTTGTTAGGTACAGAGTAAAGCTCCTTCTTTACTGCCTCATTAAACACTCCCAGGGCAGGTACATCAGTGGGTAGATACAGAGTAAAGCTCTCTCTACACTGTCCCATCAAACACTCCGAGGGCAGGTAAAGCACGGGTTAGATACAGACTAAAGATCCCTCTAGAATGTCCCATCAAACACTCCCAGTGCAGGTACAGCATGGGTAAGATACAGAGTAAAGCTCCCTCTACATTGTCCCATCATAAACTCCCAGGGCAGTTACAACACAGTTTAGATACGGAGTAAAGCTCCCTCTACACTGTCCTATCAAACACTCCCAGTGCAGGAACAGCACGGGTTAGATACAGAGTAAAGCTCCTTCTATACTGCCTCATCAAACAATCCCAGGGTAGGGAGCATGCGTTACAAACAGAGTAAAGATCCCTCTGCACTGTCCCAGCAAACACTCCCAGGGCAGGAACAGCACGGGTTAGATACAGAGTAAAACTCCATCTTCACTGTCCCATCAAACAATCCCCAGGGTAGGTACAGCATGGCTTAGATACAAATTAAAACTGTCTCTACATTGTCCCATCAAACACTCCCAGGGCGGGTACAGCATGGGTAAAATACAGAGTAAAGCTCTCCCTACACTGTCCCATCAATCACTCCCAGGGCAGGAATAGCACGGGATAGATACAGTGTAAAGCTCCCTCTACACTGTCCCATCAAATACTCCCAGGGCAGGTACAGCACGGGTTATATACAAAGTAAATCTCCCTCTACACTGTCTCATCTAACACTCCCAGGGCAGGTACAGCACGGGTTACATACAGGGTAAGGCTCCCTCTACACTGTCCCATTTCACATTCCCAGTGCAGGTGCAGCGCGGGTAAGATACAAAGTAAAGCTCCCACTACACTGTCCCATCAAACAATCACAAGTCTGGTACAGCACGGGTTTCATAAAGAGTAAGTCTCCCTCTACACTGTCGCATCAAGCATTCCCAGGGCATGTACAGCACGGGTAAGATACAAAGTAAAGCTTCCTCTACACTGTCCCATCAAAAACTCCCAGGGAAGTTGTAACACAGATTAGATACAGATTAAAGCTCCCTTTACACTGTCCCATCAAACAGTCCCCAGGGCAGGTACAGCACGGGTTAGATACAGAGTAAAGCTCCCTCTGCATTGTCCCAACAAACACTCCCAGGGCATGTACAGCATGCGTTAGATACAGAGTACAGCTCCCTCTACACTCTCTCATCAAACACTCCCCAGGGAAGGCAGAGCATGGGTTAGGTACATAGCAAAGTTCCCTCTGCACTGTCCCATCAAACACTCCCAGGACAGGTACAGCACGGGTTAGATACAGAGTAAAGCTGCATCTACACTGTCTCATCAAACACTCCCCAGGGAGGATACAGCATGGGTTAGGTACAGAGTAAAGCTCCCTGTACACTGTCCCATCAAACACTCCCAAGGCAGGAAGAGCACGGGTTAGATACAGAGTAAAGCTCCCTCTACACTATCCCATCAAACACTGCCAGGTCAGGAACAGCACGGGTTAGATACAGAGTAAAGCTCCCTCTACACTGTCCCATCAAACAAGCCCCAGGGCAGTGTGGTGTATGTAACCGTTCCACCTTTAAGAGAACTATTTTAAGAGATGCACTACTTTATCTTGGCTGCTGTACACTGTAATACCGGTGGTGGCCACACCGGTATATAAGTGCTATGTAATGATTTATTGGGCAGTTCAGCCTGTCCTCCGAGTAGTAAAGACCTGTTGAATTTACTCTTGTGGTCCGTGTGCAGTGATTCTTATTAACAATTACTAGAACACACAGACTTAACAGTTGCGACGATGACGATCTTACCCTGCGGCAGAGATATATCCAAGGCAGTTTAACGGGCATCGAGAAGAAGCATCCACCCTCATCATCCTGCTAAGAGAAGACTCGGGTCTGAAGAGCAAGGAAGAATCCTGACACGAAGCCTTCCATCAGGAACAGGCAGTGATCATCCCTTCTATCACAGTGGTGGGTAAGCCGATCAGCGACGAGCAGCAAGTCGGCCGCGTTGGCTGTGAAGTAGGGGAGGGAAAAACGGAGGATATAAGGGCGGAGAACTCGACCACGGCCGGGGAAAAGAGCCGGATAGAAGTCGGGGCCAGAGGCGCTGAGACTGGGGCAGCGTAAGGCATGGGAGCCGCGGTGAATGCAAATGCAGCCGGTGTAAAAAGACCGGGCTGCAAGCGGGCTGGGAGACACAACAGCATCGAGAGAGAGCTCGACCACGACCGGGTAAAAAGGCTGGGCAGCTACCGAGGCCGCGAGGCGCGGGATAAAATAAAAAAAAATACCGCGGAGAACTCAGCCGCAGCCGGGGGAAAGGACCAGACTGCAAGAGGGGCTGGGAGGCACGATTTGAGAACCGCTGGGGAGGGCGAACGCAACAATACGGCAATCACCATTACAGCCAGCGGGGAAGAAAGGCAAACGCTGGATGCCGCAATTTTCGTAGGCGGGGGAAGAAGACAAGCGCGGGAAACCGCCATTTTGAAAAAAAATAAAAGAAAAATTTCTTTTTGTTTCTCAAGAAGATTGCGAGGATGCCTAAGTGTGGTAACATCAACGATTTCGATCCTGATGTTGAAGATTGGGCCACGTATGTAGAACGCATAGAGATTTATTGTAAGGCAAATAAAATATCAGATGAAGATAAAGCACTAACCTTACTAAACTCAATGGGTGCGAAGACATACGGGCTATTGAAGCATCTTCTATCACCAGCTAAACCGGCGGACCAGGCTTTCGCTAATATTGTTGCTGTCCTGAGAAATCATTTGAACCCCACACCGCTGATGTTAGCGGAACGATTTAAATTTTATGCGAGAACGCAACTGAAAGAGGAAAGCAACGCGGAGTATTTAATTGAACTGCGTAAGCTAGCAAAATACTGTTAGTTTGGGGAAAGACTGACAGAGGCACTGAGAGACAAATTCGTGTGTGGATTGTCGAAAGAAGGAACACAAAAGCGGCTGCTTGAAGAGAATCTTACACTTGATAAGGCTGTCACTATTGCAGCATCACACGAAGCCACAGTGAGAGGCACTGTGGAAATGCAGCTGAAGGCAGCGGTACTCAGCATAGATCAAATGGCTTTTGGTACAGCGAAATGTTATCGTTGTGGAAAGACAACACATGATCAGAACCAATGCTGGTATAAAACTCAGGAATGTAGAAAATGTGGCAAGCTTGGTCACATAGCTAAAGTATGCTGGTCAGGAAAGAAGACCAGCAACAAAAAGTCACCGCAGGAAAAGTGCAGAAAGGTACATAAGGTGGCTGAGAAGAGTTCGGATGAACAGAATTCGGATTCAGACTCCAACAGCAAGGAACTGGGTAGTCTGAGAATTCACAATGTGAGTAAGGAAGCTGACCTACAAACTATCTGGGTCACACTTCAGAGAGCAGGAGTCCAAGTGAAAATGGAATTGGACACTGGATCGGCGTTGACGGTCATGAATAAGCAAGATTACAAAAGGTTATTCACACATATTCCCCTACGGGAAACGGAGATAGTATTGCAGACATACACGGGGCAAAGAATTTACCCCATCGGAAAGATAAAAGTCAAGGTGGTACACAAGGGCAAAGAACACCAAGGATTGGACTTATATGTACTACCTGAGGGAGGTCCACCACTTCTGGGACGGGAGTGGATCAGGAAAATAAATATGGACTGGCACTCCCTAAAAGCAATAACGGTAGATTCCGGAAAAAAAGATGTCAAACCTGAACGATTGTCCAGAATATTGGATGAGGCTAAAGAGGTGTTCCAACAGGGACTGGGAACACTGAGAGGAATTACGGCAAAAATCAAGATTGCAGAACATGCAAACCCAAAATTTTTCAAATCCAGACCGGTACCTTATGCGATACGACCTGCTGTGGAAGCTGAGCTGGAAGGGCTAGAACGTTCAGGAGTACTGTCTGAGGTGGACTGGAGTGAGTGGGCCATGCCCATTGTTCCCGTCATGAAGCGTTCGTTGAGTAACAAGCCAGGGGAACCGGGGAAGGTCCGCACCTGTGGAGACTTCAAGATCACGGTTAATCCGGTGCTTCACACGGTGCAATATCCGCTTCTGCGGATTGAGGATATCTTTGCTTCATTGTCTGGTGGGAAACACTTCACCAAGATAGACCTGGCGCAAGCGTACTTACAGATGGAAGTTGAGGAAGAGTCGCGCCAGTATCTCACAATCAACACGCACAGAGGCTTGTATCGACATAATAGACTAGTTTTTGGAGTGACTTCGGCTCCAGCAATTTGGCAGAGGGCCATGGAGCAGGTATTACAGGGAATTCCAAACACTCAATGTTACTTGGACGATATCCTGATTACAGGAGATGACGATGAGGAACACCTTGCAAATTTGAGACTGGTGCTCACCAGATTGAAGGAATATGGACTTCGAATTAATCGCCAGAAATGTGAGTTCTTTCAGAAACGGATCTCGTACTGTGGTCATGTCATTGACCAGGAGGGGCTGCACAAGTCACCTGACAAGATCGAAGCTGTTGTGAAGGCTCCCGCTCCGGAAAATGTATCCCAGTTGAGGTCGTTCCTAGGGTTGATTAACTATTACCATAAGTTTCTGCCAAATCTATCCACGGTGCTGCACCCGCTGAACGCTCTTTTGCAGAAAGAAGTACCATGGAAGTGGAGCGAGGACTGTAAGAAGGCCTTTCGCAAAAGCAAGGCATTGATCACCTCAGAGGAAGTGTTGGCTCACTACAACCCAACGCTACCTATTCGTTTAGCTTGTGATGCTTCTCCTTATGGTATTGGAGCAGTACTCTCACACAAGTTGCCAAATGGCTTGGAAAGGCCAGTCGCATTTGCATCCAGATCATTGACCTCCGCTGAGCGCAACTATGCTCAGATAGATAGGGAGGCTCTCAGCCTTGTGCGGGGAGTAAAGAAGTTTAATCATTACCTGCAGGGCCAGAAGTTTACACTGCTGACAGACCACCAGCCGTTGGTATCCATTTTTAACCCTAAGAAGGGTGTTTCGGTGATGACAGCACAGAGGCTCCAGAGATGGTCCCTTTTCCTAGGGGCACATCAATATCAGATAGAATTCAAAGGTACAAAGCAGCATGGTAATGCTAATGGGCTGTCGCGCCTGCCACTACCTACTGAGGAGGAGGCACCGACGGTTGACCCGGTGGAGTTATTTCACTCGACCATCATCGAATGTTTACCTGTCACCCATGCAAATATTGAAAGGGAGACTAGGAATGACCCGACACTGTCCCGGGTCTACGAATTGACAGTAAAGGGATGGCCAGCCCATGGTGATCCACTGTTACCGGCATTCTCAGCAAGACGAGAACAGCTGTCCATCTGTCAGGGAACATTGATGTATGGAACAAGGGTGATTATCCCTCCTAAGTTAAGAGAGAGAGTTCTAAAAGAACTATATGAAGGTCATCTGGGGGAGTCAAGATGAAAAGCCTTGCTAGGGCTTATGTGTGGTGGCCGGGTATCGACCAACAGATAGAGGATCTGACGAAAAGCTGCTCAGGGTGCCAAAAAGTGCAAAATGCACCTCCAATTGCACCGCTGCATCCATGGGAATGGCCTTCAACCCCATGGCAACGTGTACATATTGACTTTGCTGGTCCATTCATGGATTCCATGTTTTTAATTGCGGTGGACGCACATTCTAAATGGCCAGAAGTGATTAAAATGACTACCACTACCTCGGAGAAGACGATCGTGATGCTAAGAACGATATTTGCAAGAAATGGATTGCCAGAGCAAATATGTTCAGAAAACGGACCACAGTTCGTGTCAGAGGAATTCCAGAAATTCCTGAAGAAGAATGGGGTGAAACATTATACCTCTGCCCCATATCATCCAGCTACGAATGGGCTGGCCGAGAGGTTTGTACAGACGTTCAAAAAGGCAATAAAGGCCATGAGCAAAGATCAGATTCCACTGCAACACAAGGTGGACAATTTCCTACTGGCATATCGAAACACCACCCATGCAACAACAAACCAAAGTCCTGCCATGATGTTCTATAACAGAAGGTTGCGGTCCAGGTTGGACTTGTTAAAACCAAATGTGCGGAGGGAAGTCAAAAACAAACAGTTCCAGCATATCAATAACAAGCCCACTCGGAGTTTTGAAATAGGACAACCGGTGTTAGCCAGGGACTATAAAAACGAGAAATGGCAATCTGGAACAATTCGGGCCAGACAAGGACCCCTGATGTACACGGTAGATGTTGGTGAAAATGTAATGCGACATCATGCTGGCCAACTGGTGGGATCGAGAACAAGGGTCGAGCCCATGGTTATGACAGAGACAACCGTGGAGGAAGTTAGTGAACCTGAAGCATCTACCTCAGAAGTGAATATACCTGATGATGATGTCCTATCCATAGGGGATCAAATAGATGAGTCACCCCAGCAACGAGAACCAGAGACCCCTGAAAGGCGTTATCCGTCTCGGATCAGGAGTCCTCCTCAGAGACTGAATCTGTGAACTGTTTTTACATGAAGTTGTGTATATATGTTATTATGTTATGTTTAATGGGGAATATATACTGTTAAGCTAAAAAGGGAGGATTGTGGTGTATGTAACCGTTCCACCTTTAAGAGAACTATTTTAAGAGATGCACTACTTTATCTTGGCTGCTGTATACTGTAATACCGGTGATGACCACACCGGTATATAAGTGCAGTGTAATGATTTATTGGGCAGTTCAGCCTGACCTCCGACTAGTAAAGACCTGTTGAATTTACTCTTGTGGTCTGTGTGCAGTGATTCTTATTAACAATAACTAGAACACACAGACTTAACAGGCAGGTATTGCACGGGTTAGATACGGAGTAAAGCTGCCTCTACATTGTCCCATCAAACACTCCCGGGGCACGTACAGCTAGTGTTAGATACAGAGTAAATCTCCCTCTACACTGTCCTAACAAACACGCCCAGGGCAGGAACAGCACGGGTTAGATACCGAGTAAAGCTCCTTCTATACTGCCTCATCAAACACTCCCAGGGCAGGTACATCAGTGGGTAGATACAGAGTAAAGCTCCCTCTACACTGGCCCATCAAACACTCCCAGGGGTTAGATACAGACTAAAGCTCCCTCTAGAATGTCCCATTAAACATTCCCAGGGCAGGTACAGCATGGGTAAGATACAGAGTAAAGCTCCCTCTGCACTGTCCCATGATAAACTCCCAGAACAGTTGCAACATAGATTAGATATGGAGTAAAGCTCCCCCTACACTGTCCTATCAAACACTCCCAGGGCAGGAACAGCACGGGTTAGATAGAGAGTAAAGCTCCTTCTATACTGCCTCATCAAACAGTCCCAGGGTAGGTAGAGCATGGGTTAGAAACAGAGTAAAGATCCCTCTACACTGTCACATCAAACACTCCCAGGTCAGGAACAGCACGGGTTAGATACAGAGTAAAGCTCCCTCCACACTTTCCCATCAAACAATCCCCAGGGCAGGTACAGCACGGGTTAGATACAGAGTAAAGCTGTCCCAGGGCAGGTACAGCATGGGTAAGATACAGAGTAAAGCTCCCTCTCCACTGTCCCATCAAACACTCCCAGGTCAGGAATAGCACGGGTAAGAAACAGTGTAAATCTCCCTCTACACTGTCACTTCAAACACTCCCAGGGCAGGTACAGCACGGGTTAGATACAGAGTAAAGCGCCCTCTACACTGTCCCATCAAACACTCCCAGGGCAGGTACAGCACGGGTTAGATACAGAGTAAAGCTCCCTCTACACTGTCCCATCAAACACTCCCAGTGCATGTACAGCACGGGTTAGATACAGAGTAAATCTCCCTCTACACAGTCCCATCAAACAATCCCAAGGCTGGTACAGCACGGGTTACATACAAAGTAAGGCTCCCTCTACACTGTCCCATCAAACAATCCCAAGGCTGGTACAGCACGGGTTACATACAAAGTAAGGCTCCCTCTACACTGTCCCATCAAACATTCCCAGGGCAGGTACAGCACGGGTAAGATACAGAGTAAAGCTCCCTCTACACTGTCCCATCAAAAACTCCCAGGGCAGTTACAACACAGAATAGATACAGAGTAAAGCTAGCTCTACACTGTCCCCTCAAACAATCCCCAGGGCAGGTACAGCACGGGTTAGATACAGAGTAAAGCTCCCTCTACCCTGTCTCATCAAACACTCCCCAGACGAGCGCGGACCAGCGCGGACCTGTGTGGGAACAGAGCATCAGCGGCACAGCTTAAAACCCGCAGCAAGGTGCGAGGATCAGCCCGACTAGCGTGGACCTGCGTGGGAACAGAGCATTGGCGGCAGATCTTAAAACCGGCAACGAGGAGCGAGGAGCAGCCCGACCAGCGCGGACCTGCGTGGGAACAGAGCATCGGCGGCAGAACTTAAAGCCGGCAGCGAACGAGGCTTACGAATTCAGCAGCAGGGGAGAGAGGTAAAAAGTATTCAAAGTGTGACGTCACCAGGAAGCAGGTAAGTGATTGGTTGGTGAGTATTTCACCCTTTTTTTAAAATTTAACTCTGGTTTATAGTTTGTAAGGTCTCTCTGGTGTAGCAGGGACTGTTGGTAAACCAGTTATCTGTAGTGTAATTAGTGGGATTGATTGATTTAATTTAAATTCAATTAAGTAAAGGGTAAGTCATGGCAGGACAGCCGGGCCCCATGATCTGCTCCTCCTGCGATATGTGGGAACTCAGGGACACTTCCTGTGTCCCTGACAATGTCATGTGCAGGAAATGCACCCAGCTGCAGCTACTGACAGACCGCATTGCGGCGCTGGAGCTGCGATTGGATAAATACTGGAGCGTTCACGATGCTCAGGACGTCGTGAATAGCACGTTTACAGAGTTGGACACACCGCAGCTGGAGGTTGGACAGGAAGAAAGGGAACAGGTGACCAACAGGCAGAATACTAGGTGCAGGCAGGTAGAGCAGGGGTCCCCTGTGCCCATCCCCCTCTCCAACAGATACTCCACTTTGAGTACTGTTGGGGGAGATGGCTTATCAGAGGATGGCAGCAGCAGCCAGCTTCCTGGCACCAGGCGTGGCTCTGCTGCACAGAATGGGAGGAAAAAGAGTGGTAGAGCTATAGTAATAGGGGATTCAATTGTAAGGGGAATAGATAGGCGTTTCTGCGGCCGCAAACGAGACTCCAGGATGGTGTGTTGCCTCCCTGGTGCAAGGGTCAAGGATGTCTCCGAGCGGCTGCAGAACATCTTGGAAGGGGAGGGTGAACAGCCAGTTGTTGTGGTGCATATAGGCACCAACGATATAGATAAAAAGCGGGATGAGGTCCTAAAAGCGGAATATAGGGAGTTAGGAGGTAAATTAAAAAACAGGACCTCAAAGGTAGTAATCTCAGGATTGCTACCAGTGCCACGTGCTAGTCAGAGTAGAAATAGAAGGATACTTCAGATGAATACATGGCTAGAGGAATGGTGCCAGCTGGGAGGGATTCAAGTTCCTGGGACATTGGAACCGGTTCAGGGGGAGGTGGGACCAGTTCAAACCGGTGGTCTGCACCTGGTGAGGGCTGGAACCGATGTCCTAGGGGGTGTGTTTGCTAGTGCTGTGGGGGAGGATTTAAACTAAAATGGAAGGGGGTTGGGAACCTGAGCAGGGAGACAGAGGAACGTGAAACAAGGATAAAATCAAAAGATAGGAAGGCAAAAAACAAAAGTGGAAGTCAGAGAAATCAACGGTTTAAATCAAACATGGCCGCAGTAAATAATAATTCTAATAGATCTAAGAGCATTAAAAAAACAAGCCTGAAGGCTTTGTGTCTTAATGCGTTGAGCATTTGTAATAAGGTGGGTGAATTGAATGCGCAAATAGAGGGAAACGAATATGATTTGGTTGGGATTACGGAAACGTGGCTCAAGGATGGCCAAGACTGGGAACTCAACATCCAGGGGTATTCGATATTCAGGAAAGATAGGCAAAAAGGAAAGGGAGGTGTGGTAGCATTACTGGTTAAAGAAGGGATTAACACAATTGTAATGAAGGAGAGCTGTAGACAGGTTGACTGAGTGGGTAAGAACATTGCAAATGGAATACACTGTGGGGAAGATTGAAGTTATCCACTTTGGTAGGGAAAAAAAAGCTGAATATTTTTGAATGGTGAGAGACTGGGAAATGTTTGCATTCAGAGGGACCTGGGTGTCCTTGTACATGAATGACAGATAGTTAACATGCATGTACAGCAAACAATTAAGAAAGCAAATAGTCATAGAGTCATAGAGTTTTACAGCACAGAAAGAGGCCCTTCGGCCCATCGTGTCTGCACCACCCATCCCTCCCTGTCCAGTCTAATCCCATTTTCCAGCATTTGGTCCATAGCCTTGTATGCAATGGCATTTCAAGTGCTCATCCAAATGCTTCTTGAATGTTGTGAGGGTTCCTGCCTCTACCACCCTTTCAGGCAGTGAGTTCCAGCTTCCAACAACCCTCTGGGTGAAAAAGTTCCTCCTCAAATCCCCCCTAAATCTCCTGCCCCTTACCCTGAATCTGTGCCCCCTTGTTATTGACCCCCCTACTCAGGGGAAAAGTTCCTCCTTATCTACCCTATCTATGCCCCTCATCATTTTGTACACCTCAATCAGGTCGCCCCTCAGCCTCCTTTGCTCCAAGGAAAACAACCCCAGCCTGTTGAGTCTTTCTTCATAGCTGAGGTGCTCCATCCCAGGTAACATACTGGTGAATCTTCTCTGCACCCTCTCCAAAGCAATCACATCCTTCCTATAGTGAGGCGACCAGAACTGCACACAGTACTCCAGCTGTGGCCTCACCAGCGTTTTGTACAGCTCCATCATAACCTCCCTGCTCTTATATTCTATGCCTCTGCTAATGAATGCAAGTATCCCATAAGCCTTTTTAATCACCTTATCTACCTGTTCCGCTGCCTTCAGGGATCTATGTACATGTACACCAAGGTCCCTCTGACCCTCTGTACTTCCTAGGGTCCTACCACTCATTGTGTATTCCCTTGCCTTATTTGTCCATCTAAAATGCATCACCTCGCACTTTTCCGGGTTAAATTCCATTTGCCACTTTTCTGCCCATCTGACCAACCCGTTAATATCGTCCTGTAGCCTGAGGCTTTCCTCCTTGCAATTTACCACCCCACCAACTTTCGTGTCATCCGCGAACTTACTGATCATACCCTTTACATTCTCATCCAAATCATTAATGTAGATCACAAACAGCAAGGGAGCCAGCACCGATCCCTGAGGTACCCCACTGGACACAGGCTTCCAGTCACAAAAGCAACCTTCGACCATCACCCTCTGCCTCCTGCCACTCAGCCAGTTTAGGATCCAACGCTCCAAGGCCCCCTGGATCCCATGGGCTCTTACCTTCTTGACCAGTCTCCTATGCGGGACCTTGTCAAAAGCTTTACTGAAGTCCATGTAAACCACATCCACAGCATTTCCCTCATCCACACACCTAGTCACCCCCTCGAAAAATTCAATCAGATTGGTCAGACATGATTTACCCTTGACAAAGCCATGCTGACTATCCCCGATTAATCCTTGCCTCTCCAAGTGGAGACTAATTTTGTCCCTCAGAATTTTTTCCAATAATTTCCCTACCACAGATGTTAGGCTCACTGGCCTGTAATTCCCTGGTTTATCCCTGCTACCCTTCTTGAATAATGGTGCTACGTCAGCTGTTCTCCAGTCCTCTGGTACATCCCCTGTGGCCAGAGAGGTTCTGAAAATTTGTGTCAGAGCCCCTGCAATCTCCTCCTTTGCCTCCCACAGCAGCCTGGGATACATCTCATCCGGGCCTGGGGATTTATCCACTTTTTGGCCTGCTAAAACCGCTAGTACCTCCTCCCTCTCGATGCTAATATGTTCAAGTATGTCACAGTCCCCTTGCCCGACTTCTATGTCTACATCGTCTTTCTCCATAGTGAACACTGAGGCAAAAAATTCATTTAAAACCCCACCTACTTCATCTAGCTCTACACAGTATGTTAGCGTTTGTTACAAAGGATTTAATATATAACAGTAAAGAATTCTTACTACAATTATAAGGGCATTAGTGTGGCCACACCTGGAGTACTGTGAACAGTTCCAGTCTCCTTACCTAAGGAAAGGCATACTTGCATTCGAGGGAGTAAAACGAATGTTCACTAAACTGGTTCCTTGGATGATGTGATAGTTCTATGAGGAGAGATTGGGTAGACTAGGACTATGTTCCCAAGAGTTTAGCAGAATGAGAGGTGATCTAATTGAAACATTTAAAATTTATCAGGAGCTTGACAGGTGTAAATCTGATAAAAATGATTCCCCTGGCGGTGTCATAGTCTCCAAATAAGTGGTTGACCATTTAGGGCTGAGATGAGGAGAAATTTCTTCACTCAAAGGTTTGTGAATCTTTGGAATCTCGACCCCAGAACGCTGTGGCTGCTCAGACGTTGAGTGTATTCAAGACAGAGGTCAATATTTTTGGGGGTACGAAGCGAATTATGGGATATGGGGATAGTGGGGGAAGGTAGAGTTGAGGAAGAAGATCAGCCATGACCTTGTTGAATGGCAGAGCAGGCTCGAAGGGCCAAATGGCCTTCTCCAGCTCCTATTTCTTATGTTATTTCGGTGCTGCGAATAGCGGGTGCCTGCTCTATGGGTATTTAGTTCTTATTGTTAACTTGTGAGGGACAATTCAGTGCGGTGATTCGGCTCATGTCCTTTTTTGTTTAGTTCTTGTTAGATTGTGAGTGACGGTTCAGTACAATGATTCAGCTCCTGTCTCTTGCTCTCTTTAGTTCTTTCTGCATCGGTTCCATTATGTTCCAAACGACAATTTTAGACACAGCGGTTCACTCAATACTTGAATAATTTTCTGTTGTTTATTCAGTGATTGACAATAGAAGTTCGATCCACAATTTGGGTCAAATTTTAGAGAGCGGTTGTCCAATGAAGGATCTCTGTAGTTGTCTCTCGAGGCTTATCTCATTTGTCTGCTATTGAGCACCTGCTCTGATGTTTCATTGTGGCGGTATGATGCTGAATTTCAACAAGTAGTTAAACATTACATCACACCACCGAACTCATCTTCCTCTCCACCCCCATTTAAACATTCCGAAAGGACTTTTCCCTCCATGACACCCTGTTCCACTCTTCCATCACCCACAACACCGGCTGCACTTCCCACGGCATCTACTCTTTCACCTGATCCCTTCCTACTGTCCAGGCCCCGAAATCCTCCTTCCAAGTGAAACAGCGATTTACTCCTTTCAATTTAGTCTACTGCATTCACTGCTCACGATGCAGTCTCCTCGACATTAGGGGGACCAAACGTAGATTGGGTGATCGCATTGCTGAACATTTCCATTCAGTCTGCAATCAAGACCTTGAGCTTCTGGTCACATGTCATTTTAATTCTCCATCTCACTCCCACCCTGACCTCTCTGACCGTGACCTACTGCACTATTCTAATGAAGCTCAATGGAAGCTCGAGGAACAGCACCTGATCTTTCGATGAGGTACTTGACAACCTTCCAGACTCAACATCGAGTTCAACAGTTTCAGATCATAATCCCTGCTCCTATTCTTCCGGACAGCGGGTGCAGGTAATGAATCTGTTGTCCATTTAAACATTCCTGCCTTCCACCCTATCACAGACCTTCTCTGTTGTTATATATCCCCGCCAACTTACCTTACCTTGAGGTGATTGATATTATTTGGGGGGAATGAGGAGGCCACTTACTCCTTCGATGGTAAGAAACTAAATGGTGTATAGGACTAAAGAGACCTGGGAATATAGATGCAGATTCAGATTCAGATTAGATTTATTTGCAATATGTAACAAGTACAAAGGAATGCTTGTTCCCCGTAGGGATGCGTCAGCTATACATACAGCGCCGCGTTCAGATTCAATACAATGGCTTCCCATGGCAGTGGGAGCACGATGTCCCTCAGCCGCTCCGTCCTCCTCTTCACCGCGGCCTTCTCCTCACTGTTGCCGGCTCCACGTGTGCTGGCCTGCTTCTCCGCTCTGGCCACCATGCCCGGCTCCCCTCCTCCCATCCAGACTGTGAGTTACCCGAAATGGAGCTTTCAGCCGACGTGCTGCAGCGTGTCGTGAGTCTGCTGCTGTTGCTCATTGTGCTGCGCTCCTCTGCCCGACTTGCTGAGCACCCACCCAATATGCTGGATTCATTTCTACAGGCAGAGAATATAAAAGCAGCGAGGTAATTTTAAATTTTATAGAACCTTCGTTAGATCACTTGGAGCAATGTGTGCAGTTCTGGTCTGTATACTATAAAAATGATAATGAAGGACTAGAGTAAATGCAGATAATGTTTTCAAGAATTTTACGTGAATTGAGAAGATACGACTATCAGAAAGATTGGGCAGGCCAGGGCTCTGCTCTCTGGAAAAGAGAAGACTAAGAGGAGGCAGTTTAGAGATCTTCAAAATTATGAAGGAGTCCGATTGGGTGAATGTAGAGAAACTGTTGCTGCTTGTGGTTGAGTTCATGACAAGGAGGCATTAATATAAAACAGCCTCTAACAGATCAGATAAAGCAGTTAGGTGGATTTATTTTTCACACAGACGATGGTGAGAATGTAGAACTCGATGCCACATGGGGTGTTTGATGCAAATAACATTGATACATTCAATGGGAGGCGTGATACTTAAATGAGAGGGAAGGTAATAGACGGGTACAGGGCATGGTGGGATGAGGTCATTGGAGTGGGAGAAGGCTTGTGTGGAATTTCCACACTGGCATAGTCCAGTTGTGCCAAGCTTCCCTTTTGTTCTGCTGTAGATTCTATGATGTTCTTTGTAATTGTTATCATAGTATGTTCAAGTGGTTTAAAGCCAGTCTGTGAATCAGTGTACTCTGAAGAAATACTGCCCAAAATTGTTTCTATCCCCATCACAAGGATCACGGTTCTGAATGATCGTTCATTTATCTTCACTGATTATTTCTTCTTGGTACATTATGTTCCACATAACTTGTTTATTTGGGCACTTATCATTGCCTGCTAATATATATTTTATTTCCTGGAATTTTTGTTTACTTTTTAACAGTTCTGTTTTGGAGCCCAGCCTGCTCTGACTATTACCACTGACTGCAGTGATTCTGCATTCACCCACTGAACAGCGACCTCCATTTTTTATTGCTCAGTTTTGCTGCATTTACCCAATGTACAGGGACCCCTTTGTTTATGGCCCAGTTTATCACTGGAGCTGACCCTGCTCTTACTATTGTCACTGACTGTTGTGATTCTACAGTCACCCTCTGTCCAGGGACCACCATTGATTCTTTTGCAGTTGTGCTGCATTGATCCACTGTAAGGCAACAATGTGTCTGAGCCGTGCTGGTCAGAACTGCTTCACAGTCGCAGTCCATAACTTTGCAACTTTTTGGGTCAATTTGCCAGATATTTGAGGAAATGTGTTTCAATCACGCAGTGAGAATCTCAGAGAGAAGGACAGCCAGCAGACATATTTACTGGTAATCAGAAGATCTGAATTTTCACCATCGATGTACTGTACCAGGGAGAGACATGACGTGTTCCCTTTTAACAAAAAGGCAAGTGTTTTATAGACGCTGATCGCTTGGAATCGAGGATGACCTTCCATAACCCCAGTGTGTGAAAAGCCGCTCGCAGTATGCAGAGTCTCAGAGCAGTCGCTGTGTGTTTTGCTGTTCTGTTGAACTGACAGGAAGCACCTGGCTTTGTGGTGATTTCTGTGCTTGTGTTTTGTTGAATGCTCCCATGAAATATTGACATACTGCTGCTGGACGTTTCAACTGGGGATTTGAACATAATCTGCATATCATCCAGCGGTTCAATGTATCAGGAGGAAGCATATCTGGGTAATGTCATTAATTCACTGGAAACACATGACATCTTAGTGTCTGCAAATAAACTTAACCCTTATCGCAAAGACTGAATCAGAGTACAAGATGGCCGTAATCTGTGTAAACGTTCCCAAATCTATAACAAAATTTATTAACAGGTCAGGATAAATAGTCAGTTACTGTGTCCAAATCTATCAGTAAATTCAGGTGCAACAGGAGCAGCAATTCTCCCTGTAGTTTTAAAGTGAAATCGAAGAATCCAGGAGCGGTTTGGCTGATTTTTTACCTGTGTTGATAGGTCAATGAAACATTAAACCACGAAAGAATCTAACACAATCAGGGGGAGTGCGGCCTGTAAATGGGTAACTCGTTATGATCCATTCCAAAGAGGCGATCAGGAGCTAGGCGTTTTTTTGCAGAAACTGTCCATTGTATCTCAATAAATGAAATTAAACGTGGCTCTGATTTCTCCAAGAGTGAATGTCGATCTGGAGAGTGAAAAGAGCTTGAATATTTAACACAGATCAATGAATGGACACAGCTGAGGTGTTACTATAAAGTTACCACGAGTCTGAAACAGGCAAATAATTCATTCCCAGGATGCCATGTGGAATGGAACAACTCACCAGAAATATACATTTAACGAAAGAATTCCCCAACCCGTATTGTCAGCAAGATGAAAATCAGTTAAACAGGGGAAAGCCCCTCATAACTCTGCCCCCACTCACTGGTTTCCGCAGGTGTATCCGGTCCTGCCCCGACTTGATAGACTGGGACCCCTGAGGTGAGTTCTGTAGATATCAAACAGACTTACAATACTGTGAGTGTGAGCTCTGGGTGATGGCAGCAACCGGTTGTCACAGCAACTTGAAGCACTCGCGCAGAAAAATGGAGGTGGGAAATATTTGGAGTCGGTCTCGTGTATCTCCGAGGAGCCAATCACCTTCCTGCTCTGGTGGGAGGGAAATGCACCACTTTAAGGAAAGATGGGAACTACAAAAATAAGCAAAACTTTCTAGCGTGCACATATATCACCATTTGTTTATCATCACTTGGACAAAACACGTGAATTCTCCACCTAACAGCATCATGGGAACACCATCACCACAAGGCCTGCAGTGTTTCAAGGAGAAGGCCCGCCACCATCTGCTCAAGGCAACGGGTGATGGGCATTAAATAGGAACACAGCACGGGATCAAATGGAAAAGAGCAGCCGGGGATGATTCTGGGACCCCGCCACACCTACAAACACTTAACAACAAAGAAGGACAGGAAAATACCCTCTGCTCCGTCCAGCATGTCCCACACAATTGTGATAACTCGCCTGTCATAATAAATACACATTCCACTGCACCCGCCATCATGTGATCTCCTGGGAGAGGCGACAAACCAGCCAAAATCCATGGCCATTTAGGGGAAATAATCTGGGAAATTCCTCTCCGACACCCCCAGGCAATCGAATCTAGACCAGGAGATCACTCCAGACTGATAATTCTATACAGTACCAACCTTTTTTACAAATTGATCTCCAGCCCGGCCAGAAACAGGTCCAGCTCTCACTTGAAGGAAGTCAGTGAATCGGCGTCCACCACTCGAGCAGGCAGATGGTTCCAGAGCCCCACTATTCTCTGGGAAATGTCCCACCCCCTGACAGCTCAGCTAGTGCTGGCCTTGTACTTAATACTTACAACTTAAAATTATGAACCCTGGTCCTACTTAACCAAGATAAACATCATTTGCCAATCACAAGCCTAAGCCCCCAACACATCAGGAGCGGCCTGAAGCAATCGAGCATCATCAGCAGTCCAGACACTCGCAAAGTTCTTAGTACCATCTGCAAACTTGCAGATCGTGCCCCCTACACCTATATCTAGATCAGTAATAAAAATGGGCAGGAGGAAAGATCCCAATACTGATCCCTATGGGACACCACTAGTGACTGGTCTCCAAACAGCTCCGAATCCATCCATTTTTTTATCAATAATTTATACATTTAAAAATCTGTGCAATAAGGTAAGTTTATTTTTTGCCCCTTTAAACATTTTTATTTAGTTTTCAGAAAATTATATTTTTGTATAATATTTAATTAAATGCCATTTTAATTAATTTAAAATATGTATTTCTTATTTATTTGCTGTGTCGTTGTAATTTTGGGAGTATGCCCATTTATGCATATGGTGCTTCCATACATATGGAATCCCCATAAATATGATTGGGATCCCATTCTTTCTTTCATTGGGATGTTCCACCTGATCCCAGGGGCACTTGCAAACAATGTGCGCCCCTGAGGTATGTGAATCTCTACCCGCGGGTACCCAGAGAAGCCCAGGACCATGAATCTCCAGACCTCCCGGACAACCAGGTACACGTGCATTTTATTTGCAGATCAGAGGCAATTCATTACGGGAAGCCTCTGGCCACAAATTCAGGGCCCATATGATTAGGCAGCATCAACATGGTTTTATGAAATGTAAATCATGTTTGACAAATTTATTAGAGTTTTTTGAGGATGTAAACAGCAGTGTAGATAAAGGGGAACCAATGGATATAGTATATTTGGAGTTCCAAAAGGCATTTGATAAGGTGCCGCATAAAAGATTGTTAAGCAAGATAATGGCACATGGGTTTGGGGGTAATTTATTAGCATGGATAGAGCATTGGTGATCAGAGAGAAAACAGAACGTAGGGATAAATGGGTCATTTTCAGATTGTCAGGCTGTAACTAGTGTGGTGTCACAAGGATGAGCGCTTGGGACTCAGATATTTACAAACTCTAGGAGATACAAAATAAGTTCGAATTCTTGTAGCGACCCAGCTGGAAATTAGGTACCAAAAGTAAAATACTGCAGATGCTGGAAATCAATAATAAAAACAGAAAGTGTGGTAAACACTCAGCAGGGCAGGAAAATATGTGGGGTGAGAAACCGAGTTCACATTTCAGGTAGATGACCTTTCATCAGGCTGCTGTCCCAAGTCATACATTGCTGACCATATGGAATCCATTGTTAAGGGTGTAGAATCAGGACACTGAGAAAATCATAACCTGATTAGCAGAGTCAATTTGGTTTTAGGAAAGGAAAGTGTGTTTGACAGATTTATTAGAGATTTTTCAGAATGTAACTAGCAGGGTAGATAAAGTGCATGTAGTATATTTGGATTTCCAAAAGGCATTCGATAAGTTGCCACATAAAATGTTATTACAGAAGATAAGGGTACATGGAGTATAGGGTAATATAGAAGCATGGATAGAGAATTGGTTGAAGAACAGAACACAGAGAGTAGGGATAAATGTGTCTTTTTCGTGTTGGCAGGCTGTAACTAGTGGGGTGCTGCAAGATCAGTGCTGGGGCATCCGTTATTTACAATCTATATTAATGACCTAGATGAAGGGACTGAGTGTAATGTACCAAGTTTGCTGATGATAGAAACCTTGCTGATGAGCAAGCTGTGAGGAGAACACCAAGAATCTGCAAAGGGATATAGGTAATCTAAGTGAGTGGGCAGTAATGTGGCAGATGAAGTATAATGTAGGGAAATGTGTGGTTATTCACTTTCGAAGGAAGGATACAAAAACAGAATGTATTTTAAATGGTGAGAGACTTTTAAATATTGATGTTCTGTGAGACGTGTATGTCCTCGTTCAAGTAGCACAGAAAGCTAGCATGCAGGTACTGCAAGCAATGGGTAAGGCAAATGGCATGTCGGCCATTATTGCAAGGGGTTGCAGTATAAGAGTAAGGAAGTCTTGCTGCAGTTGTTCAGGGTTTTGGTGAGACCACACCTGGAGTACTGTGCACAGTTTTGGTTACTTTATCTAAGGAAGGATATACTTGCCTTGGAGGCCCACGCGATTGATTACTGGGATGAGAGGGCTGTCCTATGAAGGGAAATGGTGTAGCATGGGCCTATACTCTCTGGAGATTAGAAGAATGAAATGTGATCTCATTGAAACATAAAAGATTCTGAAGGGGATTGATAGGGTAGATCCGCCGTTGCCATGGCCACCAGGTAGCGA
This sequence comes from Somniosus microcephalus, assembly GCF_052327205.1. Lineage (NCBI taxonomy): Eukaryota > Metazoa > Chordata > Chondrichthyes > Squaliformes > Somniosidae > Somniosus > Somniosus microcephalus. The sequence goes on from NC_141016.1 coordinate 34,724,896, forward strand.
ATGACACAGTTGGAGAGACTGCACTTCCCCGAGATAGGATCACAATCGTCATTAAGTTAATTCTATCTAAGGAAGCAAACAGCGAAATTATACAATAGCAAAATACTGCGGATGCTGGAAATCTGAAATAAGAACAAAGAATGCTGGAAAAACTCAGCAGACCAGGCAGCATCCGTGGAGAGAGAAACAGTGTTAACATTTCAGGTCGAAGACCTTTTGTCAGAACTGGAAAAAAGCAGGAAATGGAACAGATTTAAAAGCAAGCTTAGGGGCTTGTAAATGGGTGATGGGATGAAAGAACAGAAGGGAAGGTCTGTGATAGGATGGAAGGCAGGAGAATTAAAGAGGCATTAAGAGATATTCAAGGCAAGAGGAGATGGTAATGGGACAGATTAAGAAACAAAGGATGGCTCTAGACGAAGTGTTAGATATATTTCTTAAGGCTAAACGGCTCAAGGGATATGGGGAGAAGGCAGGGGCAGGGTACAGAGTTTAGATGATCAGCCATGATCTCCTTGAATGGCAGAGCTGCCTCGAGGGACCGAATGGCCAACTCCTGCTCATATCTTCTATGTTTCTAAGTTCTAAGTGTGAATTGCGCTGATAGAATGAAAGACAGCTGCCACGTGGGAGGGAAGAAAAGAAAGGAAAAGGACAAACAAAAAGTGTGGATAAAATATCTAAATATGATAAGGGCCGAGGTTATGAGCTGAAATTGTTGAACTCTGTGTTGAGCCCAGAGGGCTGTAGAGTGCCCAATCGAAAGATAAGGTGCTGTTCCTCGAGCTTACACTGAGCTTCCGTGGAACAATGCAAGAGGCCGAGGACAGTGAGCTCTGAGTGGGAATGGAGCGGTGAATTAAAGTGACAGGCAACCAGAAGCTCGGGGTCCCTCTTATGGACTGAACGGAGGTGTCCTGCAAAGTGGTCACCAATGTAGAGGGAAATAATACGTCAGGACTGGAGCAAAAGCGACAGTTTGATGGCGTTCGGGGTGAAATGTGCAGTTTTTTACAATAACAATGTTGCATAGATTCAAGGTAAGGGGCAGGAGGTATAGAGGGGATTTGAGGAAGAACTTTTTCACCCAGAGGGTGGTTGGAATCTGGAACTCACTGCCTGAAAGGGCGGTAGAGGCAGGAACCCTCACAACATTCAAGAAGCATTTGGATGAGCACTTGAAATGCCATAGCATACAAGGCTACGGACCAAATGCTGGAAAATGAGATTAGATTAGACAGGGCTTGATGGCCGGCGTGGGCGCGATGGGCCCAAGGGCCTCTTTCTGTGCTGTATAACTCTATGAGTCTATGACTCTATGACTCTCAGTCTCACACACACACCCACTCACCCAAATACACTCACACACTCACACAGACACACTTATAGGCACTCATATGAACTGTTATGTTTTCATGAAAGTTTGAAAAGTTTGTGAGACTGTCGATAATGAAGTTGCTAATGATCTACAAGCTGTACGGAGCTTGGCAATTCACACTATGATCTGATCTGTGAGTGTTCTTATGGGCCAAGCAGCTTCTGCAGTTAAATCTTACTGCAAACTCTTACACACCTTCTGCCCGGACATTGGACAATGTTGCTGTCAATGTATTGCAAATACATCGGGACTGTGAGTTAATCCTGGGAATTTATCAGATCTGTTGCTTGTACAGACTCAAATGGTTATTCCCTGCTTGTCTTTTTCCCTTCTGTCTCCTATTTGACACTAAGCTGAGCTTCCGACCCCCATATCCTCTCAATCATCAAGACCGCCTATTTCCACCCCCGTAACATCACCCGTCTCCGCCCCTGCCTCAGCTCATCTGCTACTGAAACCCTCATCCGAGCTTTTGATACTCCATACATGACGATTCTAACGCTCTCCTGGCTGGCCTCCCATCTTCCCCCTCCGTATAGTTCAGCTCATCCAAAATTCTGCTGCCCCATATCGTACCTCGCACCAAGTCCGGTCCACCCAGCAACCCTGTGCTCGCTGACCTACATTGGGTCCCAGTATGGCAAAGGCTCGATTTAAAAATAATCATCCTTGTCTTCAAATCCCTCAATTGCCTCGCTCCTCTCCTTATCTCTGTAACCTCCTCCAGCCCTACAACCCTCTGAGATCTCTGCTGTCCTTCAATTCTGGCCTCCTGTGTATCCCCGATTTTCATTGCCCCACAATTGGTGGCCGTACCTTCAGCTGCCTCACCCCCAAGCTCTGGAATTCCCTCCCTAAACCTCTCCACCTCTCTCTCTTCCTTGAAGACACTCGTGAAAACCTACCTGTGACCAAGTTTTTGGTCACCTGTCCCAATATCTCCTTATGTGGTTCGGTGTTAAACTTTTGTCTGTCCTACGCTCCTGTGAAGTGCCAGCGGCTCCTTTCAGGCTGCGACTGGGGACATAGCTAACATTTCACAGTTTACAGTGCATTGCTGCATCCCTCAAATTACAGATGCCCTATATAACAGGAGGCAGCAATTTATTTCATTCCCTCTGACACCGGAGAAGCAGCAGGAGCGCGCAGAAGGCTTTGAGGCAATAGCTGGCTTCCCCATGGTGCAGGGCGCCATTGACTGTATGCACGTGGCTTTGCGGGCGCCTGTGAACAACCCTGAGGATTACCGCAACAGCAAGGGGTTCCACTCCCTTAATGTACAGCTGGTGTGTGACCACCGGCTGCTGATCCTCGCAGTCAATGCACAACTCCCTGGCAGCAGCCACGACACATTCATCCTGCATCAGACCACAGTGGCAGACCTTTTTGAGGCCCTGGCTCACCCACGAGCTGGCTTCTTGGAGACAAGGGCTATCCTCTGTGCCCATGGCTTATGACACCGCTACCTTCGCCAAGCAGCCACGCAGAGGAGAACTACAACTCCAGCCATCAGGCAACGCAGAACACTGTGGAGCACACAATCAGCATGCTGAAGCAGCGGTTCCGATGTCTCGACCATTCGGGGGGTGCCCTGCAGTACTCGCCGGATTGAGTCACCCACATCGTCGTTGTCTGCTGCATGCTCCACAACCTCGCCATCCAATGCACCCAGCCAATGCCAGCCGAGCTTGAAGGACCAGCAGAGGAGGAGGAGGAGGAGGAGGAGGAGGAGGAAGATGGGAGGGTTCCCGAAACTGGAAGGGCCGTTCATAAGAGGCTCATAACGACTCGTTTCTAGGCCCCACTGACGGATTGTTTGGTGTGTTTGGGAGAGGACCGTCCGGTTCACCGAAAGCCTATGTAGGACAGATTAAGTGTAAATAGATTAGATATCTGTGGTGATTATTTCCTATGTTTAATAAGAAGTATTGTGATTGTTGAATGGGGTGGTTGTTCTCTGTATTAGTAAGAAGTATTGTAATTGGTTGTTTGTTTCTACCTTGATATATATGCTGTAAACTCATTGGTAGTGGATGTCAGGTGATTTGTGGTGGCCATCTTAAATTCAGTTCTCTCCAGTCATTGTTGGAGACTGGTGTTGAAAGATGTGCTACTGGGTTTTTAAAGTTAATAAAGCCTAGATTAGAAAGGCAAATCTATTCTTTATTTCAATATATTAACTTTTTATCAGAATGGAGCGATATCTTCAACTGGAACGATTCAATGCTGACCCTAATTCTGCAGGAGTGGATGATAAATGGAAACATTGGTATTGTACATTTACAAACTTTTTGGGTGTGTTGGAACAAGAGTCTCTGAATAAGCTGAATATGCTGATCAACTACATTGCTCCGGATGTGTATAAGTATATTTTGGACTGTAAAACTTACGAATTGGCTATTTGTACATTGGAGAAGATTTTTGTTAAACCAAAGAATGAGGTATTTGCACATTACCTTCTATCTGCCCGTAGGCAGCAGGTGGGAGAATCATTGGATACTTATTTACAAGCACTTCGGCACCTTAGTGCTAACTGTAATTATAAAGCCGTGACGGCCGAAGAATATAAGGAAGAATCGGTACGGGATGTTTTTATTAATGGACTACTCTCTCGATCAATTCATCAGCGGTTGTTAGAAAATAAGACTTTGGATCTCAAGAGTGCTTTTGAGCAAGCTTCTACATTGGATATGGCTCAGAGAAGTTCGGATTCTTATGCTCTTTCTAATCGGCCTGTGACTGTGGTTTCGGCAGTTCCGGGCGAAAAGGAATTAGGTGGACTTAATGGGAGTGGTTTACTAGATTCTGAAATAGTTTCTACTCCAACAACTCCACCTTCTACTTCAGCGGCTGTTGCCTCTAGGATTCAGAAGTGTTATTTTTGTGGGAACGTCCGGCATCCTCATTTGAATTGTCCTGCCCGGGAGGCTGTATTTAGTAAATGCAGCAAGAGAGGTCATTATGCACGTGTTTGTAAATCATTAGGTTCAATTACCTCCTCTTCTGTGACTATTCAACCTGTAGAGAGGGCGTTTATTGCATCAATTTCTGCTGCATTTGCTCATGGCCTAAACAAAGCTATAGTTATGGCCCAAGTTAATGGGTTAGAAGTGAAGGCTCTCATAGATACGGGCAGTACCGAGAGTTTTATAAGTCTTCAGTTTGCGAAGGAAAAGTGTTTGAAAATCTTGCCTGTTACTTATAAGGTGTGTATGGCTCAGACGACCCTTACTTCACAAGTAGCTGGTTGTTGCCTTGTGAAATTGATTCTTCTAGGTAATACGTATACTGATATATGCCTATCTGTTTTGCCTAATCTTTGTGCGGATATTTCGATTGGTCATGATGTGCTTAAATTACACGAGTCTCTCAGTCTTTCGTTTGGAGGAACTAAGCCACCCTTATCCATTTGTGGATTAACTTCTTTATCCATTTCTCCATTATCACTTTTTTCCAATTTGATGCCGGATTGTAAGCCAATTGCTACCAAGTCAAGAAGGTATAGCAGTCAGGATAGAGAATTTATTAATTCTGAAGTCCAGCGTCTTTTATTGGAAGGAATCATTGAACCTAGTTGTTCGCCTTGGCGGGCTCAGGTAGTTGTCACCACTAACGAGAGGCATAAGAAACGAATGTTGATAGACTACTCTCAAACTATTAATAGGTATACTCAATTAGATGCGTACCCTTTGCCTAAGATTGATGAGCTTATCAACAAAGTATCTCAGTATAAGTTTTTTAGCACTATTGATTTAAAGCGTGCTTATCATCAGATTCCTATTGTTAAGAGGGATCAACCATATACAGCCTTTGAGGCTGGTGGAAAGCTGTATCAGTTTTGCCGAATACCATTTGGTGTTACTAATGGTGTTGCTTGTTTTCAACAGGCAATGGATGCTTTTATAAGTGATAACTCTCTCTCTGACACCTTTTCATAATTAGATGATATCACGGTGTGTGGTAAATCAAGGGTGGAGCATGATTCTAATTTAGAAAGATTCCTTCAAGCTGCGGAAAAAGTTGGTTTAACTTTTAATAAAGAGAAGTGTATCTTTTTGTCTACTGAGGTAAATCTACTGGGGTATATTATCTCGGGAAATAAGATTAAACCAGATCCAGAACGTCTGCGACCATTGATCGATTTACCTTATCCTACTAATTCTAGGGCTTTGCAACGAGTTGTTGGACTGTTTTCTTACTATTCTAATTGGATTGCAAACTTTTCGCAGAAGATCCGGCCCCTTATATGGGTTACGACATATCCTCTATCATGGGAGGCCAGGACATGTTTTGATAAATTTAAAAAGGATATCCTAGGAGCAGTTGTGCATTCTATTGATGAGCAGGTTCCCTTTGTGAATGAGATGGATGCTTCTGATTTTGCAATTGGGGCTACACTGAACCAAAATGGAAGACCTGTCGCCTTTTTCTCACGTACTTTGAACAATAGTGAAAAAAGGCATTCTTCAATAGAGAAAGAGGCATATGCAATTGTAGAAGCACTGCGTAAATGGAGACATTATTTATCGGGGCGACATTTCACGTTGGTAACCGATCAAAAATCTGTGTCCTTTATGTTTGATGTTAAACATTTTGGAAAGATCAAAAATGATAAAATAATGAGGTGGAGGATTGAGTTGGCATGTAACCATTTTGATATAGTTTATCGTCCGGGGAAGGATAATGTTGCTGCTGATGCACTGTCGAGGGCTTATTGTTCTGTGATTCACGGAGATGCGCTTATTAATCTTCACAATGCCTTATGTCATCCTGGGGTTACGAGGATGATACACTTCGTACGCAGTAAGAATTTGCCCTTTTCAGTTGAATACGTCAAGCGGATGACTTCATCATGTTCTATCTGTGCTCGGTGTAAACCGAATTTCTTTAAGCCTCAACGAGCTCATCTTTTAAAGGCTACTTCTCCTTTTGAACGTTTGAGCGTTGATTTTAAGGGGCCTCTTCCTTCAAAGACTCAAAATCGATACATATTTACTGTTGTGGATAAGTTCTCAAGGTTTCCTTTTGCTTTTCATTGCGCAGATGTATCAGCTGCTACAGCTATCAAATGTCTGACTCAACTTTCTGTCATCTTTGGGATGCCTGCGTATATCCATTCGGATCAAGGAAGTTCTTTTATGTCTTCCCAGTTGAAGGAATACCTTCAGAGTCGGGGAATTTCTACTAGTAGAACTACCCCGTATAACCCCCAGGATAATGGGCAGAGCGAACGATACAATGGGGTGATCTGGAAGGCAGTTATGTTGGCTTTTACATCCCGGAATCTTAAGAATACACAGTGGGAAACGGTACTGCCTGATGCCCTGCATTCCATTAGATCATTGCTTTCAACGGCTACTAATGTGACCCCCCATGAAAGGCTCTTTAATTACCCGCAGAGATCTACTATGGGATATTCGGTACCTTCATGGCTTATTATGCAGGGACCTGTGTTGCTTCGACGCCATGTTAGATGGTCAAAATATGATCCTTTAGTGGAGGAGGTGGAGCTGTTGGAGGCAAATTCCCAATATGCTCATATTCGATTCCAAGATGGGAAAGAAAGTACTGTTTCAATTAAAGACTTGGCTCCTTGTGGTGGCCAGCCCTCTTCCGAGGATACTAATAATAGTCATGATTCAGATAATGTGGATGTTGTGATAGATACTACGAATGTTTCCAATCCTATTGCAGATAATTATACTTCTATTAGTCAGCCTTTGATGGATGTTCATGACCGTCCTAGTTTACTTCCTGATGGGATTTCCAATCCGGATACCGTTGATAATCGGGATATGGATAGCCTTCCTGCAGAAGATACTTCTGTGTCTCCGAGTGTGGGAGGGCAAGGAATTTCACCAAGGTTAAGAAGGTCGACACGAATAAGATATCCGGTCGACCGATTGAAAATGGACTTTTAAATTGATAGTAATGTTTTAAAATTGTTGAAATATGTTATTTGTATTTTAGTTGTAAATAAATTAATTATAAATTGTAAAGGTTATTTAGGTTGGAGCATGTTTTAAAGGAGGGGTGAATGTGGTGATTATTTCCTATGTTTAATAAGAAGTATTGTGATTGGTGAATGGGGTGGTTGTTCTCTGTATTAGTAAGAAATATTGTAATTGGTTTTTTGTTTCTACCTTGGGATATATGCTGTAAACTCATTGGTAGTCGATGTCAGGTGATTTGTGGTGGCCCTCTTAAATTCAGTTCTCTCCAGTCATTGTGGGAGACTGGTGTTGGAAGATGTGCTGCTGGGTTTTTAAAGTTAATAAAGCCTAGATTAGAAAGGCAAATCTATTCTTTATTTCAATATCCATGTAAATAAAAAATTGTCTTTATTTTCAAAAAAGTGGAGCCTTCCAAATTCATAAAACAATTGCAGCAGAAAGCAAAACTAACGAAATAACACTTAAGTAACGGCTTAACACATAACTAAGGATTTAACACAAAAGTAACGGCAAAACACATAACAAGGATTTAACACATCAGCAAGGAAATACAACTTTAATGTCTGCCAAACCCGCGACTGTAACCAACACATCCCCATCATTCACAAGAGCTGTAGAGGGCCTTGAAATGTCCTTCCCAGTGCTTCAGTGATGCCCTGCACAGTCCTTTCCTGTGCATCAGAGAAGGCCTGCGCACTCCTTCCTGTGCTGCACAGAAGTCCCGGAGATTCCCTGCCAGTGTGTCAATGGATCCAGGCTTTCGGCCGCTCAGCAGGCCTACCCCAGCCTTGATGAAACCACTGGGGTCCAATTAAGGAGGAGCTGCAGGGAGGGAAGGGGGCATTCCAGAGAGAGAAGTCGAAGCCCATCATGGGGTCAGAAGTAGAGGGAGCTTCGGAAACTGCGAGGTTGAACAGAGTAAAGCTCCCTCTACACTGTCCCATCAAACACTCCCAGGACAGGGACAGCATGGGTTAGATACAGAGTAAAACTCCCTCTAAACTGTCACATCAAACAGTCCCAGGGCAGGTACAGCACGGGTAAGATACAGAGTAAAGCTCTCTCCAAACTGTCCCATCAAAAACCCCCAGGGCAGTTACAACACAGATTAGATACAGAGTAAAGATCCCTCTAAACTGTCCCATCAAACAATCACCAGAGCAGTTAAAGCACGGGTTAGATACAGAGTAAAGCTCCCTCTACACTGTCCCATCAAACACTCCCAGGGCAGGAGCATCAGTGGGTAGATACAGAGTAAAGCTGCGTCTACATTGTCCCATCAAAAACTCCCGGGGCAGATACAGCTAAGGTTTGATACAGATTAACGCTCCCTCTACACTGTCCCATCAAACTCCCAGGACAGGTACAGCATTGGTTAGATACAGAGCAAAGCTCCCTCTACACTGTCCCATCAAACACTCCTAGGACAGGTACAGCACGGGTTAGGTACAGAGTAGAGCTCCCTCTAAACTGTCCCATCAAACACTCCCAGGGCAGGCACATCAGTGGGTAGATACAGAGTAAAGCTCACTCCACACTGTCACATCAAAAACTCCCAGGGCAGTTATAACACAGATTAGATACAGAGTAAACCTTCCTCTACACTGTCCTATCAAACACTCTCAGGGCAGGAACAGCACGGGTAAGATACAGAGTAAAGCTCCTTCTATACTGCCTCATCAAACACTCCCAGGGCAGGTACATCAGTGGGTAGATACAGAGTAAAGCTCACTCTGCACTGTCCCAACAAAACACTCCCAGGGCAGGTACAGCATGGGTAAGATACAGAGTAAAGCACCTCTACACTGTCCCATCATAAACTCCCAGGGCAGTTACAACACAAATTAGATATGGAATAAAGCTCCCTCTACACTGTCCTATCAAACACTCCCAGGTCAGGAACAGCACGGGTTAGATACAGAGTAAAGCTCCTTCTATATTGCCTCATCAATCAGTCCCAGGGCAGGAAGAGCACGGGTTAGAAACAGAATAAAGATCCCTCCACAATGTCCCATCAAAAACACAGGGCAGGAACAGCACAGGTTAGATTGAGTAAAGCTCCTTCTATACTGCCCCATCAAACACTCACAGGGCAGGAAGAGTACGGGATAGATAGAGGGTTAAGCTCCTTCTATACTGCCTCATCAAACACTCCCAGGGCAGGTGGAGCACGGGTTAGAAACCGAGTAAAGCTCCCTCTACACTGTCCCATCAAACAAAACCAGGGCAGGAACAGCATGGGTTAGAAACAGAGTTAAGCTCCCTCTACACTGTCCCATCAAACACACCCAGGGCAGGAACAGCATAGGTTAGAAACAGAGTAAAGCTCTCTCTACAGTGTCCCATCAAACACTCTCAGGGCAGGTACAGCTCGGGTTACATGCAGAGTAAATCTCCCTCTACACTGTCCCATCAAACACTCCCAGGGCATGTACAGCACGGGTTAGATACAGAGTAAAGCTCCCTCTACACTGTCCCATGAAACACACCCAGGACATGTACAGCACGGGATAGATACAGAGTAAAGCTCCCTCTACACTGTCCCATCACCAATCCCAGGGCTGGTACAGCACGGGTTACATACAGAGCAAGGCTCCCTCTAAACTGTCCCATCAAACACTCCCAGGGCAGGTACAGCACGGGTAAGATACAGAGTATAGCTCCCTCTACACTGTCCCATCAAACACTCCCAGTGCAGGAGCGGCATGGGTTAGATACCGAGTAAAGCTCCTTCTATACTGCCTCATCAAACACTCACAGGGTAGGTAAAGCATGGGTTAGAAACAGAGTAAAGATCCCTCTACACTGTCCCATCAAACAATCCCCAGGGCAGGTACAGCACGGGTTAGATACAGAGCAAAGCTTCCTCTAAACTGTCCCATCAAACACTCCCAGGGCAGGAATAGCACAGGTTAGATACAGTGTAAAACACCCTCTGCACTTTCCCATCAAGCACTCCCAGGGCAGGTACAGCACGGGTTAGATATAAAGTAAAACTCCCTCTACACTGTCCCATCAAACACTCCCAGGGCAGGTACAGCACGGGTTACATACAGAGTAAGGCTCCCTCTACACCGTCCCATCAATCACTCCCAGGGCAGGTAGAGCACGGGTAAGATACAGAGTAAAGCTCTCTCTACACTATCCCATCAAAAACTCCCAGGGCAGTTACAACACAGATTAGATACAGAGTAAAGCTCCCTCTACACTGTCCAATCAAACAACCCCCAGGGCAGGTACAGCGCGGGTTAGATACAGAGTAAAGCTCCCACTACACTGTCTTATCAAACACTCCCCAGGGAATATACAGCATGGGTTAGATACAGAGTAAAGCTCCCTCTACATTGTCCCATCAAACACTCCCAGGGCATATAGAGCACAGGTTGGATACAGAGTAATGCTGCATCTACATTGTCCGATCAAACACTCCTGGGGCAGGTACTGCTAAGGTTTGATACAGATTAACGCTCCCTCTGCACTGTCCCACCAAACACTCCCAGGACAGGTATAGCACGGGTTCGGTACAGAGTAAAGCTCCCACTACACTGTCCTATCAAACACTCCCAGGGCAGGAACAGCACGTGTTAGATACAGAGTAAAGCTCCTTCTATACTGCCCCATCAAACACTCCGAGGGCAGGTACAGCACAGGTTAAATACAGACTAAAGATCCCTCTAGAATGTCCCATCAAACACTCCCAGGGCAGGTACAGCATGGGTAAGATACAGAGTAAAGCTCCCTCTACACTGTCCCATCATAAACTCCCAGGGCAGTTACAACACAGATTAGTTGCAGAGTAAAGCTCCCGCTACACTGTCCCATCAAACAATCCCCAAGGGTATAAGATTCGACAATTTTCATTGACTAATCATGCAAGAAAACAGGATTATTAATACAGCTTTATTGACCAAAAGAAGCTTATACAGAAAAACCTTTGATAAAAAAGGGGCATACAAAATGGCCGCCGGGCCTTGTGATCAGTTTCTGGGACCATTTGAATTCTGTTACTGCAAGCCAGACAGACTTGTGGATTGAGGTCAGTAAGCCCGCGAAAGCCAGTATCGGGAAACCGAAACTCAGGGAACTGAGCATACATATTAATTGGATTCTAAGTACAAGACACTTTCAGGTAACAGGATGGGGCCCATCAAGGAATGGGCGGACAATTGAACGAACACTTAAACCCATTTACTGCACAAAGGAAAGAACGTTTAACAGCCATCAAGAGCAATCTCCAGACCCATCAATATGCAAACCGAGTTACGGTGACAAAGTAAAATACATTATCAGCCAGGAAGGCCAGTTAGGCTATCACCGGCTCCCGTTGCAAGACAATGCGCCCCTGCAGAGATTTCTGCCCGCCAAGAATATTAAGAACATAAGAACATAAGAAATAGGAGCAGGAGTAGGCCAATCGGCCCCTCGAGCCTGCTCCACCATTCAATAAGATCATGGCTGATCTGATCCTAACCTCAAATCTTCTATCACTCTGCATCCACCCAACCCATGTGATCTCCCGGGAGAGGCGAAAAACCAGATATAGACCCAATGGCCAATTTGGGAGAAAAAAATCTGGGAAATTCCTCTCCGACCCATTTGGCGATCGAAATTCTTCCAGGAGATCACTCTGTCCCTATATTTTCTACAGTACTTACCTTCTGTAAAGGCGATCTCCACCCCAGCCAGGAACAGGAATAAAACCATCTCCTGAAATCTAACACAGAATTAGAACACAGTAGGAGCAGAACAAGGCTACACAGCCCCTGGGCCCACTCCACTACCCACAGGGCCATGACCATTCCGAACCTAGACTCATGTCCAATTCCCTGCCCGCTCCCCATAACCCTTAATTCCCTTTACTTCTCGGAAACTATCTATCTCTGTTTTAAATTAATTTAATGATGTAGCTTCCACAGCTTTCTGGGGCAGCAAATTCCACAAACCTACCACCCTCTGAGTGAAGAAGTTTCTCCTCATCTCAGTTTTGAATGAGCAGCCCCTTATTTTAAGATTATGCCCCCTTGTTCTAGTTTCACCCATCATTGGGAACATCCTCACCGCATCGACCCGATCAAGCCCCTTCACAATCTTATATGTTTCAATAAGATTGCCTCTCATTCTTCTGAACTCCAATGAGTAGAGTCCCAATCTACTCAACCTCTCCTCATATGACCACCCCCTCATCCCCGGGATTAACCGAGTGAACCTTCTTTGTACTGACTCGAGAGCAAGTATGTCTTTTCTTAAGTATGGACACCAAAACTGTATGCAGTATTCCAGGTGCGGTCTCACCAATACCTTGTACAACTGCAGCAATACCTCCCTGTTTTATATTCCAACCCCCTAGCAATAAAAGCCAACATTCCATTGGCCTTCTTAATCACTTGCTGCACCTACATACTAACTTTTTGAGTTTCGTGCACCAGGACCCCCAGATCCCTTTGTACTACAGTACTTTCCAGTTTCTTGCCATTAAGATAAAACTTGCTCTCTGATTTTTTCTGCCAAAGTGCATAACCTCACACTTTCCAGTATTGTATTCCATCTGCCAAATCTCTGCCCACTTACTTAGCCTGTCTATGTCCCTTTGCAGGTTTTTTATGACCTCCTCACTCACTACTTTCCGTCCCATCTTTGTATCATCTGCAAACTTTGATATGTTACACTCGGTCCCCTCCTCCAAATCGTTAATATAGATTGTAAAGAGTTGGGGACCCAGCACTGACCCCTGCGGAACACCACTAGTTACTGGTTGCCAATTGAGAACGAACCATTTATCCCAACTCTCTGCTTTCTGTTAGAGAGCCAATCCTCCACCCACGCCAGAATATTACCCCCAATCCCGTGATTTTTTATCTTGAGCAATAATCTTTTGTGTGGCACCTTGTCAAATGCCTTTTGGAAGTCTAAATACACTACGTCCACTGGTTCCCCTTTATCCACCATGCATGTTACTTCCTCAAAAAACTGAAGCAAATTTGTCAAACATGACTTCCCCTTCATGAAACCATGCTGAGTTTGTCCTATTAAATTATGTTTATCCAAATGTCCCGTTACTGTCTCCTTAATAATGGACTCTAACATTTTACCAACCACAGATGTTAGGCTAACAGGTCTATAGTTTCCAGCCTTCTGCCTACTACCCTTTTTAAATAAGGGTGTTACATTAGCAGTTTTCCAATCTGCTGGGACCTTTGCTGAGTCCAGTGAGTTTTGGAAAATTATTACCAATGCATCCACAATCCCTACCGCTACTTCCCTCAAGACCCTAGGATGCAAGCCATCAGGTCCAGGGGATTTATCCGCCTTGAGTCCCATTATTTTACCAAGTACCACTTCCTTAGTGATTTTAATCGTATTTAGTTCCTCCCCCCCGAGAGCCCCCTGTTTGTCCAGTGTTGGGATATTCTTAGTGTCCTCTACTGTAAAGACTGATACAAAATAATTGTTCAGTGTTTTTGCCATCTCCATGTTTCCCACCATTAATTACCCAGTCTCATCCTCTAAGGGACCAACATTTACTTTAGCCACCCTTTTTCTTTTTATATAACTATAGAAACTTTTACTGTCTGTTTTTATATTTTTTGCTAATTTACTTTCATAATCTATCTTCCCTTTCTTAATCAATCTTTTAGTAATTTATTGCTGTCTTTTAAAGACTTCCCAATCTTCCATCCTCCCACTAGATTTGGCTACCTTATATGCCCTTGTTTTTAGTCGGATACTATCCTTAATTACTTCACTTAGCCACGGATGGCTATCTTTTCTTTTACACCCTTTTTTCCTCAGTGGAATATACTTTTTTTGGAAGTTGTAAAATAACTCCTTAAATGTACACCACTGGTCATGTAGTGTCTTACCCTTTAATCTATTTTCCCAGTCCACTCTAATTAATTCCGCTCTCATACCTTCATAGTCTCCTTTATTCAAGCTCAGCACGCTTGTTTGAGATCCAACCTTCTCACCCTCTAATTGAATATGGAACTCAACCATGTTATGGTCACTCATTCCAAGGGGATCCTTTACTAGGACATTTTTAATTAATCCTGTCTCATTACACAGGACCAAATCTAAGGTTGCTTGCCCCCTGGTCGGTTCAGTTACATACTGCTCAAGAAACCCATCCCTAATACACTCAATGGACGCTTCCTCAAGGCTGCTCTGCCCAATTTGATTTGTCCAGTTAATATGATAATTAAAATCCCCCATAATTATAGCTGTTCCCTTATTACAAGCCTCAACTATTTCCTGATTAATACTCCATCCAACAGAGTTGCAACTGTTCAGAGGCCTATAGACTACACCCACTAGTGTTATTTTCCCCTTATTATTCCTTATCTCCACCAAAACTGTTTCACTATCCTGCTCCTTTGACCCAATATCATTTCTCTGTATTATAGTGATTCTTTCCTTTATTAACATAGCCACCCCACCTCCCCTCCCTTCCTGCCTGTCCTTCCTGATTGTTAAATAACCTGGTATGTTTAATTCCCAGTCATGGTCACCCTGCAGCCATGTTTCTGTAATGGCCACAAGATCATACCCAAATGTCATTATTTGTGCCGTTAACTCATTCATTTTGTTACGAATGCTACGTGCATTCAGATAAAGAACTTTCAAATATGTTTTGTAACACTTAGTTCCTGTTTTTTCCCTTTTTAGTACTTTACTTTTTACTCCATACCTTCTGTCCCTTCCTGACACATTCTGTTTTTTAATTCCCCCACTGCTACCTAAGTCTATGACCTTCTCTGTTGTCATTTCTATTATTTGCTCTCTAGAAACCTCCCCCCCACTAATTAGTTTAAAGCCCTCTCTACAGCCCTAGTTATATGATTCGCCAGGACTCTAGTCCCAGCACTGGCCAAGTGGAGTCCGTCCCAACAGAACAGCTCCCTCATGTCCCAGTACTGGTGCCAGTGTCCCAAGAAGCAAAGCCCATTTCTCCCACACCAGTCTTTGAGCCACGCATTTAACTCTTTAATTTTATTTATCCTAGCCAAATACGCTCGTGGCTCAGGTAATAACCCAGAGATTATTACCCTTGAGGTTCTGTTTTTTAATTTGACCCCTAGCTGCTCATACTCCTTTTACAGAACCGTCTTCCTTGTCCTATCTACGTCGTTTGTACCAACATGGACCACGACAACTGGATCCTCCCCCTCCCACTCCAAGTTTCTTTCCAGCCCAGAAGAGATGCCCTTAACCCTGGCACCAGGCAGGCAACACAGCCTTCGGGACTCCCGCTCTTGACTGCAGAGAACCCTATCTATCCCCCTAATGATACTATCCCTTACCACTACAACATTTCTTTTTACTCCCTCCACTTGAATGGCCCCCTGTACCACGGTGCTGTGGCCAGGTTGCTCATCCTCCCTGCAGTCCCTGCTCCCGCCCTCACAGGGAGTAAGAACCTCGATCCTGCTGGACAAGAACAAGGGCTGCGTCTCTTTCAACACTACATCCTGGATCCCTGTACCTTCCTCACTCGTAGTCACACCGTCCTGTCCCTGACCACGGACTACATCTGCAGTAATTAACTTCATAGGTGTGACCATCTCCTGAAACATAGAGTCCAGGAACTTCTCCCCCTCCCTGATGTATCGCAGTGTCCGAAGCTCGGTCTCAAGATCCATAACATGGAACTTGAGTTCCTCTAGCAGCAAACACTTGTCGCAGATGTAATCACCGTGAGCCTCAATGGGGTTCACCGGCTCCCATATCTCGCAACAGTAACACATCACCTGCTCCATTCTATATAATTAATTTAATTTCTTATTATTAGTTATGAAGACCCTGCCCGGATATATATGATAATATCACACCACTATTCAATAGGACTTACCAACTTAAAGGTATGAAAGGGAAGAGAAGGAAGAAAACCAACCAACCAGCTGATCACCAACCTCCTCCTTGAATACTGTCTGTGGAGCCTGTTTGGTTGACTTGTCTCGCTGCTCCGCCTCTGCAGTGCTGTCTAAGCCTGGGAGTGGGGAACAAAACAGAGCAAAAAACACACCCTCACCTCCCGCTTATCCGAACTCTCCCACTTAGCAAAACTCCAACAGCACTCAATGCACAAAGCACTCCGTGCACTGCACTAGCCCCTCCCCTTTTATACCCGGATTCTACTTCCTGTTTAAACTGCCCAAGAGTTTAAAAAACCCTTAAAAAATTAAACTTACTTCAAATAATTGACTTCTTAACACACTAAAATTCACAAAATACACTTAAATGATTTTTCTCCCACTTAGCAAAACTCCAACAGCACTCAATGCACAAAGCACTCCGTGTACTGCACTAGCCCCTTCCCTTTTATAGCCGGGTCTACTTCCTGTTTAAACTGCCCAAGAGTTTAAAAAACCCTTAAAAATTAAACTAACTTCAAATAATTGACTTCTTAACACACTAAAATTCACAAAATACACTTAAATGATTTTTCTCCCACTTAGCAAAACTCCAACAGCACTCAATGCACAAAGACTGGACTATGATCTGGCGGGAGTTAAGACTGTCCCAAAAGGGTATAACTATGGATTAAAAGGTCCATCAGGGCGCTTCGCTTCTCAGGACGCGTCTTCTTTTTGGGTGAACAAAACCAGCTTCGCTACGCTACAATTCGTAACTTCGGGGACGACGAGAAGACTTTGGCTTGGAAGCCAGCCCGGCCAGGCAAGGCCCGGTGACGACGGGAAGATGACGAGGGTGGCCCAGGTACTTTTGTCGGGAGATCATCGACGACCCAGGCCGAAGGAAAAGACACCCTCCAGCTCTGTTTCAAAGGATAACTATGACTGCATAAAGAAAGCAATTCGGTACCAGCGTCCCGCCCCGTGGAAGACCATCGAGAGACCGACGACCGAGGTCGGAGAAGAAGATACTCAGGGTCCAACACTCCAGTGTCTCAACATCACATCGGTGGCAGATTCTTCCATGGGCATCCAGTTCTTCAACAACTGTTAATGGATTCAGTCATGACGAGTGCTCATCGAGGCTGTGTCCGCTGCCTCATCGCCTGAGAGAAGAGAAAAACAAGCTGCGCCAGAAGTTTCCAAATCCACATGACGACGGAAAGATGTGCCAAAGGGACTGCGAACCCCCTCTTTTGCGAATCTGAAAGTGGTGAGCATGATTCCGAGTCCCTCAGGTCGAAACTTAGTCTAGGTCTAGGGGAGGGGGTAAGGGTAATTGTAATGTGTTTCCCCTTTTTCGATGTGCCGTGTGTTTCCCATTTCCATGGAATTAAGTTTATAGATATGTGCATGCTTGTAATTGCTTTAATTTGTGCTTATGACATGTATTTTATAATGCTGCAGACTGTTTAATAATAAAAGCATCCATTTCATGCTATTCAACCTGGTCTATTGAGTCTTTCTGTGCACTACAGTTCCCTGCACCTAAGTCCAAGGTCTAGAACCGTAGGGGAGAGTGGGTCGAACCACTAAAGGGTAATTATTGCACGAAGCCTGGTAGGAGACCAGAACGAGCAAGAGAAACCCCCTACAGAAATGGCGACCGCGGCAGGACCTTGGCAGCAGGAATGTAGCGTGTTAGATCAAGGTTTGAATAAACGAAATGTGATGGATGAGAGGATAGCGGACTATGTTTTTCGGAAGGTAAACCTTACAAAACAGTGGATATCAGACCTATTGAGAGATAGGCGTCCTCTAGACGCAGCCATCAAGTGGACAGAAGAGAAAGAGCATAAAAGTCGGTGGAAAAGGCGGTCTGGCTGATGTGCTACAAGAAGCAAGTCCAACTTTTGGACCAAGTCGTTGTAGCGCAGACAGCCCAGATAAAAGGGCTGCTCACAGAAGTAGAGGAAAAGGTTGCGGGAGATCAGAAACTGATTCAATCGCTTAACGCACTGAATCAGGAACACCAATCCGTAACTCACCGCCATGAAACCCGGATAGAGTATTTGGAATGTCAGGTCACTGAGGCCAAGGCCAGTGAAGGTAGAATGAGAGAGAGGTGTTTCCACCTAACTAAGCAGGTAGCGACACAGGAGGAAAGTATCTTGGGGGCTAGGGCAGCTTATAAGATGGCCATGCAGGACAGGTCTGAGAACACCGATCATAGCACTTGCCACAGAGAGCTAGAGGACCTGAGAACGGCCTTAGCAAAGGCAACCGGCTTGGTGTGTCTCATAAACCCGCCAGCAAGCCAGTTACTGTTAGCCAAGGAATCAACAAGACCAATTCCACAGGAGGCAGTTAGGGTACCAACACCCGAGCCCTCAGCACCTCCTGCCTATGATGAGTCTTGGACTCCGGGGAAGGAAACGGAGAAGTCAGACCCAGAGGTTCTTGAGGTAGAGGAACACCAGGTAGTAGAGTCGGGGCTGGCGCCGATGTGTCCAACTCGACACCGAAGGCTCGGTCCGAACAAAGAAAATGGTGATGACGGACCCCTCGTGAATCAGATGATAATGCCCCACACCGCACAACAGCCGAGGGCAATGATAAGTCACATCCCAAAACTCTCCGAGTCAGGAGATCGATCCCTCCATCCATTTTAGGGACGTGGAGCAGACCGCAGCAGTTAATGACGGCGACGGGGCTGAACAGTCCAAAATGCTGCTGTTCTCCCTGGACAGCTCGCTCCTCCAGTGTCTCCCTGACGAGAGCAAAAGAGGGCGAAAGACGTACGAGGAGATACGGGACGAGATCCTGGAGATTAAAGGGGAGGGTGACGGAACTCCGTTCCTCCGATTGGAAAGGACGGCACAGCTAGAGGGAGAACCCCCATGGGTTTTCGGCGGAAGGTTGTGGCCAGTGTACCGGCGCAGCTGCCTGGGAGGACCGGACCGGAACGCGCTAAATGATGACCAAAGGGCTCATTGGCTCCGGTGTGTGGTCGCAAATTGCTTGCCGCCAGTGAGGGAGCAGGCCAAAGCATGGTTTGACCCCACTAACCCCCGCTCCACGGAGGAAGTAGTACTGGATCAGCTCACGATAAGTTACAGGAACAGCAAGAGTAGGGATGTGCCTTCCTCAAAAGGAAAGGTGCATGAGGCAAGGCCTGCAGCTCCTGCTAAAAAGAAATGGCATGAGGAGGGGAATCGTGCCCCCCAAGCCAAGAGCAGTTGTTACGGGTGTGGAAAGGAGGGTCATTGGCGCTGAGACTGTAAAAGTCCCTGGAAGGATTTAAAGGGAAAAACTTCCCCAGCCCCAGCCCAAGCGCCCATCCGGGAGAGGGGAGCCGATGTGTCGATCCATCCCGATATGATCGAGTCAGTTTTAGAGGCAATGCGGTCTCTAATGACCTCGCAGGGGAAGGTGGCAGCTGCCAGCAGCCCTGTTGCTTCCCCAACCCCAACCGAAGTGCCCAAATGACTGAAGCCCACGCAGCCCGCCTACCTGTGTCCGCTCCGTTATGATGCGTGGAGAAGACCCGTTGTGGAGATGGAGGTGGAAAAGGAAAAGGGTAGTTACCTGTTGGATACGGGAGCATCATGCACCGTGATCCACACAGCTAAGCCTTTTGCCTCACCTCTATCTACCCAGGCTCCATTTTCAGTAGCGGGTTTCACAGGCAGAGAACAGGCTGGCGCATACTCCATCCCGCTCTCCATTCATTTGGGAGCACTCCACACCACATGGACGTGCGTCCTATTGAAGTGGAATGAGGGGGGTGGGAAACGCATCCTCGGGTATGATTTCTTGGTGGAACACGGAATCCTCGTGGACCTTAGAAATCACTGTCTCTGGGGAGCCGAGAATGGGTTAGGTAAGGTAGTTGTGATCCCAGCGAAGGGAGAAAAGGAGACCCTGTGCACCATGAAGCCGTCAGGAGGTTACGATCTCGAGCTTATGGTCGCGGACGTCCCAACGGACTTGCAGGCGTGTGTGTCGGGCAATCTGACCGCGTTCGCCACCCACAAGCACGACTGTGGGAGAGTCACTGGGTTTGAGGTCAGTGTAGACAGGGACCCCATGATCCGACCCCAAAAGCAGTATAACTTCCCCAAGGAGGCCGAACCCGACAGGGAGATAGCAATATCTTCATTGGTGCAGCAGGGCGTGTTGAGACCAATAGCCACTCACGTGAACTCCCCATTATGGCTGGTAAAGAAGCTGGACAATTCGTGGAGGGCCACGGTGGACTATAGAGTCCTCAACAGTAACATCCCAGCCTGCGCGCCCACGGTAGCAGCAGTTGCCGACCTAATTGGTAGGGAGTATTCCAGCATCTGCGACCATGTTCACGGTGCTGGATATCTCGAATGGTTTTTGATCCATTCCGATGCGGCGGGAGGATCAGTACAAGTTTGCCTTTACTTTTAAAGGGCAACAGTACACTTGGAACTGCTTGCCACAGGGTTTTCACAACAGCCCCAGCATTTTCCATCAGTGCATGGCGGGAAGTTTAAAGGAATTTAGCCAGCCCAATCAGAGAGTACAGCATGTGGATGACTTACTCCTGTTCACGGGTTCAAGGGAGGAGCACGGCCCACTATTAGCCGAATTATTGGAGCTGCTGGAAAGAAAGGGTTTTAAAGTAAACCCATAGAAAGCACAGATCGGCCAGCAGGAGGTGAAATTCCTGGGTCTGGCCATCCGCACTGGGGAAAGAGCCATAGATAAGGCTAGACGGGAATCGGTGCAAGATCTACCGATCCCCAACACAGTAACGGGTGTAAGGTCCTTTTTGGGATTGACCGGGTACTGCAGGGATTTCATCGAGGACTATGCAGCCACAGCAGCCCCGCTACTCCGACTCTTACACAAGGGAGTCGAGTGGTCTTGGGATGAGGGTTGTCAGGCAGCATTCGAGAAGTTGAAAAGAGATCTGCAGACCGCGCCAGCCCTAGGGGCCATAGATGGGGGGGAGGAGTTTTTCCTGGAAGTAGCTGCTAGTGGAGACAGCCTGAGCGCCGTGCTGCTCCAGGAATGAAACGGCAAGCTGAGACCAGTAGTCTATTCCTCCAGGGTACTTACGGATGTGGAGAGGAGTTTTTCCAATTGCGAATGGCATCTCCTGGCCACGCATTGGGCTGTGAACAGATCAGTGATCTTCACAGGAACCTCTCCCATCACGCTCCTCACCCATCACACCCCCGCAAAGATGCTTCTGGATGGAAGGATTAAGGATGGGACTGTGAGCAGCGCTCGGATTGCGTGCTGGACCCTTCTCCTTTCCCAGTTGGATCTCAAAGTTAAAGGTCTCTGCGAGCCGAAGCTCGCAGCCAACCTGGTATATCCCGGAACAGCCCATCGGTGTTCCGTAGAAGGGGTATGGGAGGTCGACATAGGTTTACGGGCTGGGATACACCCCACAGGCCGTGAAATCTATGTAGACGGATCCAGCACGATATCTGCTGGCGAACGACTCACAGGGTGTGGAGTTTATGACCCTGTGGCAGACATTGCCCTGGCGATTAAGCTCCCCAGCACTATGAGCGCACAGCAGGCTGAACTGTCCACGGTGGCGTACGTGGTTACCCACCCTGAGACCTTCCCAACCCCATACACGATTTGCTCGAACAGCATGTTCACGTGCAATTCGTGTACAGAATACCTTGCCATCTGGTCCCGCCACGGATATACCTCCGCAGACGGACGGCCTTTAACAGTTAAGCCCTTGCTGGAAAAGATCCTGGCCGCAGTGGGGGAGGAAGGGGAGGTGTTCATCCACAAGGTGAAGGCTCATTCTACCACAGAACCCCGCGGTCAGGGTAACCAGCAGGCAGATGCGCTAGCCAGGGAGGGTGCCCGCAACGGCATTTCCTGGGACCCCTATGGACCCGGACCCATGGCGGCGATCCGAGACGGGGAGTGGACTCTAGGGAACACAGGGGTGGCACTACCTCTAGACCTAAAGACCGTCCAGACGCTGGACCCCGCCCTTAAAACAGTCCTCAAAGCCATTTCTGAGGGCAAGCAGGTAGAGGGTCCGTACAGTACGGCAGCCCTCTCAGTCAAGGAAGGCATGCTGTTCCGAGAGGAGCAGTGGGTTGTGCCGCAGCAGCACCGGAGGGAATTCCTTCAACTGGCCCATGAGGGTCCAGGGGCAGGACACCCCGGGCCTGAGGTTACCTGGCAATGGGTAGAGCACGCGGGATGGTGGCCGGGACTTAGAGACGATGTCCGCGAGTTCTGTGCAAGCTGTCTTGTGTGTGCTGCAAACAACCCAGACCCCAGAAAAGGAAGATGCCCATGGGGCACATCAGAATGGTAGAGGGACCATGGCAGTCGATTCAGGTCGACTACACAGGGCCCCTGCCCGCCGCCTAAGGCGGCTATAAGTATTGCCTTGTCCTGGTGGATGTATTCTCCAAATGGGTAGAAGCTTTCTCGTGCAGAACAGCTATGGCGCTGGGTGCTGCCAAGATCTTGATCCGGGAAGTGTTGTCACGGTGGGGGCTCCCCCGTTATGTGGAGTCCGACCAAGGGAGTCAGTCAAGTGATGCAGAACACCCTCATGCTCTTGGGCTTTGAAGGGAAGTGGCACGTAGCGTACAATCCCCAGTCATCCGGGATTGTTGAACGCATGAACCGGGCCCTCAAGGAAAAGCTGAGGAAAGAGACAATGGGCTCGCCCCAGAAATGGGCGGAGGTCCTGCCTTTAGTCCTCATGGGGATCCGGGCCAGCCAGTCCAAAAGTACGGGGTACTCCCTGCACGAATTAATGACTGGAAGGATCATGCGAACACCCACCCATGTACTAGCCCTGGTGCTCACTGAGGGCCAGCTCCAAGAGGTGAAGCGAGACAAGTTCGTGCAAACCCTTTTGGGGCACCTGAAACAGATTTATGGGCAGGCGGCTGGGAACATGGGGAGACAGCACCAGGGAAATCGACTGTTGCTGGAACCTCGTAAGCAACAAGAGTGGGAAGTCGGTTAGGAACTATGCCCGGGTGGGGAGTTTTGAACCACTGTACATGGGGCCTTACAGCATTGTAGACAAGGCCAGCCCCATGGTTTATGCAGTGAAGGTGCCCCGACGTACTAAGTGGTTTCACATTAACCAGTGCAAACTGTTTAAGTCGGGTGCACAAGGGCCAGCAACCGGGGCCAGGTCTGAGGACAAAAATCCTCAGCCTGCGACAGAGTCACAGACCACAAAGGCTGGAACAGTGGCCTGCGTGAAGGGAGGAGTCATCCCATTGGAGTGGGAGGTCTCCCCTCTGATTTGGGATTTGGACGAGGAAGAGCCCGAACAGCTCGACCCCGCCCTAGACCAGATCACAGAGGAGGAAGAGTCAGAGGACGAAGATCCCGCCCTCGACTCAAGCTTAGGGGAGGTAGGAATTGGGGGCGGAGACTCACTACCTGTCGGGACAGGCGAGGTGGAGTCGGATGTCACAAATCCTGGCCCCGGGGGGGCGGAGCCAGAGGGAGTGGAGCAGGAGCCGGCAGCTGTGGTGGAACCACAGGCTGTGACGGTGAAAGTCCCGACCCCCGGTCCGTCAGCCCTGGGAGCCTCACCCAAGGCAGCCCCTCGTAGGTCGACTTGAACGCCCCAGCCCAGAAAGCAATGGCCAAATTCTCCCTATCTTCCCCAACCTCGGTCCAGAGCAGCCCAAGAAAGGCACGATTCCCGTTCAGCAGCGACAGGCTGCGGGGGATCAAAGCCGAAGGTCAGTGCAGCCCCGCCACAGGGAGTGGCACGCTGCAGCCCTCACAGGAATTAAGTAGGCCGCCCGGAGGAGGGCGGCGCTGTACATAGGTTTAGGTAATGATAAGTTAAGTTAGGTAAGTGATTAATGTTAGTTTAAGATGGGTAAAGTATAATATGATGGGGATGTTTAAAAGGTAGTTTTCGGAGACTGCCCAGAATGTGTGGTTGTTTGGAAGCGGGGTCAGGGGACCCCAGCGTCCGTTTAATTAAGCCAGCACCTGTTGGGAGCCTGGCTACATCATCTTATCGATTACAGAAACCCGAGATACGATGGAAAGGATTCTCGTAGCGATCACGGCGATCGGGTGCGGGCTGGACTACCGGGGCCGCACCAAGGACATCATCGTGTTTGGATGTTCCGGGGACACAGCCCCCATCGCGACGGATGGGACGGGGAAGCAAGAGGTTGAGGAAACCGCCACCTACTTCCACCAAGGGAGATGGCCAGGATGGCTGGGGACGAATTCTACGGAATACTCCAGCAATTTCGGTTTCGCCTACCAAGAGACTTCATTATCGTGCCCTCGGGTGAGGATCCTTGCACCCAGAATCAGCGTTACCGTGGGAAAGTGGATCTGTTTGGTGTGTAACGGGAACATACCGTTAAGTAGATGGTGGTGGTTATGAAAGCTGGGGAAGGACATGAAGAACTCTACCATCGAGTGGGAACGACTGGGTAACAATACCCATCGGACAATTACGGGGACTCACGGACAATTACGTGTGTGTTGGGACAAATGGTGGGAACCAGATGAAGGGATATATGTCTGTATGTGGGGTTCGAAACGTGCTTGCCCCAAGGGCGTATCCATTTTTTTCCAGAGGCAGTGGCAAGATGAAGGAAAGGGGATGAGATGGGATGTCAGCACTCGGGCGTGCGGAGCCCCATACTCCCCGATTCCAGTAAACGCCACTGAACTCATCACCCGCCCACGAAAGCCCCTGCCCACGATTCCAGTAGCACTAGCCCAGAAGGAAGGGTGCCCCACCACCACAAAGGGACCAGGGAATGGTCTAGTATTGGTACCCACCGGTCAGGTGCACTATAGCCATCACTATGCGGTGGCTTCAGTGATTTTAAACCTCACTGAGGTACGATTGATGGAGTGGTGTCCCAGGGAAACGGAACAGTTGTACCAGGTACTGTTAACCCGAATGTTCAGACAATTTTACGAGTTTGACTTTGCCGACATCGATAAGGCCAAATTATACACCACACCACAGGAAGTTTTGGATCGGGTAGGAAGGCAAAGAAGGGGTACTGTAAATGACATTTTCACTGCTTTTAACACTGCAACATCTGTTGTCAACGCTCCAGACAACGTGGAGCTGCAGACACAGATCAATGGTTTAAAAACACAGTTGAGGAACATACTGACAGGCGAAAATGAGGTAGTGGGTGCTGAGGTGCATGAAGACCAAGCCATGACACTACACTTAAAGGAAATAATCGCTGAGCTGGAGAAGCACGCTCGGACGGTAAATGCGCTCATTAAGGAGGATTGGAATGCGTCCAATCAGGCTGCGCAGAACGAGGCTTGTGTGCTATACAGGGCGTGGTTACTGGGCGAGGGCCGCAGTAATCTGGAGGATTTGAAACAAGGTTTGGTCCCGTCCTGGATCAGCAACAAGCACTTGCAAGCGCGCCACCCTTTTGAGAATGCATTAAGTCCGTGCCAGGTCAGACTAGCTGCAGAAGTGTACCCAGCCCCAGTGGACTGCAGATGCTCAAACCACACTATCATGGGAATAGTGGTAAGGATGCCGGTGTTGGGTCCCACAGCAAAGCCCGCCCCGGTATACAGGGTGGAGAACATTGGAGTCATTCAGGGGGGTGCGCACCTTCATTACGCAGTGGTCCCATCTTATGTCATCAGATGGGAGCGTACGATGACAGGCACCGACCTCTCGGGGTGTCGTAGCCGGGGAGCACACATCATCCTGTGCCCCCAGCATTTGAATGCCTTTTGAAACCACAGTGCGGGTTCAGAGCCGCTAGCGTGAAGCCGATAAATTGCCCCATGCAGGCAATGGCAATGGACCATGTGCCCCTGCAGGTGGCATATATCGGACGTGGGACATACTGTGTCACCAGTGCAGCACCTCACTACCGCCACGGACAGCACGAGGGGTGTCCGGTCAGTGACAGCAGTTTCTGTTTCAAACCCAGGGCTGGAGTTCAAGTGGCACAACAACGGATTGTCCCCATTCCTGCACCCTCCACCATTCACCTCACTGTAAAAGAGAATTTCACGGACTTGCAGCGATTCATCGTGCATTTCGGATATGTCATTCCCCCTCTCCCCGAAAATCCTCACCAAGATCTTAAAAGCCGGTATAGTTTCACAGAAACATTTCTACACACTGGAGCAGAAGACAATAGAGATAGGGAAAGACATATTGGACATAGTCACCCCATCATTGTGGGACCTATTCACCAATATAGAGATCCCGGCCTGGATTAGAATAGCATCCCACATCCTAGTAGTGTGTCAGGTTTTAATTGTAATATTTATATTGTTCGTGCATTGCAAAAGAGGCAAACGCCTCCAGAGGCATGAGAACACAGGAGAATGGAGAGAACGCTATGTACGAGTGGGGGAAGAGAACACCCCAGAGTAAGCGGCTAGTATTAAAAGTTAAAGCGGCCCTCCATTTTTGGATGTCAGCCACTGTATGTTTTAAGTGTGTGAATAGTGTTATGTTGTAGCCGTTGGTGAAGTTTTGTTTTGATTGATTAATAAAAGGTGTATGCAGGTGGTGCAAGGGGCATTGGCCCCCTTCACATCTGAATAAATGAATGTGTTGTAGTATAAGATAATACTGCCTATGATTGTCCAACTGTACACAAGGTAATTTTTCTGAAATGGGAACTGCATATGTCGTGGGGGTCATAGATAGTTAATTACCAGGAGTGTTTGGATGTGAGGAATCAGGGAAAAT
This sequence comes from Somniosus microcephalus, assembly GCF_052327205.1. Lineage (NCBI taxonomy): Eukaryota > Metazoa > Chordata > Chondrichthyes > Squaliformes > Somniosidae > Somniosus > Somniosus microcephalus. Next base: position 34,751,797 of record NC_141016.1, read on the forward strand.
TTGTTCACCGAGGATTATTGATACTGCAAGCAAGCTATCAGTATCACAGGGGGGACTGTAAGGTTCAAAAAATTTCATTAACTAATCACGCAAGAAAACAGGATTATTAATACAGCTTTATTGACCAAAAGAAGCTTATACAGAAAAACCTTTGATAAAAAAGGGGCATACAAAATGGCCGCCGGACCTCGTGATCAGTTTCTGGGACCATTTGAATTCTGTTACTGCAAGCCAGACAGGCTTGTGGATTGAGGACAGTAAGCCCGTGAAAGCCAGTATCGGGAAACCGAAACTCAGGGAACTGAGCATACATATTAATTGGATTCTAAGTACAAGACAGTTTCAGGTAACAGGATGGGGCCCATCAAGGAATGGGCGGACAATTGAATGAACACTTAAACCCATTTACTGTACAAAGGAAAGACCGTTTAACAGCCATCAAGGGCAATGTCCAGACCGATCAATATGCAAACCGAGTTATGGTGACAAAGTAAAAGACATTATCAGCCAGGAAGGCCAGTTAGGCTATCAGCGGCTCCCGTTACAAGACAAAGCGCCCCTGCAGAGATTTCTGCCCGCCAAGAATATTACAAAGACTGGACTATGGTCTGGCGGGAGAAAAGACTTTCCCAAAAGGGTATAACTGTGGATTAAAAGGTCCATCAGGGCGCTTCGCTTCTCAGGATGCTTCTTCTTTTTTTGGGGAACAAAACCAGCTTCGCTACGCTACAATTCGTAACTTCGGGGACGACGAGAAGGCTTTGGCTTGGAAGCCAGCTCAGCCAGGCGAGGCCCGGTGATGACGGGAAGACAACGAGGGTGGCCCGGGTACTTTTGTTGGGAGATCATCGACGACCCAGGCCGAAGGAAAAGACACCCTCCAGCTCTGTTTCAAAGGATAACTATGACTGCATAAAGAAAGCAATTTGGTACCAGCGTCCCGCCCCGTGGAAGACCATCGAGAGACCGACGACCGAGGTTGGAGAAGAAGACACTCAGGGTCCAACACTCCAGTGTCTCAACATCACATCGGTGGCAGATTCTTCCAAGGGCATCCAGTCCTTCAACAACTGTTAACGGATTCAGTCATGACGAGCGCTCATCGAGGCTGTGTCCACTGCCTCATCGCCTGAGAGAAGAGAAAAACAAGCTGCGCCAGAAGTTTCCAAATCCACGTGACGACGGAAAGCTGTGCCAAAGGGGCTGCGAACCCCCTCTTTTGCGAATCTGAAAGTGGTGAGCATGATTCCGAGTTCCTCAGGTCGAAACTTAGTCTAGGTCTAGGGGAGGTGGTAAGGGTAATCGTAATGTGTTTTACCTTTTTCGATGTGCCGTGTGTTTCCCATTTCCATGGAATTAAGTTTATAGATATGTGCATGCTTGTAATTGCTTTAATTTGTGCTTATGACATGTATTTAATAATGCTGCAGACTGTTTAATAATAAAAGCATCCATTTCGTGCTATTCAACCTGGTCTATTGAGTCTTTCTCTGCACTACAGTTCCCTGCACCTAAGTCCAAGGTCTAGAACCATAGGGGAGAGTGGGTCGAACCACTCAAGGGTAATTATTGCATGAAGCCTGGTAGGAGACCAGATCGAGCAAGAGAAACCCCCTACAAGGCAGGTACAGAACGGGTTAGATACAGAGTAAAGCTCCTTCTACATTGTCCCATCAAGCACTCCCAGGGCAGGTACAGCACGGGTTAGGTGCAGAGTAATGTTCCCTCTAAACTGTCCCATCAAACACTCCCAGGACAGGTACAGGATGGGTTGGATACAGAGTAAAGCTCCCTCTACACTGTCCCATCAAACACTCTCAGGGCAGGCTTAGCACGTGTTAGATAGACGAAATCTCCCTCTACAGTGTCCCATCAAACACTCCCATGGCAGGTACATCAGTGGGTAGATACAGAGTAAAGCTCACTCTAAACTGTCCCATCCAACACTCCCAGGGCATGTACAGCATGGGTAAGATACAGTGTAAAGCTCCCACTACACTGTCCCATCACAAACTCCCAGGGCAGTTACAACACTGTATGACACAGAGTAGAGCTCCCTCTACACTGTCCTATCAAACACTCCCAGGGCAGGAACAGCACGGGTTAGATACAGAGGAAAACTCCTTCAATACTGCCTCATCAAAAACTCCCAGGGTAGGTAGAGCTTGTGTTATAAACAGAGTAAATCTCCCTCTACACTGTCCCATCAAGCACTCCCAGGACAGGTACAGCATGGATGTTAGATATAGGGTAAAGCTCCCTCTAAACTGTCCCATCAATCACTCCCAGGGCAGATACAGCACAGTTTAGATTGAGTAAAACTCCTTCTATACTGCCCCATCAAGCATTCCCAGGTCAGGAACAGCATGGGTTATATACAGAGTAAAGCTCCATCTATACTGCCTCATCAAAAACTCCCAGGGCAGGTAGAGCATGAGTTAGAAACAGAGTAAACTCCTTCTACACTGTGCCATCAAACACTCCCAGGGCAGGTACAGCACGGGTTAGATACAGAGTAAAGCTCGCTCTACAATGTCCCATCAAACATTCCCAGGGCAGGAATAGCACGGTATAGATACAGATTAAAGCTCCCTCTACACTGTCCCATCAAGCAATCCCCAGGGCAGGTACAGCACGGGTTAGATACAGAGTAAAGCTCCCTCTACTCTGTCCCATCAAACACTCCCAGGGCAGGTACAGCACAGGTTAGTTACAGAGTAAGGCTCCCTCTGCACTGTCCCATCAAAAGCTCCCAGGGCAGTTACAACACAGATTAGATGCAGAGTAAAGCACCCTCTACACTGTCCCATCAAACAAACCCCAGGGCTGGTACAGCACGGGTAATATACAGAGTAAAGCTCCCTCTACATTGTCCCATCAAACACTCCCAGGGCAGGTACAGCACGGGTTAGGTGCAGAGTAATGTTCCCTCTACACTCTCCCATCAAACACTCCCAGGACAGGTACAGCATGGATTAGATACAGAGTAAAGCTCCCTCTACACTGTCCCATCAAACACTCCCATGGCAGGCACATCAGCGGTAGATACAGAGTAAAGCTCGCTCTACACTGTCGCATCAAACACTCCCAGGGCAGGTACAGAATGGTAAGATACAGAGTAAAGCTCCCTCTCCACTGTACCATTAAAAACACACAGGGCAGGAACAGCACGGGTTAGATACAGAGTAAAGCTTACTCTACATTGTCCCATCAAACACTCCCAGGGCTGGTACAGCACGGGTTACATACAGTGTACAGCTCCCTCTAAACTGTCCCATCAAACATCCCAGGGCAGGTACAGCACGTGTTAGATACAGAATAAACCTCCCTCTAAATTGACCCATCAAACACTCCCAGGATAGGTACAGCACGGATTAGATACAGAGTAAAGCTCCATCTACAGTATCCCAGCAAATATAATCAGGGCAGGTATAGCACGTGTTAGAACAAGTAGAGTGCCCTCTACACTGTCCCATCAAACACTCCCAGGGCAGGTACATCAGTGGCTAGATACAGAGTAACGCTCTCTCTACACTTTCCAATTAAGCACTCCCAGGGCAGGTACAACACTGATTAGATACAGAGAAAAGCTCCCTCTACACTGTCCCATTAAACACTCCCAGGGAAGTTATCTTAAGGGTTAGATACAGAGTAAAGCTCCCTCTACACTGTTCTATCAGACACTCCCAGGGCAGGTACTGCACGGGTTAGATGCTGTGTAAAGCTCCCTCTACACTGTCCCATCAAACACTCCCAGGGAAGTTTCAACAAAGATTAGATACAGAGTAAAGCTCAATCTACACTGTCCCATAAAACGCTCCCAGGGCAGGTACTGCACGGGTTAAATGCAGAGTAAAGCTCCCTCTACATTGTCCCAGCAAACACTCCAGGGGCAGGTACAGCACGGGTTAGATACAGAGTAAAACTCCCTCTACACTGTCCCATCAAACATTCCCAGGGCAGGTACAGCACGGGTTAGATCCAGAGTAAATCTCCCTCTAAACTTTCCCATCAACACTCCCAGGGCAGGTACAGCACGGGTTAGATATAGAGTAAAGCTCCATCTAAAATGTCCCAGCAAACACTCCTGGGGCAGGTACGGCACGGTTTAGGTACAGAGTAAAGCTACCTCTACACTGTCCCATCAAACATCCCCAGGGCAGGAACCGCACCGGTTAGATACAGAATAAAGCTCCCTGTACACTGTCCCATCAAACAATCCCCAGGACAGGTACAGCACGGGTTAGATACAGTGCAAAGCTCCCTCAACATTGTCCCGGCAAACACTCCCAGGGCAGGTACAGCACGGGTTAGATACAGAGTAAAGCTCCCTCTACATTATCCCATCAAACACTCACGGGGCAGGTGCAGCACGGGTTAGATGCAGAGTAAAGCTCCTTCTAAACTGTCCCATCAAACACTCCCCTGGGCAGCTACAGATAGGGTTATGTACAGAGTAACGCTCCCTCAAACACTCCCAGGGCAGGTCCTGCAGTGATTAGTGTAACGCTCCCTGTACAGTGTTCTATCAAAAACTCCCAGGGCAGGAACAGCACGGATTAGATATAGAGTAAAGCTCCTTCTACACTGTCCCATGAAACACCCCCAGGGCAGGTACAGCACGGGTTAGATACAGTGTAAAGCTCCCTCTACATTTTCCTATCAAACACTCATGGGCCAGGTAATGCACGGGTTAGATGCAGAGTAAAGCTCCCTCTGCACTGTCCCATCAAACACTCCCAGGGAAGGTACAACACAGAAAAGATACAGAGGGAAGCTCATTCTACACTGTCTTATCTAACACTCACAGGGCAGGTACAACACAGATTAGATACAGAGTAAAGCTCCATCTACACGATCCCTTCAAACACTCCCTGGGCTGGTCCAGCACGTGTTAGATACAGAGTAAAGCTCCTTCTATACTGCCCCATCAAACTCTCCGAGGGCAGGTACAGCAGGGGTGAGAAACAGAGTTAAGCTCCATCTACACTGTCCGATGAAACACTCCCAGGGAAGGAACAGCACAGGTTTGATACAGAGTAAAGCTCCCTCAACACTGTCCCATGAAACAATCCCCAGGGCAGGTACAGCACGGGTTAGATACAGAGTAAAGCTACCTCTGCATTGACCCAGCATACACTCCCGGGGCAGTTACAGCACGGGTTAGATACAGAGTAAAGCAGCCTCTACACTTTCCCATCCAACACTCACCAGGGCAGATAAAGCACGGGTTAGGTACAGAGTAAATCTCCCTGTACACTGTCCCATCAAACACTCCCAGGGCAATTACAGCACGGTTTAGATACAGAGTAAAGCTCCATCTACACTGTCCCATCAAACACTCCCAGGGCTGGTACAGCATGGGTTAGATACAGAGTAAAGCTCCCTCTACACTGTTCCATCAAACACTATCAGGGCAGGAACAGCACGGGTTAGATACAGAGTAAAGCTCCCTCTACACTGTCCCATCAAACTTTCCCAGGGCAGGTACAGCACGGGTTAGATACAGCGTAAAGCTCCCTCTACACTCTCCAATCAAACACTCCCAGGGCAGGTACAGCACAGCTTAGATACAGGTTAAAGCACCATCTACACTGTCCCATCAAACACTCCCAGGGCTGGTACAGCACGTGTTAGATACAGAGTAAAGATTCTTCGAATCTGCCCCATCAAACACTCCCAGGGCAGGTACAGCATGGGTTAGAAACAGAGTAAAGCTCCGTCTACACTCTCCCATCAACACTCCCAGGGCATGTACATCACGGTTTTGATACAGAGTAAAGCTCCCTCTACACTGTCCCATCAAACACTCCCAGGGCAGGAAAAGCACAGGTTAGATAGAGAATAAAGGTCGCTCTACACTCTCCCATCAAACAATCCCAGGGCAGATACAGCACGGGTTAGATACAGAGTAAATCTCCCTGTACACTGCCCCATCAAACACTCCCGGGGCAGGAACAGCACGGCTTAGATACAGAGTAAAGCTCCCTGTAAACTGTCCCATCAAACTCTCCCGGGGCAGGTGCAGCACGGGTTAGATACAGAAAAAAGCTCCATCTACACTGTCCCAACAAACACTCCCCAGGGCAGTTACAGCACGGGTTAGGTACAGAATAAAGCAGCCTCTGCACTGTCCCATCAAACACTCCCGGGGCAGGTACAGCACGGGTTAGATACAGAGTAAAGCTCCCTCTACATTGTCGCATCAAAAACTCCCAGGGCAGGAACAGCACGGATTAGATATAGAGTAAAGCTCCCTCTACACTGTCCCATGAAACACCCCCAGGGCAGGTACAGCACGGGTTAGATACAGTGTAAAGCTCCCTCTACATTTTCCTATCAAACACTCATGGGCCAGGTAATGCACGGGTTAGATGCAGAGTAAAGCTCCCTCTGCACTGTCCCATCAAACACTCCCAGGGAAGGTACAACACAGAAAAGATACAGAGGGAAGCTCATTCTACACTGTCTTATCTAACACTCACAGGGCAGGTACAATACAGATTAGATACAGAGTAAAGCTCCATCTACACGATCCCTTCAAACACTCCCTGGGCTGGTCCAGCACGTGTTAGATACAGAGTAAAGCTCCTTCTATACTGCCCCATCAAACTCTCCGAGGGCAGGTACAGCAGGGGTGAGAAACAGAGTTAAGCTCCATCTACACTGTCCGATGAAACACTCCCAGGGAAGGAACAGCACAGGTTTGATACAGAGTAAAGCTCCCTCAACACTGTCCCATGAAACAATCCCCAGGGCAGGTACAGCACGGGTTAGATACAGAGTAAAGCTACCTCTGCATTGACCCAGCATACACTCCCGGGGCAGTTACAGCACGGGTTAGATACAGAGTAAAGCAGCCTCTACACTTTCCCATCCAACACTCACCAGGGCAGATAAAGCACGGGTTAGGTACAGAGTAAATCTCCCTGTACACTGTCCCATCAAACACTCCCAGGGCAATTACAGCACGGTTTAGATACAGAGTAAAGCTCCATCTACACTGTCCCATCAAACACTCCCAGGGCTGGTACAGCATGGGTTAGATACAGAGTAAAGCTCCCTCTACACTGTTCCATCAAACACTATCAGGGCAGGAACAGCACGGGTTAGATACAGAGTAAAGCTCCCTCTACACTGTCCCATCAAACTTTCCCAGGGCAGGTACAGCACGGGTTAGATACAGCGTAAAGCTCCCTCTACACTCTCCAATCAAACACTCCCAGGGCAGGTACAGCACAGCTTAGATACAGATTAAAGCACCATCTACACTGTCCCATCAAACACTCCCAGGGCTGGTACAGCACGTGTTAGATACAGAGTAAAGATTCTTCGAATCTGCCCCATCAAACACTCCCAGGGCAGGTACAGCATGGGTTAGAAACAGAGTAAAGCTCCGTCTACACTCTCCCATCAACACTCCCAGGGCATGTACATCACGGTTTTGATACAGAGTAAAGCTCCCTCTACACTGTCCCATCAAACACTCCCAGGGCAGGAAAAGCACAGGTTAGATAGAGAATAAAGGTCGCTCTACACTCTCCCATCAAACAATCCCAGGGCAGATACAGCACGGGTTAGATACAGAGTAAATCTCCCTGTACACTGCCCCATCAAACACTCCCGGGGCAGGAACAGCACGGCTTAGATACAGAGTAAAGCTCCCTGTAAACTGTCCCATCAAACTCTCCCGGGGCAGGTGCAGCACGGGTTAGATACAGAAAAAAGCTCCATCTACACTGTCCCAACAAACACTCCCCAGGGCAGTTACAGCACGGGTTAGGTACAGAATAAAGCAGCCTCTGCACTGTCCCATCAAACACTCCCGGGGCAGGTACAGCACGGGTTAGATACAGAGTAAAGCTCCCTCTACATTGTCGCATCAAACACTCCCGGGGCAGGTACAGCACGGGTTAGGTACAGAGTAAAGCTCCCTCTACACTGTCCCATCAAGCAATCCCCAGGGCAGGTAGAGCATGGGATTGGTTCAGAGTAACCCTTCTTCTACACTGTACCATGAAAACACCCAGGGCATGTACAGCTGAGGTTAGATACAGAGTAACGCTCCCTCTACACTGTCCCTTCAAACACTCCCAAGGCACGTACAACACTGATTAGATACAGAGTAAAGCTCCCTCAACACTGTTCCATCAAACACTCCCAGGGCAGGAATAGCACGGGTTAGATACGGAGTAAAGCTCCCTCTACATTTTCCCATCAAACACTCACGGGGCAGGTGCAGCACGGGTTAGATGCAGAGTAAAGTTCCCTCTACACTGTCCCATCAAACACTCTCAGGGCTGGTCCTGCAGAGGTTAGAGTAACGCTCCCTCTACAGTGTCCCATCAAACAGTCCCAGGTCAGTTACATCACAGTTTAGATTCAGAGTAAAGCTCCCTCTACACTGTCCCATCAAACAGCCCCAGGGCAGGTACAGCACGGGTTAGATAGAGTAAAGCTCCCTCTACATTGCCCCATCAAACACTCATGGGGCAGGTGCAGCACGTGTCTGATACAGAGTAAAGCTCCCTCTACACTGCCCAACCAGCACTCCCCTGGGCAGTTACAGCACGGTTTAGGTACAGAGTGATGTGCCTCAATGAATCTGAGACCCAATGTTAACGGAGCAAAGCAAGGCTTTTATTAACTCAGAAAGTAATACACAGTGGAGAAGTGTCTCTCATCCAGAGATCTGCTGTACTGCCTGTGAGACTCGCTGGGGCCTGCTTAATTAGGGGCCAGGTATGGGCGGAGCCCTACACACAATACAATACAGGTAAGGAAATGGATCAGAAACTAAACTCCCCTGCTTGTCACAGTCACAGGCACAATCAAACACAGAGAATACAGCGTGCCTGATGAATGGAATATTTCATCACATTCACCCCTTCTACAGATTTAGTCTGTTCGGGGGTTTGGTAGTCCTCTGTGATCAACGTAGCTGTTGTGGTGCCGCGGGTGTCGGCTGGGTGTCCCCGGTGGCCTCCTGGGTCTCTGCCGGTGGTGCCGCCAGGGTTGTTGAAGGGGTAGTTGGTGGGGGCACCGTTGGTCTATGTTCTTCCGGGGGTGATGAAAGAATAGTGGGTGGGTAAGAGTTGCTGTGATCGTTGTTGCTGCTGTTGTCGTGGTTGTTGATGTTACCGGCTGGGGCAACGTCTTTAATGGACACGGTGTCCTCCCTTCCATCGGCGTGCCGGACATACGCGTATTGGGGTTTGGCATGGAGTAGGTGCACTGACTCCACGAGAGGGTCCGTCTTGTGACCCCTCACATGCCTTCGTACAAATACCGGACCTGGGGTGGAGAGCCATGACGGCATGGATGCGCCTGAGGTGGATTTCCGGGGAAAGACAAACATTCGTTCATGAGGCGTGGCATTAGTGGCAGTACACAATAGGGACCATATCGAATGGAGCACATCTGGGAGGGCTTCCTGCCAGCGGGAGGTAGGGAGGCCCTTGGTCATTAGAGCTAGAGTGACTGCTTTCCATACTGTCCCGTTCTCTTGCTCCACCTGACCGTTACCCTGGGGGTTGTAGCTGGTGGTACGGCTCGTGGCGATACCCCTGGACAGCATGTACTGGCGTAGCTCTTCACTCATGAAGGACGCCCCCCTATCCATATGGATGTAGCTCAGCATACCGAACAGGCATAACAGGCTGTTGAGGCATGTAATGACCGTGGCGCTGGTCATGTCTGGGCAGGGGGAGGCGAATGGGAAACGGGAGTATTCGTCCACAATGTTCACGAAGTAAACATTGCGGTCGAATGACGGGAGGGGGCCCTTGAAATCTAAGCTGAGCCGCTCAAAGGGCCGTGTAGCTTTTAATAAGTGGGCTCTATCTGGGCAGTAGAACCGAGGCTTGCACTCAGCGCAAGTGCGGCAGTTGCTGGTCAGAGACCGAACTTCCTCAATCGAGTAGGGTAAGTTGCGGGACGTTATGAAGTGGAACAGCCGTGTGACCCCTGGGTGGCAGAGGTCGTTGTGGAGTGTCTGTAGCCGATCCCCGGTGGCGCTGGCACACATCCCTCGTGAGAGGGCGTCGGGGGGTTCGTTAAGGGCCCCTGGCAGGTAAATGATATCATACTCGAAGGTGGAGAGCTCGATCCGCCACCTGAGAATCTTATCATTTTTAATCTCCCCCTTCTGTTTATTATTAAACATAAACGCTACCGACCGCTGGTCGGTAAGTAGTGTGAAGCGTTTGCCGGCTAGGTAGTGGCACCAGTGGCGCACTGCCTCCACAATGGCTTGGGCCTCCTTTTCCACGGAGGAGTGTCTGATCTCGGGCCCTTGGAGGGTCCTCGAGAAGAAAGCTATGGGCCGCCCCCCCTGGTTGAGGGTGGCCGCCAAGGCAAATTCAGATGCATCACTTTCCACTTGAAAGGGAGTGTTCTCGTCCACTGCCTGTAGCGTGGCCCGCTCAATATCCCGCTTAATGCTTTTGAAGGCGGCGTCGGCCTCAGCAGAGAGCGGAAAAGAGGATGCTTTCAAGAGGGGGTGGGCTTTGTCGGAGTAGTTGGGGACCCATTGGGCATAATAAGAAAATAACCCCAGGCACCTTTTCAGGGCTTTGGGAGTGCTGGGCAGGGGCAGCTCCCGTAGGGGGCGCAATCGGTCGGGGTCTGGTCCAATTTCCCCATTCTCCACCACGCTGCCTAGTATGCAGAGGCGCGTGGTGTTGAAAATGCATTTGTCCTTGTTGTAAGTGAGGTTGAGTTTCTGTGCGGTTTTCAGGAACCTCTCGAGGTTCGAGTCGTGATCCTGCTGGTTGTGACCGCAGATGGTGACGTTGTTGAGGTAGGGGAAGGTTGCCTGCAAGTGGTGGTCATCGACCATGCAGTCCATCTCCCTCTGGAAGACCGAGACCCCATTCGTCACCCCAAAGGGGACTCTGAGGAATTGGTAGAGGCGTCCGTTCGCCTCGAAGGCTGTGTACGGGTGGTCCTCTGGTCTGATAGGGAGCTGGTGGTACGCTGACTTGAGGTCGATGGTGGAGAACACCCGTTGTTGGGCAATTTGGTTCACCATTTCTGATATGCGGGGTAGCGGGTAGGCGTCTAGTTGGGTGTACATGTTGATCGTTTGGCTATAGTCGATCACCATCCATTTCTTCTCGCTACCCCTCACCACCACCACTTGGGCGTGCCACGGACTGTTGCTGCGTTCAATAACGTGCTCCCTCAGCAGCCTGTCCACCTCGGTCGCGATAAACCACCTGTCCTCCCAACTGTACCTCTTGCTTTTGGTCGCTATTGGCCGGCAGTTGGGAGTAAGGTTCGCGAATAGCGAAGGCGGCTTTACCTTCAGGGTAGCCAGACTGCACACTGTGAGGGGCGGCTGGGACCCACCATAATTGAGCGTGATGCTTTGGTGGTGGCACTGGAAGTCCAGGCCCAAGATCACGCTCGCACATAGACTCTTCATGAATAGTAATTTAAAATTATCGTATACAGTTCCGTTAATGGACAATTGTACCGCACAGTTACCCATAATGGTCGATGTCTGGGTTTTATCAGCCATAGAGATGGTGCCCCGAGCAGGGACCACCGTTAGAGAGAGTTGTTGTACTAGTCCAGGGTGAATAAAACTCTCCGTGCTTCCACTGTCAATTAAACATTTAACCCCGCACCCGTTTACCTTGATGTCCACCATTGATTTGGATAGCGGGTGCGATCTGGTCTGGTCCACTGTGACCGATGCCACTGTAGGGCCCTGATCGAGACAAGATGGCATCCATGCTGTCTGCTCACAAGATGGCGGACCCCACGAGGTCAGGCAAGATGGCGTCCAAGATGGCCACTCCCACGGCGCACACGCGGCGGTGGCGGGTTATCCAGCGGGGTTCCCTCTGCACACCTTCCCGAAGTGCCCCTTCTTACCGCACTTAAAGCAGGTGGTGCCTTTCGCCGGGCACAGGTTTCTGGTGTACTTCGGCTGCCCGCAGAAGTAGCAGTTAGGGCCCCGACACATCGCGGCTGTCATAGGGCTTCTGGGAGGGAGAGCGGGGCCCCGACGGTGTCGGGCTGCCGGGCGGGGAAGATGCCTTCCAAGATGGCGGTGCCCTTGGTGCACATGTGGCAGCGTGGGCGGCGCGGGCTGAAGAGTAGGCGTCCGAGTTTCTCTGGGCCACATCCAGGGATCGCGCTGTGTCCACAGCCTGTTTCAGGTCCAATCCCGTTTTTTCCAGTCGTCTCTGCCGGATGTAAGTGGAGCTGAGGCCTGTGATAAAGGCAGCACGAACAAGCTCGTCAGTGTACACTGCGGCTTTTACATCTTGGCACTTGCAGTCTTTTCCAAGCATTTTCAGGGTGACTAGGAACTCATCCAGTGATTCCCCAGGTCGCTGTGTGCGAGTAGCGAGCAGAAGCCTAGCGTACACATCATTCGTAGGCTGCTGGTAATGCACCTCTAGGATGTCGCAGGCGGACAGGTACGCGTCGGCGTCTTGGATGAGGGTGTAAACCCGGTGGTTTACCCAATTCCGCAGGATTCCGAGTTTCATACTTTCAGCGTCCGTAGCGTCTGTGATGGCTGCGGAATTGTCCAGGAAGAATTCCATACACTTAAATCAGTGTCTGAATCGTGCTGATGCGTCCGAAGCATGCGGGTCCCAATCCAAACGTTCGGGTTTCAAGAGTCGATCCATTGCGTTGAAAATTGAGTTAATAAAATTGATGTGCCTCAATGAATCCGAGATGCAACATTAACGGAGCAAAGCAAGGCTTTTATTAACTCAGAAAGTAATACACAGTGGAGATGTGTCTCTCAGCCAGAGATCTGCTGTACTGCCTGTGAGACACGCTGGGGCCTGCTTAAGTAGGGGTCAGTTATGGGTGGAGCCCTACACACATTACAATACAGGTAAGGAAATGGAACTGAAACTAAACTCCCCTGCTTGTCACAGGCACAGGCACAATCAAACACAGAGAATGCAGCGTGCCTGATGAATGGCATATTTCATCACACAGAGTAAAGATCCCTCTACACTGTCCCATCAAACACTCCCGGGGCAGGAAATGCTCGGGTAAGATACAGTGTAACGCTTCCTCTACACTGTCCCGTCAAACACTCCCAGGACAGGTACAGCATGCGTTAGATACAGATTAAAGCTCCCTCTACAATGTCCCATCAAACACTCCCAGGGCAGGATCAGCACCGGTTAGATAGAGAGTAAAGCTCCCTCTACACTGTCCCATCAAACACTCCCAGGACAGGTACAGCACGGGATAGAAACAGTGTAAAGCTCCATCTACACTGTCCCATCAAACACTCCCAGGGCAAGTAGAACACGGGTTAGATAGAGAGTAAAGCTCCCTCTGCACTTCTGCACCAAACACTACCAGGGCAGGAACAGCACAGGTTAGATACAGATTAAAGCTCCCACTGCATTGTCCCATCAAACACTCCCGGGGCAGGTACAGCACGTGTTAGATAGAGAATAAAGCTCCCTCTACACAGTCCTATGAAACACTCCCGGGGCAGGAAATGCTAGGGTTGGATACAGAGTAACGCTTCCTCTACACTTTCCCATCAAACACTCCCAGGACAGGTACAGCATGAGTTAGATACAGATTAAAGCTCCCTCTACACTGTCCCATCAAACACTCCCAGGGCAGGATCAGCACCGGTTAGATACAGAGTAAAGCTCCCGCTGCACTGTCCCATCAAACACTCCCAGGGCAGGTACAGCACAGGTTTGAAACAGAGTAACGCTCCGTCTACACTGTCCCATCAAACACACCCAGGGCAAGTAGAGCACGGGTTAGATACAGAGTAAAGCTCCCTCTACACTGTTGCATCAAACACTCCCAGGGCAGGAACAGCACAGGTTAGATACAGAGTGAAGCGCCCACTGCATTGTCCCATCAAACACTCCCCGGGCAGGTACAGCACGTGTTAGATACAGAATAAAGCTACCTCTACACAGTCCTATCAAACACTCAGATCAGGTATAGTACGGGTTAAATAGAGTAAAACTCCCTGTGCACTGTCCCATCAAATACTCCCAGGGCAGGTACAGTACGGGTTAGATACAAATTAAAGCTCCCTCGACATTGCCCCATCAAACACTCCCGGGGCAGGTACAGCACGGGTTAGATTCAGAGTAATGCTCCCTCTATACTGTCCCATCAAATTCTCCCAGGCCAGGTACAACACAGTTTAGACAGAGAAGAGCTCCTTCTATACTGCCCCGTGAAACACTCGCAGGACACGTACAGCACGGGTTAGATACAGAGTAAAGCTCCTTCTATACTGCCCCATCAAACACTCCCAGGGCAGGTGCAGCACGGGTTAGAAACAGAGTTAAGCTCCGTCTACACTCTCCCATCAAACAATCCCAGGGCACGTACAGCACGGGTTAGATAGAGAGTACATCTCACTCTACACTGTCCCATGAAACACTCCCAGGGCAGGAACAGCACAGGTTAGATACAGAGTAAAACTCCCTCTGCATTGACCCAGCAAACACTCCCGGGGCAGTTACAGCACGGGTTAGATACAGAACAAAGCAGCCTCTAAACTTTCCCATCCAACACTCACCAGGGCAGATATAGCACGGGTTAGGTACAGAGTAAATCTCCCTGTACACTGTCCCATCAAACACTCCCAATGCTGGTACAGCATGGGTTAGATACAGAGTAAAGATCCCTCTGCAGTGTTCCATTAAAAACTACCAGGGCAGGAACAGCACGGGTTAGATACAGAGTAAAGCTCCATCTACACTGTCCCATCAAACATTACCAGGGCAGGTACAGCACGGGTTAGATACAGCGTAAAGCTCCCTCTGCACTCTCCAATCAAACACGACCAGGGCAGGAACAGCACGGGTTAGATACAGAGTAAAGCTCCATCAACACTATCCCACCAAACACTCACAGGGCTGGTACAGCACGTGTTAGATACAGAGTAAATGTCCTTCGATACTGCCCCATCAAACACTCCCAGGGCAGGAACAGCACAGGTTAGATACAGAGTAAATCTCCCTCTATACTGTCCCATCAAACAATCCCCAGGGCAGGTAGAGCACGCGTTAGATACAGAGTAAAGATCCCCCTACACTGTCCCATCAAACACTCCCAGAGCTGGTACAGCATGGGTTAGATACAGAGTAAAGCTCCATCTACAATCTCCAATCAACCACTCCCAGGGCAGGTACAGCACGGGTTAGATACAGAGTAAAGCTCCATCGACACTGTCCCATAAAACACTCCCAGGGCTGGTACAGCACGTGTTAGATACAGAGTAAAGCTCCTTCTATACTGCCCCATCAAACCCTCCCAGGGCAGGTACAGCACGGTTTCGAAATAGAGTAAAGCTCCGTCTACACTGCCCCATCAAACACTCCTGGGGCAGTTACAGCACGGGTTACATAGAGAGTAAAGCTCCCTCTACACTCTTCCATCAAACACTCCCAGGGCAGGAACAGCACGGGTTAGGTGCCGAGTAAAGCTCCATCTACACTGTCCCATCAAACATTCCCAGGGCAGGTACAGCACGGGTTAGATACAGCGTAAAGCTCCCTCTACACTCTCCAATCAAACACTACCAGGGCAGGAACAGCACGGGTTAGATACAGAGTAAAGCGCCATCAACACTGTCCCATCAAACACTCCCAGGGCTGGTACAGCACTTGTTAGATACAGAGCAAAGGTCCTTCGATACTGCCCCATCAAACACTCCCAGGGCAGGAACAGCACAGGTTAGATACAGAGTAAAGATCCCCCTACACTGTCCCATCAAACACTCCCAGTGCTGGTACGGCATGGGTTAGATACAGAGTAAAGCTCCCTCTACAATCTCCAATCAACCACTCCCAAGGCAGGTACAGCACGGGTTAGATAGAGAGTAAAGCTCCATCTACACTGCCCCATCAAGCACTCCCAGGGCACGTACAGCACGGGTTAGATACAGAGTAAAGCTCCCTCTGCATTGACCCAGCAAACACTCCTGGGGCAGTTACAGCACGGGTAACATAGAGAGTAAAGCTCCCTCTACACTCTTCCATCAAACACTCCCAGGGCAGGAACAGCACGGGTTAGATGCAGAGTAAAGCTCCCTCCACACTGTCCCATCAAACAATCCCCCGGGCAGGTACAGCATGGGTTAGATACAGTGTAAAGCTCGCTCTACATTGTCCCATCAAACACTCACGGGGCAGGTATAGCACGGGTTAGATACAGAATAAATCTCCCTCTACACTGTCCCATCAAACACTCCCGGGGAAGGAACAGCACGGGTTAGCTACAGAATAAAGCTCCCTGTACAATGTCCAATCAAACACTCCCAGGGCAGGAACAGCACGGGTTAGATACAGAGTATAGCTCCATCTACACTGTCCCATCCAACACTCCCATGGCTGGTACAGCACGTGTTAGATACAAAGTAAAGCTCCTTCTATACTGCCCCATCAAACACTCCCAGGGCAGGTACAGCACGGGTTAGAATCAGAGTTAAGCTCCGTCTGCAGTCTCCCATCAAACACTCCCAGGGCACGTACAGCATGGGTTAGATACAGAGTAAAGCTCGCTGTACACTCGCCCATCAAACAATCCCAGTGCAGGTACAGCACGGGTTAGATACAGAATAAATCTCCCTCTACACTGTCCCATCAAACACTCCCGGGGAAGGAACAGCACGGGTTAGCTACAGAATAAAGCTCCCTGTACAATGTCCAATCAAACACTCCCAGGGCAGGAACAGCACGGGTTAGATACAGAGTAAAGCCCCCTCTACACTGCCCCATCAAGCAGTCCCGGGGCAGGTGCAGCTCGGGGTAGATACAGAGTAAAGCTCCATCTACACTGTCCCAACAAACAGTCCCAGGGCAGGAACCGCACGGGTTAGGTACAGAGTAAACCTCCCTCTGCACTGTCCCATCAAACACTCACAGGGCAGGTACAGCACGGGTTAGATACGCAGTAAAGCTCCCTGTACATTGTCCCATCAAACACTCACGGGGCAGGTGCAGCACGGGTTAGATGCAGAGTAAAGCTCCCTCTACACTGTCCCATCAATCACAAACAGGGCAGGTCGTGCAGAGGTTAGAGTAACGCTCCCTCTACAGTGTCCCATCAAACAGTCCCAGGTCACTTACATCGCAGGTTAGATTCAGAGTAAAGCTCCCTCTACACTGTCCCATCTAACACTCACAGGGCAGGTACAGCACGGGTTAGATACAGAGTAAAGCTCCCTCTACATTGGCCCATCAAATACTCACGGGGCAGGTGCAGCACAGGCAAGATGCAGAGTAAAGCTCCCTCTACACTGTCCCATAAGCGCTCCGCAGGGCAGCTACAGATAGGGTTATATACAGAGTAACGCTCCCTGAAACACTCCCAGGGCAGGTCTTGCAGAGATTAGTGTAATGCTCCCTCTACAGTGTCCCATCAAACAGTCCCAGGTCAGTTACATCACAGATTAGATTCAGAGTAAAGCTCCCTCTGCACTGTCCCATCAAACACAACCAGGGCAGTTACAGCACGGGTTAGATAGAGTAAAGCTCCTTCCATACTGGCCCATCAAACACTTCCAGGACACGTACAGCACGGGTTAGAAACAGAGTAAACTCCCTGTACACTGTCACATCAAACACTCCCAGGGCAAGAATAGCGTAGGTTAGATATAGAGAAAAGATACCTCGACACTATTCCATCAAACACTCCCAGGGCAGGTACAGCACGGGTTTGATACAGAGTAAAGCTCTCTGTACACTGTCACATCAAACACTCCCAGGGCAGGTACAGCACGGGTTTGATACAGAGTAAAGCTCCTTGTACACTATCACATCAAACACTCCCAGGACAGGTACAGCACGGGTTAGATACAGAGTAAAGCTCCCTCTACACTGTCCCATCAAACACTCCCAGGGCAGATACAGCACGGGTTAGATACAGAGCAAAGCTCCATCTACACTGTCCCATCAGACACTCCCACGGCTAATACAGCATGGGTTAGATACAGAGTAAAGCTCCCTCTACACTTTTCCATCAAACACTGCCAGTGCAGGAGCAGCACGGGTTAGATACAGAGTAAAGCTCCCTCTACAGTGTCCCATCAAACATCCCCAAGGCAGGTACAGCACGGGTTAGAAACAGAGTAGAGCTCTGTCTACACTGTACCATCCAACACTCCCAGGGCAAGTACAGCACGGGTAAGATTCAGAGTAAAGCTCCCTCTACACTGTCCCATCAAACACTCCCAGGGCAGGAACAGCACAGGTTAGATACAGCATAAATCTCCCTCGACACTGTCCCATCGAAAACTCCCCAGGGCAGTTACAGCACAGGTTAAATACAGAGTAAAGCTCCCCCTGCATTGACCCAGCAAACACTTCCGTGTCAGGTACAGCGCGGCTTAGATACAGAGTAAATCTCCCTCTACACTGTCCCATCCAACAGTCCCCAAGGCAGGTACAGCACGGGTTAGGTACAGAGTAAATCTCCCTCTACACTGTCCCATCAAACACTCACGGGGCAGGAACAGCACAGGTTAGATACAGAGTTAAGCTCCCTCTACACTGTCCCAACAAACACGCCCAGGACAGGTACAGATTGGGTTGGATACAGAGTAAAACTCCCTCTACACAGTCCCATCAAACTCTCCCAGGGCAGGAACAGCACGGGTTAGATACAGAGTAAAGCTCCATCTACACTGTCCCATCAAACACACCTCAGGGCAGCTACAGATAGGGTTATATACAGAGTAACGCACCCTCAAACACTCCCAGGGCAGGTCCTGCAGAGATTAGAGTAACGCTCCCTCCACAGTGTCCCATCAAACAGTCCCAGGTCAGTTACATCACAAATTAGATTCAGAGTAAAGCTCCCTCTACACTGTCCCATCAAACTCACCCAGCGCAGGTACAGCACGGGTTAGATAGAGTAAATCTCCTTCCATACTGGCCCATCAAACACTCCCAGGACACGTACAGCACGGGTTAGAAACAGATTAAAGCTCCCTGTACACTGTCATATCAAACACTCCCAGGGCAGGAATAGCGCAGGTTAGATACAGAGTAAAGATCCCTCTACACTGTTCCATCAAACACTCCCAGGGCAAGTACAGCACGGGTTTGATACAGAGTGAATCTCCCTGTACACTGTCACATCAAGCACTCCCAGGACAGGTATAGCACGGGTTAGATACAGAGTAAAGCTCCCTCTACACTGTCCCATCAAACACTCCCAGGGCAGGTACAGCACGGGTTAGATACAGAGTAGAGATCCATCTACACTGTCCCATCAGACACTCCCAGGGCTAGTACAGCATGGGTTAGATACAGAGTAAAGCTCCCTCTACACTGTTCCATCAAACACTACCAGTGCAGGAACAGCACGGGTTAGATACAGAGTAAAGCTCCCTCTACAGTGTCCCATCAAACATCCCCAAGGCAGGCACAGCACGGGTTAGAAACAGAGTAGAGCTCTGTCAACACTGTCCCATCAAACACTCCCAGGGCAAGTACAGCACGGGTAAGATTCAGAGCAAAGCTCCCTCTACACTGTCCCATCAAACACTCCCAGGGCAGGAACAGCACAGGTTAGATACAGTGTAAATCTCCCTCGACACTGTCCCATCAAACACTCCCCAGGGCAGTTACAGCACAGGTTAAATACAGAGTAATGCTCCCCCTGCATTGACCCAGCAAACACTCCCATGTCAGGTACAGCGTGGCTTAGCTACAGAGTAAATCTCCCTCTACACTGTCCCATCAAACACTCATGGGGCAGGAACAGCATAGGTTAGATACAGCGTTAAGCTCCCTGTACACTGTCCCATCAAACAATCCCGGGCCAGGTACAGCTAGGGTTAGATACAGAGTAACGCTCCCTCTACACTGTCCCAACAAACATGCCCAGGACAGCTACAGAATGGGTTGGATACAGAGTAAAACTCCCTCTACACAGTGCCATCAAACTCTCAAAGGGCACGAACAGCACGGGTTACATACAGAGTAAAGCTCCATCTACACTGTCCCATCAAACACTCCTAGGGCTGGTACAGCATGGGTTCAATACAGAGTAAAGCTCAGTCTACACTGTTCCATCAAACACTACCAGGGCAGGAACAGTACGGGTTAGATACAGAGTAAAGCTCCCTCTCTACTGTCCCATCAAACATTCCCAGGGCAGGTACAGCACAGGTTAGATACAGAGTAAAGCTCCCTCTACACTCTCCAAACAAGCACTCGCACGGCAGGTACAGCACGGGTTAGAAACAGAGTAAAGCTCGGTCTACACTGTCCCATCAAATACTCCCAGGGCAGGTACAACACGGGTTAGATACAGGGCAAAGTTCACTCTGCACTGTGCCATCAAACACTCCCAGGGCAGGGCACAGGTTAGATGCAGAGTAAAGCTCCCTCTACAATGTCCCATTAAACAATCCCCAGGGCAGGTACAGCACGGGTTAGATACAGAGTAATGCTCCCTCTGCATCGACCCAGCAAACACTCCCGGGTCAGGAACAGCTCGGGTTAGATACAGAGTAAAGCTCCCTCTACACTGTCCCATCCAACACTCCCCAGGACAAGTACAGCACGGTTTGGGTACAGAGTAAATCTCCCTCTACTCTATCCCATCAAACAC
Organism: Somniosus microcephalus; assembly: GCF_052327205.1. NCBI lineage: Eukaryota > Metazoa > Chordata > Chondrichthyes > Squaliformes > Somniosidae > Somniosus > Somniosus microcephalus. Next base: position 34,772,389 of record NC_141016.1, read on the forward strand.
TCCCGGGGCAGGAACAGCACAGGTTATATACAGAGTAAAGCTCCCTGTACACTGTCCCATCAAACACTCCCGGGGCAAGTGCATCTAGGGTTAGATATAGAGTAACGCTCTCTCTAAACTGTCCCATCAAACACTCCCAGGACAAGTACAGCATGGGTTGGAAACAGAGTAAAGCTACCTCTACACTGTCCCATCAAACTCTCCCAGGGCAGGAAAAGCACGGGTTAGATGCAGTGTAAATCTCCCTCTACACTGTCCTATCAAACACTCACAGGCAAGGTACAAAACAGATTAGATACAGAGTAAAGTTCACTCTACAGTGTCCCATCAAACTCTCCTAGGGCAGGTACAGCACGGGTAAGATGCAGAGTAAAGCTCCCTCTAAACTGTCCCATCAAAAACTCCCAGGGCAGTTACTACACAGATTAGATGCAAAGTAAAGCTCCCTCGACCCTATCCTATCAAACACTCCCAGGCCAGGAATAGCACGGCTTAGATACAGAGTAAAGCTCCCTCTACACTGCCCCATCAAACACTCCCAGGGCGGGAACAGCACGGGTTAGATACAGAGCAAAGCTCCTTCTACATTGCCCCATCAAACACTCCCGGGGCAGGTGCAGCACGTGTTAGATACAGAGTAAAGCTCCTTCTACACTGCCCATCAAACACTCCCCTGGGCAGTTACAACACGGGTTAGGTACAGAGAAAAGCTTCCTCTACACTGTCCCATCAAACACTCCCGGGGCAGGAAATGCCAGGGTTAGATACAGAGTAACGCTCCCTCTACACTTTCGCATCAAACACTCCCAGGACAGGTACAGCATGCGTTAGATACAGATTAGAGCTCCCTCTACACTGTCCCATCAAACACTCCCAGGGCAGGATCAGCACCGGTTAGATACAGAGTAAAGCTCCCTCTACACAGTCCCATCAAAGACTACCAAGGCAGGTACAACACAGATTAGATATAGAGTAAAGCTCCCTCTACACTGTCCTATCATACACTCCCAGGGGTAGTTATCTCACGGGTTAGAAACAGAGTAAAGCTCCGTCTACAGTGTCCCATCAAACACTCCCAGGGCACGTGCAGCACGGGTTAGATACACAGTAAAGCTCCCTGTACACTGTCCCATCAAACACTCCCAGGGCAGGAACAGCACAGGTTAGATACAGAGTAAAGCTGACTCGACACTGTCCCATCAAACAACCCCAGGGCAGAAAAAGCACGGGTTAGATACAGAGTAAAGCTCCCTCTACACTGTCCCATCAAACACTCCCAGGGCAGATACAGCACGGGTTAGATACAGAGCAAAGCTCCATCTACACTGTCCCATCAGACACTCCCAGGGCTAATACAGCATGGGTTAGATACAGAGTAAAGCTCCCTCTACACTTTTCCATCAAACACTGCCAGTGCAGGAGCAGCACGGGTTAGATACAGAGTAAAGCTCCCTCTACAGTGTCCCATCAAACATCCCCAAGGCAGGTACAGCACGGGTTAGAAACAGAGTAGAGCTCTGTCTACACTGTACCATCCAACACTCCCAGGGCAAGTACAGCACGGGTAAGATTCAGAGTAAAGCTCCCTCTACACTGTCCCATCAAACACTCCCAGGGCAGGAACAGCACAGGTTAGATACAGCATAAATCTCCCTCGACACTGTCCCATCGAAAACTCCCCAGGGCAGTTACAGCACAGGTTAAATACAGAGTAAAGCTCCCCCTGCATTGACCCAGCAAACACTTCCGTGTCAGGTACAGCGCGGCTTAGATACAGAGTAAATCTCCCTCTGCACTGTCCCATCCAACAGTCCCCAAGGCAGGTACAGCACGGGTTAGGTACAGAGTAAATCTCCCTCTACACTGTCCCATCAAACACTCACGGGGCAGGAACAGCACAGGTTAGATACAGAGTTAAGCTCCCTGTACACTGTCCCATCAAACAATCCCGGGCCAGGTACAGCAAGCTTTCAATACAGAGTAACGCTCCCTCTACACTGTCCCAACAAACACGCCCAGGACAGGTACAGAATGGGTTGGATACAGAGTAAAACTCCCTCTACACAGTCCCATCAAACTCTCCCAGGGCAGGAACAGCACGGGTTAGATACAGAGTAAAGCTCCATCTACACTGTCCCATCAAACACTCCTCAGGGCAGCTACAGATAGGGTTATATACAGAGTAACGCACCCTCAAACACTCCCAGGGCAGGTCCTGCAGAGATTAGAGTAACGCTCCCTCCACAGTGTCCCATCAAACAGTCCCAGGTCAGTTACATCACAAATTAGATTCAGAGTAAAGCTCCCTCTACACTGTCCCATCAAACTCACCCAGCGCAGGTACAGCACGGGTTAGATAGAGTAAAGCTCCTTCCATACTGGCCCATCAAACACTCCCAGGACACGTACAGCACGGGTTAGAAACAGATTAAAGCTCCCTGTACACTGTCATATCAAACACTCCAGGGCAGGAATAGCGCAGGTTAGATACAGAGTAAAGATCCCTCTACACTGTTCCATCAAACACTCCCAGGGCAGGTACAGCACGGGTTTGATACAGAGTGAATCTCCCTGTACACTGTCACATCAAGCACTCCCAGGACAGGTATAGCACGGGTTAGATACAGAGTATAGCTCCCTCTACACTGTCCCATCAAACACTCCCAGGGCAGGTACAGCACGGGTTAGATACAGAGTAGAGCTCCATCTACACTGTCCTATCATACACTCCCAGGGGAAGTTATCTCACGGGTTAGAAACAGAGTAAAGCTCCGTCTACAGTGTCCCATCAAACACTCCCAGGGCACGTGCAGCACGGGTTAGATACACAGTAAAGCTCCCTGTACACTGTCCCATCAAACACTCCCAGGGCAGGAACAGCACAGGTTAGATACAGAGTAAAGCTGACTCTACACCGTCCCATCAAACAACCCCAGGGCAGAAAAAGCACGGGTTAGATACAGAGTAAAGCTCCCTCTACACTGTCCCATCAAACACTCCAGGGCAGTTACAGCACGGGTTAGATACAGAGTAAAGCTCCCTCTACACTGTCCCATCAAACACTCCCAGGGCAGGTACAGCACGGGTTAGATACAGAGTAGAGCTCCATCTACACTGTCCCATCAGACACTCCCAGGGCTAGTACAGCATGGGTTAGATACAGAGTAAAGCTCCTCCTACACTGTTCCATCAAACACTACCAGTGCAGGAACAGCACGGGTTAGATACAGAGTAAAGCTCCCTCTACAGTGTCCCATCAAACATCCCCAAGGCAGGTACAGCACGGGTTAGAAACAGAGTAGAGCTCTGTCAACACTGTCCCATCAAACAATCCCAGGGCAAGTACAGCACGGGTAAAATTCAGAGCAAAGCTCCCTCTACACTGTCCCATCAAACACTCCAGGGCAGGAACAGCACAGGTTAGATACAGTGTAAATCTCCCTCGACACTGTCCCATCAAACACTCCCCAGGGCAGTTACAGCACAGGTTAAATACAGAGTAATGCTCCCCCTGCATTGACCCAGCAAACACTCCCATGTCAGGTACAGCGTGGCTTAGCTACAGAGTAAATCTCCCTCTACACTGTCCCATCCAACACTCCCCAAGGCAGGTACAGCACGGGTTAGGTACAGAGTAAATCTCCCTCTACACTGTCCCATCAAACACTCATGGGGCAGGAACAGCATAGGTTAGATACAGCGTTAAGCTCCCTGTACACTGTCCCATCAAACAAGCCCGGGCCAGGTACAGCTAGGGTTAGATACAGAGTAACGCTCCCTCTACACTGTCCCAACAAACATGCCCAGGACAGCTACAGAATGGGTTGGATACAGAGTAAAACTCCCTCTACACAGTGCCATCAAACTCTCCCAGGGCACGAACAGCACGGGTTAGATACAGAGTAAAGCTCCATCTACACTGTCCCATCAAACACTCCTAGGGCTGGTACAGCATGGGTTCAATACAGAGTAAAGCTCCTTCTACACTGTTCCATCAAACACTACCAGGGCAGGAACAGTACGGGTTAGATACAGAGTAAAGCTCCCTCTCTACTGTCCCATCAAACATTCCCAGGGTAGGTACAGCACAGGTTAGATACAGAGTAAAGCTCCCTCTACACTCTCCAAACAAGCACTCGCACGGCAGGTACAGCACGGGTTAGAAACAGAGTAAAGCTCGGTCTACACTGTCCCATCAAATACTCCCAGGGCAGGTACAACACGGGTTAGATACAGGGCAAAGTTCACTCTGCACTGTGCCATCAAACACTCCCAGGGCAGGGCACAGGTTAGATACAGAGTAAAGCTCCCTCTACAATGTCCCATTAAACAATCCCCAGGGCAGGTACAGCACGGGTTAGATACAGAGTAATGCTCCCTCTGCATCGACCCAGCCAACACTCCCGGGTCAGGAACAGCTCGGGTTAGATACAGAGTAAAGCTCCCTCTACACTGTCCCATCCAACACTCCCCAGGACAAGTACAGCACGGTTTGGGTACAGAGTAAATCTCCCTCTACTCTATCCCATCAAACACTCCCGGGGCAGGAACAGCACAGGTTATATACAGAGTAAAGCTCCCTGTACACTGTCCCATCAAACACTCCCGGGGCAAGTGCATCTAGGGTTAGATATAGAGTAACGCTCTCTCTAAACTGTCCCATCAAACACTCCCAGGACAAGTACAGCATGGGTTGGAAACAGAGTAAAGCTACCTCTACACTGTCCCATCAAACTCTCCCAGGGCAGGAAAAGCACGGGTTAGATGCAGTGTAAATCTCCCTCTACACTGTCCTATCAAACACTCACAGGCAAGGTACAACACAGATTAGATACAGAGTAAAGTTCACTCTACAGTGTCCCATCAAACTCTCCTAGGGCAGGTACAGCACGGGTAAGATGCAGAGTAAAGCTCCCTCTAAACTGTCCCATCAAAAACTCCCAGGGCAGTTACTACACAGATTAGATGCAAAGTAAAGCTCCCTCTACCCTATCCTATCAAACACTCCCAGGCCAGGAATAGCACGGCTTAGATACAGAGTAAAGCTCCCTCTACACTGCCCCATCAAACACTCCCAGGGCGGGAACAGCACGGGTTAGATACAGAGCAAAGCTCCTTCTACATTGCCCCATCAAACACTCCCGGGGCAGGTGCAGCACGTGTTAGATACAGAGTAAAGCTCCTTCTACACTGCCCATCAAACACTCCCCTGGGCAGTTACAACACGGGTTAGGTACAGAGAAAAGCTTCCTCTACACTGTCCCATCAAACACTCCCGGGGCAGGAAATGCCAGGGTTAGATACAGAGTAACGCTCCCTCTACACTTTCGCATCAAACACTCCCAGGACAGGTACAGCATGCGTTAGATACAGATTAAAGCTCCCTCTACACTGTCCCATCAAACACTCCCAGGGCAGGATCAGCACCGGTTAGATACAGAGTAAAGCTCCCTCTACACAGTCCCATCAAAGACTACCAAGGCAGGTACAACACAGATGAGATATAGAGTAAAGCTCCCTCTACACTGTCCTATCATACACTCCCAGGGGTAGTTATCTCACGGGTTAGAAACAGAGTAAAGCTCCGTCTACAGTGTCCCATCAAACACTCCCAGGGCACGTGCAGCACGGGTTAGATACACAGTAAAGCTCCCTGTACACTGTCCCATCAAACACTCCCAGGGCAGGAACAGCACAGGTTAGATACAGAGTAAAGCTGACTCTACACTGTCCCATCAAACAACCCCAGGGCAGAAAAAGCACGGGTTAGATACAGAGTAAAGCTCCCTCTACACTGTCCCATCAAACACTCCCAGGGCAGTTACAGCACGGGTTAGATACAGAGTAAAGCTCCATCTGCACTGTCCCATCAAACACTCCCAGGGCTGGTACAGCACGGGCTAGATACAGAGTAAATCTCCCTCTACACCGTTCCATCAAACACTACCAGGGCAGGAACAGCACGTGTTAGATACAGAGTAAAGCTCCCTCTACACTGTCCCATCAAAAATTCCCAGGGCAGGTACAGCACAGGTTAGATACAGCGTAAAGCTCTCTCTACACTTACCAATCAAACACTCCCAGGGCAGGTACAGCATGGGATACATACAGAGTAAAGCTCCATGAACACTGTCCCATCAAACACTCCCAAGGCTGGTACAGCGCGTGTTAGATACATCGTAACGCACCTTCGCTACTGCCCCATCAAACACTCCCAGGGCAGGCACAGCACGGGTTAGAAACAGAGTAAAGCTCCGTCTGCACTCTCCCATCAATACTCCCAGGGCACGTACATCTCAGTTTCGAGACAGATTAAAGCTCCCTCTACACTGACCATCAAACACTCCCAGGGCAGGGACAGCACGGGTTAGATAGAGTAAATCTCCTTCTATACTGGCCCATCAAACACTCCCAGGACACGTACAGCACGGGTTAGAAACAGAGTAAAGCACCCTCGACACTGTCCCATCAAACATACCCAGGGCAGGAAGAGCACAGGTTAGATACAGAGTAAAGCTCCCTCTACACTGTCCCATCAAACACTCCCAGGGCAGGTACAGCACGGGTTAGAGACAGAGTAAAGCTCCATCTACACTGTCCCATCAAACACTCCCAGGGCTGGTACAGCATGGGTTTGATGCAGAGTAAAGCTTTCTCTACACTGTTCCATCAAACACTACCAGTGCAGGGACAGCACGGGTTAGATTCAGAGTAAAGCTCCCTCGACAGTGTCCAATCAAACATTCCCAGGGCAGGTACAGCACGGGTTAAATGTAGAGTAGAGCTCCATCTACACTGTCCCATCAAACGCTCCCAGGGCTGGTAGAGCACCTGTTAGATACAGAGCAAAGCTCCTTTTTTCCTGCCCCATAAAACACTCCCAGGGCAGGTACAGCATGGGTTAGAAACAGAGTAAAGCTCTGTCTACACTGTCCCATCAAACACTCCCAGGGCAAGTACAGCACGGGTTAATACAGAGTAAAGCTCCCTGTACACTGTCCCATCAATCACTCCCAGGGCAGGAACAGCACAGGTTAGATAGAGAGTAAAGCTCCCTGTACACTGTCCCATCAAACACTCCCGGGGCAGGTACAGCTGTGGTTAGATACAGAGTAACGCTCCCTCTACACTGTCCCATCAAACAGTCCCAGGACACGTACAGCACGGGTTAGATACAGTGTAAAGCTCCATCTATACTGTCCGATCAAACACACCCAGGGCTGGTACAGCATGGGTGAGATACAGTGTAAAGCTCCGTCTACACTGTTCCATCATACACTACCAGGGCAGGAACAGTACGGGTTAGATACAGAGTAAGGCTCCCTCTACACTGCCACATCAAACATTCCCAGGGCAGGTACAGCACGGGGTAGAAACAGAGTCAAGCTCCCTCTACACTGTCCCATCAAACAATACCCAGGGCAGGAACAGCACGGGTTAGATACAGAGTAATGCTCCCTCTGCATTGACCCAGCAAACACTCCCCAGGGCAGTTACAGCACAGGTTAAATACAGAGTAAAGCTCCCTGTACACTGACCCGTCAAACACTCCCGGGGCAGGTACAGCTATGGTTAGATACAGAGTAACGCTCCCTCTACACTCTCCAATCAAGCACCCCTAGGGCTGGTACAGCACGGGTTAGATACAGAGTAAAGCTCCATCCACACTGTCCCATCAAACACTCCCAGGGCTGGTACAGCACGTGTTAGATACAGAGTAAAGCTCCCCCTACACAGTCCAATCAAACAATACCCAGGGCAGGAACAGCACGGGTTAGATACAGAGTAATGCTCCCTCTGCATTGACCCAGCAAACACTCCCGTGTCAGGTACAGCACGGGTTAGATACAGAGTAAAGCTCCCTCTACACTGCCGCATCCAACACTCCCCAGGGCAGTTGCAGCACGGGTTAGGTACAGAGTAAATCTCCCTCTACACTATCCCATCTAACACTCCCGGGGCAGGAAAAGCACAGGTAAGATACAGAGTAAAGCTCGCTGTACACTGTCCCATCAAACACTCCCGGGGCAGGTACAGCTAGGGTTAGATACAGAGTAAAGCTCCCTCTACACTGTCCCATCAAACACTACCCAGGGCAGGTAGAGCATTGGTTAGGTACAGAGTAACCCTCCCTCTACAGCGTCCCATCAAACACTCCCAGGACACGTAAAGCACGGGTTAGAATCAGAGTAAAGCTCCCTCAACACTATTTCATCAAACACTCCCAGGGCAGGAACAGCACGGGTTAGATACAGAGTAAAGCTCCCTGTACACTGTCACATCAAACACTCCCAGGGCAGGTGCAGCACGGGTTAGATACAGAGTAAAGCTCCCTCTATACTGTCCCATCATACACTCCCAGGGCAGGTACAGATAGGGTTATATACAGAGTAACGCTGCCTCAAACACTCCCAGGGCAGGTCCTGCAGAGATTAGAGTAACGCTCCCTCTACAGTGTCCCATCAAACAGTCACAGGTCAGTTACTTATCAGGTTAGATTCACAGTAAAGCTCCCTCTACACAGTCCCATCAAACACTCCCAGGGCAGGTACAGCACGGGTTAGATAGAGTAAAGCTCCTTCTATACTAGCCCATCAAACACTCCCAGGACATGGACAGCACGGGTTAGAAACAGAGTAAAGCTCCCTCGACACTGTCCCATCAAACACTCCCAGGGCAGGAATAGCACAGGTTAGATACAGAGTAAAGCTCCCTCTACACTGTTCCACCAAACACTCCCAGGGCTGGTACAGCACGGGTTAGATACAGAGTAAAGCTCCCTGTACACTGTCACATCAAACACTCCCAGGGCAGGTACAGCACGGGTTAGATACAGAGTAAAGCTCCCTCTAGACTTTCCCATCAAACACTCCCAGGGCAGGTACAGCACGGGTTAGATACAGAGTGAAGCTCCATCAATACTGTCCTATCAAACACTCCCAGGGCTGGCACAGCTTGGGTTAGATACAGAGTAAAGCTCCCTCTACATTGTTCCGTCAAACACTACCAGTGCAGGAACAGCACGGGTTAGATACAGAGTAAAGCTCCCTCTACAGTGTCCCATCCAACATTCCCAGGGCAGGTACAGCACGGGTTAGATACAGAGTATAGCTCCATCTACACTGTCCCATCAAACGCTCCTAGGGCTGGTAGAGCACGTGTTAAATACAGAGTAAATCTCCTTCTGTACTGCCCCATAAAAAACTCCCAGGGCAGCTACAGCACGGGTTAGAAACACAGTAAAGCTCTGTCTACACTGTCCCATCAAACACTCCCCAGGGCAGTTACAGCAGAGGTTAAATATAGAGTAAAGCTCCCTCTGCATTGACCCAGCAAACACTCCCGTGTCAGGTACAGCGCGGCTTAGATACAGAGTAAATCTCCCTCTACACTGTCCCATCCAACACTCACGGGGCAGGAACAGCACAGGTTAGATACAGAGTAAAACTCCCTGTACACTGTCCCATCAAACACTCCCGGGGCAGGTACAGCTAGGGTTAGATACAGAGTAATGCTCCCTCTACACTGTCCCATCATACACTCCCAGGACACGGACAGCACAGGTTAGATACAGAGTAAGGCTCCACCTACACTGTCCCATCAAACACTCCCAGGGCTGGTACAGCATGGGTTAGATACAGAGTAAAGCTCCGTCGACACTGTTCCTTCAAACACTACCAGGGCAGGAAGAGTATGGGTTAGATACAGAGTAAAGCTCCCTCTACACTGTCCCATCAAACATTCTAAGGGCAGGTACAGCGCGGGTTAGAAACAGAGTAAAGCTCCCTCTACACTCTAAAATCAAGCACTCCCAGGGCTGGTACAGCACGGGTTAGATACAGTGTAAAGCTCCATCCACACTGTCCCATCAAACACTCCCAGGGCTGAGCACGTGTTAGATACAGAGTAAAGCTCCTTCTATACTGCCCCATCAAACACTCCCAGGGCAGGTACAGCACGGGTTAGGAACAGAGTAAAGCTCTGTCTACACTCTCCCATCAAACACTCCCAGGGCAGGAACAGCACGGGTTAGATACAGAGTAAAGCTCCCTCTACAGTGTCCCATCCAACATTCCCAGGGCAGGTACAGCACGGGTTAGATACAGAGTAGAGCTCCATCTACACTGTCCCATCAAACGCTCCTAGGGCTGGTAGAGCACGTGTTAAATACAGAGTAAATCTCCTTCTGTACTGCCCCATAAAAAACTCCCAGGGCAGCTACAGCACGGGTTAGAAACACAGTAAAGCTCTGTCTACACTGTCCCATCAAACACTCCCCAGGGCAGTTACAGCAGAGGTTAAATATAGAGTAAAGCTCCCTCTGCATTGACCCAGCAAACACTCCCGTGTCAGGTACAGCGCGGCTTAGATACAGAGTAAATCTCCCTCTACACTGTCCCATCCAACACTCACGGGGCAGGAACAGCACAGGTTAGATACAGAGTAAAACTCCCTGTACACTGTCCCATCAAACACTCCCGGGGCAGGTACAGCTAGGGTTAGATACAGAGTAATGCTCCCTCTACACTGTCCCATCATACACTCCCAGGACACGAACAGCACAGGTTAGATACAGAGGAAGGCTCCACCTACACTGTCCCATCAAACACTCCCAGGGCTGGTACAGCATGGGTTAGATACAGAGTAAAGCTCCGTCGACACTGTTCCTTCAAACACTACCAGGGCAGGAACAGTATGGGTTAGATACAGAGTAAAGCTCCCTCTACACTGTCCCATCAAACATTCTAAGGGCAGGTACAGCGCAGGTTAGAAACAGAGTAAAGCTCCCACTACACTCTAAAATCAAGCACTCCCAGGGCTGGTACAGCACGGGTTAGATACAGTGTAAAGCTCCATCCACACTGTCCCATCAAACACTCCCAGGGCTGAGCACGTGTTAGATACAGAGTAAAGCTCCTTCTATACTGCCCCATCAAACACTCCCAGGGCAGGTACAGCACGGGTTAGGAACAGAGTAAAGCTCTGTCTACACTCTCCCATCAAACACTCCCAGGGCAAGTACAGCACGGGTTAGATACAGAGTAAAGCTCCCTCTACACTGTCCCATCAAACATTCCCAGGGCAGGTACAGCACGGGTTAGATACAGAGTAGAGCTCCATCTACACTGTCCCATCAAACGCTCCTAGGGCTGGTAGAGCACGTGTTAAATACAGAGTAAATCTCCTTCTGTACTGCCCCATAAAAACTCCCAGGGCAGCTACAGCACGGGTTAGAAACAGAGTAAAGCTCTGTCTACACTGTCCCATCAAACACTCCCAGGGCAAGTACAGCACGGGTTAGATACAGAGGAAAGCTCCCTCTACACTGTCCCATCAAACACTCCCAGGGCAGCAACAGCACAGGTTAGATACAGAATAAAGCTCCCTCTACACTGTCCCATCAAACACTCCCCAGGGCAGTTACAGCAGAGGTTAAATATAGAGTAAAGCTCCCTCTGCATTGACCCAGCAAACACTCCCGTGTCAGGTACAGCGCGGCTTAGATACAGAGTAAATCTCCCTCTACACTGTCCCATCCAACACTCACGGGGCAGGAACAGCACAGGTTAGATACAGAGTAAAACTCCCTGTACACTGTCCCATCATACACTCCCGGGGCAGGTACAGCTAGGGTTAGATACAGAGTAATGCTCCCTCTACACTGTCCCATCATACACTCCCAGGACACGAACAGCACAGGTTAGATACAGAGTAAGGCTCCACCTACACTGTCCCATCAAACACTCCCAGGGCTGGTACAGCATGGGTTAGATACAGAGTAAAGCTCCGTCGACACAGTTCCTTCAAACACTACCAGGGCAGGAACAGTACGGGTTAGATACAGAGTAAATCTCCCTCTACACTGTCCCATCCAACACTCACGGGGCAGGAACAGCACAGGTTAGATACAGAGTAAAACTCCCTGTACACTGTCCCATCATACACTCCCGGGGCAGGTACAGCTAGGGTTAGATACAGAGTAATGCTCCCTCTACACTGTCCCATCATACACTCCCAGGACACGAACAGCACAGGTTAGATACAGAGTAAGGCTCCACCTACACTGTCCCATCAAACACTCCCAGGGCTGGTACAGCATGGGTTAGATACAGAGTAAAGCTCCGTCGACACTGTTCCTTCAAACACTACCAGGGCAGGAACAGTACGGGTTAGATACAGAGTATAGCTCCCTCTACACTGTCCCATCAAACATTCTAAGGGCAGGTACAGCACGGGTTAGAAACAGAGTAAAGCTCCCTCTACACTCTAAAATCAAGCACTCCCAGGGCTGGTACAGCACGGGTTAGATACAGTGTAAAGCCCCATCCACACTGTCCCATCAAACACTCCCAGGGCTGAGCACGTGTTAGATACAGAGTAAAGCTCCTTCTATACTACCCCATCAAACACTCCCAGGGCAGGTACAGCACGGGTTAGGCACAGAGTAAAGCTCTGTCTACACTGTCCCATCAAACACTCCCAGGGCAGGTACAACACGGGTTAGATAAAGAGTAAAGTTCCCTCTACACTGTCCCATCAAACATTCACAGGGCAGGAACAGCACAGGTTAGATTCAGAGTAAAGCTCCCTCTACACTGTCCCTTCAAACAATCCCTAGGGCAGGAACAGCACGGGTTAGATACAGAGTAATGATCCCTCTGCATTGACCCAGCAAACACTCCCGGGTCAGGTACAGCACGGGTTAGATACAGAGTAAAGCTCCCTCTACACTGTCCCATCCAACACTCCCCAGGGCAGGTACAGCACGGGTTGGGTACAGAGTAACTCTCCCTCTACACTATCCCATCAAACACTCCCGGGGCAGGAACAGCACAGGTTAGATACAGAGCAAAGCTCCCTGTACACTGTCCCATCAAACAGTCCCGGGGCAGGTACAGCTAGTGATAGATACAGAGTTATGCTCGCTCTACACTGTCCCATCAAACTCTCCCAGGGCAGGACAAGCACGGGTTAGATGCAGAGTAAAGCTCCCTCTACACTGTCCCATCAAACACTCCCAGGCAAGGTACAACACAGTTAAGATACAGTGTAAAGCTCGCGCTACACTGTCCTATCAGACACTCCCAGGGCAGGTACAACACAGATTAGATACAGAGTAAAGCTCACTCTACAGTGTCCCATCAATCTCTCCTAGGGCAGGTACAGCACGGATAAGATACAGAGTAAAGCTCCCTCTACACTGTCCCATCAAAAACTCCCAGGGCAGTTACAACAAAGTTTAGATGCAAAGTAAAGCTCCCTCTGCATATCCTATCAAACACTCCCAGGGCAGGAATAGCACGGGTTAGATACAGAGTAAAGCTCCCTCTACACTGCCCCATCAAACACCCCCACGGCAGGAACAGCACGGGTTAGATACAGTGCAAAGCTCCTTCTACATTGCCCCATCAAACACTCCTGGGGCAGGTGCAGCACGGGTTAGATACAGAGTAAAGCTCCCTGTACACTGTCCCATCAAACACTCACCAGGGCAGTTACAGCACGGGTTAGGTACAGAGTAAAACTCCCTCTGCACTGTCCCATCAAACACTTCCAGGGCAGGTACAGCATGCGTTAGATACAGATTAAAGCTCCCTCTAAACTGTCCAATCAAACACTCCCAGGGCAGGATCAGCACCGGTTAGATACAGAGTAAAGCTCCCACTATACTGTCCCATCAAACACTCCCAGGGCTGGTACATCATGGGATGGAAACAGAGTAAAGCTCCGTCTACACTGTCCCATCAAACACTCCCAGGGCAAGTAGAGCACGGGTTAGATACAGAGTATAGCTCCCTCAACACTGTTGAATCAAACACTCCCAGGGCAGGAACAGCACAGGTTAGATACAGAGTAAAGCTCTCACAGCATTGTCCCATCAAACACTCCCGGGGCAGGTACAGCACGTGTTAGATACAGAGTAAAGCTCCCTCCACACATTCCTATCAAACACACTCAGATCAGGTATAGCACGGGTTAAATAGAGGAGAACTCCCTGTACACTGTCCCATCAAATACTCCCAAGGCAGGTACAGCACGGGTTAGATACAGCATAAAGCTCCCTCTTCACTGTCCCATCAAACACTCCCCAGGGCAGGAACAGCTCCGGTTAGATATTGAGTAAAGCTCCCTCTACAGTGTCCTATCAAACACACTCAGATCAGGTATAGCACGGGTTAAATAGAGTAAAACTCCCTGTACATTGTCCCATCAAACACTCCCAGGCAGGTACAGCACGGGTTAGATACAGAGTAAAGCTCCCTCTACATTGTCCGATCAAACACTCCCCAGGGCAGGTAGAGCATTGGTAAGGTACAGAGTAACCCTCCCTCTACACTTCCCCATCAACACTCCCAGGGCAGGTGCAGCTGGGGTTAGATATAGAGTAATGCTCACTCTACACTGTCCATTCAAACACTCCCAAGGCAGGTACAACAGAGATTAGATATAGAGTAAAGCTCCCTCTACACTGTCCTATGAAACACTCCCAGGGAAGTTATCTCACGGGTTAGAAGCAGAGTAAAGCTCCCTCTACACTATTCCATCAAACACTCCCAGGGCAGGAACAGCACGGGTTAGATAAAGGGTAAAGCTCCCTCTGCACTGCCCCATCAAACATTCACAGGACAGGTACAGCACTGGTTAGATAGAGTAAAGCTCCTTCTATACTGGCCCATCAATCACTCCCAGGACACGTACAGCACGGGTTAGTAACAGAGTAATGCTCCCTCGACACTGTCCCATCAATCACTCCCACGGCAGGAATAGCACAGGTTAGATACAGAGTAAAGCTCTCTCTACACTGTTCCATCAAGCTTTCCCAGGGCAGGTACAGCACGGGTTAGATACAGAGTAAAGCTCTCTCTACACTGTCACATCAAACACTCCCAGGGCAGGTACAGCACGGGTTAGATACAGAGTAAAGCTCCCTCTACACTGTCCCGTCAAACATTCGCAGGGTAGGTACAGCAGGAGTTAGATACAGAGTAAAGCTCCCTCTACAGTGTCCCATCAAACATCCCAGGGCAGGTACAGCACGGGTTAGATAGAGAGTAAAGCGCCATCGACACTGTCCCATCAAACACTCCTAGGGCTGGTACAGCACGTGTAAAATACAGAGTAAAGCTCCTTCCATACTGCCCCAAGAAAACACTCCCAGGGCAGGTACAGCACGGGTTAGAAACAGAGTAAAGCTCTGTCTACACTCTCCCATCAAACTCTCCCAGGGCAGGTACAGCACGGGTTAGATACAGAATAAAGCTCCCTCTACGCTGTCCCATCAAACACTCCCAGGGCAGGAACAGCACAGGTTAGATACAGAGTAAAGCTCCCTCTGCACTCTCAAATCAAACGCTCCCAGGGCTGGTACAGCACGGGTTAGATACAGAGTAATGCTCCATCTTCACTGTCCCATCAAACACTCCCAGGGCTGGTACAGCAATGGTTAGATACAGAGTAAAGCTCCCTCTACACCGTCCCATCAAACAATCCCCAGGGCAGGTACAGCACGGGTTAGATAGAGAGTAATGCTCCATCTGCAATTACCCAGCAAACACTCCCGGGTCAGGTACAGCACGGGTTAGATACAGAGTAAAGCTCCCTCTACACTGTCCCATCCAACACTCACCAGGGCAGGTACAGCACGGGTTAGGTACAGAGTAAATCTCCCTCTACACTATCAGTAACTGAAAAAGACTTTCAAAACTTTACCTAGCCTTTTACTAGCTTCATTGGTGAACAGCAGACAGTTTCTTAGTAAATTCAAAAAAATTGTGATCAAAAGCTTTTAAAACGTGTCCATTAGTGTCTTTGCATCTAAAAGGTTTTTTGGAGCCTCATCGAAGGACCGCAAACGGGCGCAGTTAGCGGAAGCGCACCGCGGTGTTTAATCCGATCTGGTGGCGTGGCCGGTTTCGTGGGAGGGGCCGGCTTTAAACCGGCGCAACAGATCGCCGAAACTCAATTCGCGCTGAGTGTAATTTGCACTTATAAATTCCGCGATCCTTGGCGCCGATTTCAGGCTAATTGCGCAAAAAAACAGCGCAACTGAGCGGAGACTCCAGGTCTGCTGTCTGTGCACACTTCCTGTCTACAAAACCTTACTTCCTGGTGTCACGCATCCGTGCACAAGTTCCCCATTTTAATTTCCTCTGTTCAGAATGAGAACTGCAGATTGAACTTGTAATGACATCCTCCCACCTGCGGTGGTGCTGCTTTTCTGCTATACCATTTGTTATTTAACTGCAAATATAGTCTTGTATAAAACGAGGACAGAATGTGTGACTTTATGTTGGAGGAAGGAGTTATATAGAAACATAGAAAAATATAAAACAGGTGTAGGTCCTTTGAGCCTGCTCCGCCATTCAATATGAACATGGCTGATCCTCTATCTCAATGCCATATTCCCGCTCTCTCCCCATACCCCTTGATGCCTTTTGTGTCGAGAAATCTATTTATCTCCTTCTTAAATATATTTAGTGACTTGGCCTCCACAGCCTTCTGTGGCAGAAAATCCCACAGGTTACGTCAGCACACCCTCCAATTATTCCTCACCTTTAACCTTGTTTCACTTGCTCCTTGACTCTCTGTGTTAAAAGCCATGAATGATCAACTGGTAATGGGCAAAAGTGGCATGTAGTTTCTTTTCTTTAAATTATTTCATGGACATTTATTGCGAATCCCTAGTTGCCCTTGAGAAGGTGGTGGTGAGCCGCCTGCTTGAACTGCTGCAGTCCGTGTGGTGAAGGTACTCCCACAGTGCTGTTAGGGAGGGAGTGCCAGGATTCTGACCCAGCAACGATGAATGATCGGTGATATATTTCCACAGCCAGGATGGTGTGTGACTTGGAGGGGAACTTGGAGGTGGTGGTGTTCCCATGCATCTGCTGCCCTTGTCCTTCTAGGTGGTAGAGGTTGCAGGTTTGTGAGGTGCTGCCGAAGAAGCCTTGGCGAGTTGCTGCAGTGCATCTTCTAGATGGTACACACTGCAGCCACGGTACGCTGGTGGTGGAGGGAGTGAATGTTTAAGGTGGTGGATGGGTGCCCTTTTAAATGCCAATAGAGAGTGCTGTAAGGGCAGCTTCAGTTATTCCCAGATAGCGCCTTGGTGGATGGCAGCAAATTGCCGAGAGTGTCTTTTTATTTGTCGAACTGCTTATCCAAAACTTACACTGCTGAAAGTTACATCTCACAACCTTCCCAAATTCAACGATAGAACTTTCCCCCTCGCTCAGTTCAGAGCTCATTGCTGAGTTGCACCGAGTCGGATCGCCAGCGGGGGGAGGGGGGCACACGTCAAGTCAGCAGGAGTGGGCACACGTCACTGCAGCGTGGGGCGGGCACGTCACTACAGCGGGGGGGCACACGTCACTCCAGTGGGGGTCAGTGGGAGGGGCACACGTCACTCCAGCGGGGGGGCGGTTGGGGGGGGCACACATCATGCCAGCGGGGGGGGGTGGTGGTTGGGGCAGCACACATCGCTCAAGCGGGGGCAGTGGGGGGGCACACGTCACTCCAGCAGAGGGGGGAGGGGGGGCTCACGTCACTCCAGCGGGGGGTGGAGGGGGGGCACACGTCACTCCAGCGGGGGCATGGGGGGGCACACGTCACACATTTGGGGGCGGCGGGGCACACGTCACTCCAGCGGAGGCGGCGGGGCACACGTCACTCCAGCGGGGGCGGGGGGGCACACATCACTCCAGCGCGGGCGGGGGGGGCACACATCACTCCAGCGGGGGGGCTCACGTCACTCCAGCGGGAGCGGGGGGCACACATCACTTCAGCGGGGGCGGGGGGGCACACGTCACTCCAACGGGGGCGGGGGGGCACACGTCACTCCAGTGGGGGCAGGGTGAGGCACACGTCACTCCAGCGGGGGTGGGGGCACACATCACTCCAGCGGGGGTGGAGGGGCACACGTCACTCCAGTGGGGGCGTGGTGAGGCACACGTCACTCCAGCGGGGGTGGGGGCACACATCACTCCAGCGGGGGCGGGGGGTGAGGGCACACGTCACTCCAGCAGGGACGGGGGGGCACATGTCACCCCAGCGGGGGCGGGGGGCACATGTCATTCCAGCAGGGGCGGTGGGTGGGGGCACACTTCACTCTAGCAGGGGCGGTGGGTGGGGGCACACGTCACTCCAGCGGGGGCGGGGGGCACACTTCACTCCAGCGGGGGCGGGGGGTGGGGGCACTCATCACTCCAGCGGGGGCAGGGGGTGAGGGCACACGTCACTCCAGCAGGGGCGGGGGGCCACATGTCACCCCAGCGGGGGCGGGGGGCACATGTCATTCCAGCAGGGGCGGTGGGTGGGGGCTCACTTCACTCTAGCAGGGGCGGGGAGTGGGTGCACACGTCACTCCAGCGGGGGTGGGGGCACACATCACTCCAGCGGGGGTGGAGGGGCACACGTCACTCCAGTGGGGGCGTGGTGAGGCACACGTCACTCCAGCGGGGGTGGGGGCACACATCACTCCAGCGGGGGCGGGGGGTGAGGGCACACGTCACTCCAGCAGGGACGGGGGGGCACATGTCACCCCAGCGGGGGCGGGGGGCACATGTCATTCCAGCAGGGGCGGTGGGTGGGGGCACACTTCACTCTAGCAGGGGCGGTGGGTGGGGGCACACGTCACTCCAGCGGGGGCGGGGGGCACACTTCACTCCAGCGGGGGCGGGGGGTGGGGGCACTCATCACTCCAGCGGGGGCAGGGGGTGAGGGCACACGTCACTCCAGCAGGGGCGGGGGGCCTCATGTCACCCCAGCGGGGGCGGGGGGCACATGTCATTCCAGCAGGGGCGGTGGGTGGGGGCTCACTTCACTCTAGCAGGGGCGGGGAGTGGGTGCACACGTCACTCCAGCAGGGGCGGGGGGGGCACACGTCACTCCAGCGGGGGTTGTGGGGAATCAGGAAACATTTACTTTGTGCAAAGTGTGGTGGAATTCTGGAACACTCTGTCCCCCGAAAGGCTGTGGCTGCTGAGGTTCTCGAGACTTGGACGAGCGGCTTTTTGTTGGGTAAGGGTATCGAGAGCTATGGAGAAAATGCGGGTAAATGGAGTTGAGGTAAGAACAGCTATGATCTAATAGAATGGCGGAACAGCATCGAGGGGCTGAATGGCCTCCTCCTGTTCCTTTGAAATTGGCCAAGGTTTCTGCCCCTGAGCACCAGCCAGCGACCTCCCGGGAAATGCTCTTGTGAATATCGAGTGTGGATACAGTCAGACCCTGGGTCTTGTTGTGTATGTACCTTTAAGGGAGAACTGCTTTTATGCTGCAGTACCGGCAGTGACCACACCTGTATATAAAGCCGTAGCAGGCTTCTGTACTTTCAGTTTCAGCATACCCTCTGTTCAGTACATACCTGTTATTACCGTTCTCCTGCAGTCCGTGTGTTATTGATGCACGGACACTATAGTGGTGACGAGCAGGTTCAAACTCACCTGCAGTACTGCATCACCTCACGGGGATCCATCCCTGAAAAGAAGCTTCTTGGAGGTCGAAGCCAGAGCAACGGGCGTTGATCATGGGCAACCGCCCAGTGATCCATCGGAGTTCAGAGAATCGCAGGGGAAGCTGTGTAGAGCTGGGCTTGGTTCTCCAGTCAAGGTTTCCCAGCAGATCGGGCTGGTAGCAGGTAGTGCGCTGACCTTTCCTGGACTGCGGCCGGCTAGAGCTCGATCGAGCGGCTCTGCAAAGGGGCTGAGCAGCGTCATCGGGAAGAAAAAGAGAGAGAGATGGTGCAGTGCACAGGGCGCGGCTGGTGATCAAGTGTCGGGCTGCGTTAAGAAAAAAAAAGGGGAAGGAACTGAGAGACGCTCAGCGGACAACGTCGAAGAAAAATTAATTAACAAAAGAGAGACGCGCAGAAAGCCGCGGGGCGCTGCCATTATGAGTTAGAACGCTAAGAGCAGCATTGGCAGCAGGGGGAAGAAGGAAAAGCGTGGGAGGCGCCATTTTAACCCATTGGGGAAGAAGGAAAAGCGCGGGAGGCGCCATTTTAAACCACCCAAGATGCCGAAGAGTGGCAGCATCATTGCTTTCGACAACGAAGTAGAAGACTGGACCACGTATGTGGAAAGAATTGAAGTGTACTGCAAGGCAAATGAGGTGGCCGATGGAAAGAAGGCATCGGTATTATTGAATTTGATGGGTGCGAGAACATACGGCCTATTGCGGAATTTAATTACCCCAGCTAAACCAATGGAGAAAAGTTTTGATGAGATTGTCAATATCTTACAGGAACATCTAAACCCTACACTGCTGCTGATAGCAGAAAGATTCAAGTTCCATAAACGAAACCAGCAGAAAGACGAGAGTAATGCTGACTCTCTTACGGAACTACGCAAGTTATCGAAACACTGCCAGTTCGGAGCAGGACTGGCAGGTACCTTAAGGGATAAGTTTGTCTGCGGGCTCCAGAGTGAAGGATCCCAGAAATGACTACTTTCGGAAAAGGACCTTACGTTAGAACAGGCTTTCAGCGAAGCAGCAGCACGGGGAGCTGCGGAAATACAACAGAAACCACAAGAGTATTGCGCTAATGAGATGGCATATGGAGCAGAAAAGTGCTATCGCTGCGGCAGAACAACCCATGACCAGAAGGATTGCTGGTTTAAGGACAAAGTATGCAGGCAATGTGGACAATTGTGACACATAGCACAAGTCTGCAGGTCAGGAAAGAAAACCAACACTAAAAGAACTACTAAGGAAAAGTACAATAAAGTACAAAAGATGACGGACGGTAGTTCGAAAGATCAGAAGAGTGATAATGACTCCGGGAGCAGGAGACTAATTGTTTAAAGTTACACTACATGATCGCAAAGGAGGATCACCGAACCATTTGGGACACCCACATGATAGCAGGGTCCCAAGTAAAGATGGAATTGGACACAGGATCAGCCCTAACAGTCATGAATCGACGAGACTATGAGCGGCTATTCTCACACATTCCCTTGAAGAATACTT
Organism: Somniosus microcephalus; assembly: GCF_052327205.1. NCBI lineage: Eukaryota > Metazoa > Chordata > Chondrichthyes > Squaliformes > Somniosidae > Somniosus > Somniosus microcephalus. The sequence continues at coordinate 34,793,356 of NC_141016.1, forward strand.
CCATTGTCTTGAAGACATATACGGGGCAAAAAGTCTACCCCAGAGGAAAAATAAGGGTGCCCGTTAAATACAACGGCAAGGAAACACAGGAACTGTATCTGTATATACTATAAGATGGAGGACCACCATTATTGGGACGTGAATGGATCCAAAAAATACAATTGGATTGGCATTCCATTCAGGCGCTAACTGTGGCTGACAAAAAGGATGACGACGTCACACCTGGACGACTGTCAAAAATTCTAACTGACGCGAAAGAGGTGTTCCAGCAAGGACTTGGGACTCTAAAAGGCATAACGGCAATGATAAAAATGGAAGATAACGCAAACCCAAATTTTTTTAAGGCCTTATGCGATCCGCCCAGCCATCGAAGCAGAGCTGGAGAGTCTGGAGCATTCGGGTGTGCTGTCCAAGGTGGACTGGAGCGAGTGGGCCACACCCATCGTTCCTGTAATGAAGAAGTCATTGAGCAGCAGGCCTGGGGAACTGAAGAAGGTTCGCATCTGTGGGGACTTTAAGGTAACTGTGAACCCAGTCCTTCACACAGTACAATTTCCACTTCCACGGATGGAAGATATTTTCGCCTCACTATCTGGAGGGAAATGCTTTACGAAGATTGATCTGGCCCAAGCGTACCTACAAATGGAGGTAGAAGAAGCATCTAGGAAATACCTGATGATAAACACTCACAAACGTCTTTACCAGTACAACCGACTGGTATTCGGAGTCGCATCAGCTCTGGCTATTTGGCAGAGGGCGATGGAACAAGTCCTGCAAGGGATCCCGGGGACCCAGTGTAATTTGGACGACATCCTGGTTACGGGCGGAAATGACAGTGAACACCTTGCCAACCTGGAGTAGGTGCTCACTAGATTGCAAGAATATGGGCTACGAGCCAACCGCCCCAAATGCGAGTTTTTCAGGAAACAAATCTCGTATTGTGGTCACGTGATTGATGAAGAGGGGTTACATAAGTCCCCAGACAAGATTGAGGCAGTAGTCAAGGCTCCAGCACCGGGAAATGTGTCACAACTGAGGTCGTTCCTCGGGCTGGTGAACTACTACCATAAGTTCTTGCCAAACTTGTCTACAATTCTGCACCCGCTGAATGCCCTGCTGCAAACTGGAGGAGCATGGAAATGGAGTGATGAGTGTAAGCGTGCCTTTCAGAAATGTAAATGCCTAATCACCTCAAAAGATGTATTGGCCCACTACAATCCATCACTACCGATTAGGTTGGCATGTGATGCGTCTCCCTACGGCATTGGAGCGGTGCTGTTGCACAAATTCCTTGATGGTTCAGAGAGGCCAATAGCCTTTGCGTCACGCTCGTTAACTTCAGCCGAGCATAACTATGCTCAGATTGACAGGGAGGCCCTCAGCCTGGTGTGGGGGGTGAAGAAGTTCAATCACTATCTGCATGGGCAGAAATTCACCTTACTGACTGATCACCAGCCTCTTGTCTCCATGTTTAACCAAAAGAAGGGCGGTCCGGTGATGACGACGCAACGGCTGCAAAGATGGTCCATTTTTCTAGGGGCTCATCAATACGACCTAGAGTACAAGGGCAAGGGCATGAAACAGCATGGAAACGTTGATGGACTGTCGCGCCTGCCACTGCCTATGGTGGAGGAAGCACCTGCAGTGGACCCTGTTGAGATATTCCATTCAACCATAGTCGAATGTCTACCTGTTACAAACTCAAGTATAGAAAAGGAAACCAGAAATGACCCGACACTCTCTCGGGTCTATGATTTAACGGTGAAGGGCTGGCCAGCACATGGCGACTCACTGTTGCCAGCATTCTCGCCAAGGAGAGAACAGCTGTCAGTGTGCCGGGGGACCTTGATGTGTGGACCCGAGTGGTAATTCCACCTAAGTTGAGAAAAAGAATGCTCAATGAACTTCATGAGGGTTATCTGGGAGGGGTGAAAATGAAGAGCGGAGCCAGGGCGTTTGTGTGGTGGCCGGGAATCGATAAAGACATCGAAGAAATGACCAAGAGATGCACAGGATGCCAGAAGGTCCAAAACGCTCCACCACAGGCCCCGCTACACCCATGGGAGTGGCCCTCATCTCCATGGCAACGGGTACACATTGATTTTGCTGGTCCATTTATGGACTCAATGTTTTTAATCGCCGTGGATGCATATTCGAAATGGCCAGAGGTCATCAAAATGTCCTCCACCACCATGGAGAAAACTGTTGTAGTCCTACGGACCATCTTCGCCAGGACTGGCTTGCCAGAACAGATTTGCTCCGACAATGGGCCACAGCTTGTGTCCGAGGATTTCTGGAGGTTTTTGAGGAATAATGGGGTAAAGCATTACACATCCACCCCATATCATCCAGCCACAAATGGATTGGCTGAGAGGTTTGTTCAAACCTTTAAAAAAGCAATAAAGGCGATGTATAACGACAACCTACCACTGCAACACAAGGTGGATAATTTCTTGTTTGTTTACCGAAATGCGACACATGCAGTCACCAACCAAACTCCAGCCATGATGTTCTTTAACCACGGGTTAAGATGTCGCCTGGACTTGCTCAAACCAAACATAAGACGAGAGGTTGAGAATAAGCAATTCCAGCACATCAATGAAAAGCCAACCAGGAATTTCAAGATAGGGCAACCAGTCTTGGCCTGCGATTACCGAATGGAAAACTGGCAGCCAGGAACGATATGCACATGGCAGGGACCACTAATGTACACAGTGGACGTTGGAGAGAGCATCCTGAGACGCCATGCTGACCAGATTCTAGAGTCACAGGGGCAAGTCAAACCCATACCACGAGCAGGCACACCTGGTGATGAACCCGAAGTACAGATTGCGTCTACCAAAGAATCAGTGGATTGGAAGCTGATGAACCAACCAATGACAATGACCCAGAATCGACTCCGCCGCAAGAACAGGATACTCGAGAAAGGCGCTATCCAGACAGGATCAGGAAGCCTCCTCAAAGACTGAATTTATAAATGATTACTTTCAGCTGATGTATATAGTACAAAGAAAATTGTAATTGTAATTGGTTATTATTCAATTGTTAAATGAATGTTTATCTAAAAGGGGAGGAATTGTTGTGTATGTACCTTTAAGAGAGAACTGCTTTTATACTGCAGTACTGGCAGTGACCACACCTGGAGATAAAGCCATAGCAGGCTTCTGTACTTTCAGTTTCAGCATACCCTCTGTTCAGTAAATACCTGTTATTACCATTCTCCTGCAGTCCATGTGTTATTGATGCGCGGACACGATAGGTCTGATGTCCTCCACAGATATGCTGCCAACACTTGGTCAGAACCTGCACAGGGACAATGATCACTGAGGCTGGGTATCATTGGGTGAGCACTGCCTGTGGAACCCAAGTGAGAATTCAGTGACTTCCGGAGACAGAGAGAAGGGAAATTGTGGGGGGTCGGGGGTTGGAGGGGGGCGGGGGGTAAATATGTGGTCATTTATAATCCTTGGTCATTTCGTTTCTTGCCCAGTGCCTGCACAACAACGGCTGCTTTCCACCATCTGTTCCAATAAATGTTTCTCTTGGTTCCAGATCTATGTACAAGGTGACTAAGCTTCATATCACCTGTAAGGACAGAATAGAAGAGGAACATGACATGCTGCAGGTAACAGAGGACTGGCAGACGCAAAGGTCTAACACTGCTCACAGTCCCACCACTTGTAGGAGATGTCCCACACCTCCCTCCATGTATTGTTCCACACTGGCTCCAGCTGTCAGCTCAGTTCACTGGAGAGACGTATGTTTAAGACGTGTTAAAGTATCGTGCAGAGTGACGTTCAGCTTTGGCCTCAAGTTGGAAAGAGCCCATCTGGTCTGGACCCCCTTCCTGGAAGTATATGAATAAGAGCCTGCTCAACATCTCCACAGCACAGGCCCATGTTGCGGAAGGGCGAGTGCCATATATTGGTACGGGGAGCAAAGTGGAAGTGCACCAGCAGCCAATCAGGACACCCAATGGCAGACAGGACAACCCTTGTCATCTCGCTGCTCATGGTCACTGACAGAAACGGGCCCCGACCGCTGGCCTGTGCAACATTACTGTACACTAGTGAAAGGCTCAGGAGAAGGGGTGAAGGAAGGAAACTGGAATCAAAATCTGCATTTAAAGCAGATACTAAATCTCGCAGATACAGCGGGGTGTAGCGTAGTTTTACAGCCTGCTCGTGGGGTTGGAAGCCCATACTAGTTATTTCATTCCCGTCACCTGGCTTGTGTAATTGCACCATGTTTACAGTGACCCTGGATGTCAGGTTTACCAATTGGACTTGACCAATGCATGGCCAAACTGGGAATTGCCTGTGGCACCACAACACAAGCATAAAATAATGGTTTGATCGAAGAAGGCCCTTCTGCCCCTTTGACCTCACCCTCTGAGAATATAAACCCCACTGTTTCTCCATGGCAGTACCTAGCTGTTCATCTCAATGAGTTCAGTGTCCTGGTCTCAGGCAGCCTTCCTGCCAACCCATCCGAACTGTTCATCACCCGCTGTGTAAATACAGAAATCTTCAGTTGACTACATGACTCATTCATTGGCTGCGAGGCACTTTGGGACATGTTAGAGACATGAAAGGTCATACATGCAAATTTTTAGAGGGAGGGACAGACAGAATTCTGGCCTCTTGCGGCACCTCGATATTAATCGCTCCAAAATTTGTGGCCGTGCCTTAGCTGCCGAGGCCCTGAGCTCTGGAATTCCCTCCCTAAACCTCTCCACCTCCCTTTCCTCCTTTAAGACGTTCCTCAAAACCTCCCTCTTTGACCGAGCTTTTGGTCACCTGCCGTACTTCGTCCTCATGTGGCTCGGGGTCAATCTTTGTCTGCTTTACACTCCTGTGAAGCACAGCGGGCCATTGTTACTATGTTAAAGGTCCTATAAAGATACAAGTTGTTGTTGAGTTCCCATGTAGTAAAGGAACCAGATGCTGAAACATGGTATTTTCCAAACTTACAAAGGATCCACATTGAAGTGCCGTTCTCCAGGCTGGAGCGGTGCACGGTGTGACCAGTGTGGGCTGGAGCAGTGCGCGGTGTGACCAGTGTGGGCTGGAGCGGTGCGCGGTGTAACCAGTGTGGGCTGGAGCGGTGCGTGGTTTGACGAGTGTGAGCTGGAGTGGTGCGCGGTGCACAGTGTGGGCTGGAGCAGTGCGCAGTGCACAGTGTGGGCTGGAGCAGTGCGCGGTGTGACCAGATGGGCTGGAGCAGTGCGCGGTTTGACCAGTGTGGGCTGGAGCGGTGCGCAGTGTGACCAGTGTGGGCTGGAGCGGAGCGCAGTGTGACCAGTGTGGCCTGGAGCGGTGCGCGGTGTGACCAGTGCGGGCTGGAGCGGTGTGCGGTGTGACCAGTGTGGGCTGGAGCGGTGTACGGTCTGACCAGTGTGGGCTGGAGCAGTGCGCGGTGTGACCATTGTGGGTGGGAGCATTGTGGCAAGTGTGGGCTGGAGCAGTGCACGGTGCACAGTGCGGGCTGGTGCAGTGTGCGGTGTGACCAGTGTGGGCTGGAGCAGTGCGCGGTGTGACCAGTGTGGGTGGGAGCAGTGTGACCAGTGTGGGCTGGAGCAGTGTGCAGTGCACAGTGCGGGCTGGTGCGGTGCGCGGTTTGACCAGTGTGGGCTGGAGCAGTGTGCGGTGTGACCATTGTGGGCGGGAGCAGTGTGACCAGTGTGGGCTGGAGCAGTGCGCGGTGCACAGTGCGGGCTGGTGCAGTGCGCGGTGTGACCAGTGTGGGCTGGAGCAGTGCGCGGTGTGACCAGTGTGGGCGGTAGCAATGCGCGGTGCACAGTGCGGGCTAATGCGGTGTGCGGTGTGACCAGTGTGGGTTGGAGCGGTGCGCAGTGTGACCACTGCGGGCTGGAGCAGTGCGCGGTGTGACCAGTGCGGGCCGGAGCGGTGCGTGGTGTGACCAGTGCAGGCTGGAGCGGTGCGCGGTGTGACCAGTGTGGGCTGGAGCGGTGCGCGGTGTGACCAGTGTGGGTTGGAGCGGTGCATGGTGTGAACTGTGCAGGCTGGAGCAGTGCACGTTGTGACCAGTGCGGGCTGGAGCAGTGCATGGTGTGACCAGTGTGGGCTGGAGCGGTGCGCGGTGTGACCAGTGTGGGCTGGAGCGGTGTGACCAGTGTGGGCTGGAGCAGTGCGCGGTGTGACCAGTGTGGGCTGGAGTAGTGTGCGGTGTGACCAGTGTGGCCTGGTGCAGTGCGCGGTGTGACCAGTGTGGGCTGGAGTGGTGCACGGTGTGACCAGTGTGGCCTGGAGCAGTGTGCGGTGTGACCAGTGCGGGCTGGAGCGGTGCGCGGTGTGACCAGTCTGGGCTGGAGCGGTGCGCGATTTGTCCAGTGTGGGCTGGAGTGGTGCGCGGTGTGACCAGTGTGGGCTGGAGTGGTGCACGGTGTGACCAGTGTGGGCTGGAGTGGTGCGCGGTGTGACCAGTGCGGGCTGGAGCGGTGCGCGGTGTGACAGTGTGGGCTGGAGCAGTGAGCGGTGTGACTAGTGTGGGCTGGAGCAGTGCGCGGTGTGACCAGTGTGGGCTGGAGTGGTGCACGGTGTGACCAGTGCGGGCTGGAGCAGTGCGCGGTGTGACCAGTGTGCCTGTTGATTCCAGGAGGATTTTGCTGCAGCGTTGGTGGGAGGTGGAGTTCTTGGCTCTGGACTTGTCCAGGAGGAAATCCGATTTCTCATTAATCCGGAGCTGATCGTGGCACGTCTCTTCACCGAGAAACTGCTGGACAATGAATGTCTTGTTATTACCTGTGAGGTTTCAGCTCTGTTAACTCAGTTACTTTGCGCTGCGAGCGGCAGCGAGCCTCCTGGTTAAATCGTTCGGATTCGGGAGAGCTCAGGGTCTGATGGAATAGACAGTCAGCATTTGGAAGGGAGGAAAGCCGGGTTGATGCTTGGACGAGGGTCCATGGTCTGCACTGCTTCTGGTGAACCTCCCATTCGGAACATTCTCAGCATTCCCAGTTCTTTCTCCATGGGTGTAATTCGGGATCTGCTTGGATTTATCGGGATTTACTGCCCGGTTCAGATGGATTTATTTAAATAATGGTTCAGGCAGACGCAGCTCCCAAACTCTGAAACTGCGCTAAGCAAACGCTCGCTGCCTGAAGGAACGCTAGCAAACGTGCGAGAGAAAAGCTGGGAGTTTTTCAATGAGTAGCTGCACTCTCCCTCCCTCACCCTCACTACTTGTCCCCCTGCCTTTAAAAAATCTCCTCCAAACCTGCCGTTTTGCCCATGGTTTTCCTGTACCGCCTCCAGTGCTGTGTGACGGTTGCTGCATTAAAGGTGCTGTATAAAATGTACCATTTTCAGGGTTTATTTATGTTCATTCCCATAAGAACATAAGATATAAGAGCATGAGTCGGCCATTCGGCCCCTCGAGCCTGCTCCGCCATTCAATAAGGTCATGGCTGATCATCGACCTCAGCTCCACTTTCCCGCCCGATCTCCATAGCCCTTGATTCCCCTAGAGTCCAAAAATCTATTTGTCTCAGCCTTGAATATTCTCAATGACTCAGCAACCACTGCCCTCTGGGGCAGAGAATTCCAAAGATTCACAACACTCCCATGTGAAGAAATTCCTCCTCATCTCAGTCCAAAAAGGCCGGCCCCTTATCCTGAGACTATGGCCCCTAGTTCTAGACACTCCAGCCAGGGGAAACAACCTCTCGGCAGCTATCCTGTCAATCCCCCTCAGAATCTTGTATGTTTCAATGAGATCACCTCTCATTCTTCTAAACTCCAGAGAGTATAGGCCCATTCTACACAATCTCTCCTCACAGGACATCCCAGTAATCAATCTAGTGAATCTTCGCTGCACCGTCACCAAGGCAAACATATCCTTCCTCAGATAAGGAGAGCAAAACTGTGCACAGTACTCCAGGTGTGGTCTCACCAAGGCCCTGTACAATTGTAGTAAGACTTCCTTACTCTTATACTCCAACCCCCTTGCAATAAAGGCCAACATGCCATTTGCCTTCCTAATTGCTTGCTGTACCTGCATGCTCGCTTTCTGTGTTTTCTGTACGAGGACACCTAAATCTCTCTGAACGCCAACATTTTATAGTTTCTCACAATTTAAAAAATATTGTTTTCCTATTCTTCCTACCAAAGTGAATAACCTCACATTTCCCCACATTATACGCCATCTGTCACCTTATTGTCCAATCACGTAACCTGTTGGGATGTGGGCGTCGCTGGCAAGTCCACCATTTACTGTCCATCCCCAGTCACCCTACACAACCGAGGGGCTCACTGGGCCACTTCGGAGGGCAATTAAGAGTCAACCAGTTTGGTGTGGGACTGGAGTCACATATATGCCCAGACCGGGTAAGGACGGCTGATTTCCTTCCCTAAAGGACATTAGTGAACCAGTTGGGTTTTTACGACAATCCGACAGCTTCACGGTCACTTTTACTGGGACCAGCTTTTTACTTCCAGATTTTTTAAACTGAATTCAAATTCTGAAACTGCCCTGGTGGGATTTGAACTGACTTAACACTGGATTAACTAGGCCAGTGTCATATCCACCACGCCACCCCTGCTGGAAGTGTTCGTTTGTCTTGGACATTGGCTTTGATCTGGATTGGGCTCAGTTCAGAAAGCATGCCGATACTCACTGATGGCGCTTATACCTAAAGAATGGTCAATTGGACAAGGTATTGGAGGGTCAGTGCCCCCCCTGTAAAACTATCCCCACCACAGGCAGCATCTTCAGGAGAGATGGGGAGTTGGCCCTAACTCACAAGGAAGGCTGGGGAAACGGATGGGAAAGTTAATCCCCGGGAGTCTCCCGTCCGTCACCGAGCATGGAGGGGCAGATTTCCAGTCTCATCCCCTGGTGCAGGCCGGGTGATAATCTGAGACTTGGAACAGAAAGAGGGGAGAAAGAGAACCAGTGCACGGAGGAAGACAGCAGACAATGAAAGTGATCGAATGTTGAGAGATTCCACTGATCCCAATCATCTGATTCCCAGGAGCACAGCGTTACAGTGAATATAACGGATACAGTGACTCGTACAGATGGGCCAGATGTTACAATGATGAGACGCCAAGGTGAGTGACATCCCACTCAGGTAGAGAACATGGTGATTGGGTGTAGGGGGCTATCGTAACCATGGCTGCTCAAAGTGGAGATCTGGAGCCCTCTGTCCTGTCGATGCTTAGAGCAACAATTTGCCTGAAATAGTGATTATCAGAATTGGCCATTTGAGCGCCTTTAGTACTCACACTGTTGATGGTGACCTTGAACAGAAACCACCCGTGCTCCAGCTTGGCTCACTTGGAAGCACTCTCGTCTCGGACTCCAAAGGCTGTGGGCTCAGGTCTCAATGCAGGATGAGGGCACATAGTCTAGCTGCCCGAGGTGCCACCTGCCTTTTGAAGTGGATGTTAAAGATCCCGTGTCATTATTTGTCGAACAGCAGGGAGTTCTCCCAGGATCCTGGCCAACACACCTCCCTCAACTAACACCCCCAAAAATGGATGAACTGGTTATTCAACTGATTGCTGTTTGTGTGATCTTGCTTTGTACGGATTAGCTGCTGTGTTTGCCCATAAAACACTGACTTCAATGTATTTCATTGAGTGTGAAGTGCTCTGGGACATTTCTGAGATGATATGAGGTGTTGCATCAGAGCGATTCCGCCTGACTGCCTGGGCCCCTGAAGGTGTTGGGACTCCAGCTGAACACAGTGCAGATCTGGATACCCTCTTCGTTTGGAATGGGATTATGTATCTCCGGCTTTGATTTGGGTTGTAGAACAGAATGAACGTGAGTGGGGAAGAGTGCAGGAAGTGGGTTTCTGAGCACCCACTTTATAGAACTTTAAAAAAAACTGTTTTGGGGTCAAGTTATCAAAAGACTCTCCAAACTTGAGCGATTTGCATTGGGAGATGTGCAGATTGAGAGACAAGATCAGGCAGGTTTGAATAATGTGAAGAATGCAAGATAATTTCAGAAGACACAAGACCTAAATTAAAGCTCGTGGAATTGAAGGCAAATTACTGACCTAGTGAGGAGATTAGTTCTGCAGTGGAAGACAGGGAGCAGGGATAATGGGTGTGTACTCGAGTTGGAAGGAAGTGACTAGTGGTGTCCCACAAGGATTTGTGCTGGGGCCTCAACTATTCACTATATTTATTAACACATTAGAGAGCCATATATCCAAGTTTACCGATGACACAGATTGGTGGTATCGTAAGTCATGTAGACAGGAGCATAAAATTATAAAGAGCCATTGAGAGATTCAGTGAGTGGGCAAAACCCTGGCAGATGGATTTCAACGCAGGTAAGTGCGAAGTCATCCATTTTGGACCAAGAAAGGATGGATCCGAGTATCCTCTAAATAGTGAAAAGCTGGGAACAGTGGAGGTCCCAAGAGATTTAGGGCTCCGTGTACACAGATCACTAAAATGTAGTCAGATACAAAAAATAATCAAAAGGCTAATGGAATGTTAGCCTTTATATCGAGAGGGGTAGAATTTTTTTAATTCGTTCATCGGATTTGGGCGTCGCTGGCAAGGCCAGCATTTATTGCCAATCTCTAGTTGCCCTTGAGAAGGTGGTGGTGAGCTGCCTTCATGACCAGCTGCAGTCCCTGTAGTGAAGGTAGTCCCACAGTGCTGTTAGGGAGGGAGTTCCAGGATTTTGACCCAGCGACGATGAAGGATCAGCGATATACTTCCAAGTCAGGATGATGTGTGACTTGGAGGGGAACTTGGAGGTGGTGGTGTTCCCATGCGCCTGCTGTCCTTGTCCTTCTACATAGATACATAGATACATAGAAGATAGGAGCAGGAGTAGGCCATTCGGCCCTTCGTGCCTGCTCCGCCATTCGATGAGATCATGGCTGATCCTTTAATTCAGTATCCCGTCCCCGCCTTCTCTCCGTAACCCTTAACCCCTTTTGCCCGTAGAAATATATCTAATTCCCTCTTAAATATATTTAATGAGCTGGCGTACACTGCCCTCTGTGGCAATGAGTTCCACAGGTTCACCACTCTCTGAGTGAAGAAATTCCCCCTCATCTCTGTCCTAAATGGTTTAGCCCTTATCCTTAAATTATGTCCTCTAGTTCTGTTCTCACCCGCCAAGGGAAACATTCCTTCTGCATCCAGTCTGTCTAGACCTGTCAGAATTTTATACACTTCTATGAGGTCCCCTCTCAATCTTCTAAACTCCAGTGTGTACATCCCTAAACTACATAGTCTCTCCTCATAGGTCATTCCCGCCATTCTTGGTATCAGCCTGGTGAATCGCCGCTGCACCCCCTCCATGGCAAGAACATCCTTCCTCAGATGAGGCGACCAAAACTGTACACAGTACTCGAGGTGTGGTCTCACCAGTGCCCTGTACAGCTGCAGCAAGGTATCCCTGTTCCTGTATTCTAACCCTTTTGCTATGAAGGCCAGCATACCGTTTGCCTTCTTGACCGCCTGTTGCACCTGCATGCTCGCCTTCAGTGACTGGTGTACAAGAACACCCAGGTCTCTCTGTACTTCCCCCTCTCCCAATCTATTGCCATTCTAGGTGGTAGAGGTCACGGGTTTGGGAGGTGCTGCCGAAGAAATCCTGGCGAGTTGCTGCAGTGCATCCTGTAGATGGCACACACTGCAGCCACGGTGCGCCGATGGTGGAGGGAGTGAATGTTTAAGATGGTGGATGGAGTGTCAATCAAGCGGGCTGCTTTGTCCTAGATGGTGTCGAGCTTCTTGAGTGTTATTGGAGCTGCACTCATCCAGGCAAGTGGAGAGTATTCCATCACACTCCTGACTTGTGCATTGTAGATGGTACAAAGGCTTTGGGGTGTCAGGAGGTGAGACGCTCGCCACAGAATACCCAGCCTATGACCTGCTCTTGTAGTCACGGAATTTATGTGGCTGGTCCAGTTAAGTTTGTGGTCAATGGTGAGCCCCAGGATGTTGATGGTGGGGGATTCGGTGATGGTAATGCCTTTGAATGTCAAGGGGCGGTGGTTAGACTCTCACTTTTTGGCGATAGTCATTGCCTGGCACTTGTGTGGCACGAATGTTGCCTGCCACTTATCAGCCCAAGCCTGAATGTTGTCCAGATCTTGCTACATGTGGGCATGGACTGGTTCAGTATATGAGGAGTTGCGAATGGAACTGAACATTGCAGTCATCAGCGAACATCCCCATTTCTGACCTTATGATGGAGGGAAGGTCATTGATGAAACAGCTGAAGATGGTTGGGCCCCGGACACTGCCCTGAGGAAGTTCTGTTACAGAAGGTTAGAGGCTAAAGTCAGAGAACCCCGAGCTGATGTCTCCAGTAACTCACTCCCGGGTATCCGTTATTGTATATATAAACCCCCTGTAGGACAGAACTGAATAAGGTAGATAGTTGCGTTAGAGTGATATCCTGGCATTACACTCGGCATCAGTGAGAAATTTCAGGGTTTTACCTTGTTAGAAAATGCCGCTGGGGTTGGTCACTCCTCCAGTGAGGGAGTCACCACCTTCAGGAGAGTGGGAAGAGACAAACCATCTGTGAAAGGGCAGATTGTACACGGTCTGTGAAAAGAAAGGGTCTGAAGGGGCATTTGCTGTCCGTAGTTTCATTTGTTCTGGCGGATTGCCAATATTTCAGTTGCTGTGGGAATTAATTTTATTTTCACTATCTAAATAAATCACCAACCGTGCCACATTAATACCTTGGGGAGGAGGGAGTGAATGTTCGGGGTCTTTGCAAACAGAAATATTCATCCCATTTCCATTTTTGCAGGGATTCCTGGCTGAGGCGCAGTACAGAGATAGTGGCCATTGATGCTATGAACCTTTGCAACCCCATGGACCAGTACCAACCTCGGTTTTTGAGAGGGAGCTGAGAATGATAAGCCCTGAGACAGGAAGAACACAACCCAGCAAAGGAAACTGGCTGCATTCAACACCCGTGGTCACACAGCTTGAAACGGATGCAAAGTGCATGGTAACCAGCTTAAAGGCGAGCAGGTCCTGTTGGGAACCCACACACAGTACCAGGGTAAAGTGAGAGCGGCCCACAGGTTAGCTCCTGATCTTAATCACAGGGCTTCAGGGTGACAGCCAGGCAAGGATATCGGAGGAAGTGTTACCGCGCACCACATTACTTCACCTCATGCGTTTTTAAGTTTCAGGATTCATTGAAGTCCAAGGTTGATTGAAACAGGTACAATTTTATGAAGATCTAAAACAGCAATCAGCGGCCCCTGCAGACTTAGATACTGCATCTTTGAGCCGGCCTGATCTCCAGTCTGCATCTAACCAGCTGTCTGATTGTCGAGCTGGCAGTGAAAAGTAGACCCTTGCCTGAGCCTCCCTGCCTGGTCCTGATCTCTGTCACACACCGAGGTGACCATGGGGGCAGCCACCTGTTGTCCACTAGCGGGGTCCCCTGGACATCGCTTCATTGATGCCAATTTACAAATGATCTAAATTTACACATTTTAGTTGGGACGAGCCAAGGGTGTTTCTCATTAGTGGTCGCCTCCTTCTGGAGGGTGTGGGCCCTTGGAGCTGCTCTCCGGGCTTGGCTAGTGTCACCCCACTGGCGTGAGCAAAATGGTCTACTTTGCCTCGACTTTCTGCTCTCGCCTCCCAACAGCCAGTTTCACAGCAGAGGCCAGGGAGAAGGTTTACCCATTTGTAGCCAACGACGTCCATTTGGGAAAAGGGAGAGAATAACTTATTATTTACAATACTTAAAGGTATCAGCAGCAAAAGTAGAATTATACTTTTTAATTGCGGGTCACAGATAAGATTGTGGAAATGATTTGGGTTTCTGCCCCTCTCCTCTCGACCTGCTGGTGTGGCTTGGGGCTTTCACAGTCGCTGCTGTTCCACTCACTGCTAAAGGATCTTGTCCCATCTGGTACTGAACCACAGCGATCCTTGCTTCGATCCCTGGTCAGTGCGGAGTTAGCTGGGCTTTGCCAGCCCAGTTTTGGGGCTGCTGCGGTGGGGGGAGGGGACGGTGGGCGGATGGGACGGTGGGCGGAGGGGACGGTGAGCGGAGGGGACGGTGGGGGAGGGGGCGGTGGTTGGAGGGACGGTGGGGGAGGGGATGGTGTGGTGGGGGAGGGGATGGTGGGCGGAGTGATGGTGGTGGAGGGGGACGGTGGGCGGAGGGATGGTGGGGGAGGGGATGGTGGGGTGGGCGGAGGGATGGTGGGTTACGGGATGGTGGGGAGGGATGGTGGGGAGAGGGACGGGGTGGGATGGGATGGACGGGATGGTGGGGGACGGGATGGTGGGGGAGGGGACGGGACGGGACGGGATGGGGTGGGGGCGGGATGATACGTGTGGGACGGTGGGGATGGACAGTGGGGGGACGGGACGGGGTGGGACAGGACGGGATGGGGTGGGGGCGGGATGGATCGGGCGGGACTGTGGGGGGGCGAGAGTGGACTCAGCCAGTGTCAGAACCTTCAGGAGAAGAGAGGCGAAGGCTGGAAATAAAAGGCCTCAACGACTGCATTTTGCTTGTTGGTCAGTTTTAGCAGCTTTGAGTCTGGTGCCTTTAATGCTGTGTCTCCTCTAACGGCTTTCTATGGATTATCATGCCGTGTGATACCAGCCAGTCAGCTTTCCGCCTTCGCCACCAGCAACTGGGGCTGTGGAGCATACAAAGGGGATGTACAGCTTAAAGGTTGGTTGATTGTTAAACTACCGTTAGTAAAAAGGCCACTTCAAGTGGAGTACAACCATCTGAGGCCACTGTGGGCGAGAAATTAATTATAGCCCAGGAGTGGGCGCTAACTTTGGAAAAGTTTGACATTTAGCGCCAGGCACTATTGAATCTCGCTGCACACAAAATTCAGTGTCATCGCTCAGAGAATGGATGGCAGCACTAAATCACGTGCTAACGGCTTAGCTCAGTGGCGTTACACTCCAAACGCTAACCAATATCAGGTGCAGTCTAATCGAAGGTCATCATTGCCACTGGCTCTTTCCAGTTCTTAGAGGGGAGCTTCATTGATGCAGCAGAACTCCATTCTCAGCATTGCTGCCTGTGAACCTGTGTCAGCAAGCAGGAGCAGGACAAGCCCAAGGAGCCGGATGATTCAAGCAGCTGTACTCATGGCAGATCAACGGCCCAGGGAGAGAGCCCGCAGATTCTGCAACCAAGCATTGGTCTTCGCTGTGGAGAGACACAGGGCCGTGCTGTACCCGGCAAGTGATAGGAGGCCCTTGCCGCAAGTCTTCTGCACCATGTGGAGGGAGGTAGCCCAGCAGGTCTCGGGCAGCACTGTGGTCCCCAGGACCCACACACAGTGCAGGAAGAAATTTGACAACCTCACTCGGGTGGTCAGGGTGAGTCAATGCTTCAAGAAATGCTACATACCACCATCTGAGCCACAACCTTCACACACTGGACAAAGCACCACACGCCCAGCACTCATCCACCAACAATCTCTACCTACCAACACTCACACCCACATCTCACACCTTGCAAACAATGACAGCTATTCAACTATGGCAGGCACATCTCCCAAACACATTGCTCCGCATTCACTCACACACTTACCTTCCTCTTGCAGGCTAAGTTCACTCACAACAGGAGGGAGCAGGAGCGCACAGACGGGGGGAAACCTGACACCCAACCACTGTCTGAGCTGGAGGAGAGTGCGGCAGATTATTGGGCACCAGGTGGTGGGCGTTGTGGCCACCAGCGATGTTGAGCCTCTTTGGGACAACAATGGTATGTACATCCCTACTCCTCCTCCTCATATCCCACTTCCCCCTCACCACACAAGCCTTTCCCACTTTCCAGGTAATCATGCTGAATGCATGCCTTTCTCAATTCCTGCCCGCTCCCCTCACCTTAAGGAAAGATAGGCAAAAAGGAAAAGGGGGTGGGGTAGCATTGCTGGTTAAAGAAGGGATTAACACAATTGTAGGAAAGATATTGGCTCTGATGATGTGGCATCTGTATGGGTAGAACTGAGAAATACCATGGGGTAGAAAACGTTAGTGGGAGTGGTATATAGACCCCCAAACAGTAATGCGGTGGCTGGGGATGGCATTAAAAGGGAAATTAGAGATGCGTGTAATAAGGGCACAGCAGTTATCATGGGTGACTTTAATCTACATATAGATTGGGCTAACCAAATTAGTAACAATACTGTGGAGGAGGAATTCCTGGAGTGTATACGGGATGGTTTCCTGGACCAATATGTCGAGGAACCAACTAGAGATCAGGCCATCTTAGATTGGGTATTATGTAATGAGAAAGGATTAATTCGCAATATTGTTGTGCGAGGCCCCTTGGGTCGGAGCGATCATAATATGATAGAATTCTTAATTAAGATGGAGAGAGAAGTCGTTGACTCAGAGACTAGGGTCCTGAATTTAAATAAAGGAAACTATGATGGTATGAGGTGAGAGTTGGATAGGATTGATTGGGGAATGTCACTCAAAGGGTTGACGGTGGATAGGCAATGGCAAACATTCAAAGATCGCATGAATGAACTACAGAACCTGTTCATCCCTGTTTGGCATAAAAATAAAACAAAAAAGGTGACTCAACAGTGGCTAACAAGGGAAATTAGGGATAGCATAAGATCCAAGGAGAGGACATATAAATTGGCCAGAAAAAGCAGTAAACCTGAGGATTGGGAGCAGTTTAGGATTCAGCAAAGGAGGAAAAAAGGGATTAATTAAGAGGGGGGAAATAGAGTATGAGAGTCCGCTACAGGGAACATAAAAAGTGACTGTAAAAGCTTTTATAGATATGTGAAGAGAAAAAGATTGGTGAAGTCAAGCGTAGGTCCCTTGCAGTCAGAATCAGGGGAATTTATAATGGGGAACAAAGAAATGGGCGACCAATTAAATACATACTTTGGTTCTGTCTTCACAAAGGAGGACACAAATAACCTCCCAGAGATGTCGGGGAACATAGGGTTTAATGAGAGGGAGGAGCTGAAAGTAATCAGTATTTGTAGGGAAATGGTGTTAGGGAAATTGACAGGATTGATGGCCGATAAACCCCCAGGGCCTGATAATCTACATCCTAGGGTTCTTAAGGAAGTGGCCCTAGAAATAATAGATGCATTGCTGGTCATCTTCCAAAATTCTATAGACTCTGGAACAGTACCATGGATTGGAGGGTAGCTAATGTTACCCCACTATTCAAAAAAGGTGGTCGAGAGAAAAAGGGGAATTATAGACCGGTAAGCCTGACATCAGTACTGGGGAAAATGCCAGAGTCCATTATAAAAGATGTAATAGCAGAGCACTTGGAAAACAGTGACAGGATCGGACAAAGTCAACATGGATTTACAAAAGGTAATCCGTGCTTGACTAATCTACTGGAATTTTTTGAGGATGTAACTGGTAAAATTGATAAGGGAGAACCAGTGGATGTGGTGTATTTGCACTTTCAGAAAGCTTTCGATAAGTTCCCGCATAAGAGATTAGCGTGTAAATTTAAGGCACATGGGATTAGGGGCAAGGTATTGACTTGGATAGAGAACTGGTTGGCAGACAGAAAGCAAAGAGTTGGAATAATCGGGTCTTTTTCCAAGTGGCAGGCAGAAACTAGTGGGGCACCGCAGGGATCAGACGTGGGACCCCAGCTATTCACAATATATTAATGATCTAGGCGAGGGAATTGGATGTAAGATCTCCAAGTTTGCAGACAACACAAAGCTGGGTGGGACTGTGTGCTGTAAGGAGGATGCCATGAAACTCCAGCATGATTTGGACAGATTGGGTGATTGGGCAGGCACATGGCAGATGCAATATAATGTGGATAAATGCGAGGTTATCCACTTTGGTGTCAAAAACAGGAAGGTAGATTATTATCTGAATGGCAATAGATTGGGAGAAGGAGAAGTGCAACGAGACCTGGGTGTCCTTGTGCACCAGTCGCTGAAGGTAAGCATGCAGGTACAGCAGGCGGTTAAGAAGGCAAATGGTATGTTGGCCTTCGTAGCGTGCGGGTTCAAGTACAGGAACAAGGATGTCTTGATGCAGTTGTACAGGGCCTTGGTGCGACCACACCTGGAGTATTGTGTGCAGTTTTGTTCACCTTATCTGAGGAAGGATGTTCTTGCCATGGAGGGAGTTCAGTGTAGATTCACCAGGCTGATACCTGGGATGGCAGGAATGGGGTATGAGGAGAGATTGGGTCGATTGGGCTTATACTCGCTGGAGTTTAGAAGAATGAGAGGGGATGTCATTGAAACTTATAAAATATTAACAGGACTAGATAGACTGGATGCAGGAAGGATGTACCCGATGGCCGGGGAGTGCAGAACCAGGGGTCACAGTCTAAGGATAAGGGGTAAGCCATTTAGGACTGAGATGAGGAGGAATTTCTTCACCCAGAGAGTGGTGAACCTGTGGAATTCTCTACCACAGAAGGCAGTAGAGGCCAATTCATTAAATATATTCAAGAAGGAGTTAGTTATATTTCTTAAGATTAAAGGGATCAAGGGATATGGAGAGAAGGCAGGAAAAGGGTACTGAATTTGGTTGATCAGCCATAATCGCATTGAATGGCGGAGCAGGCTCAAGGGCCGAATGGCCTACTCCTGCTCCTATCTTCTATGTTGCTATGTTAACCCGACTCTTGTGCCTTTATGCTTTCAGATAATGAGCAATCAGCTGAGCATCCTGTCCCTGAGGGTACCACAGAGAGCGAGGCGGAAGAAGAGGAGGACGAAGGACACACTGGGTCACTGCATGTCTCACCCACAGGCACCAGCTCAGACATTGGCACTACACGTTCTTTAGAGGCTAGTATATTAGCGGGATCTGCACAGGGTGATGCACTGGGGACAAGCGGGCTGCGGCAAGGCCAGGGGGAAAGGGTAGCTCAGGAGTCAGCTCCCCGGAGGGTGACCTCTCGGCAATGGTAAGGAGCGTGGAGGAGTCTGCACAGAGCTCTGAGCACACCATGGAGCCCATCATTTGCAGTCTGCAAAGGATGTTGGACTCCCAGAGAGACAGTGGTGACCCAGACCTGTTGCCGCGTGTGATGGGCAATGTTGCAGCTTCCATTGCAGCACAGGTGGGAGCCATGCAACGTCTTAGTGCTGTAATGCAGTCTATGCTTGGTGCCGTCGATTCTCAGACTGCTTTCATGCAGTCTCAGCTTGATGCCACGTAAGCTCTGACTGCTGCCATCGTGACTGGGTCGACCACCGTCCACCAGAGCTTTCATGGTGTCGCAGCAGGCCAGCAATCTGTGCTCCAGCAGATTGGCAGTGATGCTGAGGTGTTGCCTCGGGGGAGTGGCAGTGTGTCAGTGGAGCAGGAAGTTACTGTCCTCTCTCAGGATGACAGCATTCCTGCTCCCACCACTGGCACTCCGCCATTGCCCTTGTTGCTGCCTGTCATCCAGCCAGCCCAGACTGCTGCCGCCAATGCTGAGGTGGTGCAGTCTACAGCCGGGCCTTCCAGGCCCAGAGCTGGTCGAGTGCGATCCACAAGGCCATCTGAAGTCTCCCGCATGGACACTCAGCAGCCTTCCACCCACCGTGCTGCAGCCGCTGGGCCAACATTTGGTAGGGGCACTAGGGTAGGCAAAGGCACAGTAACAAGAGGCACTAAGGGATTGCACGAGGGTGAATAGTTAATATTGTTGTTGCAAATATGTGTTCACTGATTATCATTAATTGGCTTTGGATGATTTTGTGATGTCGCTCATTTCAGCGTTGTGCTGTGATGTGACCTGCGACAGGGATGGAATGATGGGGATGTGGTGAGCAACGGGGATCTGGGGTTTTATTTATTGGAACTGCAGTCTGATGAGGCGATCACAGACCGCCCTTCCAGAAGGCAGATTGAGTGGCTGCCTCCTCCCTCGCTCCTGTTCCTCCTACTCCTCCTCCTCCTCTTTCTCTTCCTCCTCGTCCTCGTCCTCCTCCCCCTCTCTCTCTTCCTCTTCCTGAGGTTGTTTCGCAGTCCCTGGTGGCAACAGCTGAGCCCTCATGATGGCCAAGTTGTGGAGCATGCAGCAGACCACAACGAAATGGGACACCAGCTCAGCCGAGTACTGAAGGGCTCCTCCCGAGCGGCCAAGGCACTGGAACCGTTGCTTGAGCACTCCAATGGTCTGTTCGATGATGTTCCTGATGGCAGCATGGATCTCAGTATATGAGTGCTGAGCAGGAGTGTTGGGTTGTGGAGGGGAGTCATGAGCCAGGTGGAGACCGGATAGCCCTCGTCTCCAGCCAGCCAGCCGCGAGCTTGACGTGGTGGCTGGAAGAGTGCTGGCACACCGGTCTCGTGCAGGGTGAAGGCATCGTGGGTGCTGCCACGATAGCGGGCATTCACATTGAGGGTTCACTGTCTGTGGTCGCACAACAACTGCACATTAAGTGAGTGGTAGTGTTTGCAGTTATGGAGACCTCAGGATTGTTATGCAGTGCCCGCAAAGCCACGTGGGTGCAGTCATTGGTGCCCTGCCCCATGGGGAAGCCCACTATCCCGGCAAAGCCACATGCGCGTTTGTCCTGCTCCTCCCTGGTGATGGGGAAGGAAATGTAGTCCCTTCTCCTACTGTAGAGAGCCTCTGTGACCTCCCGGATGTAGTGATGGTCTGCGAACTGGCAGATGTTCACTATATCTCCTGTTGCACAGTGGAAGGAACCGCTGGCGAAGAAATTGAGGGCGACGGTGACCTTGACTGCCACTGAGAGAGCCATGGTCGACCTGATCTGAGGCTCGAGGTCTGGTTGCAGGAGGTGGCCACATCCTTGCTGAAGCAGAGCCTTCTAATGCACTGCTCCTCGCTTAATTGGAGGTAGGAGAAGTGCTCTCGGAATACCCTCGGAGGGTAAGGCCTCCTCTTGAGAGCCCTGCTGGCCCTCCTCCTCCCTCAGGCCACATCTTGCAATCTTTCTCGCTTCCTCTGCTCCATGCGCTGTAGACCCTGGAGGGTGAGGTTGACTGCCAGTACAGCCCCCATTAATGTAACGATGTGTAGCACTTTGAAATTTTGTCAGAATAAATGTAACTAATTTTTAGTAGCCACAACCCTCCTGATACTAAAGAACTTTTAAATGGCTGAATTAAACTCTTGCACAATCGCAAACTGAAACAGCACGAACCTGACAGCTGTGACTGATCCCTTCAAATAGCGCCCCTGGAGCCGACATATGCCTGCTTCACGCCTCCTCCCAGTTCCGCTGTTGGGCGAGTCACTAAAGCAGGGGATGATGCTTAATTTGGCAGATTGGGCGCCCAGTGAGCGTTGCACACTCTGATGTTACGGTTTGCCTGCTGCTGAAGTCACCAGCGCTAATCGTAGCGGCGGTGCTACGGGGTGGGATGTCGAATTTGGCATGCGCTGCTGGATTCACCTCACCGCGGTGCTACTGCCTCAGTGCCCCATTAGCGCCCCGCCAGGCGCTAAGCTACCGAATTTCTCCCTGTGAGTTTTACAAGTTGGGTAAATACTGCAGTTGTAGTACCAGCACGCTGCTGCTGGTGGCGCTGTCGATTCAGTGGAAGGTGGTGGTCTCAGCACTGCCACCTGGAGGAAGTGGGTGGCATTAGCGCCCAGGAAGAGGAGAGAGTCTTGCATTTCTATAGCGCCTTTCACGACCACCAGACGTCCCAAAGCACATTGCAGCCAATGAAGAACTTTTTGGAGTGTAGTCACTGTTGTAATGTCTGAAACGCAGCAGCCAATTTGTGCACAGCAAGCTCCCACAAACAGCACTGTGATAATGCTGCAAATCTTCTGCTGTGTCCTGAAAGGAAAATAAAAATCCACCAGAGACAAAGAGCCAGGTGCTTGCATCCATGGGAACAATTCTAGAAACACAAATTTATATAGCGCCTTTAACATAAAATGGCCCAAGGTACTCAGAGAAAGATTGCTCACGCTGGCAAAGAAATGGGGAATAAGAGGGCGTCAGCACTAGGATCAGAAGAATTTTTGATCGTGCAGAGGGTTATTTGAACCTGGAACATTTTACCACGTGTGGCTGCTGTGGCAGAGCCCCACACATCATTTAAATGGGAATTGGATTCAGTATTTGAAAAGGTAGACGGTAAAGGTATAGAGGAAGGGCAGGATTAGAGTAGAAGGCTGCAGTTGCA
The DNA here is from genome assembly GCF_052327205.1 of Somniosus microcephalus. Classification (NCBI taxonomy): domain Eukaryota; kingdom Metazoa; phylum Chordata; class Chondrichthyes; order Squaliformes; family Somniosidae; genus Somniosus; species Somniosus microcephalus. The sequence goes on from NC_141016.1 coordinate 34,815,432, forward strand.
GCACGGGCACCAGTACAGACCTGAGGTGCCTCACGGCCTCCTGCTGTGCTGTAATTATTATGACTCTGAAATCATGCTTTCTTTCCACAGCTCTCCTTCAGATAATGGCAGCTGCTCAGGCACAGAGGGACGTGGTGTACTTTACTTTTGGGGACAGGGCCTTGATGAGAAGCATATATGAAATGCATCAGTTTTTGCAAATGAAATATGTCACAGTGGGTAAGTACCAACCAAACTAGAAGATGGATAGTGTACGGTGTGAGCTCAGAGACAGCAGCAGTTTTTGGTATTTTCTGCTCGACGCCATTGGATAGTGATCAGGAACAGATGCCACAGCTGCTCAAATGTTAGGTCAATGTGTAGTTGTCAATGCTTTTATGACTGTTCTAACTCTCGAGGACATGCAAGAGCAGCAGTAGAGAGCCCATCAATAAAGCCATCCAGTGGCATCACTCGGGGAAAGATGAGGAATACCTACACCACCAGTTTACCGAGACCTTCAGCACTTGTGTGAAGGCGAGCTGCTGTAATGGCTCAGTTGAAAATTAATCTCCCAACGTGAGACTGGGGTTTAGAGGAGGATCCCAGGTTCCATTCCTGCTTCGTGCTTTGTTAGCAGAGTTAATGCAGGGCCTTGGTGAGTTGCTACAATTCACATCATCATTCTTATCGGGTGTGGGGGAATGGGCCAAAATCAGCCCAGCTCCTGGTCTTGATTAGTATATACTTGCTTGTAAGTAGTTGTGTGTGTGTGTGTGCGTGCGTGTTCGTGGGTGGGTGTGTGTTCGTGGGTAGGTGTGTGTTCGTGGGTGTGTGTTCATGGGTGTGTGTTCATGGTGTGTGTGTGTTCGTGGGTGTGTGTGTCTGTGTTCGTGGGTGTGTGTGTTCATGGGTGGGTGTGTTCGTGGGTGTGTGTGTTCGTGGGTGTGTGTTCGTGGGTGTGTTTTCCTGGGTGGGTGTTCATGGGTGTGTGTGTGTTCGTGAGTGTGTGTGAGTGTGTTCGTGGGTGTGTGTGTTCGTGGGTGTGTGTGTTCGTGGGTGTGTGTGTTCGTGGGTGTGTGTTCGTGGGTGGGTGTTCGTGGGTGGGTGTTCGTAGGTGGGTGTGTGTTCGTGGGTGTGTGTTTGTGGGTGTGTGTGTTTGTGGGTGCATGTTCGTGGGTGTGTTTTCGTGGGTGGGTGTTCGTAGGTGGGTGTGTGTTCATGGGTGTGTGTTTGTGGTTGTGTGTTCGTGGGTGGTTGTGTGTTCGTGTCTGTGTGTGTTCATGGGTGAGTGTATGTTCGTGAGTGTGTGTTCGTGTGGGTGGGTGTTCGTGGGTGGGTGGGTGTTCGTGGGTGTGTGTTCGTGGGTGTGTGTTCGTGGGTGTGTGTGTGTAGGTGTTCTTGTGTGGGTGGGTGTGTGTGTGGGTTCGTGTGTGCATGTGGGAGTGTGGGTGTGTGCGCGTGTGTGTGTGTTCATGTTTGTGGGTGTGTGTGTGTTCATGTGTGTGTGTCGTGTTCGTGGGTGCGTGTGTGTTCATGTTCTTGGGTGTGTGTGTGTTCGTTTGTGCATGCGTGCGTGTTCGTGGGTGCGCGTGTGTTTGTGTTCATGGGTGTGTGTGTGTTCATGCGTGTTCGTGTTTATGGGTGTGTTCGTGTGTGTGTGTTCATGTTCGTGTGAGTGTGGGTGTGGGTGTGGGTGTGGGTGTGGCTGTGAGTGTGGGTGTGAGAGTGGGTGTGGGTGGGTACGGGTATGTGTGTGTGTGTGTTCTTGGGTGTGTGGGTATGTGTGTGGGTTTGTGGGTCTGTGGGTGTGTTCGTCGGTGTGTGTATGTTTGTTCGTGAGTGTGTGGGTGTTCGTGGGGGGGTGTGCGCGTGTGTGTGCGTGCTTGTGTGGACAGATAGACATGTTAAAGGTAGATTCAGGTGCATATGTGAAGCCCCAAGTGGCTGAATAGCCTGCCACTACTTACTGTCCATGCACAGATTAACACACTGGTCCGGGGGAGGGAGGCTACGGCTAACGCCCGTGGGATTGTACCCCAGCAAGCGGCGGTACCTTAAGGAGAGGAGGTGAGAAATTATGTGAAAAACCTTTGCGAGCTGGTTTGAGTGTAATGTCATCAAACATTCTGCTGTTTTTCTCACAGGGCAACTTTACAACATTTTGGAGAAGTACTCGAGAACAGATTTTGGAACAAGCAGGGCCAGAGATCTATACGAGTTCATTCAGAACAATGTGAACTGCTTAAAGGTGCGAATCTGATCACCAGCAGCAAATGACAGAAAGACGCTCAGTGCATTGATGGAGGAGAGGATCTCATTCATAATTCATTCCTCAAATCAACAGGGTTCTTAAACATTGAAAATCAGTGGCCAGAGATTTATTAAGCTTACAGCACAGGCAATAGTACTTAAACATACACTTAAAAAAGACAGCATTTACAACATAAGAACATAAGAACATAAGAACATAAGAAATAGGAGCAGGAGTAGGCCAATCGGCCCCTCGAGCCTGCTCCACCATTCAATAAGATCATGGCTGATCTGATCCTAACCTCAAATCTTCTATCACTCTGCATCCACCCGAACCCATGTGATCTCCCGGGAGAGGCGAAAAACCAGATAAAGACCCAATGGCCAATTTGGGAGAAAAAAATCTGGGAAATTCCTCTCCGACCCATCTAGGCGATCGAAATTCTTCCAGGAGATCACTCTGTCCCTATATTTTCTACAGTACTTACCTTCTGTAAAGGCGATCTCCACCCCAGCCAGGAACAGGAATAAAACCATCTCCTGAAATCTAACAGAATTAGAACACAGTAGGAGCAGAACAAGGCTACACGGCCCCTGGGCCCGCTCCACTACCCACAGGGCCATGACCATTCCGAACCCAGACTCATGTCCAATTTCCTGCCCGCTCCCCGTAACCCTTTATTCCCTTTACTTCTAGGAAACTATCTATTTCTGTTTTAAATTTATTTAATGATGTAGCTTCCACAGCTTTCTGGGGCAGCAAATTCCACAAACCTACCACCCTCTGAGTGAAGAAGTTTCTCCTCATCTCAGTTTTGAATGAGCAGCCCCTTATTTTAAGATTATGCCCCCTAGTTCTAGTTTCACCCATCATTGGGAACATCCTCACCGCATCCACCCGATCAAGCCCCTTCACAATCTTATATGTTTCAATAAGATCGCCTCTCATTCTTCTGAACTCCAATGAGTAGAGTCCCAATCTACTCAACCTCTCCTCATATGACCACCCCCTCATCCCCGGGATTAACCGAGTGAACCTTCTTTGTACTGACTCGAGAGCAAGTATGTCTTTTCTTAAGTATGGACACCAAAACTGTATGCAGTATTCCAGGTGCGGCCTCACCAATACCTTGTACAACTGCAGCAATACCTCCCTGTTTTTATATTCCAACCCCCTAGCAATAAAAGCCAACATTCCATTGGCCTTCTTAATCACTTGCTGCACCTGCATACTAACTTTTTGAGTTTCGTGCACCAGGACCCCCAGATCCCTTTGTACTACAGTACTTTCCAGTTTCTTGCCATTAAGATAATAACTTGCTCTATGATTTTTCCTGAGGCTTGCTGCTTTAGTCGGGGACTGAAACGTGTCACAGCTTCGAGCTCAGTGTACAGGTTGATCAGACCTTGTGGTATCTGTACAAACACACACCTTTTATACCTTTTTCTTACCCCTTCGATGTGACTACCCACATGTTTCTGCATTAAGATTGTACAAAAGTTTAATTACAGCCCCATATAAGGTGAATCTTAATCAGCTTGTCCCCTTATCAATAATTTTAGTTTTGTTTGCTTAGAGTTATTTTTCTGTTGTGTTAATGAGACTCCTTACTCTGTTATCTTATCGCTAGTTTCTGCTATTCCACCAGGTGAAACCATTGATTGTAAATGTGTCTTTGATTCGGTGACATTCCATACCAGCCAATCTTCTGCTTCTACAGAAACCCCATTAAAAAGGAGGATGTATCCCCAGAGGGTTTCCTTTGTTTTTCACACACTTGTTATCAACTGATTAAAGTTCTGTGAAATATCTGGATCAGTCTGCACTGGGATGCCTTTAGGTTTACTGAAGTGATTAAACTGACCACTGCTTCGAGATCAGCCTTAGTTCAGTGGTCACCGCATCTAAATTAACTTAACAAGCAAAGGTGAAAGGTTAGCATTGCCACACAATGAAGAGAGCTCAGCAGCAGTACAGCGTCAGTCGGCTTCAGGCCAGTCTGATTAACCCTGCGCTTACAGCATTAGGGTCAGGGTTGGTTTTACAGAGATTGTGAGCACAGGAAGCGATGCTACAGCTGGGCAAATACCAACCAGATCCGAAATCAGAGCCTGAAGCTGTCTCATGCATTTTTAGACAGATTCCCAGGGGCCGTTTCATTTCATAGTGGGTCATCCGTCTTTCGGATGAGACGTTAAACCGAGATCCAGTCTACTCTCGCGGGTGGATGTAAAAGATCCCATAACACTATATCGTAGAGCAGGAGAGTTCTCCCCGGTGTCCTGGCCAATACTTATCCCTCAATGAATATCACTGAAACAAATTAACTGGTCATTATCACATCGCTGTTTGTGGGAGCTTGCTGTGCATAAATTGGCTGCCACATTTCTACATTATAACAGTGAGTCCAGTCTGTAAAGTCTGTGGGTTGTATAGCGAAGTAATAGACAGACTACAAGAATAACTTAAACAGGACTTTACTATTCGAAGGTCAGGGCGAATCTGCCCAATAAATTCTGCCACAGCACTTATATACCGGTGTGGTCACCGTCGGTATTACAGTATACAGCAGCCAGGATAAAGTAGTGCCACACCTAAAATAGTTCCCTTAAAGGTGGACAGTTATATACAATAGTTCTCTTAAATTTAGAACAGTTACATACACTACAATCCTCCCTTTCTAGCTTACAACATACTTATTCCCCATTAACATAACATCATAACATATCCAACTTCATGTTACAACAGTTCACAGAGGTAGTCTCTGCGGAAACAGTTCACAGATTCAGTCTCTGTGGGAAACAGTTCACAGATTCAGTCTCTGATCTTCTTGACTCGGTCCAGACCACGCCTCCGTGGTGTAGTCGGGTCACCTTGCTAGAGGGACTCATCCCATAGTCCTTCCCTAGACTTAACAGCTTTACTTCCATCACTTCTGAACCAGCATTGCTGACTTTTTAAAACAAACAAAAAACAGTTGGATTGCCTTGGGAAATTTTCCTACTTTCCAACTGATTTGGCTCCGTTCGGGGGACCACGTGTGTGATCGGGTAGAGGTAATAATGGTTCAGATGGTTATCATCTTCTGCTTCGTCTTTTCCTTTTTTCTTCTTGGAGACTCTCGGGGCTCCATTGTCAGCTGCCAGCTGTAACGCCACCATCTCCCTATGTTCCTTAGACTTTAAGTGATTCATCCTGATTTCGGCACTTTGGGAGTTCTCGGCACAAGCTGGGCAGACCAGGTCCTCGTAATAGTCAGTGTCACTCAACAGATCATGGTAATATTCGGTGTCGTCCTGAGCTGAGCCAGCGAGAGGGTCTTCTATTTCCTCCTTACCCAGCAGGACGTCAGCCGACTTATGTTCCAAATCCCGACATCTGTCCTGAAGAGACTTCATCATGCGTTCAGATTCATCCCGCTTTTTCTGGGCTTCCTGCAAGTCTTTTACTAATGACCTCATTTGTGATTTCAATACTTCAACTTCATTCGGAGATTGGTTGATCGGACTATTCAATCCCTCTACTGAAGTAGCTGTTTCAGTATTCTGTTGTTCTACATTGCCGTGCATCAGCGTACTTTTGGCATCCAAGGGCTGTTCTGCTGCAGACTTCTCAGTCTGGGTTGCCACCTCAGCTCTTCCAATGACTTTTGAGAGCTCCCTTTTCTTCCCCAGCTGCTTCTGTTGTCTTTCCAGATTCTCCCATTCGGTATCATAGAACTTTTTCATTGCTTTCATCTCTTGCTCGAGACAGCAATTCAATTGTTCTAATTGCTGTCGTAATCTGAAATAAGTTTGCATTCGAGCTCGATGTTCCTCAATAATATATATGTCTGTAACTTGAACAGACTCAGAATTCTCTGTCAAGCTATGTTGTTGTTCAGAGGAATTCTGTTCTGAAACTTTGTTCTCCTCTGGAGCATAAGCCTTTATGCCCACATTCGTTCTACCAACCTTAGTCAGCAAGTTCATTTTAGCCTTGTCTTTCATGCTTGGGCTGGTCTTATCGTCATCCGTTTCAGAGTCTGAGCTGATTGTCTGCCCCGAGTCCTCACTCGTTATTGCTTTGAGGTAGTGCCATTCCATGTCTATTTTCTTGATCCACTCCCGTCCTAGAAGTGGTGGTCCTCCCTCAGGTAGTACGTATAAGTCCATTCCGGGGTGTTCTTTGCCCCTGTCTCTCACCTTGACTCTTATCTTTCCCATGGGGTATACCTTATGCCCCGTGTATGTCTGCAATACGAACTTGGTATCTCTCAAGGGTATATGTGAGAATAGCCGGTTGTAATCCCTTCGATTTATGACTGATAGGGCTGATCCAGTGTCCAATTCCATTCTCACTTGGACTCCGGCTATTTTTAGCATGACCCAGATAGTTTGTAGGTCAGCTTCCTTACTCACATTAAGAATTCTCAGACTACCCAGTTCCTGGCCGCTTGGGTCTGAATCCGAATTCTGTTCATCTGAACTCTTCTCAACCACCTTGTGTACTTTGTTGTACTTTTCCTGTGATGGCTTTTTTTGTTGTTGTTGGTCTTCTTCCCTGACCGGCATACTTTGGCTATGTGACCCAGTTTGCCACATTTCCTACAGTCCTGGTTTTTAAACCAGCATTGGTTCTGGTCGTGTGTTGTCTTCCCACAACGATATCATTTCGTTGCACCCAAAGTAATTTGATCCACACTGAGGACCGCTGCCTTCAGCTGCATTTCCGCAGTTCCTTTCGCTGCGGCTTCGTGTGATGCTGCAATAAGGACAGCCCTATCCAGTGTAAGGTCGTTCTCTTCGAGCAGTCGCTTTTGCGTTCCTTCCTTCAACAACCCGCACACGAACTAGTCTCGCAATGCCTCTGTCAGATTTCCTCCAAACTGGCAGTATTTCGCTAGCCTACGCAGTTCGACCAAGTATTCCGCGTTGCTTTCCTCTTTCCGTTGCGTTCTCGCATAAAATTTGAATCGTTCCGCCAACATCAGCGGTGTGGGGTTCAAGTGATCCTTCAGAACAGCAACAATATTACCGAAGGTTTGATCCACTGGTTTAACTGGTGCTAGAAGATGCTTCAATAGCCCGTATGTCTTCGACCCCATCGAGTTTAGCAAGGTTATAGCTTGATCATCATCCTCTATTTTATTGGCCTCACAATATATCTCAATGCGTTCTACATACGTGGCCCAATCTTCTACCTCAGAATCGAAATCGTTGATGTTACCACGCTTAGGCATCTTCACCTCCCTGATAAACAACAACGAAATATTTCTTTAACTCTTTTTCTTTTTTCTTTTTATTTTTTTTTCCAAGATGGCGGTTTCCCCGCACTTATCTTCTTTCCCCGCCGCTTTCAAAATGGCGGTTCCCGCTTCTGTCTTTTTCTCCGCCTACTGGCGGCTTCCCGCGGTTTTCCGCGCTTATCTTCTTTCCCCGCCCACTTTCAAGATGGCGGTTCCCACTTTTCTTCCCCTGGCGGGAGGGGTAAGCTTTCCCCTCGGGCGACGGCCGCTGGCTTTCGGGGTTCGCAGCGTGCTCTTCGGCTTCAGCGCGTTCCCTTCTCTCGGCCGGGCAACCGGCTCTGGGTACAACCCGTTGGCGGCGAACGGTCTCAGCTGCTGGCTGGATCTCGCTCAGTCTCCCTCGGTCGGGCTCTGTCTCTCTGGTGCTGGGTACAACCCGTTGACGGCGAACAGTTTCAGCCGCTGGGCTGGATCTCGCTCAGTCTTCCTCGGGCTCTGTCTCTCCCGCTCGCGCGGCTCTCGCTCGCTCTCTCTCGGGCTCTGTCTCTCCCGTTCGCGCGGCTCTTGCTCGGGCTCTGTCTCTCAATCGTGCCTCCCAGCCCTCTCACAGTCCGGTGCTTCCCTCCCCGGCTGCGGCTGAGTTCTCCGTGATTTATTTATTTTATCTCTTCCCGCGCCTTATGATCCCAGTCGCAGCGCTTCGTGGCCTCGGTCACTGTCCGACCTTTTTCACCCAATCGCTCCTCCCAGCCTCTCGCAGTCCGGTGCTTCCTCCCCGGCAGCGGCTGCATTCTCCGCGGTTTATTTATTTTTATCTCTTCCCGCGCCTTACGATCCGGCCACAGTGCTTCGTGGCCTCAGTCACTGTCTTGCCTTTATCACCCCAATCGCGCCTCCCAGCTTCTCGCAGTCCGGTGCTTTCCTCCCCGGCTGTGGCTGAGTTCTCCGTGGCTTATTTATGTTAATATCTTCCCGCGCCTTACGATCCCGGTCGCAGCGCCTCGTGGTCGCGGTATTTGCCCGGCCTTTTTCGCCGTCGCGGTCTAGTCGTCTCACGATGCTCCCCAGCCCGCTTGTACTGCAGCTTCTGCTCCACGCTGCCCCAGTCTCAGCGCCTCTGGGCCCGACTTCTGTCCGGCTCCTTTCCCCCTCGACCGTGGTCGAGTGCACCGCCCTTATCCTCCATTTATTTGTTTCTATTTTCCCTTTACTCACAGTCACCATGGCTGACTTGCTTCTCGTGTTGATCGGCTCACTCACCACTGTGGCAGAAGGGACAATCCGTGCCTGTTGCTGATGGAAGACTTCGTGTTTGAAATCTTCCTCCTTTCTTGGTCTGCAGACTCGAGTTTTCTTTCAGCAAAACGACGAGGGTGGGTGCCTCTTCTCGACACTCGTTTACTTCTTCAGAAGTATTGTTGCTGCAGGGTAAGATCGAACTCGTCGCCACTGTAAAGTCTGTGGGTTGTATAGCGAAGTAATACACAGACTACAAGAGTAACTTAAACAGGACTTTACTATTCGAAGGTCAGGGCGAATCTGCCCAATAAATTCTGCCACAGCACTTATATACCGGTGTGGTCACCGTCGCTATTACAGTATACAGCAGCCAGGATAAAGTAGTGCCACACCTAAAATAGTTCTCTTAAAGGTGGATGGTTACATACAATAGTTCTCTTAAAGGTAGAACAGTTACATACACTACACAGTCCAAAGTCCTTCATTGGCTGTAAGGCCTGTGGGACATTCTGAGGTCGTGAAAGGCGTTATATAAATGCAAGTCTTTCTTTCTTTATAACTGTTAAGTGGTTCTCCAACCCAAATTGTTCTTATTTTGTACATCCTAATCCAAATTTAAATCTGAAAAAAATGTTGAAAGGAACGAGAATTTCTTTTGATGAGGAAACGGAGCACTCACTACATTTCACCGTCACTGTCAGTGACTGACTGACACATTAACCGCTGGGATGTCTGTGCAACCGCAATAGGATAGAATCAGAGCAATGAACCCAAGCCGAGGCCTCTCACCTGCCCCTCGCTCTCTCTCTTAGATCCACCGGTCTAATGTGCACAGCAGTTGTTCAGATCAGCGCCCGTACGGTGAGGGGCCAACGGGCCTGCTTTCACACCAGGGCGGCTGAGACATAGACCCAGATTATTTTTTTATTCGTTTATGGGATGTGGGCGTCACTGGCAAGGCCAGCATTTATTGCCCATCCCTAGTTGCCCTTGAGAAGGTGGTGGTGAGCCGCCTTCTTGAACCGCTGCAGTCCGTGTGGTGAAGGTGCTCCCACAGTGCTGTTAGGGAGGGAGTTCCAGGATTCTGACCCAGCGACGATGAAGGATGAGCGATAATTCTGCTTATAAAAGCAGAAGTCTATTTGTCACATGATGTGGTGGGGGGGCATTAGTTAGTAAAGTTCTCAATGAACTCTCACCAACAATAAATATCACACCTTCAGCTATCCAGTTTTAGACGGGGAGGGGGTGGTGGGGGGCGGAAGGTCGCAACCTTTCATTTAGCTGGTACATCCTCTGGGAGCCTCGTACCAATGAGCAGGAAGATGATGTTGAAAGAGCTCCGGGCTGGCATGAACAGGCACCGTCACTGACAGGCCCGGCTCCCAGCATGGATCTAACAGGAGGCAGCAAGAGCTGAAGGTGTTTAGTTTGAATAACCATGAAATCGGTTTCATTTTGACACATGGGATGAACTTTTCAGCGCATCCTATTGCTGAACTTGCGTGTGTTTCACGAGTAAGGGTAGAACTCATTTTGTAATTGTTTGTGGAGTGGACAGAGAAGTCATCAGGCCCCTGAATGGCAGCTCAGAGAGTGAGCAAGTCACGCCACCATTCACAGTTAGGAGGGAAGGACAGAAACCCACATCAGTGCTGTCACTAGGATTTCTATAAATGGGGCGTGCGGAACATTCACTCTTTAAAAAGCCTTCCTGAGGGACAATTCTAGAATGTATCCCTTCAAAGCTGGGCTGCATGAAGAGAGCATTCGGAGCCGGATAAAACAACAGTGAGGAGCGAACGGGTACAAGACTGTCACTGGAGTTGGAAGCAGTGTGAGGAGATGAACAAGAATTGCACACCATGAAATCAGTGGGATTAAATGTGATTTTCCTTCACTGCATTGCCAACAAGATGTTAAATGCTTGGCAATTACGGATTTCTTCATCAAAGGAAGTGACTGAGAGCTGGTCTTGTAGAGGTAAGCAAGATAGTCAGTGGGATATCCGCGCCACAGCTAACACCGCCTATTTCCAGCATCGTAACCTCACCTGACTGCCATTGCCTCAGCTCATCTGCTGCTGAAACCCTCATCCATGCCTTTGTTACCTCTCGACTTGACTATTCCAACAGACTCCTGGCTGGCCTCCCACATACAACCCTACGTAAACTTGAGTTCATCCAAAACTCGGCTGCCCATGTCCTAACTCGCACCAAGTCCCATTCACCCATCACCCCTGTGCTCGCTGACCTACATTGGCTCCCGGTTAAGCAATGCCTCGATTTCAAAATTCTTATCCTTGTTTTCAAATCCCTCCATGGCCTCCCCGCTCCCTATCTCTGTAACCTGCTCCAGCCATACAACCCCCCCGAGATATCTGCGCTCCTCTAACTCTGGCCTCTTGAGCACCCCTGATTATAATCGCTCAACCACTGATGGCCGTGCCTTCTGTTGCCTCGGCCCTAAGCTCTGGAATTCCCTGCCTAAACCTCTCCGCCTCGCTACCTCTCTTTCCTCCTTTAAGACGCTCCTTAAAACCTAGCTTTGATCAAGGTTTTGGTCACCTGCCCTAATTTATCCTTATGTGGCTCAGTGTCAAGATTTATTTGCTGCTCCTGCGAAGCACCTTGGGAGGTTTCACTACATTAAAGGCACAAGTTGTTGTTGTTGTAATAAGCATTCTGCTGAACAAACACAAAAACTGACAAGAACGGATAAAAATGAGTTGGATACAGTTAAAAAAATAATGGCCGTATCTTGTAGTGTACCGCCATACCGCCTTTGAAATATACCACAAGTTAATGGTGAACTGGTGGCCTATCAAGATACTCGGGAACGATGCTGCTGGCCACAGTGTTTGGGCCAATAATCCACAACAGGTAAAGCTGGAACTCAGTGAAGTAAGCACTTTTGTTGAAAGATATCACAATGTGACAAGGCAGACTAAAAATGACCTGCTGAGTATTTCCAGCATTTTCTGTTTTTATTAAAAATTGAAAGTTCAGTGAAAAGCTAGCAATCTACGACACAGAAATCTTTAACTCAATGAAATGACTGAATTGACAAATTGAAAGAATGATGGTTGGAATGACTGAATGTCAGAATGAATTAAATTTGAATGAACGACTGAATGAAAGCGTCTCAGAGTCATAACGGCACAGAAGGAGGACATTTGGCCCATCGAGTCCGTGCCGGCTCTCTAGAGCAAGCCAGTCAGTCCCATACCCCCGCTCTATCCCCATAACTCTGCAAGTTCATTTCCCTCAAGTGCCTATCCAGTCCCCCCTTGAAAGCATTGAGTGTCTCCATTGGCAGCGAGTTCCAGATCATCACCACTCGCTGCATAAAAAAGTTTTCCCTCACATCCCCCCTGTATCTCTTGCCCAAAACCTTAAATCTGTGTCCCCGAGTCCTTGTACCATCAACTTGTAGGAACAGCCTTTCCACATCTAGCCTACCAAAACCCATCATAATCTTGTACACCTCTATCAAATCACCCCTCAACCTCCTTTGCTCTAATGAAAACAAATCCAGCTTCTCCAACCTGTCCTTGTAGTTAAGATCCCCCATCCCCGGAAACATTCAGGTAAATCTCTGCACCCTCTCAAGGGCCTTCACATCCTTCCTAAAGTGTGGTGACCAGAACTGGACACGATACTCCAGTTGTGGCCTAACCAGCGCTTTATAAAGGTTCAGCATAACTTCTCTACTTTTGTACTCAGTACCTCTATTAATGAAGCCCAAGATCCCATATGCTGTGTTAACCACTCTCTCAATATGTCCGGCCACCTTCAGGGGCCTATGCACATTAACTCCCAGGTCCCTCTGTCCCTGCACACTCTTTAAAACTGTGCCGTTAAGTGTATACTGCCTCTCCCTGTTCCTTCTGCAAAATGCATCACCTCACACTTATCTGTATTAATTCCATCTGCCACTTGCCTGCCCATTCTGCTAGTCTTTCTATGTCCTGTTGCAGTCGATTGGTATCATCCTCACTGTTTGCCACACCTCCAAGTTGGCGTCATCGGCAAATTTAGAAATTCTACTCTGTATTACAATATCCAGGTCATTTATATATATCAAAAAAGCAGTGGCCCCAGCACTGACCCTTGGGGAACACCACTGTCTACCATCCTCCAGTCTGAAAAACAGCCATTTACCACAACTCTCTGTTTTCTGTCCTTAAGCCAATTCCTTATTCAAGCTGCCACTGACCCACCTATTCCCATGAGCCTCAATTTTGTTAACCAGCCTTTTATGTGGTACTTTGTCAAATGCCTTCCTAAAATCCATGTAGACAACATCCATTGCATTCCCTTCATCAATCCTCCCTGTTACTTCATTAAAAAATGCAATTAGTTTCTTCAAACATGATCTGTCTTTTACAAATCCATGTTGGCACTCCTTAATTAGCTTAAGCCTCTCCAAGTGCCTGTTAATTTTTTCCTTGATTATTGTTGCTAAAACTTTACCCACCACTGATGTTAAACTGACTGGCCTGTAGTTACTAGGATTGTCCTTACACACTTTCTTGAACAATGGTGTCACATTTGCCACTTTCCCATCCTCAGGCACCTCCCCCGCATCTAGGGAAGATTGGAAAATTATGGCAAGCCCTTCTGCTATCTCCTCCCATAATTCCCTTAGCAACCTGGGATGCAAGCCATCTGGACCAGGTGACTTATCTACTCTAAGCATACCCAGCCTTTCTAGTACATCCTGTCTATCAATTTTCACCCCTTTCTACCTTTTCCACTTCTGCTGATATTTTGTCAGCACCACCTCCTTAGTAAACACCGATACAAAGTGATCATTGTGTATTCTAGCCTTGCCCTGCACCTCTAAGCATATATCACCTTCTTTGTCTCTAATAGGCCCCACCCCGCCTCTTACTACCTGCTTACTGTTTACATGCTGGTAGAAGAGTTTTGGGTTCCCTTTTATGTTAACCGCCATTCTGCTCTCATATTCTCTCTTTGCCAATCTTATTTTCATCTTTACTTCCCCTCTCAACTTACTGTATTTGGTCTGGTTCTCCCTTGAAGAATTCACCTGACATGCATTGTAGACTCTCTTTTTTTGTTTCATCATCTTCTCTATCTCCCCCGCCATCCAAGGAGCCCTTGCTTTGGTTCCCTCACCCTTCCCTCTTGTTGGAATGTACCTAGCCTGTACTTGGAACATCTCCTCCTTAAAGATCACCCATTGTTCTGTTACAGTTTTTCCTGTCAGTCTTTGGTTCCATTTTACCCTGGCTAGATTTTAGCCCAGAACCTGCTCCCCTCCTCCAATCCACATACACTGACTCCTGCCCTGCCATTGGCCCAGAGGTTGCTCACCTAATCGAATCCCCACACACTGACTCCTAAGCTGCCATTGGCACAAAGCCTGCTCCCCTCCTCCAATCCACATACACTGAATCCTGCCCTGCCATTGGCCCAGAGGCTGCTCACATCCTCCAATCCACATACACTGACTCCTGCCCTGCCATTGGCCCAGAGCCTGCTCACCTAATCCAATCCCCACACAGTGACTCCTAACCTCCCATTGGTCCAGAGGCTGCTCACATCCTCCAATCAATACATAAGAACATAACATAAGAACATAAGAACATACGTAGGAGCAGGAGCAAGCCATACGGCCCCTCGGGCCTGCTCCACCATTCAATAGGATCATAGCTGATCCGAACCAAGACTCACATCCACTTCCCTGCCCGTTGCCCATAACCCCTAATTCCTTTATCAGCTAGGAAACTGTCTATCTCATTTTAAATTTATTTAATGTCGCAGCTTCCACAGCTCTCTGAGGTAGCAAATTCCATAGATTTACTACACGCTGAGTGAAGAAGTTTCTCCTCATCTCAGTTTTGAAAGGGCAGCCCCTTATTCGAAGATTATGCCCCCTAGCTCTAGTCTCACCAATCAGTGGAAACATCCTCCCCGCATCCACTGGATCAAGCCCCCTCACAATCTTATATGTTTCGATAAGATCGCCTCTCATTCTTCTGAATTCCAATGAGTAGAGGCCCAACCTACTTAATCTTTCCTCATAAGTCAACCCCCTCATCTCCGGAATCAACCAAGTGAACCTTCTCTGAACTGCTTCGAGAACAAGTATATCTTTTCTTAAATATGGAAACTAAAACTGTACGCAGTATTCCAGGTGTGGCCTCACCAGCACCCTGTATAACTGCAGCAAGATTTCCCTGCTTTTATACTCCATCCCCCTTGCAATAAAAGCCAAGATTCCATTGGCCTTCCTGATCACCTGCATACTAACATTCTGTGTTTCATGCACCAGGGCCCCCAGGTCCATTTGTACTGGAGCACTTTGCAGTTTCTTTCCATTTATATAATAGCTTGCTCTTTGATTTTTTCTGCCAAAATGCTTAACCTCACACTTACCAACATTTATATTCCATCTGCCAAATTTCTGCCCACTCACTTAGCCTGTCTATGACCTTTTGCAGGTTTTTTTATGTCCGCCTCACTCACTGCTTTCCCTCCCATCTTTGTATCGTTGGCAAACTTGGATACGTTGCACTTGGTCCCCTCCTCCAAATCATTAATATAGATTGTAAAGAGTTGGGGTCCCAGCATTGACCCCTGCAGAACACCACTAGTTACTGATTGCCAACCCAAGAATGACCCATTTATCCCCACTCTCTGTTTTCTGTTAGATAGCCAATCTTCCACCCATGCCAGGGTATTACCCCCAATCCCGTGATTTTTTATCTTGTGCAGTAATCTTTCGTGTGGCACCTTGTCAAATGCCTTTTGGAAGTCCAAATACACCACATCCACTTGTTCCCCTTTATCCACTCTGTTTGTTACGCCCTCAAAGAATTCGAGCAAATTTGTCAAACATGACTCCCCCTTCATAAAACCATGCTGACTCTGTCCGTTTAAATTATGCTTATCCAAGTGTCCTGTTACTGCTTCCTTAATAATGGACTCCAACATTTTACCAACCACAGATGTTAGGCTAACTGGTCTATAGTTTCCAGACTTTTGTCTACCTCCCTTTTTAAATAAGGGCATTACATTAGCAGTTTTCCAATCTTCTGGGACCTTTCCTGAATCCAGGGAGTTTTGGAAAATTACCACCAATGCATCCGCAATCCCTACCGCCACTTCTCTCAAGACCCTAGGATGTAAGCCATCAGGTCCAGGGATTTATTCGCCTTAAGTCCCACTATCTTACCGGGGAGAGGGCAGGGAAGTGGACGTGAGTCTAGATTCGGATCAGCCATGATCCTATTGAATGGCGGAGCAGGCCCGAGGGGCCGTATGGCCTACTCCTGCTCCTATTTCTTATGTTCTTATGTACCGTCTCCTTAGTGATTTTAATCATGTTTAGCTCCTCCCCCCCTATAGCCCCCTGTTTGTCCAGTGTTGGGATATTTTTAGTGCCCTCTACTGTAAAGACTGATACAAAATATTTGTTCAGCATATTTGCCATCTCCATGGTTCCCACTACTAATTTCCCAGTCTCGTCCTCTAAGGGACCAACATTCACTTTAGCCACCCTTTTTCTTTTTAAAAAACTGAGAAACTCTTGCTAGCTGTTTTTATATTTTTTGCTAGTTTACTTTCATAATCTATCTTCCCATTCTTAATTAATCTTTTAGTTAGTACCAGAGGACTGGAGAACAGCTAACGCAGTACCATTATTCAAGAAGGGTAGCAGGGATAAACCAGGGAATTACAGGCCAGTGAGCCTAACATCTGTGGTAGGGAAATTATTGGAAAAAATTCTGAGGGACAAAATTAGTCTCCACTTGGAGAGGCAAGGATTAATCGGGGATAGTCAGCATGGCTTTGTCAAGGGTAAATCATGTCTGACAAACCTGATTGAATTTTTCGAGGGGGTGACTAGGGGGGTGGATGAGGGAAATGCTGTGGATGTGGTTTACATGGACTTCAGTAAAGCTTTTGACAAAGTCCCGCATAGGAGGCTGGTCAAGAAGGTAAGAGCCCATGGGATCCAGGGTGCCTTGGCGCGTTGGATCCTAAACTGGCTGAGTGGCAGGAGGCAGAGGGTGATGGTCGAAGGTTGCTTTTGTGACTGGAAGCCAGTGTCCAGTGGGATACCTCAGGGATCGGCGCTGTGTCCCTTGTTGTTTGTGATCTACATAAATGATTTGGATGAGAATGTAAAAGGTATGATCAGTAAGTTCGCAGTTGACACAAAAATTGGTGGGGTGGTAAATTGCGAGGAGGAAAGCCTCAGGCTACAGGACGATATAAACGGGTTGGTCAGATTTGCAGAAAAGTGGCAAATGGAATTTAACCCTGAAAAGTGCGAGGTGATGCATTTTGGACGGACAAATAAGGCAAGGGAATACACAATGAGTGGTAGGACCCTAGGAAGTACAGAGGGTCAGAGGGACTTTGGTGTACATGTACATAGATCCCTGAAGGCAGCGGAACAGGTAGATAAGGTGGTTAAAAAGGCATGTGAGATACTTGCCTTCATTAGCCGAGGCATAGAATAAAAGAGCAGGGAGGTTATGATGGAGCTGTACAAAACGCTGGTGAGGCCACAGCTGGAGTACTGTGTGCAGTTCTGGTCGCCTCACTATAGGAAGGATGTGATTGCTTTGGAGAGGGTGCAGAGAAGATTCACCAGGATGTTACCTGGGATGGAGCGCCTCAGCTATGAAGAGAGGCTGGACAGGCTGGGGTTGTTTTCCTTGGAGCAAAGAAGGCTGAGGGGGGACCTGATTGAGGTGTACAAAATGATGAGGGGCATAGATAGGGTAGATAAAGAGGAACTTTTCCCCTTAGTAAGGGGGTCAATAACAAGGGGGCATAGATTCAGGGTAAGGGGCAGGAGATTTAGAGGGGATTTGAGGAGGAACTTCTTCACCCAGAGGGTGGTTGGAATGTGGAACTCAATGCCTGAAAGGGTGGTAGAGGCAGGAACCCTCACAACATTCAAGAAGCATTTGGATGAGCACTTGAAATGCCATTGCATACAAGGCTATGGACCAAGTGTTGGAAAATGGGATTAGACTGGACAGGGATGGATGGGCGGCGCAGACACGATGGGCCGAAGGGCCTCTTTCTGTGCTGTAAAACTCTATGACTATGACTATGACTTATTCTTTGCTGGCTTTTAAATGCTTCCCAATCTGCTATCCTCCCACTAGATTTGGCTGCTTTATATGCCCTTGTTTTCAGTCGGATACTATCCTTTATTACTTTACTTAGCCATGGATGGCTGTATTTTCTTTTACGCCCCTTTTTCCTCAGTGGACTATATTTGTCTTGAAAGTTGTGAAATATCTCCTTGAATGTACACCACTGCTCATGTACCAATGCGATATCACATTGCAATATAATAGTCACTTTCAATGCAATAGCACATTGCAATGGAATATCACTTTGAAATTTAATCGTCACTAGCAATTCAATAAAACATTGCAATGGAATTTTACTTTGCAATATAATAGTCATTTGCAATGCAATAGCATATTGTAATGGAATATCGCTTTGCCATATAACCGTCCTTTGCAATGCAATACAACATTGCATTGGAATATCGCTTTGCAATATAATCATCATTTGCAATGCAATAGAACATTGCAATGTAATATAACATTGCAATATTATAGACATTTGCAATGCAATAGCACATTGCAATTGAATATCACTTTGCTGTATAATAGTTATTTGCAATGCAATAGCATATTGGAATGCAATGTCACTTTGCAATATAATCCTCATTTGCAATGCAATATAACAATGCAATAGAATATCATTCTGCAATATAATAGTCAATTGCAATGCAATATCTAATTGCAATGGAATATAAATTTGCAATGTAATAGTCATTTGCAATGTATTATCACATTGTAATGGAATATCACTTTGAATTAGAATCATCATTTGCAATGCAATAGAACATTGCAATGTAATATTACTTTACAATATAATAGACATTTGCAATGCAATAGCACATTGCAATTGAATATCACTTTGCTATATAATAGACATTTGCAATGCAATAGCACATTGCAATTGAATATCACTTTGCAATATAATAGTCATTTGCAAGGCAATATAACAATGCAATGGAATATCACTTTGCAATATAATAGTCATTTGAAATGCAATAGCAAATTGCAATGGAATAAACATTTGCAATAAAAAAGTCATTTGAAATGCAATGTCACATTTAATGGAATATCGCTTTAAAAAGAAATTGTAAATGGCAATGCAATCGCACATTGCAATGGAATATCAATTTGGAATATAATCGTCACTTGCCATGTAATAGAACATTGCAATGCAATATCACTGCAATATAATTCTCATTTGCAATGCAATTGAAAATTTCAATGGAATAACACTTTTCAAAAAATCACTATGTGCAATGCAATATAACATTGTAATGTAATATCATTTTGCAATATAATAATAATTTGCAATGCAATAGAGCATTGCAATGGAATAACATTTTGCAATATTATAGTCATTTGCAATGCAATAGCGCATTGCAATGGAATATCACTTTGCAGTATAATATTCACTTGCAATGCAATAGAAATTTGCATTGGAATTTTACCTTGCAATACAAGTCATTTGCAAAGAAGTAACACATTGCAATGGAATATGGCTTTGCAGTATAATAGTAATTAGAATATTGCAATGGACTATCTCTGCAATATAATTGTCATTTGCAATGCAATAGAACATTGCAATGGGATACCGCATTGCATTATAATCATCATTTGCAAAGCAATAGAACATTGCAATGGAATAGAACATTGCAATATAATCATCATTTGCAATGCCATAGTACATTACAATGCAATAGAACATTGCAATGTAATATCACTTAGCATCTTCTGAGGCAGTACATGGAACCGTGGATGAATTGCTTCCACATTAGAAATGAGTTCTCAGGTGACTGATGAGTCCAATGCGGGACCTACAATCTCTGTTACAGGTGGAGCAGACGGTGGTTGAAGGGGAGGTTGGGTGGTGTGCTTGGGTTGACGTGCACTCCTTGCACTGCCTGCGCTTGGCTTCTGCGTGCTCCTAGTGAAGAGACTTGAGGTGTGCG
Organism: Somniosus microcephalus; assembly: GCF_052327205.1. Lineage (NCBI taxonomy): Eukaryota > Metazoa > Chordata > Chondrichthyes > Squaliformes > Somniosidae > Somniosus > Somniosus microcephalus. The sequence continues at coordinate 34,835,207 of NC_141016.1, forward strand.
GCGCTTTCCCGGATGCTTCTCCTCAACTTTGTGTGGTCTTCGGCCAGGGATTCCCAGGTTTCGATGGGGATGTTATACTTTTTCAAGGAGGCTTTGAGGGTGACCTTGAAGTGTTTCCTCTACCCACCTGGGGCTCTCTTGCTGTGTCGGAGCTCTGAGTAGATCGCTTGTTTTGGGAGTCCCGTATTGGGCATGTGGACAATGTGACCCATCCATCGGAGCTGATGAAGTGTGGTCAAAGCTTCGATGCTGCGAATGTTGGCCTGAGCAAGAACACTTACACTGGTGCACCTATTCTGCCAATGGATTTGCAGGATCTTGTGAATTGCAATGGAATATCAATTTAAAATAGAACAATCATTTACAATGCGACAGAACATTGCAATGGAATATCACTTTGCAATATGTTCATCATTTGCAATGCAATAGCACATTGCAATGGAATATCACACTGAAATATAATCGTCACTTGCAATGCAATAATACATTACAATGGAATATTACTTTGCAATTTAATAGTCATTTGCAATGCAATAGCACCTTGTAATGCAATGCCACTTTGCAATATAACCATCATTTGCAATGCAATAGAACATTGCAATGGAACATCACTGCAATACAATCGTCATTTGCAATGCGAAAGAACATTTCAAGCTACTACCAGTTGGCAATATAACAGTCATTTGCAATGCAACAGAACAGTGTAATGGAACATCACTGCAATATAATCGTCATTTGCAATGCGAAAGAACATTTCAAGGTACTATCAGTTTGCAATATAATAGTAATTTGCAATGCAATAGAACACTGCAATGGAATATTCCCTTTCAATATAATAATCATTTGCAATGCAACAGAACATTGCAATGGAATATCAATTTGCAATATAATTGTCATTTGCAATGCAAAAGCACATTGCAATGGAATATCACTTTGCAATATAATTGTCATTTGCAATACAATAGCAAATTGCCATGTAATATCGATTTGCAATATAATCATCATTTGCAATGCAATAGCACTTTGCAATGGAATATAAATTTGCAATATAATAGACTTTTGCAGAGCAATATCGCAATGTAATGCAATATCGCTTTAAATAAAATTTGTAATTCGCAATGCAATAACATATTGCAATGGAATATCAATTGGCAATATAATCATCATTTGTAGTGCAAGAGCACATTATGATGCAATAGAACATTGCAATGGAATATAAATTTAAAATATAACAGTCATTTGCAATGCAATAGTAGATTGCAATGGAATATCAATTTGCAATATAATAGTCATTGGCAATGCAATAGCACATTGCAATTTAATTTCGCTTTGCAATATAATCATCATTTGCAATGCAACAGCACTTTGCAATGGAAAATAAATTTGCTATTTAATAGTCCTTTGCAAAGCAATATCGCATTTTAATGAAATGTCACTTTGCAATATAATAGGCATTTGCATTGCAACAGTACATTGCAATGGAATATCACTTTGAAATATAATAGACGCTTGCAATGCCAAAGCAAATTGCAATGGAATATCATTTTCCAAAACACAACTATTTTGAAAACAAGATAACAATGCAATGTAATATCACTTTGAAATATAATTGTCATTTGCAATGCAATAGAACATTGCAATGGAATATAACATTGCAATATAATAGGCATTTGCAATGCAATGGAACATTGCAATGGAAGATAACATTGCAATATAATAGGAATTTGCAATGCAATAGTGCATTGTAATGGAATATCGCTTTAAAATATAATCACTATCTGCAATGCAACAGCATATTGCAATGGAATATCACTTTGCAATATTATCATCATTAGCAATGCAATAGCACTTTACAATGCAATAGACCATTGCAATGGACTCTCAGTTTGCAACATAATAGTTAATTGAAAGGCAATGGCACATGGCAATGGAATATTAATTTAAAATATAACAGTCATTTGCAATGCAATAGGACACAATAGAATATCACTTTGCCATATAATATGCTTTTGCAATGCAATAGAACATTGCAATGGAACATCATTGCAATATAATCGTCATTTGCAATGCAATAGAACATTTCAATGGACTCTCAGTTTGCAATATAATAGTCATTTGCAATGCAATAGAACATTGCAATGGAATGTTACCTTGCAATATATTAGTCATTTGCAATGAAAAGAACATTGCAATGGAATATCACTTTGCAATATTATCGTCATTTGCAATGCAACAATGCATTGCAATGTAATTTCAGTTTGCAGAGTAATAGTCATTGGCAATGCTTTAGAACATTACAATGAAATATCACTTAACAGCACAGTAGTCATTTGTAATGCAATAGAACATTGCACTGGTATTTCACTTAGCAATGTAATAGTTGCAATGCAAAAGCTCATTACAATTGAATATCGCTTTGCAATATAATTGTCATTTGCAATGCAATAGCAAATTGCAATGGAATATCGATTTGCAAAATATTCGTTATTTGCAATGCAAGATAACATTGCAATTGAATATCACTTTGCAATGTAATAGTCATTTGCAATGCAATAGAAAATTGCAATGGGATATCACTTCACAATACAATAGTCATTTGCAATGCAATATAACATTGCAATGGAATATAAATTTGCAATATAATTGTCATTTGCAATGCAACATCACATTGGAATGCAATGTCGCTTTTCAATATAATTGTCATTTGCAATGCAATATAACAATGCAATTTAATATCACTTTGCAATATAATAATCATTTGCAACGCAATAGCAAATTGCAATGGAATATAAAACTGTAATGTAACAGCAAATGCAATGCAACATCACAATGTAATGGAATATTGCTTTAAAATAAAATCGTAATTGGCAATGTAATAGCATATTGCAATGGAATATCAATTTGAAATATAATCGTCATTTGCAAAGCATTAAAACATTGCAATGGAATATCACTTTGCCATATAATAGTCATTTGCAATGCATTACCTCATTCAAATGGAATATCACTTTGCAATGTAACAATCATTAGCAATGCAATAGCATATTGCAACGGGATATCACATAAGAATATAGTAGTCATTTGTAAGGCAATAGAAGATTGCAATCTAATATCACGTTGTAATATAATAGTCATTTGAAATGCAATGGCACATTGCAATGGAATATCACTTTGCCATAAAGTATGCTTTTGCAATGCAATAGAACATTGCAATGGAACATCACTGCAATATAATCATCATTTGCAATGCAATAGAACATTTCAATGGACTATCAGTTTGCAATATAATAGTTATTTGCAATGCAATAGAACATTGCAATGGAATATTACCTTGTAATATATTAGTCATCTGCAATGCAAGAGAACATTGCAATGGAACATCACTCTGAAATATAATCGTCACTTGCAATGCAATAAAACATTGCAATGGAATATTACTTTGCAATTTAATAGTCATTTGCAATGCAATAACACCTTGTAATGCAATGCAGCTTTGCAATATAACCATCATTTGCAATACGATAGAACATTGCAATGGAACATCACTGCAATACAATCGTCATTTGCAATGCAAAAGAACATTTCAATCTACTATCAGTTGGCAATATAATCGTCATTTGCAATGCAATAGAACAATGGAATATCGATTTGCAGAGTAATGGTTATTTGCAATGCAAAATAACTTTGCAATCTAATATCACTGTGTAATGTAATAGTCATTTGTAATGCAATATCATATTGCAATGGAATACCACTTAAGAATACAGTAGTCATTTTTAATTCAATAGAAGATTGCAATCTAATATCACGTTGTAATATAATACTCAATTGAAATGCAACAGCACATTGCAATGGAATTTCACTTTGCAATATCATAGTCATTTGCAATGCAATAGAACACTGCAATGGAATATTACCTTTCAATATAATAGTCATTTGCAATGCAACAGAACATTGCAATGGAATATCACTTTGCAATGTGATCGTCATTTGCAATGCAAAAGCACATTGCAATGGAATATCACTTTGCAATATAATTGTCATTTGCAATACAATAGCAAATTGTCATGTCATATCGATTTGCAATATAATCGTCATTTGCAATGCAATAGCACTTTGCAATGGAATATAAATTTGCAATATAATTGTAATTTGCAAAGCAATATCGCATTGTAATGGAATAACGCTTTAAATCAAATTTGTAATTGGCAATGCAGTAACATATTGCAATGGAATATCAATTGGCAATAAAATCATCATTTGCAATGCAATAGCACATTACGATGCAATAGAACATAGCAATGGAATATCAATTTTAAATATAACAGTCATTTGCAATGCTATAGTAGATTGCAATGGAATATCACTTTGCAATATAATAGTCATTGGCAATGCAATAGCACATTGCAATGTAATTTCGCTTTGCAATATAATCATCATTGGCAATGCCAAAACAAATTGCAATGGAATATCATTTTCCAAAACACAACTATTTTGAAAACAATATAACAATGCAATGTAATATCACTTTGCAATATAATTGTCATTTGCAATGCGATAAAACATTTCAATGGACTATCAGTTTGCAATATAATAGTCATTTACAATGCAATAGAACATTGCAATGGAATATTATCTTGCAATATATTAGTCATTTGCAATGCAATAGAACATTGCAATGGAACATTGCTTTGCAATATTATCATCATTTGCAATGCAACAACACATTGCAATGTAATTTCAGTTTGCAGAGTAACAGTCATTGGCAATGCATAATAACATTGCAATGACATATCACTTAACAACATAGTAGTCATTTGTAATGCAATAGAACATTGCAATGGTATATCACTTAGCAATGTAATAGTCACTTCCAATGCAAAATCTCATTACAATGGAATATCGCTTTGCAACATAATATGCTTTTGCAATGCAATAGCAAATTGCAATGGAATATCGATTTGAAAAATATTTGTTATTTGCAATGCAATATAACATTGCAATTAAATATCACTTTGCAATATAATAGTCATTTGCAATGCAATAGAAAATTGCAATGGGATATCACTTTACAATACAATAGTCATTTGCAATGCAATATAACATTGCAATGGAATATCACTTTGCAATATAATAGTCATTTGCAATGCAATAGCAAAGTGCAATGGAATATAAATTTGCAATATAATAGCCATTTGCAATGCAACATCACATTGGAATGCAATGTCACTTTTCTATATAATTGTCATTTGCAATGCAATATAACAATGCAATTTAATATCACTTTGCAATATAATAGTCATTTGCAATGCAATAGCAAATTGCAATGGAATATAAATTAGCAATATAATAGTATTTGCAATTCAACATCACGTAATGGAATATTGCTTTAAAATAAAATCGTAATTGGCAATGCAATAGCATATTGCAATGGAATATCAATTTGAAATATAATCGTCATTTGCAAAGCAATAGAACATTGCAATGGAATATCACTTTGCCATATAATAGTCATTTGCAATGCATTACCTCATTCAAATGGAATATCACTTTGCAATGTAACAATCATTAGCAATGCAATAGCATATTGCAACGGAATATCACATAAGAATATAGTAGTCATTTGTAATGCAATAGAATATTGCAATCTAATATCACGTTGTAATATAATAGTCATTTGAAATGCAATGGCACATTGCAACGGGACATCACTTTGCCATATATTATGCTTTTGCAATGCAATAGAACATTGCAATGGAATATGACCTTGCAATATATTAGTCATCTGCAATGCAAGAGAACATTGCAATGGAACATCACTGCAGAATAATCGTCATTTGCAATGCGATAAACCATTTCAATGGACTATCATTTTGCAATATTATAGCCATTTGAAATGCAATGGCATATGGCAATGGAATATTACTTTAAAATATAACAGTCTTTTGCAATGCAATAGAAAATTGCAATGGAACATCACTGCAATAATTTCATCATTTGCAATGCAATAGAACATTTCAATGGACTATCAGTTTGCAATATAATAGTAATTTGCATTGCAATAGAACATTGGAATGGAATATTACCTTGCAATATAATAGTCATTTGAAATGCAATAGAATATTTCAATGGGATATCACTGCAATACGATCGTCATTTGCAATGCAATAGAACATTGCAATGGAATATCAGTTTGCAATATAATAGTAATTTGCATTGCAATAGAACATTGGAATGGAATATTACCTTGCAATATAATAGTCATTTGAAATGCAATAGAATATTTCAATGGGATATCACTTTGCAATACGATCGTCATTTGCAATGCAATAGAACATTGCAATGGAATATCACTTAACAGCATAGTAGTCATTTGTAATGCAATAGAACATTGCAATGGTATATCACTTAGCAATGTAATAGTTACTTGCAATGCAAATGCACATTGAAAAGGAATATCACTTTGCAATATAATTGTCATTTGCAATGCAATAGAACATTGCAATGGAATAGTACCATGCCATATATTAGTCATTTGCAATGCAAGAGAACATTGCAATGGAACATCACTGCAATATAATCGTCATTTGCAATGGGATAAAACATTTCAATGGACTATCCATTTGCAATATAATAGCCATTTCAAATGCAAAGGCATATGGCAATGGATTATTACATTAAAATATAAGAGTCTTTTGTAATGCAATAGCACATGGCAATGGAATATCACTGCAATAATTCCATCATTTGCAATGCGATAGAACATTTCAATGGACTATCAGTTTGCAATATAAAAGTCATTTGCATTGCAATAGAACATTGGAATGTAATATTACCTGGCAATATAATAGTCATTTGTAATGCAATAGAACATTGCAATGGTATATCACTTAGCAATGTAACAGTTACTTGCAATGCAAAAGCACATTGCAAAGGAATACCACTTTGCTATATAATTGTCATTTGCAACGCAATAGCAAATTGCAATGGAATATCGATTTGCAAAATAATCGTTACTTGCAATGCAATATAACCTTGCAATTGAATATGCAATGCACTAGCTCATTGGAATTCAATGTTGCTTTGCAATATCATCGTCATTTGCAATGCAATACAAAATGCAATGGAATATCACTTTGCAATCTACTAGTCATTTGCAATGCAATAGTAAATTGCAATGAAATATAAATTTGCAATATAATAGTAATTGCAATGCAATATCACATTGTAATGGAATATCCCTTTAAAATAAATTCATAATTGGCAATGAAATAGCATATTGCAATGGAATATCAATTTGAAATATAATTGTCATTTGCAATGCAATAGAACATTGCAATGGAATAACATTTTGCAGTATAATAGTGATCTGCAATGCAATAGAACTTTGCACTGGAATATTACCTTGCGATATAATAGTCATTTGCAATGAAGTAGTACATTGCAATGGGACATGGCTTTGCAGTATAATAGTAACTTGCAATGAATTAGAACATTGCAATGGAATATCACTGCAATATAATCGTTATTTGTAATGCAATAGAACATGGCAATGGAATATCGCATTGCGTTATGATCATCATTTGCAATGCAATAGAACATTGCAATGGAATATCACTTTGCAATAGTATCGTCATTTGCAATGCAACAGCACATTACAAAGTAATTTCAGTTTGCAGAGTAATAGTCATTTGCAATGCATTAGAACATTGCAATGGTATATCACTTAGCAAAGTAATAGTCACTTGCAATGTAAAAGCACATTGCAATGGAATATCACTTTGCAATATAACCGTCATTTGTAATGCGCAATAGCAAATTGCAATGGAATATCGATTTGCAAAATATTCGTTATTTGCAATGCAATATAACTTTGCAATTGAATATCACTTTGCAATATAATAGTAATTTGCATGCAATAGAAAATTACGATGGGATATCACTTTGCAATATAATAATCATTTGCAATGCAATAGCACATTGGAATACAATGTCGCTTCGCAATTTAATCGTCATTTTAAATGCAATGGAATATCACTTTGCAATAAAATAGTCATTTGCAATGCAATAGCAAAATGCAATGGAATATAAATTTGCAATATAATAGTCATTTGCAATGCTAAATCACATTCTAATGGAATATCGCTTTAAAATAAAATTGTAATTGGCAATGCAATAGCATATTTCAATGGAATATCAATTTGAAATATAATCATCATTTGCAATGCAATAGAGCATTGCAATGGAATAACATTTTGCAGTATAAAATTGACTTGCAATGCAATAGAACTTTGCATTGGAATATTACCTTGCAATATAATAGTCATTTGCAATGACGTAGCACATTGCAATAGAATATGGCTTTGCAGTATAATAGTAATTTGCAATGCATTAGAATATTGCAATGGAATATCACTGCAATATATTCGTTATTTTCTATAGCATTAAAAGACAGGCATAGCTTGGACCCATGTGGGTTAACCAGTGACAAATTTATTTGGAGGAAGTGAGCAGTGTCAAAGGAAAAGCTGTTTAATGTGAGACGGAGATTGGCCAGGTGGAGGAGGGTGGTTGTGGATTGGTATTGGTTCGGTCGCCATGCATGGATGAAGCGCAGGGCCCGCAGGCCATCCTGCTGTACCTTTTTGCTATGTAAGCTTTGGCAATATGGTTCTCTGTAAACTTTCATGCCAATAAAGCATTTGAATTGAATTGAATTGAATTGAAAACAGAGCGGGAGTGAAGCGATGAATTAAAGTGACAGGCGACCGAAAGCTCAGGGTCACCCTTACGGACTGAACGGAGGTGTTCCGCAAAGCGGTTGCCCAATCTGCGTTTGGTCTCCCCAATGTAGAGGAGACCGCATCGTGAGCAGCGAATGCAGTATATTAAATTGCAAGAAGCACAGGTAAATCGCTGTTTCACCTGGAAGGGGTGTTTGGGGCCCTGGACAGTGGGAAGGGTGGAGGTAAAAGGGCATGTGTTGTATCTCCTGCGCTTGCATGGGAAGGTGCCAGGTGAAGGAGAAGGGCTGTTGTGGGTGACTGAGGAGTGGACCAGGGTGTCACAGTGGGAGCAGTCCCTTCGGAATGCTGAAAGGGGAGGTGAGGGGATCACGTTGAAGGTGGTGGAAATGGCGGAGGACGATCCGCTGAATGCAGAGGCTAGTGGGGTGAAAGGTGAGGACAAGGGGAACCCTATCTTGGTTCTGGGAAGGAGGGGAAGGGGTGAGAGCAGCAGTGCGGGAAGTAGAACGGGCACGGTCCAGGGCCGTGTCAACCACAGTAGAGGGGAATCCTCGGTTGAGGAAAAAGGAAGACATGTCGGAAGCACTGGTATGGAAGGTGGCATCGTCAGAACAGATGCGGTAGAGACGGAGAAACTGGAAGAATGGAATACAGTCCTTACAGGAAGCGGGGTGGGAGGAAGTATAGTCCAGGTAGCTGCGGGAGTTGGTGGGCTTGTACTGGATGTTTGTTGAAAGCCGATCGCCAGAAATGGAGACGGAGAAGTCAAGGAAGGGAAAGGAAGAGTCGGAGATGGACCATGTGAAGGTGAGGGAAGGGTGGAAATTGGAAGTAAAGTGAATGAACTTATCTAGTTCAGGGCGAGAGCAGGAAATGGCACCAATAAATTCATCAATGTACCAGAAAAAGTGGTGAGGGATGGGACCTGTGTAGGACTGGAACAAAGAATGTTACACATATCCCATGAACAGGCAGGCATAGCTAGGGCCCATGCGGGTTCCCATAGCAATACCTTTAATTTGGAGGAAGTGAGTGGAGTCAAAGGAGAACATGGTCAATGTGAGAACAAGTTCAGCCAGGCGGAGGAGGTTGGTGGTGGATGGGGACTGGTTGGGCCACTGTTCAAAGAAGAAACGGAGCGCCCGAAGCCCGTCCTGGTGGGGGATGGAGGTGTAGAGTGATTGGATATCCATAGTGAAAAGGAGACGGTTGGGGCCAGGAAACTGGAAACTGTTAAAGTGACGGAGGGCATCGGAAGAGTCGGGAATATAGGTGGGAAGAGACTGGACAAGGGGAGAAAAAATAGAGCCGAGATAGGAAGAGCTAAGTTCCGTGGGGCAAGAACAAGCTGAACCGATGGGTCTTCCAGGGCAGTCCTGTTTGTGGATCTTGGGAAGGAGGTAGAAGCGGGCTGTGCGGGGTTGGGGGACTATGAGGTTGGTGGCCATGGAGGGAAGATCTCCAGAGGAGAGGAGGTCAGTGACATACTTGGAAACAATGGCTTGATGTTTGCTAGTGGGGTCATGGTCAAGGCGAAGGTAGGAGGAGGTGTTGGAGAGTTGGCGTTAAGCTTCCGCACGGTAGAGGTCGGTTCGCCAAAGAACAGCAGCACCACCCTTATCAGCAGGTTTAATGATAATGTTAGGTTTGGATCGGAGAGAATGGAGTGCTGCAAGTTCAGAGAGAGGTAGGTTGCAGTGAGAGAGGGGAGTAGAGAAATGGAGATGGCCGATGTCACGTCGGCAGTTAGCAATGAATAGATCTAGAGAGGGTAAAGGCCAGAGGGAGGGGTCCAAGTAGAAGGAGCATTTAGAAAGCGGGAGAAAGGATCAGCCATGCGGGGGAAGACTCCTGGCCAAAGAAGTGGGCACGCAGATGAAGGCAACGGAAGAAGAGCTCAGCATTGTGCCGAGCTCAAAATTCATTCAGTTAGCGGCATAAGGGGATGAAGCTCAGGCCTTTGCTGAGGACTGATCGTTCGGGGTCAGAGAGGGGAAGGTCAGAGGGGATAGTGAAAACATGGCCAATCCTTTCTCCCGCTTTCTAAATGCTCCTTCTACTTGGACCCCTCCCTCTGGCCTCTTACCCTCTCTAGATCTTTTCGTTGCTAACTGCTGACGTGACATCGGCCGTCTCCATTTCTGTGCTCCCCTCGCTCACTCCAACCTACCTCCCTCTGAACTTGCAGCACTCAATTCTCTCCGATCCAACCCTAACATTATCATTAAACCTGCTGATAAGGGTGGTGCTGTTGTTGTTTGGCGAACCGACCTCTACCGTGTGGAAGCTGAACGCCAGCTCTCCAACACCTCCTCCAACCCATGCCTGGACCATGACCCCATTAGCAAACATCAAGCCATTGTTTCCAAGTGTGTCACTGACCTCATCTCCTCTGGAGATCTTCCCTCCATGGCCGCCAACCTCATAGTCCCCCAACGCTGCACAGCCTGATTCTAACTACTTCCCAAGATCCACAAACAGGACAGCACTGGTAGACACCATCGCGTCTGTTCAGCCTGTTCTTGCCCCACGGAACTTATCTCTTCCTATCTCGACTCTATTTTTTCTCTCCTTGTCCAGTCTCTTCCCACCTACATTCGCGACTCCTCCGACGCCCTCTGTCACTTTAACAGTTTCCAGTTTCTTGGCACCAACCGTCTCCTTTTCACTATGGACGTCCAATCCCTCTACACTTCCATCCCCCACCAGGACGGACTTCGGGCGCTCCGTTTCTTCCTTGAACAGAGGCCCAACCAGTCCCCATCAACCACCACCCTCCTCCACCTGGCTGAACTTGTTCTCACGTTGAACAACTTTTCCTTTGACTCCACTCACTTCCTCCAAATTAAAGGTGTTGCTATGGGAACCCGCAAGGGCCCTAGCTATGCCAGCCTGTTCATGGGATATGTGGAACATTCTTTGTTCCAGCCCTACTCAGGAACCCTCCCTCACCTCTTTTTCTGGTACATCGATGACTGTACTGGTGCCATTTCCTGCTCTCGCCCTGAACTAGATAAGTTCATTCACTTTACTTCCAATTTCCACCCATCCCTCACCTTCACATGGTCCATCTCCGACTCTTCCCTTCCCTTCGTTGACTTCTCCGTCGCCATTTCTGGCGATCGGCTTTCGACCAACATCCACTACAAGCCCACCGACTCCCACAGCGACCTGGGCTACACTTCCTCCCAGCCTGCTTCCTGTAAGGACTCTATTCCATTCTCCCAGTTTCTCCGTCTCCGTCGCGTCTGTTCTGACGATGCCACCTTCCATACCAGTGCTTCCAACATGTCTTCCTTTTTCCTCAACCGAGGATTCCCCTCTACCGTGGTTGACACGGCCCTTGACTGTGTCCATTCTATTTCACGCACTGCTGCTCTCACCCCTTCCCCTCCTTCCCATAACCACGATAGGGTTCCACTTGTCCTCACCTTTCACCTCACCAGCCTCCACATTCAATGGATCATCCTCCGCCATTTCCGCCACCTCCAACGTGATCCCACCACCAAACACATCTTCCCCTCACCTCCCCTTTCAGCATTCCAAAGGGACCGCTCCCTCCGCGACACCCTGGTCCATTCCTCAATCACCCCCAACAGCCCTTCTCCTTCGCCCGGCACCTTCCCGTGCAAGCATCTGCCCTTTTACCTCCTCCCTTCCCACTGTCCAGGGCCCCAAGCACCCCTTCCAGCTGAAACAGCGATTTACTTGTACTTCTTGCAATTTAATATACTGTATTTGCTGCTCACGATGCGGTCTCCTCTACATTGGGGAAACCAAACGCAGATTGGGCGACCGCTTTGTGGAACACCTCCGTTCAGTCCGTAAGGGTGACCCTGAGCATCCGGTCGCCTGTCACTTTAATTCACCGCTTCACTCCCGCTCTGATCTCACTGTCCTCGGCCTATTACACTGTTCCAATGAAGATCAACGCAAGCTCGAGGAACAGCAGCTCATCTTTCGATTGGGCACTTTACAGGCTGCCGGACTCAACATTCAGTTCAACAATTTCAGATAATTATCCCTGCCCCCATTTTTCATGCAGTATGATTTTTGCCATTCCAATTTGCAACATTTTATCTTTTCTGCCTCTTACAAAAGTACAGGATGTTCTTTCAATTCCTTCCTCCCCTCCTAACCCGCCCCCCTGTCTCTGATCCTGCTTATTATCTGTTACATCTCCAGGTTTTTCCAGTTCTGATGAAGGGTCCCAGACCTGAAACGTTAACTGTGTTTCTTTCTCCACGGATGCTGCCTGGCCTGCTGAGTATTTCCAGCATTTTCTGATCGGAATCTTCTTGAAAGGTCCTCTGTATCCCAGGGCGATGGGTCTCTGCGGGTGGAGATTTCCGCTATTTGCCCAAGTTACGCCCGCTGAATGCCTGTGAAGTTCTTATGCCTGGTAAATGCAGGTGTGAGGCCTGCTGTTACCAGAATCAGAGTTTTAAAAAATAGCAAAATAAAATGTTATCACTCATTTATACATTAAAAAAAACTGTGCAATAATGTAAGTTGATTTTTAGCCCGTTAATACATTTAATTTTTTTCAAAAAGTTAAAACTTTCGTTTAAAATAATTAATTAAATGGCATTTTAATTAAATTTAAATATGTAATTTATTTATTTATTTTATGTGTTTGTGTATTTTTAAAGTGATCCCATTCACACTTATGGGAGCTCCGTACGCACGAAACTCCCAGAAATATGAATGGGGGTTCCCTTCTTTTATTGGTTGAGCTGGCCCATGTGATCCCATGGGCGCTTGTGAGCCGCATGCGCACCTGAGATCCCTGGGCCTCTGCCCGCGCGGACCCGGAGAAGCCCAGGATCGCGAGCCTCCAAACCTCCCGGGCCACCAGGGAAATGCGGAGATTTTTCACAGGTCGGAGGCATCCACCCGCGGGAAGCCTCCGCTCGCAAATTGTGGGCCTTTGTGTTTAGACCCCACAAGGTGGCGCTATTTTCATCACACAACAACAGCGACTCCCTTATCAGCAGATTTAATGATAATGTCAGGTTTGTACCTGAGAGAATGGAATGCTGCAAGTTCACAGGGACATGGTTCAGAGTGAGGGAAGCGAGGATTCACTGAATCACTCCTGCCCTCCATCCTACCACAGACCTTCAGCCTTTTGATCTTTTCATGCCCCCTTTTCCCTGGCTCTTTATTTACTAAAAGCGGTTAATCTCTGACATTTTAAATTTCTGAAGTTATCACTGACATGAAACGTTAACTGTTTCTCTTTCCACAGATGCTGCCTGACCTGCTGAGTGGTTCCAGCATTTCCTGTATTTATATATAATAATTTTCGCCCTCTGCTGGTGGACACTTGCCATTGCAGTGGTCACACTGATGGAATAAGCATCGCCACCTGCTGGCGGACACTGCACGGTACAGGCGTTTTTCTGATTGAGTGACCATTTCTCCCTGCGGCTGAATAACTGAAATATTTAGCTTTTAGAATTAAAGTCCAAAAACAGTGGCTGTGGAACTCTGATCAGATTCTCCTGGTCTCCTGCCATACGCCGAATTCCCAGGGACAAGTGTCGTGCAGCAAAACAACATTGTGCTGTATCTAGGGATTGGTGTGTGTTTACTGATGGGACATAATAAAAACATGAACATCGACAAAGGCACAGATTTCAAATAATGTTTAATAAATGCATTTTTATTTTTCAACGCAATGTACATCACCATTTCCAGTAGGAGACTGCAGCAGTCTCTGTACATCGAGTATATGGCGGTGCAGGGACCAGTTACAATAAAGGGAGATAAAACAGACAGACTATTCCTTTGACCCCCTGCGGGTTCTGAACAATCTTAAATGGAGGATGTAAAAGTGAAGCGGTTACAAAATGAAGTTTATATAAAACCTTCAGCAATAAACAGATGTTCTTAATCTCTTTTACACAGTTGCTTAATCCACGCAGAGCAGTGTCTTACAGTATTACTATAGACAGAGCAATGATCCGAATACATTCTTCCTCTTTAATAATGTTTAATTAAGCAGAACGCAGCCAGAATATAGAGAAAAGCTAAATCTATGTATTTCAAAACAAATTTACATGGCGATTGATCAAATACATTGATGTTTATATCGTGAAGAAAAGCACATTCAGCATGTTCACACTGTTCGTTAAGTTAATGGATATTCGCTCAGATTTAACACAGGTTATTTCCCGCTACACTGTGACACGCCCCGAGACATCGCAACCTGGATTTTCCACTTAATTCTCTCTGAAAGGAAAAAAAACACCTTGAGAGAGCGAGAGAGGATTAAACAATTCACCAACACACCATACAATCAAATGGAGTCTTTTTCACTACTCAGAATGTTCTCTCTGATACTTCACTTCAATTAGCCTTTTATTTAAATAATAAATAAACAACATCTTCTCTCTGACAGTTTCAGTATCATTTGCCGTTAAACACACTCCCCACAATCACAGAATTGAATTAATTACAGCCAGTATAATGGGGTATTTATTTCCACAGTAAATGCACAGCATGTTCTCTCTGCTAGTTTCAGTATCACTAACGGTTGAACTCACTGCCCATTGTCACACAGTAGAATCCACCCGGGACTGGACACTCCCCCAGCACTGGGACACAAACAATGCAACAGATAATAAAACATTGCTCTTACCGGCTTGACGTAGATGTAACATTTTGAGCCACACAATCACTGCCCATCGGTGGCGGAATGTCCGGGGTTGTGAACGTGTCCCAGTGAACATGGTCATTGTTACCAGGAGTGGAAGGAACAGGTAAACCGGGATCAGTGCGGGTCTGAGAGCTGTACACTGTGGGAGAGACAGATTATGGATTAATGATGGCGGTAAAACCCGCATCAGTGTGGGTCACATATATCTGTCAATTTGGTGAAGGGGCTGGACTTTGTTCGTCTGTGAGTGGAAGAGAATTGTTTTCTACCCACACCCCCGTGCTGGGTTTAGAGTCATAGAGTCATAGAGTTTTACAGCACAGAAAGAGGCCCTTCGGCCCATCGTGTCTGCGCCGCCCATCCATCCCTGTCCAGTCTAATCCCATTTTCCAGCATTTGGTCCATAGCCTTGTATGCAATGGCATTTCAAGTGCTCATCCAAATGCTTCTTGAATGTTGTGGGGGTTCCTGCCTCCACCACCCTTTCAGGCATTGAGTTCCACATTCCAACCACCCTCTGGGTGAAAAAGTTCCTCCTCAAATCCCCTCTAAATCTCCTGCCCCTTACCCTGAATCTATGCCCCCTTGTTATTGACCCCCCCACTAAGGGGAAAAGTTCCTCTTTATCTACCCTATCTATGCCCCTCATTATTTTGTACACCTCAATCAGGTCCCCCCTCAGCCTTCTCTGCTCCAAGGAAAACAACTCCAGCCTGTCCAGCCTCTCTTCATAGCTGAGGCGCTCCATCCCAGGTAACATCCTGGTGAATCTTCTCTGCACCCTCTCCAAAGCAATCACATCCTTCCTATAGTGAGGCGACCAGAACTGCACACAGTACTCCAGCTGTGGCCTCACCAGCGTTTTGTACAGCTCCATCATAACCTCCCTGCTCTTATATTCTATGCCTCGGCTAATGAAGGCAAGTATCCCATATGCCTTTTTAACCACCTTATCTACCTGCTCCGCTGCCTTCAGGGATCTATGTACATGTACACCAAGGTCCCTCTGACCCTCTGTACTTCCTAGGGTCCTACCACTCATTGTGTATTCCCTTGCCTTATTTGTCCGTCCAAAATGCATCACCTCGCACTTTTCAGGGTTAAATTCCATTTGCCACTTTTCCGCCCATCTGACCAACCCGTTTATATCGTCCTGTAGCCGGAGGCTTTCCTCCTCGCAATTTACCACCCCACCAATTTTCGTGTCATCTGCGAACTTACTGATCATACCTTTTACATTTTCATCCAAATCATTTATGTAGATCACAAACAATAAGGGACCCAGCACCGATCCCTGAGGTACCCCACTGGACACAGGCTTCCAGTCACAAAAGCAACCTTCGACCATCACCCTCTGCCTCCTGCCACTCAGCCAGTTTAGGATCCAACGCGCCAAGGCACCCTGGATCCCATGGGCTCTTACCTTCTTGACCAGTCTCCTATGCGGGACTTTGTCAAAAGCTTTACTGAAGTCCATGTACACCACATCCACAGCATTTCCCTCATCCACCCCACTAGTCACCCCCTCGAAAAATTCGATCAGATTTGTTAGACATGATTTACCCTTGAAAAAGCCATGCTGACTATCCCCGATTAATCCTTGCCTCTCCAAGTGGAGATTAATTTTGTCCCTCAGAATTTTTTCCAATAATTTCCCCACCACAGATGTTAGACTCACTGGCCTGTAATTCCCTGGTTTATCCCTGCTACCTTTCTTGAATAATGGTACTACGTTAGCTGTTCTCCAGTCCTCTGGTACATCCCCTGTGGCCAGAGAGGTTCTGAAAATTAGTGTCAGAGCCCCTGCAATCTCCTCCCTTGCCTCCCACAGCAGCCTGGGATACATCTCATTACCGCTGGGTGACAGCAGACGAGGTGCGTCTAATATCCGACAATCGGGCGGTTCAGTTTGAGCACTGGAATGATTCCTGGTGCGAATATTAACAAGGAAGATAATCCACACTGAACAGCATCAGGATCTCTTTTCTAGAACACTTCATTCCCTGTAATCACAACATGGTCTTAAATCAACCATCGCTCTGTGTCACCGCCGATTAAAAGGGAATTTAAAACAGCGCCAGTCCATTCCTACACAGAGGGCTGGTGACTGCGGGAATATCAGAGATGTAACTCACCGAGAGTGGAGAGATCACCGCCGGCACTTCTGAGTGTGAGGAGATCATCAGGACCACCGTCCAGCAGAAAGTGACCGCCCTGAGTGTCAGTGACTCCAGTCTCAACATCGTCATAATCGCCCGGAACCGGACCTGGGAGGAAATAGAGATTTCCACTGAAACCAAATGCCAGCACTGAGTACTCAGAATGATATTATTATAAATCAATCTACCCGGGCCTTGCAGGGCGGGAGAGTGGACCAATGTGGTCTTCGGGTGAAGTGGGGTTATCTGGGGGAATGATTGGACCGTGTCGTGTCGAGGTAGTTTAGTCTCCGTGTTAAAGTCACAAATATCGCATTGAATCACCCACCCAAGCTGCACACACATTTCACATTTCACGGCCCATGGAGCCGTGTGAGGAAACACAATGAACTGAATGTTTCCTTCCATTATACCATTGGGGGAAATCGATATGATTTTGTTTCAAATCCAAAGTATTTCCACAATATTTTGTAACAAAAATCACTGTCTAGTACTACGGATCCTTGACACTGTCATTTTTCGGCGAGTAAGCTCTGATGTCTTTAGTTGTTGGTTTTAGGTAATAAACTGTGTGAAGTCCAACAAATGATTGTAGTAATTGGGATATTTACCCACCCTGAATAGTGGAGGAGTTCCCTTCAGGATTTTCTGATCCCGGATCAATGTCACCCAAAATGTCACTGGTGTAATATTCAATCTGATTGAGGGAGTCAATGGAACCCGAAACTGTCAAACACAAAAAATGGATGGTTATTAGAGTGATTGATTAGCACATCGGAGCAGACAACAAAATACCTTCATCGTCCCATTGACAAAATCTTGGGATTTCCTAACTGACACCATTGTGGGAGATCATTCACTACAAGGGCTGCAGTGGTTCAGAGGAAGGCCCACCACTACCTTATCAGGGCAACTAGGGATGGACCATAAATGCCGGCCCTCCCAGCAGTCAGACACAATAATGTATAATCCATTAGGACAGGCAATACCTCAGGTATCAGAGCAGAGAAAATAGTGTATAACACAGTCGGTTAGTACAGAGAGAGTGAGCGGGGTTTCCTGCTCATGATCCCCCTTGGACATGACAGCAGCACACCCAGCCCAGTCAACACTGCAAAGTTCTGCTCACGAACATCTGGGGACTTGTTCCAAAATTGTGCGAGCTGTCCACAGACTAGCAAGCAACAGCCTGACATATGATACTCACAGAAACATACATTAAAGCCATTAGGTAACCTCTCCAACACCGACCCTGGCTATGTCATGCCCCACCGGCAGGATAGACCCACCAGAGGTGGCGGTACAGTGCTATACATTCGGGAGGGATTGGTAATGGGAGTGCTGAACATTGACTCCAGCACCATGAAGTCTTATGGCTTCAGGTCGAGCCGGGCAAGGAAACCAGCTGCTGATTACCACCTACCACCCTCCCTCAGCTGCTGAATCAGTACTCCTCCATGTTGAACACCACTTGGAAGAAGCACTGAGGGCAGCAAGGTTACAGAATTTACAGAATCAACGGTTCAGATCAAAATGTACCCACCCTGAATATTGGAGGCGTTCCCTTCAGCATTTTCTGATCCCGGGTCAGTGTCACCTAAAACGTCACTGGTGTAATATTCAATCTGATTGAGGGAGTCAGTGGAACCATAAACTGTCAAACACAAATAATGGATGGTTATTGGAGAGGTTGTTCAGGATATCGGAGCAGAAAACATAAACCGGATTCTCCGGGGCCTATGATCGCATACACACAATGTACATGGTCATAAGTGTCCCACAAGCTCCGTGTTTCCACATGTGATGCACTTGAACAAAAACGCAGACCTTGCAATCTGTCAAGATTCTGTTTGACAGATCGTGCTCACCCGCAGGAAATGGACATTCGCTGGCGCAGGGCTCGGCTCTTTGCCCAACTACCGCCCAGCGAATAAACACAACACTTACACCTGGTAAAAGCAAGAGTAATGCCTTCTTGTACCAGTGTAAGCATTTAAATACCTAGTAAAATACATTTATTTAAATGATTTAAACATATATAAACGTTTAAAATTAGTTTCCGATATTTTTTGCCCCTTGAAAAAAGTTTAAATTTATTTTTCAAAAATTAAATTTTCTTTTAAATGTTTAATTACATTTTATTTTAATTAATTTTGACCATGTGATGATTTATTTTTATTTCAGTTTTGTTAAAATGTACATTTTTAGGGGATTCCTGTTATGCTTAAGTGGATTCCGTATGTAAATATTTGTCCTTCAATCAACATAACAAGAACAGATTATCCGGTCATTATCACATTGCTGTTTGTGGGAGCTTGCTGTGCGCAACTTGCCTGCCGCATTTCCCACATTGCAACAGTGACTGCACTCCAAAAGTACTTCATTAACTGAAAAGTGCTTTGAGGCGTCCAGTGGTCGTGAAAGGCGCTATATAAATGCAAGTCTTTCTTTAAATTGAATCCCCATAAGAATGAGAATCCCCCTTTGTGATTTATTGGGCTGGCCCACCTTATCACAGGGGCGCTTGCAAGTGCTCCTGGGATACGTGGGCCTTTACACAGGCTTATGCCTGGAGGCCCAGGAGCGCAAGTGTCCGAAGGTCCAGGGGCACCAGGTAGGTGCTGAGTTTACTTGTGGTTCAGAGGCATTCCCCCGCGGGAAGCCTCTGACAGCAATTTCCAGCCCTATAATCGCTTCATCACCCCTGTGACACTGTCCTGGAATTTGGTAACTGACACCATTTTGGGAATCCTTCACCACAAGGACTGCAGCGGTTCTGGAGGAAGGCCCACATTACCGTATCAGGGAAACTACGGATGGATCATAAGTGACGGCCTCCCAGCTGTCAGACTCAATAATATACATTACAGCCCATTAGTACAGGCAATATCTCAGGTATCAGAGCAGAGAGAATAGTCTATAACATAGTTGTTAATACAGAGCGAGTGAACGGGGTTTCCTGATCATGATCCCTCCACCCTCCCATCATCTCTTTCATTTACAGAGACTCTAAAACCGCCAGCGGTGACTGCAAAAATTGGCCCCCGCCCCACTCATGGGCCAGAAAATAGTGCAAGGAGGACAATATCCGATTCGTTCATCCATCTGTTTTTTAACCAAATGATTTATGTTAACGGTTAAATCCCTCCCTAACAATAGCCCAAGACAAAGGTTTCACCGATTCGATAAGCGTTATTGTTCTAATATCCTAAAGAACAATTTGTAAATTAAAGTTATACATAACAATACAACCTGTTAGAGTAAGTCGGATAGAAACAACCAATCCCTGGTTAGGATTTCCTGCGAGGAACATGTTCCAGATACAGGAATCCAGACTCCGAGAGAAATGGAATCTGGGACAATGCGGCTGTCGCCTCATAAAAGCAGCGAGTTTTTATGGGATTGTTTAAAGGGAATAAAATGAAATGTTAGTGACAGAGAATCCAAGGTCAGCTAATACTGGAAACAATGGCCCGGATTTTCCGTGACATATGGCGGCGTACACACACCATCGTAAGTTTCCCGCAAGTTCCGGGGTTACGCGTTTGATGCCCGACAACCCACAACTTGCAATCTGTCCAGATTCTGTTTTACAGATCGTTCGAATCCGCAGGAAATTGACATTCACTGGTGCAGAGTTGGACTATTTGCCCAACTACTGCCCAGCGAATGCCCACAAAGCCCTTAGGCCTGGTAAAAACAGTGGTATGGCCTTCTTTTACCAGCGTAATGGTTTAAATAATTCTTGAAATACATTTTTTAAAGTAATGTAAATATTTAAAATTAGTTTAGGTTATTTTTGCCCCATTAAAAATGTTTATATTTAATCTACAAGAAAAATTGTTTTAAATGTTTAATTAAATTGTATTTTAACTAATTTGGAACCTCTGATTATTTATTTTTATTTAAGTGGTGTGAAACTGCGCTTTCAATTTGCGGTCGCAGGCTTCCCGCGGGCGAATGCCTCCGAGCCGCAAGAATAGTGCGAACCGACCTGATGGTCACGGATATTCGGACACTTGCGCTCCTGGGCCTCTCCGCGCACACCTGTGTAAAGGCCCACGTATCCCGGGGCGCACGCAGTTCGCAAATACCTTGCGATCACGTGGGCCGGCCCAACCAATCATAAAGGGGAATCCCCATAATCATGATAGGAATCCCATAAAAAAGACAATTACACACCAGTTAAAATCAAATCATTACACATTCAAAATGAATTAAAATGCAATTTACTAAAACATATAAAGCCAAAGTTTAATTTTGCAAAATATAAATTTAAATGATTTAAAGGGGCTTAAAATAACCTAAACTAATTTTAAACGTTTATTATTTTTAAATGATTAGAAAATATTTTAATATTTACTGAAAGTCTTACGCTGTTAAAAGAAGTCCTTATCTCTGCTTTTACCAGGTGTAAATTTCACGGGCATTCGCTGGGCAGTAGTTGGGTAAATAGCCCAGTTCTCCCCAGCGAATGTTCATTTCCGGGGATGCGGTGGATCTGTCGAGCTGATACTTGACAGATCGCATGTTCTGGGTTTTCGCGCATGTGCATCGTGGAAACCCAGAGGTTGCGGGGCACTAGAGGCTGCGTACACACCGCATACTCGGTCATCGGCACCAGGAAATCTGGACCATTCTGGTTACCGAGACTCCATACTAAAATGGAATTCCCATACGCAAAATAGGAATTCCCCATTGAGATTGATTGGACTGGCACACTGCTTGCGAACCGCTTGCGCCCCTGGGATATGGGGCATTTACGCATGTAGATGCCTGCAGGCCCAGGAGCGGAACAGAGCAAAGGTCTGGAGGCAGCAGGTAGCTGCATACTTTTCTTGTAGGAAGTCACACAACACCAGGTTATAGTCCAACAGCTTTATTTGAAATCACAAGCTTCCGGAGCGCTGCTCCTTCATCCACCTGACGAAGGAGCAGCGCTCCGAAAGTTTGTGATTTCAAATAAAGCTGTTGGACTATAACCTGGTGTTGTGTGACTTCCTACATTTGTCCACCCCAGTCCAACACCGGCATCTCCACATCATGGCTACTTTCGTTGTGGTTCAGAGTCGTTCGCCCGCGGCAGGACTGCAACCGCAATTTCGAGGCCAATTTTGGGCCATATTTTCTGATCAGAGACTTCCCGCGTGCGGAGGCTGCCGATCTGGAAAAAACTCCACGGGCTTACCTGAGGGCTCCTGAGGTGAATATAGTTCTGCTCCTGGGCTTCTCCAACTCCAAGGGCGCCGGGCCCACGTATCCCAGAGGCACATGCGGTTCGCAAGTGTACCTGGGACCATGTGGGCACCAGGGAGCCAATCAAAGAAGGAAATCTCCCTTCATACACTTGACAGACAGTCCGGAAACATAGTAAAACTTTAAATACATTTTAAAATAAGCCATCACCTTTTGAAAATTAGTTGAAATTACAATAAGTTAAATATTTTTTTTTTAATTATATTTTTGGAACAAAATAATTAAAGTTTTTTACGGGGCTAAAAATAAACTGACCTTTTTTGAAAGTATTTTTACATGATAAAT
Organism: Somniosus microcephalus; assembly: GCF_052327205.1. Taxonomy (NCBI): domain Eukaryota; kingdom Metazoa; phylum Chordata; class Chondrichthyes; order Squaliformes; family Somniosidae; genus Somniosus; species Somniosus microcephalus. The sequence continues at coordinate 34,858,318 of NC_141016.1, forward strand.
GAGTGAAAACATTGTTTTTTTTTACTTTTTAATACTTATCCTGGTTAAAGCAGGCCTGCTTTTACCAGGTGTAAGAATTGTTTGGGTTTTCTGTCATAGAGTCATAGAGTCATAGAGTTATACAGCACAGAAAGAGGCCCTTCGGCCCATCGTGTCTGCGCCGTCCATCAAGCCCTATCCAATCTAATCCCATTTTCCAGCATTTGGTCCATAGCCTTGTATGCAATGGCATTTCAAGTGCTCATCCAAATGCTTCTTGAATGTTGTGAGGGTTCCTGCCTCTACCAACCTTTCAGGCAGTGAGTTCCAGACTCCAACCACCCTCTGGGTGAAAATGTTCCTCCTCAAATCCCCGCTAAACCTCCAGCCCCTTACCTTGAATCTATGCCCCCTTGTTATTGACCCCCCTACTAAGGGGAAAAGTTCCCCTTTATCTACCCTATCTATGCCACTCATCATTTTGTACACCTCAATCAGGTCCCCCCTCAGCCTTCTTTGCTCCAAGGAAAACAACCCCAGCCTGTTTAGTCTTTCTTCATAGCTGAGGCGCTCCATCCCAGGTAACATCCTGGTGAATCTTCTCTGCACCCTCTCCAAAGCAATCACATCCTTCCTATAGTGAGGCGACCAGAACTGCACACAATACTCCAGCTGTGGCCTTACCAGCGTTTTGTACAGCTCCATCGTAACCTCCCTGCTCTTATATTCTATGCCTCGGCTAATGAAGGCAAGTATCCCATATGCCTTTTTAACCACCTTATCTACCTGCTCCGCTGCCTTCAGGGATTTATATACATGTACACCAAGGTCCCTCTGACCCTATGTGCTTCCTAGGGTCCTACCACTCATTGTGTGTTCCCTTGCCTTATTTTCTGTCAAAAATGCATCCCCTCGCACTTTTCAGGGTTAAATTCCATTTCCCACTTTTCCGCCCATCTGACCAACCCGTTTATATCGTCCTGTATCCTGAGGCTTTCCTCCTCGCAATTTACCACCCCACCAATTTTCGTGGCATCTGCGAACTTACTGATCATACCTTTTACATTCTCATACAAATCATTTATGTAGATCACAAACATCAAGGGAGCCAGCACCGATCCCTGAGGTACCCCACTGGACACAGGCTTCCAGTCACAAAAACAACCTTCGACCATCACCCTCTGCCTCCTGCCACTCAGCCAGTTTAGGATCCAACGTGCCAAGGCACCCTGGATCCCATGGGCTCTTACCTTCTTGACCAGTCTCCTATGCGGGACTTTGTCAAAAGCCTTACTGAAGTCCATGAATACCACGTCCACAGCATTTCCCTCATTCACACACCTAGTCACCCCCTCGAAAAATTCAATCAGATTGGTCAGACATGATTTACCCTTGACAAAGCCATGCTGACTATCCCCGATTAATCCTTGCCTCTCCAAGTGGAGACTAATTTTGTCCCTCAGAATTTTTTCCAATAATTTCCCTACCACAGATGTTAGGCTCACTGGCCTGTAATTCCCTGGTTTATCCCTGCTACCCTTCTTGAATAATGGTACTACGTTAGCTGTTCTCCAGTCCTCTGGTACATACCCTGTGGCCAGAGGGGTTCTGAAAATTTGTGTCAGAGCCCCTGCAATCTCCTCCTTTGCCTCCCACAGCAGCCTGGGATACATCTCGTCCAGGCCTGAGGATTTATCCACTTTTTGGCCTGCTAAAACCGCTAGTACCTCCTCCCTCTCGATGCTAATATGTTCAAGTATATCACAGTCCCCTTGCCCGATTTCTATGCCTACATCGTCTTTCTCCATAGTGAACACAGATGCAAAAAATTCATTTAAAACCCCGCCTACATCATCTGGCTCTACACACAGATTGCCACTTTGGTCCTGAATGGGTCCTACCCTTTCCCTGGTTATCCTCTTGCCCTTAATATACTTAGAAAACATCTTAGGATTTTCCTTTATTTTGCTCGCCAGTGTTATTTCATGGCCCCTCCTCGCTCTCCTAATTTCTTTTTTAAATATGCCCCTGCACTTTTTATACTCCTCTAGGGCTTCCTCCGTCTTTAGTAACTGCCAAAAGCCCCCCTTTTTTTCCTAATGCATTTTTGTATATCCCTTGTCATCCAAGGTTCCCTTTGCTTGTTGGTCCCACCCTTGACCTTTACGGGAACATGTTGGTGTTGTACTCTCTCTATTTCCCTTCTGAAAGTCTCGCACTGCTTTGATGTGGATTTTCCTATAGGTAGCTGCTCCCAGTCCACTTTGGCCAGATCCTGCCTTATCATATTAAAATCGGCCTTCCCCCAATTTAGAACCCTTATTTCTGGGCCGTCTTTGTCTTTTTCCATGACCACCTTAAATCTCACCGAATTATGGTCACTGTCGCCAAAATGCTCTCCTACTGACACTTCCACCACTTGCCCGGCTACATTCCCTAGAATTAGGTCCAGTACCGCCCCCTCTCTTGTAGGACTTTCTACATGTTGGCTCAAAAAGCTCTCCTGGATGCACTTTAAGAATTCTGCACCCTCTAAGCCTTTCACACTCTGACTATCCCAATTAATATTGGGGAAGTTGAAAACCCCCACGATTATTACCCTATTATTTTCGCACTTCTCTGAGATTTGCCTACATATCTGTTCCTCTATCTCCCCCTGGCTGTTTGGGGGCCTATAGTACACTCCCAGCAAAGTGCTTGCCCCCTTTTTGTTTTTAAGTTCTACCCATATGGCCTCATTAGAGGAACCCGCTAATATATCATCCCTCCTTACAGCAGTAATTGACTCCTTAATTAATATTGCAACACCCCCTCCCCTTTTACACCCCACTCTGTCTCGCCTGAAGATTCTATACCCTGGAATATTGAGCTGCCAGTCCTGACCCTCCCTCAACCATGTCTCCGTGATAGCAACAATATCGTACTCCCATGTGTTCAACAACAACTTCAGTTCATCCACCTTATTTGCAAGACTCCTTGCACTAAAATAAATGCCTTCCAGCCTTGCCATATTCCCTTTTGCCTTCACATATTTGCTCTGCCTTCCCAGCTGACTTGTTTTTTCCTCCGTAAATCACCCCCTACTATAGCTCCACGCTGTATCCCATCCCCCTGCCAAGTTAGTTTAACCCCCCCCCCCCCACAACAGTGCTAGCAAACCTCCCCGCAAGGATATTGGTCCCCCTCTGGTTCAGGTGTAAACCGTCCGACTTGTACAAGTTCCACCTTTCCCAGAAGCAGACCCAGTGATCCAGGAAACTAAAGCCCTCCCTCCTGCACCATCCCTTTAGCCACGCATTCAACTGTTCTATCTTCCTATTCCTATACTCTGCGGGCGGAGGGTCTCCAGAAAGCGGAACTCTCTGCTCGCGGAGGCCCTTCTCCAGGGCAGGTGGAGGATCTGTCAAGACCATGCATGAAACCGGCATTTCCGATGTCCCTGCGGGTGCGTACACAGCGCGTAAACACACGTAGGGATCGGAATATCTGGCCAAACGAAAGGCGATAAGTGAAGGAATGAAGATGGTTTCAATCAATCTGTGACTGCATGTCATGTTTGAGTGAATATAAAATAAGAAATACAATCAGCCGATGGGTTTATTATTCCTGGGCTCAGATATCTGAAGGAGTCCGTGTGGAGCCGGGTGGGAAATAGAAACAGCGTCTCTGCTCTCTATTTACAAACAACCCAAAATCCCATTCTGTGAAAAATACCGACCAGTGGGAATCTTCCCAAACCATTGCTGTTCTCACTATACACACGGACACAGAGACACTCTCACTGTGATAGGATTCCTTCACATGGGGACAGTGAGCGTACTGCTGATCGTGTCCAGTCAGTACATTGACCATTAAAAGGGGTATTTAAGGGAAGGCAACATTTGTCCAGTGAAGATTCAATATCAAACGGAAAATACAGACCTGAACCCTGGGTCTGAGCGGAATCCTGGCCAGGTGGAATATTCTCAATCTCTTCATAAATTGCTTGGTACAAACAAGCAGGTGACTTCCTGCCGCGAGTGACAGCACCTGTTGGAGGGAGGGCGGGGAGATTAACATTTTGATTCACTTCACGCGCGTTTCACGGGAATTCATCTGCGGAAAAATCCAAATAACTGATATAGTGATAGTCAAGGGACAGAATCAGTTAGCGTGAATGTGGAGGAGTTTAGTTGTGTGTGTGATTCCGTGTGTGTGTCTGTGTCTCTGTGCAGACACATGTTCACTTCCAGCAGACTGCGGCCAGTTGTATTGACCTCGGGAAGAGGGAATGAGGGGATATCAGGAGAAATGAGCTCCAGTTGATCGCTCGGTTACGGGGCCACACGGGGAGTTCAGCTGAAGAGAAGCTGGGTGAAGTTGACTGATCTCTGCGGACAGCATCAGTTTGGAAGCGCGAGTAAGGAGCTGATGGTTCTTTGGCATGTCCCGTCAGTGTGAGAGGAGCCTTGCTGTATACACAGTACAGGAGTGTGCTGGGCGGGTGAGATAGGTGTGGAATAGTTGTGTTGGGATGTAGAGTAATCACCGGAGAATGCAGAAAGTCCTATAAAACTGTCACCTCTCAACATGGTGGACAGAACCCGGTCAGAGCGTTCGAGATTGGGCATCCGGACCCAGAAACTGAAGGGGTGGAACGGACACCCAATGGATAAAGGAAGCACTACAGACCAATAAATAACTGAGCGCACAGCCCAGACAGTTCAATAAACTTTCTGTCCCATTGTTGCAGCAATTAAATTCTTCAGGAATCTCATGTACCGGCTGATGAACTGGGACAGTGAATGTGGACACTTTAAATAACTCTCCCTTTTAAATGTCACATTTTACTCATTCGAGCAGCACATTGAATGGAACAATTCGCCAAAAGCGAATTCAGATTTATTGCTAACAAGACAACATGACACTCTATGGAAAATGAAGTGAACTGGAGACTCGCCCGGGTATGAAGCGATCTGAGATCAAGTGTTAATTCAGCGGCAAGATATGAGCCTCACCTCTTCTTGTGGACTTTCTCTGTATTACCGTCATCAGTGCGATCAGCTCACAGATTAGAAGGACTCCGAGGGTTATGCAGACGGCAACAGGGTTGGAGGTGGTTTTTCCTCCCTGTCCTTAATCACAAGATTACAGAAAGGTTTAACACAGACACAGTCCGCCTTGTATTTTAAAAATGTTCCAGTCAATTTGGAACTGCTCACATTATCTACAGAAATTAACACAACCAAGAAAATGTCAATAACACCAATACCACTAATACGAACGCTAACATTAATACTAATAATAGTGCTAATAATGGTAAGCACCTGCAGGTGTGGACGGAGAAGCAGTAGGAGGCAAATCGAGTCCTGTGGAATATATTGTACAAACAGTTCATCAACTTCAAATATAAGGATTTTATATTGAAAATATAAACGTTGTTCTTAATTTCCGCAATCCATGAGTAATGATCACAGAACGAGAAAACGCCCTGCGACCCTTACCGGAACAAATCACACTGGCATCTTCCTTGTGATCACAGTCATGTTGACCTGCCGGTGAGGAACGACAGTCGGACAGAAAGGATTCACTTCCGGTGCACTTCACCTCATCCAGCCAGATAAGGCCGGCCCCCTGGGCAATTGCGGCCCCTCCTGCGGCCAATAGAGCGGGGCCGCAACCCAGCTGTCTGCAGACAACATTGGAATCGGCCATATCCCAGGAGTCATCACACACCGTGCCCCAGCTGTTATTGGACAATATCTCCACTCTCCCGGAGCAGTTGGTGTTGCCTCCAACCAGGCGCAATGGTTGTCCCGAGTCTATCACAGAGAATCATTTATTGTTATTTATTTAGTACAAGCCTGGAGTACAAGTTAGATAGTTGATATAATGAAGAGGAGGAAGCACCTGGTGAATGTTCATGTTTAGGATCAGATTCTCGATCGCAGACCCTTGAGCTGTGGGGCCTCTCCGTCACTTTGACTTCTGTTGAGAAGAGAAATATGCTGACTCTATTGGACAGCAATGTTTTAAATGACACGCGCACATTGAACGGTTCCTTGTGTTACCTGAACAAACAACACCTGCATCCTCCCTGTGATAACAGTTGTGTTCCCCCCACGGGTCTGACTGACACTGCCAGAGGAAGGACTCGTGTGATTTACATTCCATCTCATCGAGCCAAATGGTTCCGGATCCCGCTCCGAATAACCGAGTGTTATACTCAATAGATATGAGGGGGCCGCACTGTAACTGTTTACAGATCACTTCTGCATCATGTCGATCCAGTTTCTCCGAGCACACTGTTCCCCAGGTCCCATTGTAGAACACTTCCACTCTTCCCTCACAGCGATGCTTTCCTTTCACCAGCCGCATCTCTTTGTGCTCTGTCAATGAAACAAGAAATGTCCAGGTGGTTCGATTGGTAACTCTGTGTGTTCATACTGCACAACACATATTGCACCGGTTGTGTTCACTAGTGTCGATAATTATTTCAGAAATTTAATGGAAATACAGCTAGAAATCGAAAATAAAACAAACAATAAAAACAGAGCATTCTGGAAATACTCAGCAGGTCAGGCAGCATCTGCGGAGAGAGAAACCGAATTAGATTTTCAGGACGATGACCATTCGTCAGAACTTGAATAAAGTTAGAGATGTAACAGGTTTTAAGCAAGTGCAGGAGCGGGAAATTGGGGAGGGGAGAAAGAACAAAAGGGAAGGTCCGTGATAGAGTGGAAGGCAGGAGAGATTGAGAGACAAAAGAGATGATGGTGCAAGGCAAAAGGAGATGGTAATGGGGCAAAAGAAACCAATATGTGTCGAGAGGAGGTATTAATAGGAGTAACAGAATCATCAGCAATAGCTACTGCAAGAAAACATTTGGGCAGAGGTTATGATCTGATATTGCTGAACTTAATGTTGAGTCCTGAACTCTGTACATTTCCTTACCGAAAGATGAAGTGCTGTTCCTTGAGTTTACGTTGAGCTTCATTGACTGGTGTAGGAGTTTGAAGACAGCGAGGTCAGAGTGGGAGGGGGGCAAAGAATAAAAATGACAGGTAACTGGAAGCTTGGTGTCAGCTTGCAGACTGAGTGGAGGTGTTCCACAAAGCGAACACCAATCTGCGTTTGGCCTGCCCAATGTAGAGGGGACCGCATCGTGAGCAGCGAATGCTCAATACTAAATTTAAAGAAGTACAAGTAAATCGCTGTTCCACCTGGAAGGAATGTTTGGAGCCCTGGATGGTGGGAAGGGAAGTGGTAAAATGGCAGCTATTGATTCTCCTGCGCTTGCATGGGAAGGTGCTGTGGGAAGGGGACGGGGTGTTGAGGGTGATTGAGGATTGGACCAGGGTGTCGCGGAAGCAACAGTCCATTCAGAATGCTGAAGGGGGAGGGGAGATGTGTTTGGTGGTGGGAACATGCTGGAAGTGGCAGAAATGTTGGAGGTTGATCTGTTGAATGTGGAGGCTGGTGGGGTCGAAGGTAAAGACAAGGGGAACCATATCGTGGTTCTGCGAGGGAGGAATGGGGTAAGAGCAGAGGTACGGGCAATGGAAAGGACAGTTCGAGTGCCCTTTCAACCATGGTGGAGGGGAATCCTCAGTTGAGGAAAAAGGAAGACATATCGGAAACACTAGGATGGAAGGTGGCATCATCAGAACAGATGCGATGGAGATGGAGAAACTGGGAGAATGGAATAGAATCCTTACAGGAAGCTGCCTGGGAGGAAATGTAGTTAAGTTAGCTGTGGGAGTCAGTAGGCTTATAGCGGATATTGGTCGATAGCCTATCCCCAGAAATGGAGAGAGAGATGTCGAGGGCGGGAAGAGTCTCAGGTTGACCATGTCAAGGCCAGGTAGCGCTGGAAATTGTTCACAAAGTTGATGACATTTGCCAGTTCGGCACAAAAGGAGGAAATGGCATCGATACAGTCACCAACATTCCAGAATCAGATGTGAGGAATGGGGCCTGACTAGGAATGGAACAAAGAATGTTCCACATATCCCACGAAAAGACAAGCACAGCTACGGCTTCCCAGAGCAATGCCATTTATTTGGAAGAAGTGAGTGGAGTCAAATGAGATGTTGTTCAATGTGAGAACATTTTCAGCCAGGCAGGGGAGAATGGTGGTGGATGGGAACTGGTTGACCCACTATTCAATGAAGAAGCTGAGAATCTTCAGGCCGTCCTGGTGGGGGATGGATGTGTAGAGTCCATGGCGAAAAGCAGATGGGTAGTGCCAGGAAACTGGAAGCTGTTCAAGTAGTGGAAGGTGTCAGAAGATTCATGGATGCAGGCGTGAAGAGGCTGGATAAGTTGAGAAAAAAAGTCGAGATAGGAAGGAATCATTTCCATGGGGCGAGAACAGGCTGAAACATTGGGTCTACCAGGGCAGTCCTGTTTGTAGATCTTGGGATGGATGTAGAATCGGGCTGTGTGGGGTTGGGGGTCTATGAGGTTGGAGGCCATTGAGGGAAGATGCGGTCGGCAACCGTCTTTCAAATGATGGCTTGATGTTCGGTGGTGGGGTCTTGGTCCACGGGGAGGTACGAGGTGGCTTCAGAGACTGGGCGTTCAGACTCTGCAAGTTAGAGGTCGGTTCGCCAATCAACAGCAGCGCCGCCCTTGCCAGCAGGTTTAATGACAATATTAGGATTAGGTACGAGAGAATGGATTGCTGCAATGTCAGAGGGAGGTAGATTAGAGTGAGTGAGTGGAGCAGAGAAACTGAGACGGCCGATGTCACGTTGGCAGTTCCCAATGAAAGGAACTAGAGACGGTAGGAGGCCAGAGCAACGGGTATAGGGGGAACGAGAATTCTGAAAATGGTAGGAAGCATTCTCTGTGCGGGGGCAGATTCTGGCCAGATAATTGGGCACAGAGGTGATGGTGATGGAAGATTAGTGCAGCATTGTGCCGATCTCGAAATTCACTGAGTTAGGGGCGTATGGGATGCTGATCATATGGGGCCAGACCGGATAGTAAAAACACAGCAATTGCTGAAATTGGAAGTTCGATGTCAGCTCAAGGAACAGCTCCTCGTCTATTGATTAGACACATTACAGCCTTCCGGATTCAAAATTGAGTTAAACAATTTCAGATCATAACTTTGCTGTATTTCTTTCAGATGGCAGCCATTGCTGATGATTCTGCTGTTCCCATTTACACCTCCACTAGACCCAACTTTAGTTTCGTTACTTGTCCCATTACCATCTCCTTTTGCTTGGCACTATCACCAGTTTTGTCATTTATTCTCCCCTGACTTTGCGTATGTTCTTTGCTCCACTCCCAGCTTTCCCACTACTGTACTTGCTTAAAAACCTGTTACATATTTTTCCAGTTCTGGTGAAAAACCATCGATCTGAAACGTTAACTCTGTCAGTGTCACCAAAGATGCTGCCTGACCTGCACAATATTTCCAGTATTTTCTGTTTTTATTTCAGATTTCCAGCAACTACAGTGTTTTGCTTTTATATGTAATAAAGAATAGTCAACACGGATTTTAAGAGAAAGTCATGCTTTACCAACGTTATTGATTTAAAGAAGAAGTTACAGACAATATAGACAAGGGTAATGTGGTGGGTGCAATATACATGGATTTGAAAAAGGTCTTCGATAAGTTAGCACGTCATAGAAACAGGACTGACGTCAGGCGATGTGGAGTCAGAGGACAAGTAGCAGAATAGATAGCTCGCTGGCTACAAAACAGAAAACAGATAGTTGGGGTTAAAGGTATTTATCAGACTGGTGGAAGCTCAGAACTGGTGTTCCCCAAGGATCGGTACAGGGACTGCTACTGTTCATCATTTGCATAAACGATTTGTACTTGGGATTTGGAAGTACAATTTTAAATAAATGGAGTACACCAATCTGGGGGCTATAGTTAATACCGAGGAAGATTGCAACAAAATATTAGAAGATATTAATAAACTTGCAGAATGGGCGTGTAAATGGTAAATTAATTTTTTTATCGGTAAGTGTTAGGTGGTGCATTTTCATAAGCAGCATAAGGAGGCCACAAAATCTTTGGAAAATAAACGCTTAATTGGGATAGAGGAACAAAAGATACACTTTAACTAATAATTAAAACTAGCAATGGAAGTTAACAAGGGCATAAAAACGCAAACAAAGCAAAGAGGTTCAATTCAAGTGGAATTTAATTGAAAAGCAAGGACATTACTTTAAACGATAGCAAAATACTGCAGATGCCGGAAATCCGAAATAACAACAGAAAATACTGGAAAAACTCAGCAGGCCAGGCAACATCCATGGAGAGAGAAATAGACTCAACGTTTCAGGTCGAAACCCTTTGTCAAGACTGAAAAAGCACACGGAATGAAACAGATTAAAAGGCCAGGCTGGGAGAGAACAAAAGAGAAGTGAAGAGACATTAAGCAGTATTCAAAACGAGACGAGATGGTGGTAGGAATAGTGGAGACAATAAACGGCTCTGGACTAGATGTGAAATGCGCTGGCAGAATGGGAGGCAGCTGCCATGTGGGAGAGAAAAAAAGGGGGAGGGCCAAAACAAAGTTATGGATAAAAAATATAAGTAAAAATGTAATGGGGGCCGAGGTCTGAGTGGAATGGGGCGGTGAATTAAAAGGACTGGTGACCGGAAGCTCGGGGTCATCCTTACGGACTCAATGGAGGTGTTCTGCAAAGCAGTCACCCAATCCGCGTTTGGTCTCCCCAATGTAGAGGAGACCACATCGTGAGCAGCAAATACATTATACTAGTTTGCAAGAAGTACAAGTAAATCGCTGTTTCACCTGGAAGGGGTGTTTGGGGCCCTGGCCAGTGGGAAGGGGGGGAGGTATAAGGGCAGGTGTTGCATCTCCTGTGCTTGCACGGGACGGTTCCGGGCAAAGTGGAAGGGGAGCTGGGGGTGATAGAGGAGTGGACTAGGGTGTCTTGGAAGGAGTGGTCCCTACGGAATGCTGAAAGCAGAGGGGAGGGGAAGATGTGTTTGGTGGTGGGATCACGTTGGAGGTGGCGGAAATGGCAGAGGATGATCCATTGAATGTGAAGGCTGGTAGGGTGAAAGGTGAGGACAAGGGGAAACCTATCGTGGGTCCGGGAGGGAGGGGCAGGGATGAGGGCAGATGTGCGGGTGATAGAATGGACACGATCGAGGGCAGTATCAACCATGGTAGAGGGGAATCCTTGGTTGAGGAAATAGGAAGACATGTCGGAAGCACTGGTGTGGAAGGTGGCATCGACGGAGCAGATGCAGGGGAGATGGAGAAACTGGGAGAGTGTATAGAGTCCTTACAGGAGTCGCAGTGGGAGGAAGTGTAGTCCACGTAGCTGTGGGAGTCAGTGGGCTTGTAGTGAATGTTGGTCAATAACCTATTCCCAGAGATGGAGATGGAGAAGTCGAGGAAGAAACATAGGAACATAAAAGATGGGAGCAGATGTAGGCCATTTGGCCCCTCGAGCCTGCTCCGCCATTCAATGAGATCATGGCTGATCATTAAACTCAGTACCCTGTCCCTGCCTTCCCCCAATATCCCTTAATCCCTTTAGCCTTAAGAAATATATCTAACACCTTCTTCAATATATTTAATGAATTGGCATCTACTGCCTTCTGTGGTAGAGAATTCCACAGGTTCACCACTCTCTGGGTGAAGAAATTCCTCCTCAGCTCTGTCCTAAATGGCTTCCCCCTTATCCTTAGACTCTGACACCTGGTTCTGGACTCCCCCGCCATCGGGAACATCTAATCTGTCTAGTCCTGTTAGAATTTTATAAGTTTCAATGAGATCCCCTGTCATTCTTCTAAACTCAAGCGAGTATAAGCCCAATCGACCCAAGCTCTCCTCATACGTCATTCCTGCCACCCCAGGTATCAGTCTGGTGAATCTTCGCTGCACTCCCTCCATGGCAAGAACATCCTTCATCAGATAAGGCGACCAAAACTGCACACAATACTCAAGGTGTGGGCTCACCAAGGCCCTGTACAACTGCAGCAATACATCCTTGTTCCTGTACTCAAACCCTCTCGCTACAAAGGCCAACATACCATTTGCCTTCTTAACCGCCTCCTCCACCTGCATACTTACCTTCAGCGACTGGTGCAAAAGGACGCCCAGCTCTCGTTGCACTGCCACTTCTCCCAATCTATTGCCGTTCAGGTATTAATCTGCCTTCCTGTTTTGGCCACCAAAGTGGATAACCTCGCATGTATCCACATTATACTGCATCTACCATGCACCTGCCCAATCACCAAACCTGTCCAAATCATACTGGAGTTTCTCGGCACCCTCCTCACAGCACACACACCCACCCAGCTTTGTGTCGTCTGCAAACTTGGAGATATTACATCTAGTTTCCTCGTCTAGATCATTAATATATATTGTGAATAGCTGGGGTCCTAGGACTGATCCCTGCAGTACCGCAGTAGTCACAGCCTGCCACTCAGAAAAAAACCCGTTTATTTCAACTCTTTGCTTCCTGTCTGCCAACCAGTCATCTATCCACGTCAGTACCTTGCCCCCAATCCCATGTGCCTTAAGATTACACGCTAATCTCTTATGCGGGACCTTATCAAAAGCCTTCTGAAAGTCCAAATACACCACATCCACTGGTTCTCCCTCATCTGTTCTACCAGTTACATCCTCATAAAATTCCAGTAGATCAGTCAAGCACGATTTACCTTTTGTAAATCCATGTTGACTTTGTCCGATCTTGTCACTGTTTTCCAAGTGCTCTACTATAATATTTTTTAGAATGGACTCCAGCATTTTCCCCACTACTGATGTCAGGCTTACTGGTCTATAATTCCAAGTTTTCTCTCTACCACCTTTTTTGAACAGTGGGGGAACATTAACTACCCTCCAATCCATGGGAACTGTTGCAGAGTCTATAGAATTTTGGAAGATGACCAGCATTGCATCTACTATTTCCAGGGCCACTTCTTTAAGCACCCTAGGATGTAGATGATGAGGCCCTCGGGATTTATTGGCCTTCAATCGCGTCAATTTCCCTAACACCATTTCCCTACAAATACTGATTTCATTCAGTTCCTCCCTCTCATTAGAACCTATGTTCGCCGACATCTCTTGGAGGTTATTATTGTCCTCCTTTCTGAAAACAGAACCAATGTATGTATTTAATTGATCTGCCATTTCTGCGATCCCCATTAAAAATTCCCCTGATTCTGACTGCAAGGGACCTATGTTTGACTTCACCAATCTTTTTCTCTTCACATGCCTATAAAAGCTTTTACGGTCAGTTTTTATGTTCACTGAAGCTTACTCTCATACTCTATTTCAACCTCTTGATTAATTCCTTTTTCCTCCTTTGCTGAATCCAAAACTGCTCCCAGTCCTCAGGTTTACTGCTTTTTCTGGCCAATTTGTATGTTCTCTCTTGGGTTTTATGCTATCCTTAATTTCCCTTGTTATCCATGGTTGAGTCACCTTTTTTGTTTTATTGTTATGCCAAACAGGGATGAACAAATTCTGTAATTTATCCGTGCGATCTTTGAATGTTTGCCATTGCCTATCCACCCAATCGATCCTACCCAGCTCGCAACTCATATCACAGTAGTTTCATTTATTTAAATTCAGGACCCTAGTCTCTGAGTCAACTACTTCACTCTCCATCTTAATGAAGAATTCTATCACATTTTGATCGCTCCGCCCCTAGGGGCCTCGCGCAACACGATTGCTAATTAATCCTTTCTCATGACATATGGAAATGTCATGGAAAAGGACAGGGATGGGCCAGAAATAAAGGTTCTAAATTGGGGGAAGGCCGATTTTAATAGGATAAGGCAGGATCTGGCCAAAAGGGACTGGGATCAGCTACTTGTGGGAAAATCTGCATCGGAGCAATGGCAGGCTTTCAGAAGGGAGATTGAGATCATACAATGGCAACATGTTCCCATAAAGGTCAAGGGTGGTTCCAAAAACCACAGGGAACCTTGGATAGCTGGGGATATACGAGAATGGATTTGGAAATAAAGGAGTGCTTTTGGCAGATACAAAAGGCTAAAGACAGAGAAAGCCCTAGAGGAGTACAAAAAGTGCAGGGGGATACTTAAAAAAGAAATTAGGATATCAAGGAGGGGCCATGAAATAACACTGGCGAGCAAAATAAAGGAAAATCCTAAGATGTTTTATAAGTATATTAAGGGTAAGAGGATAACTAGGGAAAAAATAGGGCCTATTAGGGACAAAAGTGGCAATCTGTGTGTGGAGCCGGAAGATGTAGGAGGGGTTCTAAATGAATTTTTTGCATCTGTTTTCACTATGGAGGAGGACGATGTAGACATAGAAATAGGGCGGGGGGACTGTGATATGCTCGAACATATTAACATCGAGAGGGAGGAGGTATTGGCGGTTTTAACAGGCCTAAAAATGGATAAATCCCCAGGCCCGGACGAAATGTATCCCAGGCTGCTGTGTGAGGCAAAGGAAGAGATTGCGAGGGCTCTAACACATATATTCAGGACCTCTCTGGCCACAGGGGATGTGCCAGAGGACTGGAGAACCGCTAATGTAGTACCATTATTCAAGAAGGAAAGTAGGGAAAAACTGGGGAACTACAGGCCTGTGAGCCTAACATCAGTGGTAGGAAAATTATTGGAAAAAATTCTGAGGGACAAAATTAGTCTCCACTTGGAGAGACAAGGATTAATCAGGGATAGTCAACATGGCTTTGTCAAGGGAAGATCATGTCTGACTAATTTGATTGAATTTTTTGAGGGGGTGACTAGGTGTGTGGATGAGGGTAATGCACTGGATGTGGTATACATGGATTTCAGTAAGGCCTTCGATAAAGTCCCGCACAGGAGACTGGTCAAGAAGGTAAGAGCCCATGGAAACCAGGGTGCCTTGGCACATTGGATACAAAACTGGCTTAGTGGCAGAAGGCAGAGGGTGATGGTCGAAGGTTGTTTTTGTGACTGGAAGCCTGTGGCCAGTGGGGTACCACAGGGATCGGTGCTGGGTCCCTTGCTGTTTGTGGTCTACATTAATGACTTGGATATGAATGTAAAAGGTATGATCAGTAAGTTCGCGGATAATACAAAAATTGGTAGGGTGGTAAATAGCGAGGAGGGTAGCCTCAGTCTGCAGGACGATATAGATGGGTTGGGCAGATGGGCGGAACAGTGGCAAATGGAATTTAACCCGGAAAAGTGCGAGGTGATGCACATTGGGGGGACTAACAAGGCAAGGGAATACACAATGAATGGTAAGACCCTAGGCAAGACGGAGGGGCAGAGGGATCTGGGTGTGCAAGTACACAGATCCCTGCAGGCGGCGGAACAGGTGGATAAGGTGGTAAAAAAGGCATATGGGATACTTGCCTTCATTAGCCGAGGCATAGAATATAAGAGCAAGGAGGTTATGATGGAGCTGTATAAAGCACTGGTTAGGCCACAGCTGCAATACTGTGTGCAGTTCTGGTCGCCACACTACAGGAAGTATGTGATCGCTTTGGAGAGGGTGCAGAGGAGATTCACCAGGATGTTACCAGGGCTGGAGCGCTTCAGCTTTGAAGAAAGACTGGGCAGATTGGGTTTGTTTTCCTTGGAGCAGAGGAGGCTGAGGGGGGACATGATTGAGGTGTACAAAATTATGAGGGGCATAGATAGGATGGATACTGAGGAGCTTTTTCCCTAAGTAGAAGGGTCAATAACTAGGGGGCATAGATTCAAGGTAAAGGGCGGGAGGTTTAGAGGGGATTTGAGAAAGAGCTTTTTCACCCAGAGGGTGGTTGGAGTCTGGAACTCACTGCCTGAAAGGGTTGTGGAGGCAGGAACCCTCACAACATTTAAGAAGCATTTGGATGAGCACTTGAAATGCCATAACATACAAGGCTACGGACCAAATGCTGGAATATGGGATTAGATTAGACAGGGCTTGATGGCCGGCACGGACACGATGGGCCGAAGGGCCTCTATCCGTGCTGTATAACTCTATGACTCTATGACTCTATGACTCTACAGTACGCAGTCTAAGATGCCCTTGTCTCCAGTTGGTTCCTCGACATATTGGTCCAGGAAAGCATCCCGTATACGATCCAGGAATTCCTCCTCCACAGTATTGTTACTTATTTCGTTAGCCCAATCTATATGTAGATTAAAGTCACCCATGATAACTGCTGTGCCCTTATTGCACGCTTCTCTAATTTCCCATTTAATGCCATCCCCAATGTTCGCATTACTGTTTGGGGGCCTGTATACCGCTCCCACTAAAGTTTTCTGTTCCTTGGTATTTCTCAGTTCTACCCATACAGATTCCACATCATCAGAGCTAATATCCTTCCTTACAATTGTGTTAATCCCCTCTTTACCAGCAATGCTACCCCACCTCCTTTTCCCTTTCGCCTGTCTTTCCTGAATATTGAATACCACTGGATGTTGAGTTCCCAGTCTTGGACACCCTGGAGCCATGTTTCCGTAATCCCAATCATATCATATCCGTTTATCTCTATTTGCACAGCTAATTCATCCACATTATTATGAATGCTCCTCGCATTAAGACACAAAGCCTTCAGGCTTGTTTTTAACACTCTTAGAACTTTTAGAATTATTATTTACTGTTGCCATGTTTGATTTAAACCCTTGATTTCTCTGACTGCCACCTTTGCTTGTCTCCTTCCTGTCTTTTGCTTCTATCATTGATCCCCTTTCATCTGCCTCCCTGCTCAGGTTCCCAACCCCCTGCCATTTTAGTTTTAACCTTCTCCCAGAGCACTAGCAAACACTCCCCCTAGGACATTAGTCCCGGTCCTGCCCAGGTGCAAACCATCCAGTTTGTACTAGTCCCACCTCCCCCAGAACCGGTTCCAATGTCCCAGGAATTTGAATCCCTCCCCCTTGCACCATTCCTCTAGCCATGTATTCATCTATTTCTACTCTGACTAGCACGTGCCACTGGTAGCAATCCTAAGATTACTACCTTTGAGGCCCTATTTTTTAATTTACCTCCTAACTCCCTATATTCAGCTTTTAGGACCTCATCCTGTTTTTTAGCTACCTCGTAGGTACCTATATGCACCATTACAACTGGCTGTTCACCCTCCCCTTCCAAAATGGGAAGGGAAGAGTCAGAGATGGACCATGTGAAGGTGAGGGAAAGGTGTAAATTGGAGGCAAAGTGAATGGAATTGTCTAGCTCAGGGCAAGAGCAGGAAACGGCACCGATACATTCATCAATGTACCGGAAGAAGAGGTGAGGAAGGTGACCTGAGTAGGACTGGAACAAAGCATGTTCCACATATCCCACGAAAATGCAGGCATAGCTAGGACCCATGCGGGTACCCATAGCAACACCTTTGATTTGGAGGAAATGAGTGGAGTCAAAAGAGAAGTTGTTCAATGTGAGAACAAGTTCAGCCTGTCAGAGGAGGGTGGTGGTGGATGGGGAATGGTCTGGACTCTGTTCAAGGAAGAAGTGGAGTGCCATCAGGCCATCTTGGTGGGGGATGGAGATGTAGAGGGATTGTACGTCCATGGTGAAAAGGAGGTGGTTGGGGCCAGGAAACTGGAAAATGTTAAAGTGGCGGAGAGCATCAGAAGAGTTGTGGATGTAGGTGGGAAGAGACTGGACAAGTGGAGAAAAGATAGAGTCGAGATAGGAAGAGATAAGTTCCGTGGGGCAAGAACAGGCTGAAACAATGGGTCTAGCAGGGCAGTCGTGTTTCTAGGTCTTGGGAAGGAGGTAGAAGCGGGCTGTGCAGGGTTGGGGAACTATGAGGTTGGTGGCCGCTGGGGGAAGATCCCCAGAGTAGATGAGGTCAGTGACCGTCTTGGAAACGGTGGTTTGATGTTCGGTAGTGGGGTCATGGTCCAGGTGGAGGTGGGATGAGGTGTCAGAGAGTTGGTGTTCATGTTCCGCTGGGTAGAGGTCAGTTGGCCAAACAACAACAGCACCACCCTTGTCAGCAGGTTTAATGGCATGTCAGAGTTGGATCAGAGAATGGAGTGCTGCAAGTTCAGTGGGAGGTAGGTTGGAGTTAGTGAGGGCAGCAGTGAAATGGAGATGGCCAATGTCACGGCGGCAGTTCCTTTTTCCTCAACCGAGGATTCCCCTCTACCATGGTTGACATGGCCCTCGACCGTGTCCATTCTATCTCCCACACTTCTGCCCTCACCCCTGCCCCTCCCTCCCGGAACCACGATAGGCTTCCCTTGTCCTCACCTTTTACCCCACCAGCCTCCACATTCAATGAATTAACCTCCGCCATTTCTGCCACCTCCAACGTGATCCCACCACCAAATGCATCTTCCCCTCCCCCCTCCTTTCAGCATTCCACAGGGAGAGCTCCCTCCGAGACACTCTAGTCCACTCCTCTATCATCCCCAGCACCCATTCCCCTTCGCCCGACACCTTTCTGTGCATGCGCAGGAGATGCAACACCTGCCCTTATACCTCCCCACTCCCCACTGTCCAGGGTCCCAAACAGCCCTTCCAGCTGAAGCAACGATTTACTTGTACTTCTTGCAAACTAGTATAATGTATTTGCTGATCACGATGTGGTCTCTTCTACATTGGGAAGACCAAACGCACATTCGGTGACCGCTTTTTGGAACACCTCCGTTCAGTACATAAGGGTGACCCCGAGCTTCCGGTCGCCTGTCATTTTAATTCACCGCCCCATTCCCACTCAGACCTCACTGTACTCGGGCACTTGCAATGTTCCACGGAAGCTCAGCATAAGCTGGAGGAACAGCACCGCATCTTCTGATTAGGCACTTTACAGCATTCCGGACTCAATATCGAGTTCAACAATTTCAGATCATAACCTCGGCCCCCATTACATTTAAACTTATATTTTATCCACATCTTTTGGTTTTGGCCCTTCCCCCCTAATCTAGAGCCGTCTTTTGTCTCCACTACTCCTATCACCATCTCGTTTCGTTTTCAATACCTCTCAATGTCTCTTCACTTCTCTTTTGTCCTTTCCCAGCCTGGCCTTTTAATGTGTTTCATTTCCTGTGCTTTTTCAGTCTTGACAAAGGGTTTCGACCTGAAACGTTGACTCTATTTCTCTCTCCATGGATGTTGCCTGGCCTGCTGAGTTTTTCCAGCATTTTCTGTTGTTATTTTTGAAATTACTTTAAAACATGTATGGAAACTTGGTTTAGAACCCACTTAGAGTAATGTATAGTATACTGGTCTAAAAAAGGATATACAAGCACTGGAGAAAGAGCAAAAAATGAGTTGTAAAAATGATACCAGAACGCAAAATTTAGAACTATCAAATAAGACTGAATAGGCTGCGGCTCTTTCCTCTAGAAAAGAGAAGGCTGAAGGGTGTCCTCAAAGAGGTCTTTAAAATTATGAAGGGAATAGGTAGGTGGACATAGAGAAGATGTTTCCAATTGTGGGGAGTCCAGAACAAGGTTACCTGTATATAAAATAGCCGCTTGTCCAACAGGGAATTCAGGAGAAACCTCTTTACCCAGAGAGTGGTTAGAATGTGGAACTTGCTATCAGATAGAGTAGTTGAGGCGAATAGCGTAGATGCCTTTAGTTGAAGCTAGATATGTACATGAGGGAGAACGAACAGAAGGATATGGAGATAGAGTTAGATGAAGTACGGAGTGAGTAGGCACGTGCGGAGCAAAAATATCGCACAGACCATTTTGGTCAAATGGCCGGTTTCTGTGCTGTAGATTCTATGTAAAATCTCCAGAGTAAAGCCTCGCATATAACGCTGCAGAAATGAGCAGATAGAAAGCTCCCTTACCTGAACACACCACCCTCGCATTTTCTTTATGAGTACAGTCGTGTTTACCCCACGGTGCTGAGGGACATTCCCAGAGAAACGATTCGTTTCCCGAACAGTTCAGTTCATCCAACCAAACTGGGCCTGAGCCTGGTCCACAAGCAGTAGGAAGTTCCACATCCACCGCATTCCCGCAACCCAGCTGTTTGCAAACCACGTCAGCGTCGGCCAGGTCCCAGGAATCATCACAAACTGAGCCCCAGGTCCCACTGTAATAAACCTCCACTCGCCCAGCACATGGGCTTCCACCGTCGGACAACCTTAACTGCACGTGTCCTGTTAGAGAACAATACAGGAGGATTATACTTCAAATATACATTTATCTCATCACTCAATCCAAACATTGCTGCTTCTCCAGCTAAAGAAAATGGTGCTTTTAATGTGTCTGTGACAGGTACATGATATTATATCCCGCAACATCTGTCTGCACTTACATATTACATACAATTATACAGAATGTACAGCACAGAGTCAGGCCATTCGACCCAAGGGGTCCAACACGGTATTCATGCTCCACACTAGCCTCCTCCCACCCCACTTCCCCTAATCCTTTCAGGATAACATTCTATTCATTTCTCCATCGTTCGATTTATTGCCTCCAGTTCTCCCGTTTGGTTTGGAATGCTGTGCACATAGATGTACAGCCAAATTAAGTTGTTTTTATTAATTGTGCCACTCACTTTATTTTTAACAATCAATTTATAATTCTGTTCTATAAGTGTATCTGTTCCCTAACCGTTAATCTTACCCGTATTGGTTACCTTGGTCTGACATTCACTCACACCTCCTCTTTCTTTTATCTTCAGGCTTATGTTAATTTCACCAGATTCCTCCCCCCGTAATACTAGCTTATAGACTTATCCACAGCTTTATTTATCACTTCCGCTGCACACTGCATACTGCAGAATGCAACGTACGTACAGCATAATGGAACTTACACCATTTCAGGCCCAGAATGTCTGTCTACATTCATATGCTGTGTAATAACACTTAGACCAGTCCATGCCAAAACATCCTTCCATACTTATACACAACATAATGGAACTTAGACCAGTGAATCTCCAGCACATCTGTCTGCACGTTTATGCTGCACAATGGAACTGACTTGCAAACTCGGCCGCATTTGACCGCCGAGCTGATCTTCCAATCCCACGTGCTCTCCGTCACAAAGACCGCCGACTTCCACCTCTGTATCATCACTCACCTCCGTCCCTGCCTCAGCCCATCTGCTGCTGAAACGCCGTCCTCCCATCCTGCACCCTCCATAACCTTCAGCTCACCCGAAAACTCCTGATATCCTGACCCGCACCAGGTCACACTCACCATCATCCTTGTGCTCACTGCTTTGGATTGGCTTCCTGTCCGCCAAAGCCTCCAGTTTTAAATTACCATCCTCAGGTTCAAATATCTTCATGCACTCGACCCCCTCTATCACTATAACCACCTCCAGCCCGAATCATTTCGGGAACTCTACTGTTCTCCAAATGTGGCCTCTTGTGCATCATTCACTTCCTCCCTCCACAATTGGCGGCCGTGAATTTCTCCGTCTCGGTCCCAAGATCAGGAATTCCCTCCCTAAACCTTCCGCCTCTCCTGGTTTAAGACCAGCTCTTGAAACTACCCAAATGGCCAGGCTTTTAGTCGCCTGTTCTAATACCTTCATCTCTCTTCCTGTGAAGCACCTTACGACGGTTGTCTTTCGTTTAAGGCGCTATATAAATGCAAGTTCTCGTTTTTTTCCAGTTCAGCCCGTATCCTCTCGCTTTTCGCTCACCCCCTGAGTTAAATAACCAATGTAGAGACACCGAGGAACAAGTGACCAATTTACCACTTTTCTCAGCAGATTAGATATTCCCCTTGATGGTTCTGTAAAATTGAACCATTTGTTCACCTGAACACAGGACCCCTACGCCGATGCTGTCATTGAGAGAAGGATTCAATGTGAATGAGCTGCAGTTCCGGAGCCGAGACTCGTTTCCTTCACACTGGACATCATTCACCCACACGGGCCCTTCACTCTCACCGTACTTTGAAGAGTTATAAGCGGCTATCGCAGAGCCGCAGCCCAGCTGTCTGCAGACCACGTTGGCATCATTTA
Organism: Somniosus microcephalus; assembly: GCF_052327205.1. Lineage (NCBI taxonomy): Eukaryota > Metazoa > Chordata > Chondrichthyes > Squaliformes > Somniosidae > Somniosus > Somniosus microcephalus. Next base: position 34,880,132 of record NC_141016.1, read on the forward strand.
GGTCCCAGAGGTTGTCCCGCACTCTCCCCCAGCTGCCGTTGTAGTAAATCTCCACTCGCCCGTCACAGCGGCTTCCCCCATTAGTCAGTCTCGGCGGCCAACCTTCATCTACAAACAGAAACACATTGCGAGCAACGGTTAAACTGAGCCAAAATATCCCATAATTTACTAACTCTCACCCGGACAGTTATTGTTAATTTTAATGATTATATTTCTGTAATAATTACCCACAACGCTTGTAGGGTGATCCTCTCCGCCATTACCTTTTCTCAGTGAATTGATTTTAGAGAGATGCCGAGCAGCTTCCGGAGGCTAATCTGGGGAAAGGGGCTAAAAACTAACTGAGGGCGGGCGGCCCAGGCTGGCTATTGATATGAGCTCTGATCAAAGGCAGGAGCACGGGCACAAAATAGCTTCTGGCTGCTCACAGTTCAGCTGATGTGGAGAGAAACAAACAGAAGTGTAATTGATGGAGCGCTTCCCAGGACGGCCCAAAGCTCTTCACAGCCACTGAAGTACTTCTGATTTGTTGTCACTGCGACAGCAGCAGGACAGGCCGGAGGGGCTGAAGGGCCTCCTCCTGTCCACATGTTGCGATGTTTTAAGTGTGAAACGCGAGAGCTGATTTGCGCTCAGTCAGTTCCCACAAACAGCAATGAGATAACGGACCAGATAATCTGTTATAAGCTGGGGCTGGTTGATGGATAAATGTGTTCCAGGACACCGTGACAACTGTGATGTGCGGAAAGTTCGTGAAATAATCAGAGATACAGAGCAGTTTATGGATATTAAAACTCATCTCGCACTATTTATCTGGCAAGAAATTAACAGAATGTTCTGTTAAAATACAGCTGATGTGTGCGGAGAATTCTATGTTGATTCATATTTGAACCGGTAACATTGATAACGGTTCCAATACTGGTGCAGTGTTTCCGTGCTATAGCAGTGGTCCCGGGGGCTTTTTGCCGTTTCAATAGCTGTTGGTGGCGACCGCTGGGTGTTACTTTGTATTTACAAAGATTTACACCGTAACACGAGATATGTATTTATTAAACGTGCACTGGATTGAAAGCCTTTGATTCATTGCTAATATACTTCAGTCCAATCGACCGACACACACACCTCAGACTCGCTTAGTGTCAGAGGAAGAAGGTGATCTTGATCAGTAAAACGGGTGAATCAGTGACTTACAGAAATAGTGCCACTGGTGTGAGACTCTGCTCGACAGGAGAACAGTTGGTGTATTTCATTTCAATACACTGAGTGGACTCACCCGAGCAGATGACACTGGTGTCATTTCCATGTGAGCAGCGAAACTGATCCCAGGATGAAACCGGACAATCCCACAATCGGGACTCGTTCCCCCGGCACCTGTAGTTCTCCTTCCACACTGGGCCGGTTCCCTCCCCAAAGTGAGCTGCTCCCGGGGTTGCGGTGACTGCCCCGCACTGAAGGTGCTCACAGACCACGCTGGCATCTTCTAAACTGAAATAAACATCACACAGAGTCCCCCACTGGTCTCCGTGTAGCACTTCCACCCGGCCGGAGCACCTGTTCTCCCCACCAACCAATCGGGGTCCATGGTTCCCTGTTTTGGAAACAAATACAGATTCAAATAGAATGTAAATCACCTTTAGTATATATAAGGGGCAAAATAGAAAATGGGGGAAGCTTATCCACCACTATCGCACGTCCGTAATTTATCAAATAGTTATTTCTTTGTAGCAATCAAAGTTACTGCAAGACCCCAAGAAGTTGTGTGATAACTCAAAAGTTGACAGCTCTTCCTGAAAAACTAATGGATTGTTGGCCGTTATCTCAATGGGCTTGGAATATAAAAGTGAGGAAGTGATGTTTCAGTTGTACCGAGTCTTGGTCAGACCCAAACTGGGGCACTGCTCTCAGTTTTGGGCACCGCATTTCAGAAAAGATATCTTGGCCTTGGAGGTGATGCAGCGCAGATTCAGCAGAATGACAACAGTGCTTAAAGTGATGGAGGGACTGGGTGTTTAAGGTGGTGGATGGGCAGGCAATCAAGTGGACGGCTTTCATCTGGATAGTGTCGAAATTCTTGAGTATTGTTGCAGCTGCACCCAACTAGAGAGTATTCTATCAACTCCTGACCTGAGCCTTGCCGGTGGTGAAGAGGCATTGGGGAGTCAGAAGGTGGGCCACTCGCTGCAGAATACCCAGCATCTGACCTGCTGTATTAGACACGGCATTTATGTGGCTGGTCATGTAGGGTTTCTAGTAAATGGCCACACAGAAAATATTAATGGTGGGGGATCGGCGATGGTAAAGCCAATTAATATCAAGAGGAGGTGGTCAGAGTATGTCATGTTGGAGATGGTCATTGCCTGACCCTTGTGTGGCACGAATGTTACTTGCGAACTATCAGCCCAAGTCTGGATGATGTCCACGTCTTGGTGCAAGTGGCCATGGCTTGCTTCATTATCTAAGGAATTGCGAATGGAGCTGAACACTCTGCAATCATCAGCAAACAGCACCACTTCTGACGTTATGTTGGAGGGAAGGCAACTTATGAAGCAGCTGACGATAGTTGGGTCAAAGACTGAAATTGCGAAGAAACTTTTCACATAAAGGGTAGTGGAAATCTGGAAATTCTCCACCTGCTCCCCAAAGGAAAGCCTTTGCATGCTGAGTTCAATCGAAATGTTCAACACTGTGATAGATTTTTGTTTGTTAAGGGTAGCAAGGAATATGGCTCAAAGGCAGATAAATAGAGTTGAGATACATATCAGTCATGATCTAATAGAATGACCGAACAGGCTAGAGGTACGGAATCTCCTATTTCTGATCATATGGATTTGTTTCCCATCATATCAGCTGTGGGGAGTAAAGAGAATTGATTCTATAATATAACTGCCCAATCTTCTCCCTCTGGCCTGATTGTACTGACCAGTGCGGGAGTACAGCCGCCCCCTGATACCCCGCTGTTCAGTAAGTGTGACTCTGGACAGGGTGGGTCGAAATGCTATTGCCATGTGGTACAATTAATAGGGCCTGGTGTTCACATCAAAGTATCTAATTAGGTCAATGCGCGTTTATGAAGTCAATGTCCGACTTTTGGGGACAATGGTCAATTATCTAGGTCAGTGAACAGTTAATGAGATAAGTGATCAGTGTCTTGTTACTACGATTGATGCTAATTAAAGTGACTGCACCACTGAGAAGTTCAGTGCGGGTCTCCTAAGTCAGTGTACCGGTAAAGTTGACGGTGCACGGCTGGTGACATCATTGCGCTGTTAATCAAGTGAATGTCGGGCTAATGACCGCAGTGCAGGCACCATCACACAGGAGCATCAGCAATGGTAAAGGTGCCCGGGGTTTAGGACAGTGTCGGTTTAATGACGTCAGCGGATGGTTAAGGAGCGCAGTGAAGGGACCAGAAAGTCCGTGGTTGGGCAACGAGGACAATCGACCGCCCATAACATCAGTGCACGACAAATCAAGTCAGAATCAAGGGATGGTTAACAAAAAAGGAACCAAACTAATGACGTCAATGCACAGTTCATCAAGTCAGCTTATTTTTAGCAAGGGTTCTGAGTTGTTACTTAAGTTAACCTGTAGTTAATAAAGTCTGTAATTTGTTAATGAGTCAAAGTACATTGAACGATGTTCTCGGTCAATGATGTCAGCGTGTGATTAATGATGATAACCCGTAGGGAATGAGGCGGTGTCCTATTAATGAACCTACCGTGATGGTCTATGAGGTGTGCACAAGTTTAATGAGACAGTGCGCGACTAGCGAGTTGTTAGACACCGATTGTGACATCAACTGTCTAAGAGAAAAATACGTTCAGTGCAGGCGGTAAATAAACTAGCAACAAATTTGCTTACTTCAGAAGAAACCTTTAAGTTTAGAAACTTTCTATTGACAAATTATTGCGGATATTTTGACGTGTTCGGCCAGACCTATAACAATAATAGTAAACTGTAAGGACTAGTTTATATATGATATTGTTAGAGAGAAACACAGGAATGTCACCTTCCTCAGTTTTCCCAATATTAAGGAGGAAGTTGTCTGTTGTTCAGTAAGTCTGTACTCACCGGAGCAGATCACACTGGCATCGTTCCTGTGGGTGCACTGGTGGTGATTTACTGGAGAAAGAGGGCAGCCAACCAGACTTGTCTCGCTGCCTGTACATTCAAAGACATCACTCCGTAGAAGTCCAGTGCCCTCTCCAAAATAAGCCCCTCTTGGCACGGACACCGCGGCTCCACACTGAAGCTGAGCACAGGCCACATTGGCGTCATTCAAATCCCAGTGAAGGTCGCACACTGTTCCCCAGGTTTCACCGTACTGGACCTCCAGTCTGCCCGAGCATGGGGAGTCTCCGGATACTAGTCTAGGAAATCTGTGATCTGAATAATCATAATAATCACAATACTCACGATATTCACCATAAAATATTTGCAAATGAGTACACATCTGATTAATGACAGGTCTGACACTATTGGTTCTCAGATTGGTTCCAATCTGGTCCAATACCGATGATGCTGTTTTTCCTCTAACGCTATTGGTTATAATGTGACTGTCTGGCTTTTTATAATATTGCTTTATTTGTTGGTACCTTACCCAGTGGCCGTCACTCTGATGTTACAAACACGCACTGTATCAGCAGAGAGAACGCGGCAAAGTATCGATAGAGAGAGAAGAGTAAATCGAAGTCAAGCAATCTCTGTCCTCCCTGCACCCACTTTGGGTTGGCTCCACTGCCGGCCGCATCCATGTTCTCCTCCAGAAAGTAGAGGCCGAGATGGGCCGGCAGAGGGCGCCCTCGCTTTCACCCTGTAACTGAAGGACACCGAGGGGAGAATTTCCCGACCACCCCGTCTCCCTCCAGGAACACCCTGCCTTTACACAACACACGATGCATCCGTTTGATGATGACGGTTGGAGCCGGTACAGCTCATTAACCCAGAATGACCCTAAAGACGGCTTTTCGCATCTGCCTTGTCAATGATTCTATTTTCCTCAATCAATCTACACCAGATTCCAGACCAATCCTCCATCGCTCTCTGTGAGAAGAATATCCGGACACCAGTCCTAAGTCTGTCTTTCTCTCCCTTCGGTATTTCACACCTTGTTGTATTGACATGTTCAAATTAAAGTTTTTTTTATCTGATTCACGATTTCGCCCCATTTACTGCCTCCAGCAGATCACATCCCGCTACAAGGCCCATTATTCAGCACAGCGGTTTGTAGAGATCTGACTCCAGTTTTGGCTCTACACCACTTCCAGGGTTTAATTGTCCCCGTGTACCTCGTTACCGGAACGATACACGGTGCACAAGGCGAGGCCTGGTCAGAGCACTGTCTAGTTTAACTCTGAGCTCTTGTGCCTCGTGACCGGATGTATACACACAGCACAAGGCGTGACTGGATGGAGCTCTGTTCCGTGAAATCCAGACACCCTGATTTGCCCTGCACTCTTTTGCTTACATAGTTGAGCATTCGGTTTGTTTGCTGATTGCTGTTGTTCGCTGATTGGACATTTGAGGATCAAGGCCAAGAACTACGCTCGATCAAAAACAGATAGAGTCGTGAATTTCTAAATGCTGAAAAGGTAGAAACATTGAAGGCCCAAAGAAATTGAGGGGTACATGTACACAGATCACTAAACTGCAGTGGTCAGTTACAAAAACATAATAAAAAATGCTAATGGAATGTTAGCCTTTATATCTAGAGGGCTAAAATGTAAACGGGAGGAGGTTTTCCTACAGCTATACAGCGCCCTGGTTAGACCACATCTGGAGAGCTGGGTCCAGTTCTGGGCACCGCACAACAGAACGAAGATATTGGCCTTGGAAGGAGTGCAGCGCAAATTCACCAGAACACTGCCAGTGCTCCAAAGGTTAAATTATGAGGAGGGATGACATGAACTAGGCTTGTATTAACTGAAGTTTAGAAGGTTAAGGGGAAATTTAAATGGTGTTTATAGAATTTTGAAAGGAACTGGTAGGACAGAGAGAGAGAAACTTCTTCCACCGACGGGGAGTCTGGGACCAGGGGACAGAACCTTTAAATCAGAGCCAGGCCATTCAATAGAGTTCAGGAACAATTCTTCATATTAAGGTTGGTAGAAGTGTGGAACTCCTTCCCACAAAAAGCAGTAGATGCAAGCTCAATTAATAATATTACATCGCCATATAGGGACCGATCTCTAACATCAGATTCAAAGTTTTACAGTGAAATTCCCATAACCAGTTATTCATTTAATCAAACACTTCAGCAAATGTCCTCACAAGACGACGACTATAGTGGCCATGATTGATGAGAAACACGGGCCGGAGTGCAGATTTCCAGCCATGTTCTCTCTCTTCCCCACTCGCTCTCCCCTCGGTTCCTGTTTAACTGAGACAGAGAGTGCCGATGTGAAGGGAGCCGCAGTGATCCCGATCCTCCCTCATCGACCTCCGCCACTAACAGCGAGTAACCGTTCAGCACATACACCGAATTGCCCGGATTAATTTCAGGGAACGCAAATCCACAGTCAGTACAGCTCTCAGTAAACAGGATCTCTTAACTCCGACCAACACTTATGCTACCGGATCCAGGCCGTTCCCTTTTATAACCGGGACCCAGACCGCTCCCTTTGATAACCGGACCCAGACCACTCCCTTTGATAACCGGACCCAGACCGCTCCCTTTGATAACCGGACCCAGACCGCTCCCTTTGATAACCGGGACCCAGTCCGCTCCCTTTCATAACCGGACCCAGACTGCTCCCTTTCATAACCGGACCCAGACCGCTCCCTTTGATAACCGGACCCAGACCGCTCTCTTTGATAACCGGACCCAGACCGCTCCCTTTCATAACCGGACCCAGACCGCTCCCTTTCATAACCGGACCCAGACCACTCCCTTTCATAACCGGACCCAGACCACTCCCTTTCATAACCGGACCCAGACCGCTCCCTTTCATAGCCGGACCCAGACCACTCCCTTTGATAACCGGACCCAGACCGCTCCCTTTGAGAACCTGGACCCAGACCACTCCCTTTCATGTTATGGAGCTTGAGACCGAGCTTCGGACACTGCGACACATCAGGGAGGGGGAGAAGTTCCTGGACTCTATGTTTCAGGAGATGGTCACACCTATGAAGTTAATTACTGCAGATGTAGTCCGTGGTCAGGGACAGGACGGTGTGACTACGAGTGAGGAAGGTACAGGGATCCAGGATGTAGTGTTGAAGGAGACGCAGCCCTTGTTCTTGTCCAGCAGGATCGAGGTTCTTACTCCCTGTGAGGGCGGGAGCGGGGACTGCAGGGAGGATGAGCAACCTGGCCAAAGCACCGTGGTACAGGGGGCCATTCAAGTGGAGGGAGTAAAAAGAAATGTTGTAGTGGTAGGGGATAGTATCATTAGGGGGATAGATAGGGTTCTCTGCAGTCAAGAGCGGGAGTCCCGAAGGCTGTGTTGCCTGCCTGGTGCCAGGGTTAAGGACATCTCTTCTGGGCTGGAAAGAAACTTGCAGTGGGAGGGGGAGGATCCAGTTGTCGTGGTCCATGTTGGTACAAACGACGTAGATAGGACAAGGAAGACGGTTCTGTTAAAGGAGTATGAGCAGCTAGGGGTAAAATTAAAAAACAGAACCTCAAGGGTAATAATCTCTGGGTTATTACCTGAGCCACGAGCGAATTTGGCTAGGATAACTAAAATTAAAGAGTTAAATGCGTGGCTCAAAGACTGGTGTGGGAGAAATGGGTTTTGCTTCTTGGGACACTGGCACCAGTACTGGGACAGGAGGGAGCTGTTCTGTTGGGACGGACTCCACTTGGCCAGTGCTGGGACTAGAGTCCTGGCGAATCATATAACTAGGGCTGTAGAGAGGGCTTTAAACTAATTAGTGGGGGGGAGGTTTCTAGAGAGCAAATAATAGAAATGACAACAGAGAAGGTCATAGACTTAGGTAGCAGTGGGGGAATTAAAAAACAGAATGTGTCAGGAAGGGACAGAAGGTATGGAGTAAAAAGTAAAGTACTAAAAAGGGAAAAAACAGGAACTAAGTGTTACAAAACATATTTGAAAGTCCTTTATCTGAATGCACGTAGCATTCGTAACAAAATGAATGAGTTAACGGCACAAATAATGACATATGGGTATGATCTTGTGGCCATTACAGAAACATGGCTGCAGGGTGACCATGACTGGGAATTAAACATACCAGGTTATTTAACAATCAGGAAGGACAGGCAGGAAGGGAGAGGAGGTGGGGTGGCTATGTTAATAAAGGAAGGAATCACTATAATACAGAGAAATGATATTGGGTCAAAGGAGCAGGATAGTGAAACAGTTTGGGTGGAGGTAAGGAATAATAAGGGGAAAAAAACACTAGTGGGTGTAGTCTATAGGCCTCCGAACAGTTGCAACTCTGTTGGACGGAGTATTAATCAGGAAATAGTTGAGGCTTGTAATAAGGGAACAGCTATAATTATGGGGGATTTTAATTATCAAAGTAACAGGACAAATCAAATTGGGCAGAGCAGCCTTGAGGAAGAGTTCATTGAGTGTATTAGGGATGGGTTTCTTGAGCAGTATGTAACTGAACCGACCAGGGGGCAAGCAACCTTAGATTTGGTCCTGTGTAATGAGACAGGATTAATTAAAAATGTCCTAGTAAAGGATCCCCTTGGAATGAGTGACCATAACATGGTTGAGTTCCATATTCAATTAGAGGGTGAGAAGGTTGGATCTCAAACAAGCGTGCTGAGCTTGAATAAAGGAGACTATGAAGGTATGAGAGCGGAATTAATTAGAGTGGACTGGGAAAATAGATTAAAGGGTAAGACGGTACATGATCAGTGGTGTACATTTAAGGAGTTATTTTACAACTTCCAAAAAAAATATATTCCACTGAGGAAAAAAGGGTGTAAAAGAAAAAATAGCCATCCGTGGCTAAGTAAAGTAATTAAGGATAGTATCCGACTAAAAACAAGGGCATATAAGGTAGCCAAATCTAGTGGGAGGATGGAAGATTGGGAAGTCTTTAAAAGACAGCAAAAAATAACAAAAAGATTGATTAAGAAAGGGAAGATAGATTATGAAAGTAAATTAGCAAAAAATATAAAAACAGACAGTAAAAGTTTCTATAGTTATATAAAAAGAAAAAGGGTGGCTAAAGTAAATGTTGGTCCCTTAGAGGATGAGACCGGGAAATTAATGGTGGGAAACATGGAGATGGCAAAAACACTGAACAATTATTTTGTATCAGTCTTTACAGTAGAGGACACTAAGAATATCCCAACATTGGACAAACAGGGGGCTCTAGGGGGGGAGGAACTAAATACAATTAAAATCACTAAGGAAGTGGTACTTGGTAAAATAATGGGACTCAAGGCGGATAAATCCCCTGGACCTGATGGCTTGCATCCCAGGGTCTTGAGGGAAGTAGCGGTAGGGATTGTGGATGCATTGGTAATAATTTTCCAAAACTCACTGGACTCAGCAAAGGTCCCGGCAGATTGGAAAACTGCTAATGTAACACCCTTATTTAAAAAGGGTAGTAGGCAGAAGGCTGGAAACTATAGACCTGTTAGCCTAACATCTGTGGTTGGTAAAATGTTAGAGTCCATTATTAAGGAGACAGTAACGGGACATTTGGATAAACATAATTTAATAGGGCAAACTCAGCATGGTTTCATGAAGGGGAAGTCATGTTTAACAAATTTGCTTGAGTTTTTTGAGGAAGTAACATACAGGGTCGATAAAGGGGAACCAGTGGACGTAGTGTATTTAGACTTCCAAAAGGCATTTGACAAGGTGCCACACAAAAGATTATTGCTCAAGATAAAAAATCACGGGATTGGGGGTAATATTCTGGCGTGGGTGGAGGATTGGCTCTCTAACAGAAAGCAGAGAGTTGGGATAAATGGTTCATTCTCAGATTGGCAACCAGTAACTAGTGGTGTTCCGCAGGGGTCAGTGCTGGGTCCCCAACTCTTTACAATCTATATTAACGGTTTGGAGGAGGGGACCGAGTGTAACATATCAAAGTTTGCAGATGATACAAAGATGGGACGGAAAGTAGTGAGTGAGGAGGACATAAAAAACCTGCAAAGGGACATAGACAGGCTAAGCAAGTGGGCAGAGATTTGGCAGATGGAATACAATACTGGAAAGTGTGAGGTTATGCACTTTGGCAGGAAAAATCATAGAGCAAGTTATTATCTTAATGGCAAGAAACTGGAAAGTACTGTAGTACAAAGGGATCTGGGGGTCCTGGTGCACGAAACTCAAAAAGTTAGTATGCAGGTGCAGCAAGTGATTAAGAAGGCCAATGGAATGTTGGCTTTTATTGCTAGGGGGTTGGAATATAAAAACAGGGAGGTATTGCTGCAGTTGTACAAGGTATTGGTGAGGCCGCACCTGGAATGCTGCATACAGTTTTGGTGTCCATACTTAAGAAAAGACATACTTGCTCTCGAGTCAGTACAAAGAAGGTTCACTCGGTTAATCCCGGGGATGAGGGGGTGGTCATATGAGGAGAGGTTGAGTAGATTGGGACTCTACTCATTGGAGTTCAGAAGAATGAGAGGCGATCTTATTGAAACATATAAGATTGTGAAGGGGCTTGATCGGGTGGATGCGGTGAGGATGTTCCCAATGATGGGTGAAACTAGAACTAGGGGGCATAATCTTAAAATAAGGGGCTGCTCATTCAAAACTGAGATGAGGAGAAACTTCTTCACTCAGAGGGTGGTAGGTTTGTGGAATTTGCTGCCCCAGAAAGCTGTGGAAGCTACATCATTAAATAAATTTAAAACAGAAATAGATAGTTTCCTAGAAGTAAAGGGAATTAAGGGTTACGGGGAGCGAGCAGGAAATTGGACATGAGTCTGGGTTCAGAATGGTCATGGCCCTGTGGATAGTGGAGTGGGCCCAGGGGCCGTGTAGCCTTGTTCTGCTCCTACTGTGTTCTAATTCTGTTAGATTTCAGGAGATGGTTTTATTCCTGTTCCTGGCTGGGGTGGAGATCGCCTTTACAGAAGGTAAGTACTGTAGAAAATATAGGGACAGAGTGATCTCCTGGAAGAATTTCGATCGCCTAGATGGGTCGGAGAGGAATTTCCCAGATTTTTTTCTCCCAAATTGGCCATTGGGTCTTTATCTGGTTTTTTGCCTCTCCCGGGAGATCACATGGGTTCGGGTGGATGCAGAGTAATAGAAGATTTGAGGTTAGGATCAGATCAGCCATGATCTTATTGAATGGTGGAGCAGGCTCGAGGGGCCGATTGGCCTACTCCTGCTCCTATTTCTTATGTTCTTATGTTCTTATGTTCATAACCGGACCCAGACCGCTCCCTTTGATAACCGGACCCAGACCGCTCCCTTTGAGAACCGGGACCCAGACCGCTCCCTTTGATAACCGGACCCAGACCGCTCCCTTTCATAACCGGACCCAGACCGCTCCCTTTGATAACCGGGACCCAGACCGCTCCCTTTGATAACCGGGTCCCAGACAGGTTGTGATAATCCTGGGAAATCCGCATTTTTATTTTCTCTTGCTGAACTGAACTAAATCAATGATTATATTATGCATTCTAGTTTAAAGATTTCATTGTGTTATTGCTTCATTTATAACCATACTTGTAAACCCTGATTATAACTGTACCTGTAAACCCTGATGTAATATGCCATGGGTAGACCTGATTAGATTTTAAAATGGAAAAAACCGAGCCGCTGGGCCTCCCTTGATTAACTTTTTAAAACTGCCTCTCAGCAAACATAATAATAAGAACAGACAGCGTGTCTGTCGGAACAGAACTAGCAAGGTCCTGTGTGGCTGCCACTTTGTGGAATGTTCTGATATCTGCAGTGAATTAAAAACATAGTCAAACAGCAAGGACACCACATCTCAGCCTATGGAGACATGTTCCGTTTGTGTTGCCAGAACCACCCCAGATATGGGTCTTGATGGTCAAAAACAGATGATGTCAGGGTGTTACGGGATGAGGGCCTGACGGGGGCAGGCGGGATTTTTAGGTCCGGGGCATCCCTGTAATTGTACACGGGCTTTCAGGTGTAAGTCAGTGATTAGGTTAACTGGTCCCCAGAGGCTTTGCTGGGATGAAGTATAAGAAGGGGGTTTCTGAAACACATAGATTGTAGAGACAGTCAGAAAAGAGCTTGGGAACATCCTCCAGACCAGCCGAGGAGGGATTCGGGTTGTTGGAGGACCCACACGCGTCACACCAGACGGCCGGGCGAGCCTCGAGGCCAGGGCCGATTGGAGTTGAACCCTGGATATCGCGTCTTCTACCCAGGGCATAACGGGAAATATAAATCTTGATTGCACCTTGTTTAACTACCGCTCAGATGCTGTAATGTATCAAATCTCACTTAAACTGAACAAAATATAATTACTGTCACCAATACGGGTCAAGTCGAATCTTTTGGAACTTGGGAGTGAAAGGGTTAATTGGCAACGATCCAGAACCTCTACACGCACCCTTTGATAACCGGGTCACAGGCCGTTCCCTTTGATAAGCGGGACACAGACCACTCCGTTTGATAATGGCTACCATCTCTGTACACGGATTGTTCCCCCAATAACAGCAGCTGCCCCCAAATATTCCCTCTTGTTTTCGTAATGATGAAATGTCATCGACCTGAAACGTTAACTTTGCCTTTCCACAGATGCTCCCTGACCAGCTGAGTGCTTCCAGCATTATCGGATTTTAGTTCAGATTTCCAGCAGCCGGAGTATTTTGCTTTTGTTTTAGAGGGAAATTCTGGGAATTTGGTGTAAATAAACACTTTGAGTTCGGGTAGTAGCAGAGTGGATAGTAAACAACACAATAAGTCATTTTTCTTGGAAAGTAAGTGCCTAAATTGGGTAGAGTAGCAATGGGATCTAGAGGTACAGGTACACAAATCATTAAAAGTAGTGACGCAAGTTAATAAAGCCATAGAAAAAGCAAACACAGGTTTGTTTCTAGAGGGACAGAATTGAAAAGGAGAATAGTTATGTTTGACTTGTATAGAACCTTGGTTGAACCATACTTAGATTATCATAGAAACATAGAAGATAGGAGCCCCTCGAGCCTGCTCCGCCATTCAATGCGATCATGTCTGATCATCCAAATTCTGTACCCGGTTCCTGCTTTCTCCCCATACCCCTTGATCCCTTTAGCCTTGAGAAATATATCCAAATCCTTCTTGAATATATTTAATGAATTCACCTCTGCTGCCTTCTGTGGTAGAGAATTCCACAGGTTCACCACTTTCTGGGTGAAGAAATTCCTCCTAATTTCTGTCCTAAATGGCTTACCCCTTATCCTTAGACTGTGATCCCTGGTTCTGGACTCCCCGACCATCAGGAACATTCTTCCAGCATCTAGTCTGTCTAGTCCTGTTAGAATTTTATGAGTTTCGATGAGATCCCCTCTCATTCTTCTAAATTCCAGCGAGTACAAGCCCAATCGATCCAATGTCTCCTCATACGTCATTCCTGCCATCCCAAGTATCAGCCTGGTGAATTTTCGCTGAACTCCTTCCATGGCAAGAACATCCTTCCTCAGATAAGGTGACCAAAACTGCACACAATACTCAAGATGTGCTCTCAACAAGGCCTTGTACAAATGCAGCAAGACATCCTTATTGCTGTACTCAAACCCTCTCGCTACGAAGGCCAACATAGCATTTGCCTTCTTAACCGCCTGCTGCACCTGCATGCACACCTTCAGCGACTGGTGCACAAGAACACCCAGGTCTCGTTGCACTTGCCCTTCTCCCAATCTATTGCCATTCAGATAATAATCTGCCTTCCTGTTTTTGCTACCAAAATGGATAACCTCACATTAATCCACGTTTTATTGCATCTTCCATGCTTCTGCCCAATCACCCAACCTGTCCAAATCATCCTAGAGTTTCTCGGCATCCTCCTCACAGCACACACGCCCACCCAGCTTTGTGTCATCTGCAAATTTGGAGATATTACATCTAGTTCCCTTGTCTAGATCATTAATATATATTGTGAATAGCTGGGGTCCAAGGACCGATCCCTGCAGTACCCCACTAGTCACTGCCTGCCACTCGGAAAAAGACCTGTTTATTCCAACTCTTGGCTTTCTGTCTGCCAACCAGTTCTCTATCCAATTCAGTACCTTGCCCCCAATCCCATGTGCCTTAACTTTACACACTAATCTCTTATGCGGGACCTTATCGAAAGCCTTCTGAAAGTCCAAAAACACCACATCCACTGGTTCTCCCTTATCTATTTTACCAGTTACATCCTCCAAAAATTCCAGTAGATTAGTCAAGCATGATTTACCCTTTGGAAATGTATGTTGACTTTGTCCGATCCTGTGCACAGTTCGGGTTTCCAATTTATAAAAAGGATAAAGAGGCACTGAGAAAATAAAGATTTACAACGATGATTCTGGAACTGAGAGGCAATACCTATCAGGAAAGATTGAACAAGCTAGAAAAAAGACGGCTGAGGGGCGGAATTAGTAGTGGTATTTAAGAATATGACAGCATTTGATAGGGTAGAATAGAGAAGGTTTCCACTTGTGGGGTGAGCAAAACTCGGAGCCATAAATATAAGCGGGTCACAAATGAACTACTCTCTGGGTAAATTTGTTTCCCCTGAACTCCCTATTGGAGTCATTTGTCTAAGATTCTGTCCTTTTTATCTTCTCAATATTTATCAAAACTGGAAATGAATGGGAATGTACAGGCATCTGTGGGATCTTACTGTGTATTTCCTCCCGTGCTGCCCACAGTAACCGCGGACCCATTGCCCAGGCTCCCTGAGGCTGAGAAACCACCCTCCCCAGTCTCAGATTCACAGTCTGTGGAAAATATCAGATCGCACAACAAGCGATGAGCGCAGGCGCAGAGCCGGGCTCACGGCGCATGCCCGGTAGCGGCTGTTGGGTTGAGAATGGAGAGTTGGATTGAGATTGTGGCATTTCCAGCGGGTCAGCTCATTCACTGCGGCTTTGGGGCAAATCTCAATGGAAACTTGTTCTGTCTGCATTGTAAATGTGCCGCGTGTCAGCTATTTACTGCTCCCGGTGGGGGTGTTTATTGTATTAAATAACAGTAATATTATAATAACACAAACATTAATCCTAATATTAATAATATAACATTAATAATAACCGGGGAATACTGGAATTATAATCTCTCTCTTTCCGGGGACGGACACCCGCTGATAATTTTACTTCCGCTTTATTCCGGAAACAATCAGAGGCGGCGGGAGATGAGAGACAGAAGAAAGATGTTTACCTGCACAGATGACGCCGGCATCATAGGAGTGTGACAGTGAAGAGTGATCCCATTGATCTGAATCACACTCCCGCAGAGCGGCCTCGGTCCCGCCGCACTGAACATCATACGTCACAATGGGTCCGGACCCTTCCCCAAAGTGAGCCCCGCCCGGTGCTGACAGCGCGACCCCGCAGCCCAGCTCCCGGCACACAACAGCGGCGTCCGGCAGGTCCCAGAGATCATGGTCCACAGTCCCCCACTGTCCCCTGTAGTGAATCTCCAGTCTCCCAGCGCACGGACTGCCCCCATTCACCAGTCTCAGCTTCACCGTCTCTGTAAAATATCAGAAATAACATCAAGCGGTTAGAGTGTATTAAACCCGCAGTCTCCCAGCGCACGGACCGCCCCCATTCACCAGGCCAGAGGGACCATGTGAGGAATCAATGGGAACATCAGACTGTGCCCAGACCCCGAATAAAACCCGGAGTAAATATTAAACATGGCAAAAGGGAGATGGAAATATTAATAAACGGTGTGAACGAGCAGGGAACCGGGAGTCAGCGGGAAGTTCCCAGCACCAGAGCGGCTCCCACGGGGCCGGGTGGTGATTGGCTCAGAATATATTCCAGCCTCCAGAGGTCGGGAGATGGGCGTGGCTGCAATGGTCAGCTGTCCATCATGGTCAGTACCGATTGGCCGAACGTAGTGAGAGCACAGCCCCAGTCAGGATTGGAGGAAATTCCCCCCAATCCCAGGAGACAATAGAGGAAGAGGCGGGGCTGGATGGTCATGTGATCCTAATGTCAGCACTGATTGGTGAGGTGAATGTGAGAGCTGCTGTGGGACCGGCAGCAGTGTCAGTGCAGCCGGTCCTTCACACTCTGCCCTTCAGGGACCCCGTTTATTGTCGCTCTGCATGAAGGCAGCAGCCGCCTCTCGGCTGGAATTAAAGATCTTTAGTAACAGTCCGCGGGAAACACTCTTCCTGTCCGAGGGACACACGAGGAGCGGGTTAATCGGTGATCAGAAAGGCCCTGAGATTGTCATCTAGCCTTAATATTCAATGGGATGGATCAGAGCAGAGAGATTCCAGATAACGTGACAATAAAAGGCGATTACCTGACGGGTGAGCTTGACTGTTCCCGGGTCTGCCTGAAATGAGACATTGAGAATTAGAGTTCGCTAGGGCAAGAAATGGATAAAACTGTCAGAAAGAAAAGTCACAAATACAAAGAACTGTGCGGTAAAATTTCCCATCAATTTGCGAAAGAACTGATACCGGGGTCTGTGATTTCATCTGTTCTTCATTCCTTATAAAACCGCAAATACAATCTATGCAGCAACCTGACATTTGTAAAGTGCCTACAGTTTATCGAGAATGATTTTCACACAAACACACACTGACCCCTGGGCGCACTCTCTCCTTGTGATGACGGTGCTCGGGCCCCATTTATTACCAGTGTGTAGGTGCCCAGAGATGGCGGTGGTGATGGACCTGCTTCTCCCGAATGCTTCTCCTTAACGTTGTGCGGTCTTGGGCCAGGGATTCCCAGGTGTCGGTGGGGTTGTTGCACTTTTTCAAGGAGACTTTGCGCGTGTCCTTGAAGTGTTTCCTCTGCCCACCTGGGGCTCTCTTGCCGTGTTGGAGCTCCGAGTAGAGCGCTTGCTTTGGGAGTCTCGTACTGGGCATGCGGATGTCCTGGCTCATCGATCGGATCTGATAGAGCATGGACAAAGTTTCGATGCTGGACATGATGGCCTGAGCGAGAATACTGACGTTGGTGCCTTTATCCTGCCAATGGATTTGCAGGATGTTGCGGAGGCAGCATTCGTGGTAATTCTCCAGTGCTTTTAGGTGCCTTCTGTACATGGTCCATGCCTCTGAAGCATACAGGAGGGCGGGTATCACTACTGCTCTTTTGACTGTGAGATTGGTGCTGGGTTTGAGGTCCTAGTCTTCAAACACTCACTTCCTCAGGCGACCGAAGGCTGCACTGGCGGTGTTGGACTTTGTCATCGATGTCTGCCCTTGTTGACAGTAGGCTCCCGAGGTACGGAAAGTGGCCCGTGTTGTCCAAGGCGTCGTCATGGATTTTGATAATCGGGGAGCAGTATTGTGTGGCGGGTGCAGGTTGATAGAGGACCTTTGCCTTACGGATGTTTAGGGTAAGGCCCATGCTCACGTACGCTTCAGTGAAGGTGTTGACGATGGTTTGGAGTTCGACCTCAGAGTGTGCGCAGAAGCAAGCATTGTCTGCATAATGTAATTTGATGAGAGAGGATGGGACGACCTTGGACCTGGACTTGAGGTGATGGAGGTTGAACAGTTCCTGTTTGTTCTGTAGATTAGCTCCACTCCAGCGAGGAGCTTACTGAGGATGAGATGGAGCATTGCAGCAAGGAAGATTGAGAAGAGCGTTGCTGCGATAACACAACCTTGCTTGACCACGGTCCATACGTGAATTGGGTTTGCGGTGGATCCATTGGTCTGGAACACGGATGGCATGTCGTCGTGAAGCAGCCGGAGGATGTTGACAACTTTTGAGGGCAGCCGAATTTGAGGGCTCTCTCACAGTGATATTAGGTAGCGAGGTAAAGGATTCCCATGCAAAGTTCATGATGGAACACAAATATGATTGAAATTATGTTACAGATAATCTTATTGTGTGATGCATTTCATCTCTTTTATTTTAAACCAATGTTTTCCACGTGGAAATGTCAACGTTTCAATAAAGTTGTAACTGGAAGTTTCTGCTACTCATTTTATTTCTAAATTCGCCAAACAAAACAAAATGAGCCGTTTGTCAGGCGGGTTCCCACCTCCTATCTCCGTGCTGGGTGTTCCTCATTAAGTTCCTGCTGAGCGAATTCTCTTGTAAACTGTCCTCGCCGATTGGTCCATCATTTTACCTGTTAATGATGTTCGGTTAATGGTCCTCTCATTCACTGCTTAAGCTTTGCTGCTTTTTGAAATGCAGCCAGTTTGTTGACCTGCTCCCAACCCCCCTGATGATATTGTGTCCCACAGATCTCCAGGTCTCTTTCTATTCCCCCGGTTGTATATTACAGACAACGTGAAACCGATTCCTGTCCTCAGCTGCGTTTGTCAAGAATACTTGAATGAGAGCAGTTTCCAAACAGAATCTCTCTGGTCTCGTTTTGGCCCGGGCTCTGTAATGTTGACAGAGCGTTACAAACTTCCACTCCAGGAGAGCCTCTGCAGTCCTTCCCAACACTCTGCTGTCCTGCAAATTCATCTTTTATTGTTAACCATTGACAGACGAGTGGGAAAATTCTTTCAGTATTTACTCAAAAACGTTAAAAACTCAACCCTTCTGTTAGAATTGGTCATTTTGAGATTACAAAATAGAGTCACTAGAGAGTGTTTATAAGAAAAGTGTTCTCATGTCAGACTATCAGGTCTGTCAAGAATCAAAATAATTATTTTATATTAAATGATTTCAAGTCCGACTTGAACAGCTTTCACAATTAAATGAGTCCTGTTATGTTTAAGAAGCAAATGAATAGAAAATCTTTAATTGTAGGTTAAAACCTCCAGTAAAACACCAGAGGGAGCTCACACCAAACAATCCAGACTCTGAGCGTTAACAGCGCAAAGAGTAATTTCAAACAAAATATCTCCATAGCCCTTAACTAGTGCTTGGATAAACGTTACAATGGTTAGAAAATCAGCAAACACGCATCGAATATTGACAAGAACAGGAAAAAGTGCTCTGATCGCTATCTGCCGAAGTTAAATATACAAACAAAATCAGGATTTGTTACACAAAACTACCAGAGCATGGGACATGTGGAAGGAGATTGAGAAACATGTCCCGCTATCTCATTAAATGCTACATGACACTATCTAAAACTATGGAGTAATTGGAAGGGTATTAAGAAACAAGTCCCTATACCTCATTAAACACTACATGACAATGTATATAAAGTATGGGACATGTGGCAAGAGATTGAGAAACATGTCCCGTTATCTCATTAAACACTACATGATTCTGTAGAAAAAGTATGGACCATGTGGAAAGAGACTGAGTAACATTAATTGTTACATGACACTGTTCGTACAAATGTATGGAATAGAAAGCTTAATTTAACATAAAAAGCTCATAGTTTTGACGATCCTCACAAATTAAACAAAAATAGCATACAGCAAAACCCGGTGTGATTTAGGATCTTTCAATAGCATCATTTATGATGAGTGTACTTGATAAGAACTCCATTAATAATGATTACTAATTGAGGCAATATTGGTTCCACCTCTAGTTAATATTTAACTTTTACAATATTTATAGTCCTTGTCAAATGCTCCAACGCTGAACACATTTTTTAAAAAAGGTCAATTCTCTGCATCACATGGTGTCAGACAGCGCTTCACTGAGAAATATCTGGGACCGAAATCTCTATGTGGGTTCATTCGGCAGTAGGTGCAGCTTTGACTGGTGTTCCACACTCAGTGAGTTCACTTACACCCCAGACTCCGATACACTCTATTCCAACAGTGACCGCGCTCTACTTCCAACAGGCTCTGTTTGAAACACCGACTGGAATATCATCTCCAGTCTGCTCTGTCTGTACGAGAGCCGCAGGGAACAAAATAACAATAACTGGTGCAGAGTTTGTGCTCGATTTCGGTTTAAAATCTAAATTTGACACAAAGATCCTCTGAAAATTAAAGTAAGTTTTGATCAGATGCAATACATAATACACATATTTACTGTCACCGAGAGAATTGAACAATTGTTTCCAATTTGAAGTTGATGGAATTTTAAAATCAAACAAACAACCCAAAAGATGTATTAAATTAAAATTCTACAAATTAACAAAAACATTTCAATATTCACTTCACTTCACTTCATTTCATACGATCCCAATGAATGACATATTTGAATCAAATATGCCCATTATCTGTAAATTGATTTTCATCAACACGCGATTTGTGAAAATGATTCAGGGAGTGGGATACATTTCATGATTTTTCTCCGTTCTCTGATTTACAGCAAATGTTCTTTAAGCTATCTATAAAGCAGGATTTTAGTTTCCAATCAATTTTATAACATCAAATAAATCACGGTAACATAGTTCGTTAAACGTACAATGCATCTGATAACAGTGCGATAATGTTACCCTGTCAGTAAACCAGGCTTTGTTAATGATCGAGATTAATAAATATAACCAAACACACACTAAAAACTGAGAGAAACTGAATGAAGTCATCGACCGACAAACTCAGCAAAGGTTATCGAGCAGTTGGAAGGAGATTGAGAAACCAGTCCGGATATCTTATTAAACACTACCTGATATTGTATAAAAACATGGGCATGTGGAAGGAGACTGAGGTACGTTAATTATTACGTGACACTGTTAATACAAATGTATGAAATAGAATGATTAATTTCAGATAAAATGTTCATAATTTTGAAGGTCATCAGTGACTAAACAACAATAAGCACACTCCCGGACAGTGTGGAAATTTCAGGAACATATTTGTTTGGAGAGTAAACTTAACAATGATTGTACTGATAATGAATGCAAATTGAACAATATTGGTTCCACGTCTAAGTAGTATTTATCTTAACAATATTTAAATTCCTTCTCCAACCCTCTAATGCTGAATAATCTATTTAAAATAGTTCAGTTCACTGTACCACACGGGGTTAGACAGCACTTCTGCTGAGAAATATCTGAGACAGAAATGTGTGTGCGTGTTCAGTCGGCAGTAGGTGCAGCTTTGACTGGTGTTCTACACTCAGTGAGTTCACTTACGCCCCAGACTCTGATACACTCTATTCTAACAGTGAATGCGCTCTACTTCCAACAGGCTCGGTTTAAATAATCGGATTAGAATTTCAACTCCAGTCTGCTCTGTCTGTGCAGGAGCTGCAGGGGACAAAATAAAACAAACTGGTGCGGTAGTGCCTTAGATTTCGGTTTTAAAATTAAATTTCGCTCAAGGCTCACCTGGGAATTTAAAATAATTGCTATTCGGATGTAAAATATTCTTATATCTGAATAGAATGACATCGACAGAAATGGGTAAAGTTTCCCTACTTGTAGTTGATGCAATTTAAAATGAAACAACCAACCCAAAATATGTTTTAAAAGAGAATTCTTCAAAATGCATCAAGCATTTCAATATTCACTTCATGCGATCCCAATGAATGACAAATTTGAAGAAAAGATGCCCGTTTTCTTCAAATTGAATGTGATCAGCAGGCGACTTGAGAAAATGATTCAGGGAGTGATACACATTTCATGCTTTTTCTCCGTCCTATGATTTGCAGAAAATGTTCTTTGAATACTAAAGTCCTGTTTTGTAGATAATTTAATCAGTTTTTAAAAATAATATAAATTTAAACACAGATCAAGTGTCTGATAGCAGTACGATAATATTTCCCTGTCAGTAACCAGCATTTGTTATTGATAGAGGTTAATAAATATAACCAAACACACACTGGACACAGAGAGAAACTGAATGGAGTCACCGACCAAAAACCTCAGCAAAAAATATCGAGCAAGTGGAAGGAGACTGAGGAACAAGTCCCGAAATATGAATAAACCCTACATGACACTTTATAAAAAGTATGGAGAATGTGGAAGGAGATTTAGAAACAATCCCAATAGCTCATTAAATTCTACATGACTCTGTATGAAAAGAATGGGGCATGTGGACACAGACTGAGTAAGCTTAATTATTACATGACTCTGTACATGTAATTGTTAGATCTGGAAAAATAATTTAATATTAAAAGTTCAAAACTTAGAAGGTAATCACTAACTAAGCAACAACACACACAGAAAATTCTCCAAAGATTTAGGAAATTATATTAACATCAATAGTTGGAGAGTGTATTTAATTGTAATTGTACTAATGATTAATGTTAATTTTGACAATATTGGTTCCACCACTAGTTAATATTTTATTAGAAAATATTTATAAACTCATCCAACATTCTAATACTGAAAAACTTTTAAAAATATTTCAGTTCACTCTATCACACGGGCGTCAGACAGCACTTCTAGTGAGAAATATCTGTCACAGAAATGTGTGTGTGAGTTCAGTCGGCAGTAGGTGCAGCTTTCAATGATGTTCTGCACTCAGAGATTTCACTTACAGCGCAGACTCCGATACAGTCTTCTCTAACAGTGACCGCTCTACTTCTAACAGGCTCAGTTTAAATAATCCGAATATATTTTCCACTCTAGTCCGCTCTGTCTGTACAAAAGGTACAGGTGGAAAGCGAATGCGAAATCAGTCCGATATCTCATTAAACTCTACAGGACACTATTAAAATTCAAGGAAACAACCTTAAATTTCCACATCACCTCAATGTCTTCAGTAGTAAAGACCAATAATTATATTAACGTGGTAATAAAAAGCGTATACATAGATAAACTAAACAACAACACTCACAGTAAACTCCCCAGAGATTCAAGAAGTTTCAGTGACATATTCTTTTGGGATAGAGTAGTAAAAAATACTAAGAATTAATGCTAATTGAAACAATATTGGTTGCACCGCTAGGTAATATTTTATTATACAATATTATATACCTTGTACAACACCCTAACGCTGGACAAACTCTGCAAAACACGGGGGTCAGACAGCATTTCTACTGAGAAATATCAGTCACAGATATGTGTGCGTGTTCACTTACACCCCAGACACCGATACACTCTATTCTAACAGTGACTGCGCTCTACTTCCAACAGGCTCGGTTTAAATAATTCGATTAAAATTTCAACTCCAGTCTGCTCTGTCTGTACAAAAGCCGCAGGGGACAAAACAAAACAAAACTGCCGCGGTATTTGTGACCGATTTCTGTTTTCAATCTAAGTTTTACACAAATCTCGAGTGGGAATTTAAAATAGGTGTTAATCAGATGAACAATATTCTAAACCCGCTCATTGTCACCGACAGAAATGGAGAATTGATTCCCTATTTGAAGTTGATGGAACTTAAAATCAAACAAACTGCCCAAAATATGTATTAAGTGAAAATTCTACAAATTAAATAAACCATTTCAATATTCACCTCATACGATCCCACTCAATTGCAAACTTGAATAAAATATACCAGTTTTCTGTAAATGGACCCAGAGCCCGATACATTCCATTCTATCAGTGAACGCGCTCTACTTCGAACAGGTTCAGTTTAAATCGTCCGATTAGATTTTGAACTCCCGTCTGCTCTGTCTGTACAGGAGCAGCATGTGAAGGCGATTGAGAAACCAGCCCCGACATCCCATTAAGCTCCAGATGACATTATTACAATTCAAGAAAATAACATTTGCTTTCCATATCACTTCAATATGTTCAGTAGTAAAGAGCAATAATTGTATTAATGAGGCACAGATTGTAATATTAATAATCAGCGATGACTCACAGTTGAGAAGCTGCAGTAAAAAGATGGTCAGGAAAGACCGCAGCATCTTCCCCGGAGCCAGTTACAGCGACGGGACATGAACATTAACCGAATGTTGTTCCCGGTTACCGAGCGGGCCCTCCAGCACCTTCCGACACCCCGACTGAACTGGAACTTAATTCGTGGATTACTGTTTGTACAGAAACCAATGTTTCTTTCAAAATAACCAATAGATTTTGAAATGTGTTAACCGTGAATTGCAGCCTGGTAAAATACACCAATGAGAAGGAACCTGCCCATTAATAGATGCAAAGAGCCCCGGTTCCATCCACTGCCGTTGATCTGCGTGAGTCTGATAAACAAAATGAATCACCGACCCCGCATCCGGATCACAGAATCATACAGAACAGAAGGAGGCCATTCGGCCCGTTCTGCTTGTGCCGGCTCTTAGAAAGAGCTGTTCAATTTAGTTCCACATCCCCAGCTGTTTGCCTATAACCCGAAACTCCTTTCTTAAGCCTGGTGTGCAGAATTGTATCCAATACTCCAGCTGAGGCATAACCAGAGATTTGTAAAGTTTTAGCATTATTGACTAGTTTTTTATATTCAATACCCATATTTACAAAGCCAAGTATCCCATACGCTTTCTTAACCACCCTCTCAACTTCCCCAGTCATCTACAAATATTTGTCAGTTCCCTCTGTTCTTGCACCCCTCAAAATAGTACCATTACGATTATACTGTCTCTCCATATTATTCCACTCAAAGTGCAGCATTTCACACTTATCCACGTTAAATTGCATGTTCCATGCGTCTGCCCATTTCACGGGTATGTCGATGTCTTTCTGAATTCTGCTACTATAATGTTCACTGACATAATAAATCTCACTACACAATTGGTTTGTGCATAAAGCAAGGCTTTAATCAACTTGTTTCAGAACATGGAGGTCTAGTTGTACTTCACTAGTTCCTTGTCTTACAAAATGTCCCTGGCAGGCTGGGGCCGACGCCCGAGTATTTATACTCCTTGGACGGTGCCAACAGCTGGCCATCCAGCATTATTTTGCGAGTAGTTTCTTGATGAATTATGACATTTATAAAACTCACTATTTAATAAGTTGTGTAAATGTATATCGCCTGCAATATTTGAAATTGTATTCCATGCACAGAAGTCCAGGTCATTTATAGATTGCAAGAAAAGCAATGGTCCTAATACCGACACCTGGGGGACCCCACTTCATAATTCTATCCAGTCAGATAAAAATTCCTTCACCACTACTCTCTGCCTCCTATTCCTTAGCCAATGTACTACACAAGTTACCATCATCCCTTTAATATAATGAGCGTCTATTTTCGGAATAATCTTCTGTGAGATACTTTATTAAATGGCTTTTGAAAGTCCATAGATACAACATGTACTGCAGTACCTTCATCAGTCATCTCTGTTACTTCATCAGAGAACTCAATCAGTTTAGTCAGAAACGAATTACTGCCCGTTATTAACCTATGCTTCTACAAGTGAAAATTAATTTTGTGCTTGACAATGGTCTCTAGTAGTTTTTCCCACCAGCACTGACGTTAGACTGACAGGCCTGTAGTTTCCTGGTTTTTCCCTCTCCGCTTTTTTGAAGAGGTGTGTGACAGTTACAATCCTCCAGCCCTCTGGCCCCACTCCAATATCCAAGGAGATTGACAGATTGTGATCAGAGCATCTGTTATCTCTATCCTAGCTTCCCTTAGCAAGCTAGGATTCACCCATCTGAACCGGGTGACTTGTTAACTTTGTGTGGTGCCAACATATTTAGCACCTCCTTTCTATATTTTTTATCTTATCCAATATCTCTACTCCCCACTCCTCTACTCCGGCATTAACTTCATCTTCTTCCTTTGTGAAAATAGATGCAAAGTATTCATTCAGTAGCTCAGTCATGCCCTCTGCCTCCACAAGAATATTTCATTATTTGCCCCTAATCGGCCTCACAATTCCTTTAACTATCCTTTCACTTCTTATACGTATGTAGAAGATTTGGGGGTTCCTTTTACATTACAAGCTAATATTTTAGCATTCTCTCTCTTTGCTCTTATATCCTTTTTCAATTGCCCTCTGCACTCTCGTTAATTTGCCTGGTTTCAATTGTATTCTCTATCTTCCTTTTGTCATAATCCTCAGTTTTCTGTTTTATTTTAATCTCTATTTTCTTTGTCATCCAGGGAGCTCTAGTTTTGGATACCCAATTTTCCCTCTTTATGGGGATATATTTGTAGTGTGCCCGAATCATCTCCACCTTCAAGGCCGGTCATTGTCCCTTTACTGTTTTCCTGGTCTTTTTTTAATCCACATATGCTAGATCACTTCTCAAATCAGTGAAATTTTAGTTCTCTTCCATTTGATTATTTTCATAGATACATAGATACATAGAAGATAGGAGCAGGAGTAGGCCATTCGGCCCTTCGTGCCTGCTCCGCCATTCGATGAGATCATGGCTGATCCTTTAATTCAGTATCCCGTCCCCGCCTTCTCTCCGTAACCCTTAACCCCTTTTGCCCGTAGAAATATATCTAATTCCCTCTTAAATATATTTAATGAGCTGGCGTACACTGCCCTCTGTGGCAATGAGTTCCACAGGTTCACCACTCTCTGAGTGAAGAAATTCCCCCTCATCTCTGTCCTAAATGGTTTAGCCCTTATCCTTAAATTATGTCCTCTAGTTCTGTTCTCACCCGCCAAGGGAAACATTCCTTCTGCATCCAGTCTGTCTAGACCTGTCAGAATTTTATACACTTCTATGAGGTCCCCTCTCAATCTTCTAAACTCCAGTGTGTACATCCCTAAACTACATAGTCTCTCCTCATAGGTCATTCCCGCCATTCCTGGTATCAGCCTGGTGAATCGCCGCTGCACCCCCTCCATGGCAAGAACATCCTTCCTCAGATGAGGCGACCAAAACTGTACACAGTACTCGAGGTGTGGTCTCACCAGTGCCCTGTACAGCTGCAGCAAGGTATCCCTGTTCCTGTATTCTAACCCTTTTGCTATGAAGGCCAGCATACCGTTTGCCTTCTTGACCGCCTGTTGCACCTGCATGCTCGCCTTCAGTGACTGGTGTACAAGAACACCCAGGTCTCTCTGTACTTCCCCCTCTCCCAATCTATTGCCATTTAAATAATAATTTGCCCTCCCGTTCCTGCACCCAAGGTGGATAACTTCGCACTTGTCCACATTATAGTGCATCTGCCATTTATCCGCCCAATCGCCCAGTCTGTCCAAATCGCTCTGGAGCTTCCTGGTCTCTTCCTCTGAGCCCACCCCCCCTCCTAGTTTAGTGTCGTCTGCAAATTTGGAAATGCTGCATCCGACTCCCTGATCCAGGTCATTAATGTAAATTGTGAACAGCTGGGGGCCCAGGACAGATCCCTGTGGTACCCCACTTGTTACTGCCTGCCATTCAGAAAATGAGCCGTTTATTCCAACTCTCTGTTTTCTATCTGACAGCCAGTTCCCTATCCACGCCAAAACTTTCCCCTTTATCCCATGAGCCTCAATTTTCCATGCTAATCTTTTATGTGGGACCTTATCGAAGGCCTTTTGGAAGTCCAGGTACACCACATCTACTGGCTCTCCCCCATCTATTCTACCAGTTACTCCCTCAAAAAATTCCAATAGATTAGTCAAGCACGATTTACCCTTTGTAAATCCATGTTGACTCTGTCCTATCCTGTCCCCATTTGCTAAGTGCTCCGCTATTTCATCCTTAATGATGGACTCCAGCATTTTGCCCACAACTGATGTAAGGCTTACAGGTCTGTAATTACCTGCTTTTTCCCTACCCCCCTTTTTGAATAGTGGGGTAACGTTAGCTACCCTCCAATCCATCGGCACTGTTCCCGAGTCTAATGAATTCTGAAAAATCATCCTTAGTGCATCCGCTATCTCTAGGGCCACCTCCTTCAGTACCCTAGGATGCATGTTATCAGGCCCTGGGGATTTGTCCACCTTCAATCCCTTTAGCTTCCTTAACACCATATCCTTAGAGATATTGATTTGCGTCAGTTCCTCCTTTGCCAATGTCCCTATTTTTCCCGATATCCCAGGGAGGTTTTTTGTGTCTTCCTTCGTAAAGACTGACCCAAAGTATGCATTTAGTTGATCTGCCATTTCCTTATTTCCCATTATATATTCCCCCGTATCTGACTGCAATGGACCAACTTTGGTTTTCACCAGTCTTTTCCTTTTGATATACTTATAAAAGCTTTTGGAGTTAGTTTTTATATTTTCCGCCAGCTTGTTTTCGTAAGCTATTTTGCCCCTCTTGATTATGCCCTTTGCCCTCCTTTGCTCTATCTTAAACTGTTCCCAATCTTCCGCTCTGGCGCTTTTTTTGGCTATTTTATACGCCCTATCTTTGGATTTTATGCTGTCTCTAATTTCCCCTGTTATCCACGGTTGAGTCACCTTTTTAGATTTCCTTTTATGCCAGATTGGTATAAACAATTTTTGCAATTTTGTCATTCTATCTTTAAATGTTTGCCATTGTTTATCTACCTCCAGTCCTCCCAGGAACGTTGTCCAATCAGACCTACTCAGTTCCCGTCTCATGGCATCATAATTCCCCTTGTTTAAACATTTAATTTTTCTTCTACCATGTTCATAACAAGTTACACATAATTATATTATGATCACTATTACCCAGATGTTCTCACTCTGAATCACACTGCACTTGCTCTACTTCATTACCCAGAACTAGATCCAGTAATGTTTCATTCCTCAGAAATGTAACAGCGCATTCAGAAATGTAACAGCTCATTTTCTGTCCCGTAACTCTAAGCTCATCTATTCAGTGTTTTAACTATCTAATATACCGTCCCTTTCTAGAACTGTAATATTATCCTTGATCAATCTGCCAGCCCTTCTTTTCCCCTTCCCTATCCCTCCTTACTATATTGTAGCCATGAATGTTTAGTTCACATTCCTGCCCATGTTTAAGCCAGTTTTCCTTCAAAGTGAATTTATTATAAACCCACGTGGCAACTTGCACCTGTAGATCGTCAACATTATTTGTAGCAGTCCTTGCACTAACACACATGCATTCCAAAACCATGCTAGTCGGCTTTGTTTCTTTCCTCATTTTCCTTACTTCTCTTAATAAGTTATTGTTTGTTCTGTTGCTGTTCGTCCCTCCTAGATTTACTTACTGCAATTACTGTTCGTTCTGTTGCTGTTTCTATGCACCTGGTCTCTCCTCCCTGCTGCTACATCCTGGTGCCCTTTTCCCGGCCAAATTAGTTCAAACCCTCGCCCAGGGCACTAATAAAACTCCCCATGAGGACATTGGTCCCAGCCCTGCTCAGGTGCAAGCTGTCCTGCCTGTACAGGTCCCCGCTACCCGACAACTGGTCACAATGCCCCAGAAATCTGAAGTCTTCCATCCTGCACCACTTCTCCAGCCACGCATTCACCTGCACTCTCTTCCTGTTTATGTGCTCACTGGCACGTGGCACTGGGAGAAATTCGGAGCAGATCACCTTTGAGGACCTGTTCTTTAATAGTTGTCCATCTTCTGAAATTCTGCCTGTTTGACCTCAGCCTTTTTCCTGCCAATGCCATTGTTTCCAATATGGATCACAACTTCTCCTGTTCCCCTTCCCCTCGCACAATGTCCTGCAGCCGTTCAATGATATACTTTACCTCGGCACCAGGGAGGCAATACACCATTGGGAACTCATATTTGTGGTTGCAGAAACGCCTGTCTATTCCCCTGACTATCAAATCTCCAAAGCCCCCCAGAGCTACACACTCTTGTGCCCCACTGTGCAGTCCAGACTCCCACAGTGCCGCACATTTGACTCTGACTCCAAGACCCCGCGCTAACTCCACCCGAATGTTATTCAACACTGATTACCGGTTTGTGAGTGAAAATAGGAGTCTATCAGGGAAACACGGACGTAAATCCCCATGAGAGATGATTTTGGTCTCAGACCAACTTTACTGATCGTTATCACTGATATTATCATTTTATTACATATAAAGAAGAATGAATCCTCTCACTTTCTGATGTGCTGCAGCCCTTTACCCAGCACTAAAGTATTCGGAATAGGATTGAGTGATTAAACACCGACAATCAGATGGATTCAATCCCAGTTAATGCCTTTCCCAAGAGTGGTTCACAGTGTAGCGGCGCTCACTTTTTTAAATTGACTTCACCGATACAGAGAGGAGAATGTGAGATCCATTAACACTCCGAGCCGGGAGATTCCCGAGTCGGGCCGGTCACCATTCCCGCTGGCGGTCAACACCAGACGGGCTAGAGCTGGACCGATAACCCCACTGGGACAGGCCCGGAGCAGCAACAGGTCACCTCACACATGAGAGCAGCAGTTGCTTTAAATTATAACATATTGAGGTAATTATATGTAACACGTTAATATGAAATCATTCTCCATTCTGATAAATACCGTGATTGTTAATCACCCGGTAGAATTCCCTTCGTCCCTTACACGCACTAAAGCTGGAGTTTAATATCAGTGATCGGCCCCACAATGGTTCCAGTGGGTCCCCCCAGTACTGCAGCTATAATGATCTCACTCTGAACAAACATTCAGTCTTTGGTTTATTCACGTTAACCGCGTCCCCTAGTGTTCCTCGCCCTGGACTATACAGAGGTAGAGAGCCGATCCACGGACAATTCCTCTTTAGTTGGCGGCCTATATGACTGTGTCTGGTGAAAAAGGAGACCCAGACTAAACTGTCGCTCAGGCCCATTTGCTTTTCCCGATATCACATCTGATACATTCTGCCTCTAATGTAAAATATCCGCTACAGAACAAAACGGGATTAACAATCACAGGCTGAATGAAACTCGCTTTCACTCAACTGTTCAATCTCCCGAATATAACGAAAAGCGGAACAGGTGCCTCCAAACCCAGTGACTCTTTCCAGCCACTACTAAATGTGATGTGATAATTAGGACAGCTCCATACAGAGAAAGGAACGTAGTGAGGGAGAATAAAACAAGAATTCCGGCTCCTCATAAATTTGGGGAAACTGTGACAGGTAAGGACACCAACAGACACATTTGGAGCCCGACACTACAGTGCTGGAGTGTCAGAGACACGGAGCAGAATGACGGAGGGGCAACTGAGAGCCCAATGGTTCCAGTAAGCCAGTGTCAAGCAGTAAACACAGGTCGAGATAATGATTCCAAACCCTCTCCCTGACAGACAGACTCTATTGACCTGACTGCAGAGAGTGTAGATGCATTTTGACAGAACCAAGGGTTCGGGACCTCTTGTGTCCAAGTGTTCCACAGGAGTTTATCCAGCGGACCGGGGCCGTTTTCCAGTACAGAGCACTGGGAAGGTTCTTCAGGCTATAGGTAATGTCTCCAGCGCTGTCCCCAGAGTCTCAGAGATTCCCATTTAGACGTCAGATGGGCCAACTGCCTTCAGCACGGTGGATGCTGTGACACAGGGCCGCTGGCAGGGTGTCATTCTTCTTGATGCTCTAGCAGATTAAATCCAGCACCATTTACCAGACTCACGCACCAACAACTACGGAATTGAAAATACACGGCCCCATGTTCGGGGGTTTAATAGAAGCTTTCCCATCTTGGGATTGATTGCCACACTGTTGCTATGTCACAGTCTGCCAGTGCTCTTACCCTGAGTCCTGCCTCCATGCAACCGGTTCCCCTTTTGCCCGAAAGCCGCATCGTAACTTGGTCGTGGATCTTGTACATGGAGCAGAGGGACTGCTTTTACTGCATGTCTAGGAGGTCAGAACAATGAAGTAGAACATGCAGCACACCGGTATGATTCGGCCACTTTCCTGCCGCACTCTCTCACCCCAATCGCTCTGCCCAGCAAGGTTTAATATTCTCATCAACTCTTTAATGTCGGCATATGTCTGCCATATGCCATTAAATAAGCGTGAAGAGAAAGCCCATGAAATGGCTTTCCCAGTCTTTCTCCTTCTTTTACCTTTCCCGGAAATCGGTCTCTCCCGGTTGTGCTGCTCTGTCCTGATCTTATTAAACCCTCCTGCAACTTTACCTCCCTTATCACCCTGCCTGCTCGAGGTTCTCTGTTTCCATCTTTCTATTGTCTTGTGGGCTCTCTCTCTCTCTTCATTCCTTTATTTGGTGTACTGATTGACAACCACTCTAGTGTATTTTTTCACTGGTATCCTATCTATCAATCTATCTATCTATTTATCTATCTATCTATTTATCTATCAATCTATCTATCTATCTATCTATCTATCTATCTATCTATCTATCTATCTATCTATCTATCTATCTATCTATCTATCTATCTATCTATCTATCTATCTATCTATCTATCTATCTATCTATCTAGCTATCTATCTATCTCTCTATCTATCTATCTCTCTATCTATCCATTACTCTGATTAGTGTATAGGTTTCTCACGTGCTCTAGTTCATTGGTTTCACTCCTCTCTCTGTTTCAATATCTCTCTTTTCTCTCTGTCTCCCTCGCTCTCTCTGGCTCTCTCTCTATATTTTATCATTTTTCTCTCTCTATGTCTCTTTCTCTATAACGTTCTCTCCATCCCATTGATTCTTGTACAGGGTCGCCTCATGCTGTAGATAATTGCGTTCACTCTCATCTCTGTCTGTGTCTCTGTCTGCATTTCTCTCTCTGCCTGTGTCTCTCTATATCTATCCGTCTCTGTCTGCCTGTCTCTCTCTGTCTCTCCATCCCTCTGATAAAAGTACAATGTCACTACATGCTCCAGATCAAAGCTTTCATTCGCCTCTCTGTGTCCATCTCCAGTCCCACTCACTCCCACCGCTCACTGTTTCTCACATATTCTCTGTTCTACCCTCGAATGGTGGAACTGCAGCTCCGGGAAGTTCAGGCGCCAATAGTTAAACCAATATGTTTAAATAGCTTCATGTTTATCTAAATACTCTTATGTGAGTATCACCGATGGGCCGATGGAATCACTGCAATAGTGAGAAATGATATTGGGTCAAAGGATCAGGATAATGAAACGGTTTGGGTGGAGATAAGGAATAATAAGGGGAAAAAGTCACTCGTGGGCATAGTCTATAGGCCTCCTAACAGTTGCAACTCTGTTAGTTGGAGTATAAATCAGGAAATAGTTGGGGCTTGTAATAAGGGAACAGCTGTATTCATGGGAGATTATAACTTTCATATTGACTGGACAAATCAAATTGGGCAGGGCAGCCTTGAGGAAGAGTTCATAGAGGCATTAGGGACGGGTTCCTTGAGCAGTATGTTACTGAACCAACCAGGGGGCAGGCAATCTTAGATCTGGTCCTGTGTAATGAGTCAGGATTAATAAAAAATGTCTTAGTAAAGGATCCACTTGGAATGTGTGACCATAACATGGTTGAATTCCAAATTCAGTTGGAGGGTGGGAGAGTTGGATCTGAAACCAGCAAACTAAGTTTAAATAAAGGAGACTATGAAGGTATAAGAGCAGAGTTGACTAAAGTGGACTGGGAAAATAGATTAAGGTGTAAGATGGCACATGAGCAGTGATGTACATTCAAGGAGATATTTTGCAACTTTCAAGAAAAATATATTCCACTGAGGAAAAAGGGGTGTAAAAGAAAAGACAGCCATCCGTGGCTTAGTAACGTAATAAAGGATAGTATCCGACTAAAAACAAGGGCATATAAAGTAGCCAAATCTAGTGGGATGATAGAAGATTGGGAAGCATTTAAAAGGCAGCAAAGAATAACTAAAAGATTAATTAAGAAAGGGAAGATAGATTATGAATATAAACTAGCAAAAAATATAAAAACAAAAAGCAAGAATTTCTACAGTTATATAAAAAGTAAAAAAGTGGCTAAAGTGAATGTTGGTCCCTTAGAGGATGAGACTGGGAAATTAGTGCTGGGGAACATGGAGATGACAGAAATGCTGAACAAATATTTTGCATCAGTCTTTACAGTAGAGGACACTAAAAAATATCCCAACACTGGACAAAAAGGGGGCTATAGGGGGTAGAAGCTAAACATGATTAAAATCAGTAAGGAGATGGTACTCGGTAAGATAATGGGACTTAAGGCAGATAAATCCCAGGACCTGATGGCTTACATACTGGGGTCCTGAGAGAAGTAACGGCAGGGATTGCGGATGCATTGGTGGTAATTTTCCAAAACTCCCTGGATTCAGGAAAGGTCCCAGCAAATTGGAAAACTGCTAATGTAACGCCCTTATTTAAAAAGGGAGGTCGACAAAAGGCTGGAAACTATAGACCCATTAGCCTAACATCTGTGGTTGGTAAAATGTTGGAGTCCATTATTAAGGAAGCAGTAACAGGACATTTGAATAAGCTTAATTTAATCGGACAGAGTCAGCATGGTTTTATGAAGGGGAAGTTATGCTTGACAAATTTGCTCGAATTTTTTGAGGACATAACAAACAGGTTGGATAAAGGGGAACCAGTGGTATGATATGGCAGCTGTTGCTCCTATGACCGGAAAGCCCTGCAGCGGGTAGTCAAAACTGCCCAATGCATTACTGGCACCCGGCTACCGACCATAGAGAATATCTACCAGAAACGCTGTTTACGGAGGGCACTGACCATCATCAAAGACCCTTTCCACCCCAGCCACAGTCTGTTCACCCCCCTGCCATTTGGGAGATGCGACAGATGCATTCGCACCCGAACAACCAGATTTAGGAACAGCTTCTTTCCCAGGGCTGTCATCCTACTGAACTCCACAAATAAACTCTAACGCCTGCACATCTGCCAACGCACTTTATTATGGTTATGTTTATGTATTACAAGCCAAATGAATGTTGAATGTTAAATGTCTTAACCTTAAATGTACACTCTCGGGAGCCGCAAGCCTACATTTTGTTGTGCTGCACTTGTGCACTAAAAATGACAATAAAGTTGATTATTATTATATTATTATTATGTGGTGTATTTGAACTTCCAAAAGGCATTTGACAAAGTGCCACACAAAAGATTACTGCACACGATAAAAAATCACGGGACTGGGAGTAATATACTGGCATGGGTGGAAGATTGGCTGTCTAACAGAAAACAAAGAGTTGGGATAAATGGTTCATTCTCGGGTTGGCAATCAGTGACTAGTGGTGTTCCGCAGGGGTCAGTGCTGGGACTCCAACTCTTTACAATCTATATTAACAATTTGGAGGAGGGGACCAGGTGCAACATATCCAAGTTTGCCGACGATACAAAATGGGAGGGAAAGCAGTGAGTGAGGAGGACATAAAAAACCTGCAAAAGGACATAGACAGGCTAAGTGAGTGGGCAGAAATTTGGCAGATGGAATATAATGTTGGAAAGTGTGAGGTTATGCACTTTGGCAGAAAAAGTCAAAGATCAATTTATTATCTAAATGGAGAGAAACTGCAAAGTGCTACAGTACAAGGGATTTGGGGGTCCTGGTGCACGAAACATAGAAGGTTAGTATGCAGGTACAGCAGGTGATCAGGAAGGCCAATGGAATCTTGGCTTTGATTGCAAGGGGGAAGGAGTATAAAAGCAGGGAAGTGTTGCTTCAGTTATACAGGGTACTGGTGAGGCCACACCTGGAATATTGCGTACAGTTTTGGTTTCCATATTTAAGAAAAGATATACTTGCTCTCGAGGCAGTTCAGAGAAGGTTCACTCGGTTGAGTCCGGAGATGAGGGGTTTGACTTATGAGGAAAGGTTGAGTAGGTTGGGCCTCTACTCATTGGAATTCAGAAGAATGAGAGGCGATCTTATCGAAACATATAAGATTGTGAGGGGGCTTGATCGGGTGGATGCAGGGAGGATGTTTCCACTGATGGGTGAGACTAGAACTAGGGGGCATTAAGTGGCTGCCGTTTCAAAACTGAGATGAGGAGAATACTTCTTCACTCAGAGGGTAGTAAATCTATGGAATTTGCTACCTCAGAGAGCTCTGGAAGCTGCAACATTAAATACATTTAAAACGGAGATAGGCAGTTTCCTAGCTGATAAGGGAATTAGGGGTTATGGGGAGCGGGCAGGGAAGTGGACGTGAGTCTCGGCTCAGATCAGCCATGATCCTATTGAATGGCGGAGCAGGCCCGAGGGGCCGTATGTCCTACTCCTGCTCCTACTTCTTTTGTTCTTATGTTCTTATGTTCTACTCAGATATTGTTTTGGTAAAACATATGGTCGCTTCGCATTGTTTAATTCTGGCTAAATTATTTCATTATTTCTTTTTTATATAATATATAACCACAACATATAATGCTGGTTCATTACATCTATTTCTCCATACAATAGGCAAGTACTGAAATGTCTAAACCAAAATACTGCGGATGCTGGAAATCCGGAACAACAACAGAAAATGCTGCAAAAACTCAGCAGGCCAGGCAACATCCGTGGAGAGAGAAATAGAGTCAATGTTTCAGGGCGAAACCCTTCGTCCCATAAGCAGAATAGCAATCACCTGATAAATACAATTTCACAAAACTGAAATAAAAAAAAATTACAAGTTCAAAGTTACTTAAAATACCCTATAATTAAAAATTTTAAAATAGATTAAATTTTTTAAATAATAAATTCAAACATTTATAAACGGGTCAAAAATAACCTGAACTAATTTTAAAAGTAAGTGAATGTTTAAAGCATTAAAAAATTGTTTTAACATTTATTTAAATGCTCATGCTGGTAAAAGAGAGACTTATGCCTACTTTTGCCAGGTGTAAGGGTTGGGTGGGTATTCACTGGGCAATAGTTGTGCCAATCACACAAATCTGCACCACCGAATGTGAATTTGTAGTGGCTGGTTATGATCTGTCACGAAGAAACTTGACAGATCGTAAGTTCTGGGTTATCGCACATCAGTACCTCTCCATGTTGAACACCACTTGGAAGAAGCACTGAGAGTAACAAGCGCACAGAACATACTCTGGGTGGAGGACTTCAATGTCCATCACCATGAGTGGCTCTGTAGCACCACT
Source organism: Somniosus microcephalus (assembly GCF_052327205.1). Classification (NCBI taxonomy): domain Eukaryota; kingdom Metazoa; phylum Chordata; class Chondrichthyes; order Squaliformes; family Somniosidae; genus Somniosus; species Somniosus microcephalus. Next base: position 34,916,703 of record NC_141016.1, read on the forward strand.
ACTGTCCGAGCTTCCCGACTCCTGAAGGATATCGTTGCCAGTAAGGGCCTGTGACATGTAGTGAGAGAACCAATACGAGGGCAAAACCCACCTGACCCCATCCTCACCAATCTCTCTGTTGCAGATGCATCTGTCCATGACAGTATTGGTAACATTGACAACCGCAGTCATTGTGGACACGAAGTCCCGTATTCACACTAAAGACACCCTCCATCGTGTTGTATGACACCCCCACCATGCTAAAAGGAATAGATTTAATCTCCAGTGCAGCACGGTGGCATAGTGGTTAGCACTATTGCCTCACAGCACCAGGGACCCGGGTTCAAATCCGGCCTCGGGTGACTGTCTGTGTGGAGTTTGCACATTCTCCCCGTGTTTGCGTGGGTTTCCTCCGGGTGCTCCGGTTTCCTCCCACAGTCCAAAAATGTGCGGGTTAGGTTGATTGGCCATGATAAAAATTGGCCCTTAGTGTTGGGGGGGATTAAATACGTGGGGTTACGGGGATAGGGCTTGGGTGGGATGGCTGTCGGTGTAGGGACCGGGTGCTAGGGTTTGGATGATCAGCCATTATCTAAGGGCAGCACGGTGGCATAGTGGCTAGCACTGTTGCCTCACAGCGCCAGGGACCCGGGTTCGAATCCGGCCTCGGGTGACTGTCTGTGTGGAGTTTGCACATTCTCCCCGTGTTTGCGTGGGTTTCCTCCGGGTGCTCCGGTTTCCTCCCACAGTCCAAAGATGTGCGGGTTAGTTTGATTGGCTATGATAAATTGACCCTTAGTGTTAGGGGGATTAAATATGTGGGGTTACGGGGATAGGGTGGGATATGTGTTGGTGTAGGGGTTACGGGGATCGGGTGGGATATGTGTCGGTGCAGGCTCGATGGGCCGAAATGGCCTCTATCTGCACTGTGGGGCTTCTGTGATCTGTGAACAGACCAAGCAGCTCAAAACTGGGCATCCATGAGACGCTGTGGACCTTCAGCAGCAGCACGATTGTATTCCACCAAAATCAGTAACATCATGACCTGGCATATTCCTCATGTTAACATTGCCAGCAAGCCAGGGGACCAAGCTTGGTTCAATGAGGAGTTTCGAAGAGCATGCCAGGAGCAGCACCAGCCGTACCGAACAAAGGGTGCAAACCTGGGGAAGCTGCAACACAGGACTACATGCATGCTAAAAAGTGTAACAGCAAGCTACAGAAAGGGCTAAGCGATACTAAAATCAACGGATCAGATCAAAGCTCAGCAGTCCTGCCACATCCAGTGGTGTACCATTAAACAACTAAAGGGAGGTGGAGATTCCATGAATATCTCCATCCTCAATGATGGTGGAGCCCAGCACGTGAGTGCAAAAGACAAGGCTGAAGCGTTTGCAACAATCTTCAGCCAGAAGTGCTGAGTGGATGATTCATATCGGCCTCCTCCTGAGCTCCCCACCATCACAGAAGACAGTCTTCAACCAATTCAATTCACTCCATGTGATATCAAGAGATGGCTGAGCTCACTGGATACAACAAAGGCTATGGGCGCCGACCACCTCCCAGCTCTCGTGCTGAAGACTTGTGCTCCAGATCTTTCCGTGTCTGTAGCCAAGCTGTTCCTGTACAGCTAAAACACTGGCATCTATCTGACAATGTGAAAAATTGCCCAGGTATATCCTGTCCACTAAAAGCAGGACAAATTCAATCCAGCCAACTATTGTACCATCAGTCTGCTCGTAATCATCAGCAAAGTGATGGAAGGTGACATCGACAGTGTTAACAAACGGCACTTACTCACCAAATACCTGCCCACTGATGCCCACTTTGTGTTCCACCAAGACCACTCGGCTCCAGACCTCATCACAGCCTTGGTCCAAACATGGACAAAGCAGCTGAATTCCAGAGGTGAGGTGAGAGTGACTGCCCTTGACATCAAGGCAGCATTTGACCGAGTGTGACATCAAGGGGCCCTAGTAAAACTGAAGTCAATGGGAATCGGGGGAAATCTTTCCATTGGTTGGAATCATACCTAGCACAAAGGAAGGTGGATGTGGTGGTTGAAGGTCAATCATCACAGCCCCAGGACTTCACTGGAGGAGTTCCTCGGGACAGTGTCCTGGGCACAAACATCTTCAGCTGTTTCATGAAAGACATTCCCTCCAACATAAGGTCAGAAATGGAGATGTTCACTGATGACTGCAGTGTTCAGTGCCATTCACAACTCCTCAGATAATGAAGCAGTCCATGCCTGCATGCAACAAGACCTGGACGACGTTCAGGCTTGGGCTGATAAGTGGCAGGTAACATTCACGCTGCACAAGTGCCAGGCAATGACAGTCTCAACCAAGCGAGAGTCTAACCATAGTCCCTTGTCTTTCAACGGCATTACGATTGCTGAATCGCCCATCATCAACATCCTAGGGGTCACCATTGACCAGAAACTTAACTGGACCAGCCACATCAATATTGTGGCAACAAGAGCTAGTCAGAGGCTAGGTATTCTGCGTCGAGTCTCTCACCTCCTGACTCCCGAATGTCTTTCCACCATCAAAAGGCTCAATTAAAGTGTGTGATGGAATACTCTCCACTTGTCTGGATGTATGCAGCACCAAAATCGCTCAAGAAACTCGACACCATCCAGGACAAAGCAGCCCGTTTGATTGGCACCCTGTCCACCACCTTAAGCATTCACTCCCTGCACCACCAGCAAACCGTGGCTGCTTTATATACCATCTAAAAGATGCACTGCAGCAACTCGTCAAGTCTTCTTCGGCAGCACCTCCCAAACTTGTGACCTCTTCCACCTAGAAGGAGAAGGGCAGCAGGCGCATGGGAACACCACCACCTCCAAGATCCCCTCCAAGTCACAAACCATTCTGAATTAGAAGTATATCGCCGATCCTTCATTGTTACTGTGTCAAAATCCTGGAACTCCCTACCTAACAGCACTCTCGGAGTATCTTCACCACACGGAATGTAGCGGTTCAAGTATTCGGCTCACCACCACATTCTGAAGGGCAGTTAGGGATGGGCAATAAACGCTGGCCTTACCAGCAACGCCTACATCCCATAAACGAATAATAAAAAAGTGCTTTAGGAAGGGAATTCCAGAGCTTAGGCCCTTGGCATCTGAAAATCCTTTAATTACCAAGAGCTGCATCAATGGTCGTTGAACAAAAACTACTGATTAAGTTCCATTGTTGAGTCGAGTATTGATGGGAAATAGGTCTGTTTTTGTTGAGTGGTGAAATTCTATAGCAAGCTGGTGTGTCTGACTAAATATTTCATTTCTTACCTGATTTCAGTAGAATTAAAATCAGCCAAGTTCTGGACAGGGCGTGCGATCTGCCCATCAGAATAATACCCAGAGGGTGAGGTTGAAATTTCACCAGAAATGTACTGGACAGACAGTATATATAGATAGAGGGGCACAGGGATCAGGCAGAAATCTCATAAGAATATAAGAACATAAGAAATAGGAGCAGGATTAGGCCAATCGGCCCCTCGAGCCTGCTCCACCATTTAATAAGATCATGGCTGATCTGATCCTAACCACCATTCTACTATCACAGAACCATCTCCTGAATCTAACAGAATTACACACACGAAATAGGAGCAGGATCAGGCTACACGGCCCCTGAGCCCGCTCCGCTAGCCACAGGGCCATGTCCGATCGGAACCTAGACTCATGTCCAAATTCCTGCCCGCTCCCCGTAACCCTTAACTCCCTTTACTTCTAGGAAACTGTCTATTTCTGTTTTAAATTTATGTAATGATGTAGCTTCTACAGCTTTTTGGGGCAGCATATTCCATGGACCTACCACCCTCTGAGTGAAGTAGTTCCTCCTCATCTCAGTTTTGACAGAGCAGCCCCTTATTCTAAGACTATGCCCCCTAGTTCTAGTTTCACCCATCATCGGGAACATCCTCCCCGCATCCACCCGATCCAACCCCTTCACAATCTTATATGTTTCAATAAGATCGCCTCTCATTCTTCTGAACTCCAATGAGTAGAGTCCTAATCTACTCAACTTCTCCTCATATGTCCATCCCCTCATCCCCGGGATTAACCGAGTGAACCTTATTTGTACTGACTCGAGAGCAAGTATATATTTTCTTAAGTATGGACACCAAAACTGTATGCAGTATTCCAGGTGCGGTCTCACCAATACCTTGTACAACTGAAGCAATAACTCCCTATTTTTATATTCTATCCCCCTAGCTATGAAAGCCAACATTCCATTGGCCTTCTTAATCACTTGCTGCACCTGCATACTAACCTTTTGAGTTTCGTGCACCAGGACCCCCAGATCCCTTTGTACTTCAGTACTTTCCAGTATCTTGCCATTAAGATAATAGCTTGCTCTACGATTTTTCCTGCCAAAGTGCATAACCTCACACTTTCCAGTATTGTATTCCATCTGCCAAATCTCTGCCCATTTATTAGCCTGTCTATGTCCCCTTGCAGGTTTTTTATGTCCTCCTCACTCACTACTTTCCCTCCCATCTTAGTATCATCTGCAAATTTTGATATGTTACACTCGGTCCCCTCCTCCAAATCGTTAATAAAGATTGTAAAGAGTTGGGGACGCAGCACCGACACCTGCGGAACACCACTAGTTACTGATTGCCATTCTGAGAATGAACCATTTATCCCAACTCTCTGCCTTCTGTTAGATAGCCAATCCTCTATCCATGCCAGAATATTACCCCCAATCCCGTGATTTTTTATCTTAAGCAATAATCTTTTGTGTGGCACCTTGTCAAATGCCTTTTGGAAGTCTAAATACACTACGTCCACTGGTTCCCCTTTATCCACCCAATGGGCCAGAAATTCCAGAACGGGGCTTGCAGCGCGTGCAAGCCCCGTATTTGCACTTACCCCGCGCTCCTGCCAATCAGCTCCAGGGACGCCTGCACTTCCAGAAACTGAAACAAGAATCCCGGGCAGCGTATGACGTCACGCCGCCCAGGAGTGCAGCCAGCGCGGACCCAGGAGCGTGCAGTGTAAGTGAGACACGCCCCTTGAGGTCTCAGTTTCACTGGACACGCCCCCAATGTTTCTGTCAAGCTGCTTTGCTTTTTTACATGCAAAGCAGCAGTTTAAACATAGAAACATAGAAACATAGAGATAGGAACAGGAGTAGGCCATTCGGCCCTTCGAGCCTGCTCCGCCATTCAATGAGATCATGGCTGATCTTCGTCTGAGATCATAGCTGATCTTACCAGTTCAGTACCCCGTCCCCGCCTTTTCTCCGTAACCCTTAATCCCCTTAGCCTTCAGAAATATATCCAATTCTCTCTTGAAAATATTTATTGAATTAGCCTTCACAGCCCTCTGTGGCAGGGAATTCCACAGGCTCACCACTCTTTGAGTGAAGAAATTCTTCCTCATCTCTGTTTTAAATGATTTGCCCGCTATTTTTAGACTGTGGCCCCTGGTTCTGTGCTCCCCTGCCATTGGAAACATTCTCTCTGAATTCAGCCTGTCCAGGCCTGCCATAATTTTATATGTTTCGATGAGATCCCCTCTCAATCTTCTAAACTCCAGTGAGTACAAGCCCAAACTATTCAATCTCTCCTCGTAGGTCATTCCCGCCATTCCAGGTATCAGCCTGGTGAATCGCCGCTGCACTCTTTCCATGGCAAGAACATCCTTCCGCAGATGGGGCGACCAAAACTGTACACAATACTCCAGATGCGGTCTCACCAGCACCTTGTACAGCTGTAGTAAGGTATCCCTATTCCTATACTCGAACCCCCTTGATATGAAGGCCAACATACCATTTGCCTTCTTAATCGCCTGTTGCACCTGCATGCTCTCCTTCAGTGACTGGTGCACAAGAACACCCAGGTCCCTCTGCACTTCCCCATCTCCCAATCTATTGCCATTTAGATAATAATCCACCCTCCTGTTTTTACCCCCAAAGTGGATAACCTCGCATTTATCCACATTATAGTGCATTTGCCACGTATCCGCCCATTCCCCCAACCTGTCCAAATCGCACTGTAGCCTCCTGACATCCTCATCAGAGCCCACCCCTCCTCCTAGTTTAGTGTCGTCAGCGAATTTGGAAATATTGCATCCAATTCCCTGATCCAGATCATTTATATATATTGTGAACAGCTGGGGTCCCAGGACAGATCCTTGCGGCACCCCGCTGGTCACTGCCTGCCACTCCGAAAACGAGCTGTTTATTCCAACTCTCTGTTTTCTATCCGCCAGCCAGTTCTCTATCCACGTTAATACTTTGCCCCCAATCCCATGAGCCTTAATTTTGCATGATAATCTTTTGTGTGGAACCTTATCGAAGGCTTTCTGAAAGTCAAGGTACACCACATCCACTGGCTCTCCCCCATCTATTTTACCAGTTACTTCCTCAAAAAATTCCAGCAGATTAGTCAAACACGATTTACCCTTTGTAAATCCATGTTGACTCTGTCCGATCCTTTCCCCATTTGTCAGGTGCTCCGCTATTTTATCCTTAATAATGGACTCTAGCATTTTGCCCACAACCGATGTAAGGCTTACTGGTCTATAATTCCCTGCTTTCTCTCTACCCCCCTTTTTAAATATTGGGGTAACATTAGCTACCCTCCAATCCACGGGTACTGTTCCCGAGTCAATGGAGTTCCGGAAGATGATCCTTAGAGCATCTGCTATCTCCAGGGCCACCTCCTTAAGTACCCTAGGATGTAGTTTATCAGGCCCCGGGGATTTGTCGGCCTTCAATCCCCTCAACTTACCCAACACCATATCCCTAGAGATACTAATTTCTGTCAGCTCCTCCCTCTCATTAGTCCCTATGTTTGCCGATATTCCTGGGAGGTTATTTGTGTCCTCCTTTGTGAATACAGGACCAAAGTATGAGTTTAATTGGTCTGCCATTTCCTTATTCTCCATTATATATTCTCCCGAATCGGACTGCAAGGGACCGACTTGGGATTTTACCAGTCTTTTCCTCCTGATATACCGATAAAAGCAGAGACCTGCGCACACGCGTTGGACCTCTGAAACCCTTGGTGGAAATGACGGTTTCCCGCGCATGCGCTGTGCATGCTGAAATCCGGCACATCCAACGGGCCCACGCATGAGTACCCCGTCCGTACTCACATGTTGGGACTGGAATTACTGGCCCACTAACTGTGGTGTGATATGTTCAATAACACTGAATGAACGGTGTGCAAACACCTAATAAGTTGAATGACCTGTTAATTTTGGGAGGTTTGCTAACGAGGAAACTGGGAGAACTGAGCGTTCTTCTACAAAAATGCCATGGGATATTTTACTTCTACCTAAACAGGCAGATGGGTCCTTAGTTAATCTTAAAGACAGCACTTAAAACAGTGCAAAATTCCCTCACTACAATATATTTTATTCGTGCATACTACCTGTCAACTTTACCATTATTACTTTATTTACCTGCATTTAAAATGGCAATTCCTTCTGTAAGTTTGTGAAGCTGTTATTACACCCTCTCCGCATTGGGCACGTTGCAGCGCCGTCACTGGCAGGAGGGCATAACAGCAGCCTAACGGGTTTAAGACGGGAAATGTTCATCTATATCTATATATATAAAGCGGCTCTTCTGTCTGTCTGTCTGTCCGCCTGGTCTCTATACGTTTGGAAGTTACAGAGCGTACCGACGCGTGCGTCGCCTCAAAAGAAAGCTTGCGATTCCGGACCGGTCATCGGCGTATTTACGTTTCGGCCGGACAAAAGTCACGCCCGCGGTATCCCAAAAACGTTCAGCGTTCCGCTCATTAGCATCTCATTAGTGACCGTGTGACGTCGAGGTCTTCCTACAGTTGAGTGTCGAGTGACTCGACGATTGACCAATCCCACGCTTGAAAGTCAATCATCACAGCCCCAGGACATCGCTGCAGGCGTTCCTCAGGACCGTGTTCTAGGTCGATCCATCTTCAGCTGCTTCATCAATGAAATTCGCTCCAACATAAGGTCAGAAATGGGGATGTTCACTGACGATGGCACATTCAATGGCAATACGATCACAGAATCCCCCACCATCAACGTCCTGGGGGTCTCCATTGGCCAGAAACCTAACTGGACCAGCCACATAAATACTGTGGCAACAGAGCAGGTCAGAGGCTAGGTATTCTGCTGTGAGTGTATCACCTCCTGTCTCCCCAAAGCCTTTCCACCATCTACAAGGCACAATTAAGGAGTGTGATGGAATAGTCTCTACTTGCCTGGATGAGTGCAGCTCCAATTCAAGAAGCTCGACACTATCCAAAACAAAGCAGCACAATTGATTGACACCCGATCTACCACCTTAAACATGCACTCTCTTCACCACCAGTGTAACATGGCTGTAGTGTATACCATCTACAAGATGCACTGCAGCAATCCACAAAGTCTTCTTTGGCAGCATCTCCGAAACACACGCCCTCTTCCACCAAGAAGGACAAGTCCAGCAGGCGCATGGGAATGGCACCAGCTTCAATTCCCCTCCAAGTCACACACCATCCTAACTTAGAAGTATATCGCTGATCCTTCATCGTCGCTGGGTCAAAATCCTGGAACTCCCTACCTAACAACTCTGTGGGAGTACCTTCAACACACAGTCTGCAGCATTTCAAGAAGGCGGATCACCAGCACCTCCTCAAGGGCAACTAGGGATGGACAATACATTCTGGCCTTGCCAGCAATGCCCAGATGCCATACACGAATAAAACATAACACATTGAGGCAGTGAGTTCTAGACTGCCTCCACCCTCGGGGTGAAAACATTTCTCCTCAAATCCCCTCTAAACTTACTACCAATTACTTTAAATCTATGCCCCTGGTTATCGAACCCTCTGCTAAGGGATATAGGTCCTTCCTGTCCATTCTATCATGGCCCCTCATATTATATACAACTAAATTAGGTCTTCCCTCAGCCTCCTTTTTTCCAAAGAAAACAACCCCAGCCTATCCAATCTTTTATCATAGCTAAAATTCCACAACCCGGGCAACATCCTCGTAAATCTCATCTTCACCCTCACTGGTGCAATCACATCCTTCCTGTAATGAAGTGACCAGAATTGCAACAATATTCTAGCTGTCGTCTAACTAGTGTTTTATACAGTTCAAGCATAACCTCTCTGCTCTTATATTATTTGCCTCGGCGAATGAAGGCAAACTTCCCGTATGCTTTCTAAACCAATTATCTACCAGTCCCACTACCTTCAGGGATCTGTGGACATTCACTCCAAAGTCCCTGAGATCCTCTGCACTTCTCTGTGTCCTACCATTTATGGTGTATTCCCTTGCCTTGTGAGCCCTTCCCAAATGCATTTCCTCACACTTCTCCGGATTTAATTCCATTTGCCACTGTTCTGCCCACCTGACCAGTCCATTGATATCTTCCTGCAGTCTGCAGCTTTCTTCTTCACTATCAACCAAACGGCCAATTCTTGTATCATCTACAAACTTCTTAATCATACTCCTCCGTTCAAGTCTAAGTCATTGATATATACCACAAAAAACAAAGGGCCTAGTACTGAGCCCTGCTGAACTCACTGGAAACAGCCTCCGAGTCACAAAAACAGCCTTCGAACTTTGTTTCCTGCATCTGAGCCAAGTTCGGATCCAACTTCCACATTACCTTGGATCCCATGGGCTTTTACTTACGTGACCAGTCTGCCATGCGTGAAATAGAAACATAGAAACATAGAAGATAGGAGCAGGAGTAGGCCATTCGGCCCCTTGAGCCTGTTCCCCCATTTAATGAGATTATGGCTGATCTTTCAAATTAAGTACCCTTTCCCTGCTTTCTCCCCATATCCCTTGATCCCTTCAGCCTTAAGAAATATATCTAACTCCTTCTTGAATATATTTAATGAATTGGCCTCAACTGCCTTCTGTGGTAGAGAATTCCACAAGTTCACCACTCTCTTGGTGAAGAAATTCCTCCTCATCTCTGTCCTAAATGGCTTACCCCTTATCCGTAGACTGTGACCCCTGGTTCTGGACTCCCCACCATCGGAATCATCCTTCCTGCATCTAGTCTGTCTAGTCGTGTTAGAATTTTTATAAGTTTCAAAGAGATCCCCTCTCATTCTTCTAAATTCTAGCGAATATAATCCTAATCGACTCAATCTCTCTTCATATGTCATTCCTGCCATCCCAGGTATCAGTCTGGTGAATTTTCGCTGCACTCCCTCCTTGGCAAGAACATCCTTCCTCAGATAAGGCGAACAAAACTGCGCACAATACTCAAGGTGTGGTCTCACCAAGGCCGTGTATAACTGCAGCTAGGCATCCTTGCTCCTGTACTCGAATCCTCTTGCTATGATGTCGTGCCTAACATTTTCCTTCTTAACCAGCTGCTGCACCTGCATGCTTACCTTCAGTGACTGGTGCACAAGGACACGCAGGTATCGTTGCACTTTCCGTTTTCCCAATCAATTGCCATTCAGATAATAATCTGTCTTCCTGTTTTTGCCACCAGTGTGGATAAGCTCGGATTTATCCGCATTATACTGCATCTGCCATGCATCTGCCCAGTCACCCAACCTGTCCAAATCTCAGTCGAAAACCTTGCTAAAATCCATATAGACTACATCAAACACACTACACTCATCGACACCCAGGCATCATCTGCGGAGAGAAAAACAGTTAACGTTTCAGATCGATGACACTTCAGCAGAGCTGGAAACTGGTATACATTTAACAGTTTTTAAGCAAGTACAGAGACAATGAAAGGGAGAGGGGAGGAAAGAACAAAAGGATAGGTCTGTGATAGGGTGGAAAGCGGGAGTGATTAAATGACAAACTGGATGATGTTGCGAGGCAAAAGGGGGTCATAATGGGACAAGTAATGAAACAAAAAATGGGCCTAGATGAGCTGAGAATGACAAAAGCAGAATCATTACCAGCAACTGCTGTGCAACACAGTGGGAGCAGTGGTAATGATCTGAAAACGTTGAACTAAGTGTTGAGACATGAAGGCTCTAAAGTGCTGAATCGAATGATGAGGTGTTGTTCCTCGTACTTCCATTGAGCTTCATTGGAACAGTGTCAGAGTCCGAGGACAGTGAGGTCAGAATGGAATTGGTGCGGAGAATTAAGATGACAGGTGACTAGAAGCTCAGGATCAAGCTTGCGGACTGAATGGAGTGTTCCACAAAGCGATCACCCAATCTGTGTTTGGTCTCCCTATGGAGAAGAGTCAGGATCGTGAGCAGAAAATACAGTATACTAAATTGAAAAAAGTAAAAGTAAATTCGAGGCACCACAATTTAGGAAGGAGGTGAAGGTGAATGATTTAGAGAGTACAGGAGAACGTTACTAGAATGGATCCAGGGCTGAGGGATTACAGTTACTTGGAGAGTCCAGAGAAGCTTGGGTTGTTCTACTTCGAGCAGATAAGGCTATGAGGAGTTTAGATAGTGTAAATGAAGAGAAACCATTGCCAATAGCAGAACTATCGATAACTGGAGGTCACAGATTTAAGCTGATTGGCAAAAGAATCAGGGGTGAAAATGAGGCAAAACTTTATTACGCAACAACTGGTTAGGATTTGGAATGCACTTCCTGATAGGGTGGTTGATATAGATTCTACAGTAGTGTTCAATTCGGAATGTGATACATACTTGAAGGGGAAAATAAGTGCAGGGTTATGGGGCAAGAGCAGGGGAGTGAGACTAACCGGATTTCGCTTCAGAAGACCGGATGCAGACACAATGGTCCAAATGGCCACCTTCTGTGCTCTACTATTCTATTTGGGGCCCTGGATGTTGGGAATTGAGGAGGTAAAAGGGCAGGTGTTTCATGTCCTGCGTTTGCATGGGAATGTGCCGATTGGGAGAGGATGTTTAGGTGATTGAAGAGTGGACCATGGTGTCGTGGAGGCAACAGACTCTTTGTAATGATAAAATGGGAGGAGAGGGGAAGATCTGTTTGGTAGTGGTATCATGCTGGAGGTGATGGAAATGGCAGAGGATGAGCCGTTGCATGTGGTGGCCGGTGGGGTGGAAGGTGAAGACAAGGGAAACCCTATCAAGGCACTGCGAGGAAGCGTAAGGGGTGAGATCATAAGTCCAATTCATGGGATGGACATGGTCGAGGGCCCTGACAATCATGGTGGAGGGGAATCCTCGGTTGAGGAAAAAGGAAGACATATCAGAAACAATGGTATGGAAGGTGCCATCTTCAGAATCGATGCGGCAGAGATGGAGAAACTGGGAGAATGGAATATAATCCTTGCAGGAAGCGGGATGGGAGGAAGTGAAATCAAGGTAGCTGTGGGACTCAGTGTGCTTATAGAAGATGTTGGTCAACAGCATATCCCCAGAAATGGTGATAGAGAGGTCGAGGAAGTGAAGGGAAAAATCGGAGATGAAGCATATGAAGGCGAGGGAGAGGTGGAAATTGGAAGCAAAGATGAAGGTATTTTCCAGTTTGGGGCAGAGCAGGAAGTGGCACCAATACTGGCATCAATATGCCGGAAATAGAGGTGAGGGAGGGTTCCTGACTAGAACCGGAACAAAGAATGTTCCACGTGTCCCACGCAAAGGCAGGCATAGCTAGGACCTATACGGTTTCCATAGGAACACCTTTTCTTTGCAGGAAGAGAGTGGAGTCAAAGGAGAAGTTACTCAATGTAAGGGTGGTGCATGGAGACTGCTTGGGTCTCCGCTCAAGGAAGAAGCAGAGGATCCTTAGGCCATCCTGGTGGGTGATGGAGGTGTAGAGGGACTGGATGTCCATGGTGAAATTGAGATGGTTAGTGCTAGGAATAGTGGCGGAGGGCGTTGACCTGAAACGTTAACTCTTTGTCATTCCACAGCTGCTGCCTGACCTGCTGAGTACTTCCGGCATTTTCTGTTTTTATCATCCTTTTAATTAATCCTGGATATATATATCATATTAAAGGTAGACAACTCAATAGTCTCGAAGAGAGTTCTTCCATTATGTCTGAGCACTGTAATATTTTATAGTTTAAACCTAGTGTGTTGCCCTTTTCAAACTCTTTCTACATCCTGATTACAATCAGTGTATTAATTGAGAGAGCGTGTGGTTTACAGCGTTTATTGTCAGTCACAGACTGCAAGGCCTTTAACCGAATGTTAAACAAGCTGTTAAACACACAGACAAAAACCGACCTGAACCATTCAGACATGTTGTACAATGGCCTTTATAACATGTTAGAAAATGACAGCGATAACTAGCTGAAATATCTACTTGAAAGTTCTGTTCTCCTGTCAGTGACCTAAAGGGGCCGTTTAAAAGGACCTCAGTTAAACAATTGTGCGGGTATTGATAGCATTGTGTTTGGACTGGGATTTGTGCGTCTCATTATTATAGATTCCGGTGGATTCTCCAAAATCCCAAATCAGTCTCATTAGTAGAAGAAACAGCGGAATATGGAGAATTCACAGCGAATTTCTACAGAGATACTCAAATGATTTGATTTGCATTTCAGAGAGGGCAATCACTCCAACAGGAGACCTTTAGCAAGCTGTTGGGTTGACCTTCAGTCTGAATGTGGTCTGAAGCTCAGAATGTTTAGTTTTGCTAGTATTGATAATTAGGAACATGGTAACAGGGTACTTAGAACATCGAAATATGATTAGGCTGAGTCAACATTGTTTTATGAAAGGAAAATCGTGCTTGACCAATCTGTTACAGGTTCTTGAAGATGTAACTGGTCGGATGGATAAGGTGGAACCAGTGGATGTAGTGCAATTGGATTTTTAAAAAGCCATCGATAAGGAGCCACACAAGAGGTTATTACACAAATATCGGACTCATTGCATAGGGGGTAGTATATTAGCATGGATTGAGGATTGGTTAATGGACAGAAAACTGAGAGTAGGAATAAACGGGACTTTTTCGGTTTGGCAGGCTTTAACTAGCAGAGTATCACCAGGATCAGTGCTTGGGCCTCAGCTGTTTACAATCTATATTAATGACTTAAATGAAGGGACTGAGCATAACATATACAAGTTTGCTGATGACACAGTATTCAGTGGGAAAGTTAGCTGTGAGGAGGACGCGAAGAGGCTGCAGAGAGATATAGACAGGTTGACAGAGTGGGTAAGAACACTGTCGTCCAAAGATGTGCAGGTTAAGTTGATTGGCTATGATAAATTGACCCTTAGTGTTAGGGGGATTAAATACGTGGGGTTACGGGGATATGTGTTGGTGCAGGGGTTACGGGGATCGGGTGGGATATGTGTCAGTGCAGGCTCGATAGGCCGAAATGGCCTCTATCTGCACTGTGGGGTTTCTGTGACTCTGTGATTCTGTGATTGCAAATGGAATACACTGTGGGGGAGATTGAAGTTATCCACTTTGGTAGGGAAAAAAAATCTGAATATTTTTGAATGGTGAGAGACTGGGAAATGTTTGCATTCAGAGGGACCTGGGTGTCCTTGTACATGAATGACAGAAAGTTAACATGCACGTAGAGCAAACAATTCGGAAAGCAAATAGTATGTTAACTTTTGTTACAAAGGACTTCATGTATAACAGTAAAGAAGTCTTACTACAATTATACAGGGCATTAGTCTGGCCACACCTGGAGTACTGTGAACAGTTCCAGTCTCCTTACCTAAGGAAAGGCATACTTGCATTCGAGGGAGTAAAACGAAGGTTCACTAAACTGGTTCCTTGGATGATGGGATAGTTCTATGAGGAGAGATTGGGTAGACTAGGACTATGTTCCCAAGAATTTAGCAGAGTGAGAGGTGATCTAATTGAAACATTTAAAATTCATCAGGGGCTTGACAGGTGTAAATCTGATAAAATGATTCCCCTGGCGGTGTCATAGTCTCCAAATAAGTGGTCGACCATTTAGGACTGAGATGAGGAGAAATTTCTTCACTCAAAAGTTTGTGAATCTTTGGAATCTCGACCCCAGAACGCTGTGGCTGCTCAGACGTTGAGTGTATTCAAGACAGAGGTCAATATTTTTGGGGGTACGAAGCGAATTATGGGATATGGGGATAGTGGGGGAAGGTAGAGTTGAGGAAGAAGATCAGCCATGATCTTGTTGAATGACGGAGCAGGCTCGAAGGGCCAAATGGCCTTCTCCAGCTCCTATTTCTTATGTTATTTCGATGCTTCAAATAGCGGGTGCCTGCTCTATGGGTATTTAGTTCTTATTGTTAAATTGTGAGTGAAAATTCAGTGCAGTGATTCGGCTCATGTCCTTTTTTGTTTAGCTCTTGTTAGCTTGTGAGTGATGGTTCAGTACAATGATTCAGCTCCTGTCTCTTGCTCTCTTTAGTTCTTTCTGCATCGGTTCCATTATGTTCCAAACGACAATTTTAAACACATCAGTTCACTCAATAATTGTATAATTTTCCATTGTTTATTCAGTGATTGCCAATAGAAGTTCGATCCACAATTTGGGTCAACTTTTAGAAAGCGGGTGTCCAATGAACGATCTCTGTAGTTGTCTCTCGAGGCTTATCTCATTTGTCTACTATTGAGCACCTGCTCTGATGTTTCATTGTGGCGGTATGATGCTGAATTTCGACAAGTAGTTAAACATTACATCACACCACCGAACTCATCTTCCTCTCCACCCCCATTTAAACATTCCGAAAGGACTGTTCCCTCCATGACACCCTGTTCCATCCTTCCGTCACCCACAACACTGGCTGCACTTCCCACGGCACCATCCCAAGCAAGCGCAGTAGATGCAATACCTACTCTTTCACCTGATCTCTTCCTACCGTCCAGGCCCCGAAATCATCCTTCCAAGTGAAACAGCGATTTACGCCTTTCAATTTAGTCTACTGCATTCACTGCTCACGATGCAGTCTCCTCTACATTTGGGGGACCAAATGCAGATTGGGTGATCGCTTTGCTGAACATTTCCATTCAGTCTGCAATCATGACCCTGAGCTTCTGGTCACATGTCATTTTAATTCTCCGCCTCACTCCCACTCTGACATCTCTGACCGTGACCTACTGCACTATTCTAATGAAGCTCAACGGAAGCTCGAGGAACAGCACCTGATCTTTCGATGAGGTACTTGACAACCTTTCAGACTAAACATCGAGTTCAACAGTTTCAGATCATAATCCCTGCTCCTATTCTTTCAGACAGCGGGTGCAGGTAATGAATCTGTTGTCCATTTAAACATTCCTGCCTTCCACCCTATCACAGAGCTTCTCTGTTGTTATATATCCCTGCCAACTCTCCTTACCTTGAGGTGGTTTATATTGTTTGGTGGGAATGAGGAGGCCACTTATTCCTTCGATGGTAAGAAACTAAATGGAGTAGAGGACTAAAGAGACCTGGGAATATAGATTCAGATACAGATTCAGGTTAGGTTTATTTGCCATATGTAACAAGTACAAAGGAATGCTTGTTCCCCGTAGGGATGCGTCAGCTATACATACAGTGCCGCGTTCAGATTCAATACAATGGCTTCCCATGGCAGTGGGAGCACGCTGTCCCTCAGCCGCTCCATCCTCCACTTCACCGCGGCCTTCTCCTCACTGTTGCTGACTCCATGTGTGGTGGCCTGCTTCTCCCGCTCTGGCCACCATGCCCGGCTCCCCTCCTCCCATCCGGACTGCGAGTTACCCGAAATGGAGCTGCCAGCCGACGTGCTGCAGCATGTCATGAGTCTGCTGCTGCTGCTCATTACGCTGTGCTCCTCTGCCTGACTTGCCGAGCACCCACCCAATGTGCTGGATTCATTTCTACAGGCAGAGAAAATAAAAGCAGCGAGGTAATTTTAAATGTTATAGAACCTTGGTTAGATCACTTGGAGCAATGTGTGCAGTTCTGGTCTGTATCAAGGATGTCACTGAGTGGCTGCAGGGCATTGTGGAGGGAGAGGGCGAACAGCCAGCTGTCATGTTTCACATTGGTACCAACGACATAGGTAAAAAAGGGATGAGGTCCTGCAACAAGTATTTAGGGAGCTAGGTAGAAGATTAAAGAGCAGGACCTCAAAGGTTGTAATCTCTGGATTACTCCCGATGCCACGTGCTAGCGAGTATAGGAATAGGAAGATAGAACAGATGAATGGTGGTGAAAGGGATGGTGCAGGAGGGAAGGCTTTAGTTTCCTGGATCACTGGTTCTGCTTCTGGGAAAGGTGGGACTTGTACAAGTCGGACGGTTTACACCTGAACCAGAGGGGGACCAATATCCTTGCGGGGAGGTTTGCTAGCACTGTTGGGGTGGGGTTTAAACTAACTTGGCAGGGGGATGGGATACAGAGTGGAGCTATAGTGGGGGGTGATTTACAGCCAAATACGGAGGAAAAAACAAGTCAGCTGGGAAAGCAGAGCAAATATGTGAAGGCAAAAGGGAATATGGCAAGGCTGGAAGACATTTATTTTAATGCAAGGAGTCTTGCAAATAAGGTGGATGAACTGAAGTTGTTGTTGAACACATGGGAGTACGATATTGTTGTTATCACGGAGACATGGTTGAGGGAGGGTCAGGACTGGCAGCTCAATATTCCGGGGCATAGAATCTTCAGGCGAGACAGAGGGGGGTGTAAAATGGGAGGGGGTGTTGCAATATAAATTAAGGAGTCAATTACTGCTGTAAGGAGGGATGATATATTAGTGGCATCGTCTAATGAGGCCATATGGGTAGAACTTAAAAACAAAAAGGGGGCAAGCACTTTGCTGGGAGTGTACTATAGGCCCCCAAACAATCAGGGGGAGATAGAGGAACAGATATGTAGGCAAATCTCAGCGAAGTGCGAAAATGATAGGGTATTAATTGTGGGGGATTTCAACTTCCCCAATATTAATTGGGATAGTCAGAGTGTGAAAGGCTTAGAAGGTGCAGAATACTTAAAGTGCATCCAGGAGAGCTTTTTGAGCCAACATGTAGCAAGTCCTACAAGAGAGGGGGCGGTACTGGACCTAATTCTAGGGAATGTAGCCGGGCAAGTGGTGGAAGTGTCAGTAGGAGAGCATTTTGGCGACAGTGACCATAATTCGGTGAGATTTAAGGTGGTCATGGAAAAAGACAAAGACGGCTCGGAAATAAGGGTTCTAAATTGGGGGAAGGCCGATTTTAATATGATAAGGCAGGATCTGGCCAAAGTGGACTGGGAGCAGCTATTTATAGGAAAATCCACATCAAAGCAGTGGGAGACTTTCAGAAGGGAAATAGAGAGAGTACAACGCCAATTTGTTCCCGTAAAGGTCAAGGGGGGGGACCAACAAGCAAAGGGAACCTTGGATGACAAGGGATATACAGAAATGCATTAGGAAAAAAAGGGGGGCTTTTGGCAGTTACAAGAGACTAAAGACGGGGGAAGCCCTGGAGGAGTATAAAAAGTGCAGGGGCATACTTTAAAAAGAATTTAGGAGAGCGAGGAGGGGCCATGAAATAACACTGGCAAGCAAAATAAAGGAAAATCCTAAGATGTTTTATAAGTATATTAAGGGCAGGAGGATAACCAGGGAAAGGGTAGGGCCCATTAGGGACCAAAGTGGCAATCTGTGTGTGGAGCCAGATGATGCAGACGGGGTTTTAAATGAATTTTTTGCATCTGTGTTCACTATGGAGAAAGACGATGTAGACATAGAAATCGGGCAAGGGGACTGTGATATACGTGAACATATTAGCATCGAGAGGGAGGAGGTATTGCGGTTTTAGAAGGCCAAAAAGTGGATAAATCCCCAGGCCCGGACGAGATGTATCCCAGGCTGCTGTGTGAGGCAAAGGAGGAGATTGTAGGGGCTCTGACACAAATTTTTAGAACCTCTCTGGCCATAGGGGATGTACCAGAGGACTGGAGAACAGCAAACGTAGTACCATTATTCAAGAAGGGGAGCAGGGAAAAACCAGGGAATTACAGGCCAGTGAGCCTAACATCTGTGGTAGGGAAATTATTGGAAAAAATTCTGAGGGACAAAATTAGTCTCCACTTGGAGAGGCAAGGATTAATCGGGGATATTCAGCATGGCTTTGTCAAGGGTAAATCATGTCTGACCAAACTTATTGAATTTTTCGAGGGGGTGACTAGGTGTGTGGATGAGGGAAATGCTGTGGATGTGGTATACATGGACTTCAGTAAGGCTTTTGACAAAGTCCCGCATAGGAGACTGGTCAAGAATGTAAGGGCCCATGGGATCCAGGGTGCCTTGGCACGTTGGATCCTAAACTGGCTGAGTGGCAGGAGGCAGAGGGTGATGGTCGAAGGTTGCTTTTATGACTGGAAGCCTGTGTCCTGTGGGGTACCTCAGGGATCGGTGCTGGGTCCCTTGCTGCTTGTGATCTACATAAATGATTTGGATGAGAATGTAAAAGGTATGATCAGTATGTTCGCAGATGACACGAAAATTGGTGGGGTGGTAAATTGCGAGGAGGAAAGCCTCAGTCTACAGGACGATATAAACGGGTTGGTCATTTGGGCGGAAAAGTGGCAAATGGAAGTTAAACCTGAAAAGTGCGAGGTGATGCATTTTGGACGGACAAATAAGGCAAGGGAATACACAATGTGTGGTAGGACCCTAGGAAGTACAGGGGGTCAGAGGGACCTTGGTGTACATGTACATAGATCCCTGAAGGCAGCGGAACAGGTAGATAAGGTGGTTAAAAAGGCATATGGGACACTTGCCTTCATTAGCCGAGGCATAGAATATAAGAGCAGGGAGGTTATGATGGAGCTGTACAAAACGCTGGTTAGGCCACAGCTGGAGTACTGTGTGCAGTTCTGGTCGCCTCACTATAGGAAGGATGTGATTGCTTTGGAGAGGGTGCAGAGAAGATTCACCAGAATGTTACCTGGGATGGTGCGCCTCAGCTATGAAGAAAGACTAAACAGGCTGGGGTTGTTTTCCCTGGAGCAAAGAAGGCTGAGGGGGGACCTGATTGAGGTGTACAAAATGATGAGGGGCATAGATAGGGTAGATAAAGAGGAACTTTTCCCCTTATTAGGGGGGTCAATAACAAGGGGGCCTAGATTCAAGGTAAGGGGCAGGAGGTTTAGAGGGGATTTGAGGAGGAACTTTTTCACCCAGGGGGTGGTTGGAGTCTGGAACTCACTGCCTGAAAGGGTGGTAGAGGCAGGAACCCTCACAACATTCAAGAAGCATTTGGAAGAGCACTTGAAATGCCATTGCATACAAGGCTATGGACCAAATGCTGGAAAATGGGATTAGATTGTACAGGGCTTGATGGACCGCGCAGACACGATGGGCCGAAGGGCCTCTTTCTGTGCTGTATAACTCTATGGCCTAGAAATTCAGCTGTTTGCGCCAGATGTTAGCGCCAGATTTCCGGCGCTATCCACTTAGCGGCCGGGCACCGCCGGATCTGCGCCTACGCCGAAATTCAGCTGGGCTTTAGCGCCGGCGCAAAGTGTTAGCGCCCGGTCAGCTGCGCGCGCATCTTATGACGTCATTCCGTCGTGCAACGCCGTTTGTGCGCCCCAAACCGGAAATTCAGTGGCGCCCGGCCGATGTTGGCGTGGCGCTACTAAGAACTGTGAAATGGAACTCAACACAGGCCCTGTGGGATTCAGGGAGCGCTAATTAAAGGGCACATCCACTCACCCATAAAAGCTAGCCATTTCGCTGCAATGACGTGACTGGTTTGGATTTCTGCACAGAGAGCAAGGCACAGAGATTACTGATTTCGGACACCATAGGAGAGGTATTTTTGGCTTCTAGCCACTGCTTTGACATTTGCATCCTTGTGATTTTGCTGTTTGGAACGTTGTCATGGGGGCTGCATGGGGGGCCAACCCTCATTTCCTACATTTTGTGCGAAGGGCTGGCAGACGCTTTGAGACAGGCCCAGGCATGGCTACATGCAGAGGGGCCATTAGGCGTCGCCAACGTAGGCCTTACCCAGTCAGGCAATACCGGGAGCAGGTCTCATATCTCACCATGACTGCGGCGCATTGTGTTAAGAGGCTGCGCTTCAGAAGGGAGGTGATTGAAGAGATCTGCCAGCGGCTTCATGCAGATTTGCAGCCACAGCTCATGTCCAGGGCGTCTCTCTCGGTGGAAGTGAAGGTCACGGTGGCTCTCAACTTCTATGCCTCTGGCTCCTTCCAATCTGCTACTGGGGACATCGCGACCATCTCCCAGTTCGCCGCGCATCGCTGCATCCGACAGGTCACCGAACCACTTTTCACGAGGAGCCACCAATCATCTCCTTCCCCATGACCCAACCCAAGCAGGAGCAGCGTGCATTCGGATTTGCCAGGATCGCGGCCTTCCCCATGGTGCAGGGCGCCATTGACTGGACGCATGTGGCTATGCGGCCACCTATCCACAATGCCGAGCAAGACCGCAACCGGAAGGGCTACCATTCCCTAAATGTGCAGCTGGTGTGTGACCACAGGCAGCGCATCCTAGCTGTCAATGCCCGCTTCCCAGGAAGCTTCGACGATGCCTTTATCCTGCGACAGACTACTGTGGCTGACATGTTCCAGGCACAGGCTCAAGCAAGGGGATGGCTTCTCGGGGACAAGGGCACCCTTTGTGCACATGGCTCATGACCCGGCTCCGCGCGCCCAGGACCCCAGCGGAGCTGGCATACAACGAAAGCCATCAAGCCACAAGGAACCTAATAGAGCAAACGATAGGCGTCCTCAAGCAACGGTTCCGTTGCCTGGATCGTTCATCCGGGTCTCTTGAGTATTCGCCGGATAGAGTCTTCCAGTTCGTCGTGGTCTCCTGCATGCTCCACAACCTGGCTATCCGCAGGACTCAGGCACTGCCACCTGACATTGGCCCACCACCTCAGGAGGGCGAGCAGGAGGACCCTGAGGAGGAGCAGCACCAGGCCAGGAGGGAGCGACAAGGTCCAAGGGTCGTCCGCCGGGGGCTTATTGCTCGACACTTCTAGGCCCCCTGGCAGGGAATGGCCTGGCTCACTGAACGCAGCTGCTTCGCAAGCCCTCAGCCGGTTAACCCAACAACCACTTGAAACATGACACCTGCACATGGTTAATAAATAAACATCTTTATTTGAAAACCTCAGGGCCCTTCCCACATGGAAGAGCAAAACAGAGAAGACCCCCAAAAAACAGTAACAAACTTCTGTCACTCCCAAAACCTGGGGAGGACTAACATAACATCAGCATGCAAATGGCCTCGTCACTGGCCCAACAAAAACAAGCCCCCCCAACAACACAAACACCCCCATAAAACAGAAACACATAGTGCCCCCCAGAACAGAAGCCCCCGCATCACCCAAACCCTCGGTGAACACACTCTATTGGGTGTGGCGAGAGGGCGAGTCTGTGGACAGGCGCCTTTTGCCCCGGCCCGTCCTGCTGCTGCGCCTCAAGCTGGGCCGTGAGGCTGTGCCGAGGCTGGGGGAAGGATCCTCAGGGCGACAAGGCGTCTCGCCAGATGCCCTTGGGGGTCGGCCTACACGAGGGCGGGCCCGGGAGGGGCCGGCTGGTGGCTGCTGCAGCTGTGGGTGGCCCTCTTCAGTGGCTGCAGGAGCTCCTTGCACCGTGGCTGGGGGAGTGACAGGCTCGCCTGCACCAATGGGTACAAGGTGGGTGATGTCAGGCGCGCGCTGGTCGCCAGACACACGTGCATGCGGCCGGCCTGGCCGGGGAGCAAGCGCGCCAAACTGTGGGTGGCCAGACCGGTGTGCGGCAGCAGGGCGGCGCCTGGCCTGGCGACGCCTCCCCACAAGTGCGAGGGTCGCTGAAGTCAGTGCCCCAACTGCGCCGGCATGTCCCCGCATCTGCAGTCCCATTGTCTCGACAGCACCTCTCAGCTGGCGAGTGGCGTGCTGCGCTGCCTCGAGCTGCTCGACCCCCCTCTCATGCGCTGCCACAAGGAGCTCCACCCCCCTGGCGTGCGCTGCAGAGAAAACCTCTAGGCCCCTGGCCTGGGCTTGGCCGAAAGCCACCGCACTTTGAGAGAGGCTTTCGATGGCCTGAGGCATCTGTGCCAGCACCTCCATTATTTCCACGTGGCGGCGCTCCGACGCCGCCGACATCTCGTCCAGGAGGCGCACCTCCTGGGCGACGTCCGAGTCCGGACTGGAGGACGCCTCCACCCTCTGGCCGGAAGGCTGGCGTGCCGCCGGAGCGCTGCCGTGTGCGGCCACGCCACTGACACCAGGTTCTGCCCTCCCCTCCACCGCCTCCCCCCTCTGGGCAGAAGGGTCGCGTGCCGCCGGAGCCTTGCCGCGGGCGTCCATGCCACTAGGACCAGGTTCGGGGCTCCCCTCCCCCACCTCCCCCTGGCTCTCCGGCACGCCAGACGTATCCACTTCATTGGCATCTCCTGGAGCGGAGGAGGGTTCTCCCGAGGTGGCGCCTTCCTGCTGCTCCTCCACGTCCTCCTCCTCCGAGGGCCTGGCTGTGTGGGCTTCAGGGAGCACCTCCTCCTCAGCAGCTGAAAGCAGGAAGGCACAAGTGTAGCTTTAGAGTGAGGACAGGCCGACAGCGAGGGAGGCCGCACTGGTGCATTATGCGCATTTATCGGCCAGTGGGGAAGGATGTAGATCTGATGCGCGAGGGCAAGGATAGAGGTGCAGCCGGTCCTGTCCTTACCAGTGGGCTCAAGTATAGGGTCGGCGTCGCCGATCGCCACAGGCCCAATCACCGGGTGCCGCAGCAGTCGGGCCACCCTCTCTTCCAGAGGCGTCAGCTCCTGGAAATCACGAGGGCCTCCACCAGTGAGACGGAGGCTCCTGGCGTACCTCGCCAGCTTGGCCTGCAAGAGAAAGGAGGGCGTCTAAGTACAGTGTGGTGCCCTGTAGCTGTGTGTGAGGCCTGCCATGGTGGAATAGCTTGCACAGTGTGGTGCCCTGTAGCTGTGTGTGAGGCCTCCCATGGTGGAATAGCTTGCACAGTGTGGTGCCCTGTAGCTGTGTGTGAGGCCTCCCATGGTGGAATAGCTTGCACAGTGTGGTAAGTGCAGAAAGAGCTCTTGATTAACATGCAAGTGCCATTGCAGCGGCAGCAGGGCTGGCCATTAGACCTTGGATGTCCCTTTGGCCCTAATGGGAGGTGCACATGCAAGGATGAGGGGGACATTGGAAAGGGTACTCACCTTGACCAGCCGACATAGGTCGTTGTATTTCTTGCGGCACTGGTCCGCACTCCTGGGAACATCTGAGGTGGAGGAGACCCTCCGGGCAATTTTGGTCCAGGCCTCCCTGAACTGGCTCCTGGGAGCCTTCCTGCCACGAGCCGGGCAAACGACCCGCCTTCTTTTGCGCACCCCATGAAGGAGCACACCCAGCGCATGCTCAGAGAAGCGTTCTGCTCTTTCACGGGCCCTCTCCATGTCCTCCAGGCGTTGATGTACCACACAACCACTCCTGAGGCCTAGTTGCAGGGCTACAGCATGCAGGGCGTGGCTGCAGTCAAAGTTGACCCTTCCCCCTTTAAGAGCTGGCCGGCGTCAGGGTGTCTGCTGACACTCACCACATGATCGCACCTGCGCTGCGCCCGGAATCGGCGTTATTAGGCTGCATCGCCGGATTAGCGCCTGAACACAGGGTTCCAACGCCTTGTGCAGCGCTCGGCCAAAAAGTTGGCCAAATCTACTGAATTTCGGCGAGCTCGCCTGCACTTTCCGGCGGGCGCCCGACTTTAGCGCCGCAATAGCGTCAGAACTGAATTTCTAGGCCTATGACTCTATGGGCTAGATTTTCAGTATAGACAGTTTTGGGGCGCTAACCTTAGCGCCCGCCCGAAGTTAGCGCCCGCCCCAAAGTAGCGCCCCGTTGCCGGAAATTCAGTGGCTTCGCCCTAAGAGAGTGGTGGAGCGCTAAAAGAGGCGTTCCACTCCTACCTTTAGGCGCTAAGCCGGCGGTCCAGAGGGATAGCGCCCAGGCGGGGCGCAGCGCGGGTGCGGTCATTTTTGCACTGACAGCAGACCCCGTGGTGCCGACCAGCTGTTAAAGGGGGAAGGGACGAATTGGTCTGCTGCCACGCCCTGCACACTGCAGCCTTGCAAAGAGGCCTCAACACTGCTGCTCAGCCCCAGGGAGTCATGGCAACGCCAGAGAAGGCCCGTCAGTGTGCCCTGCGCTTCTCAGAGGGTGATCTGGACATAATGGTCACAGCTCTGGAGGTGAGGCGCAAGATCTTGTTTCCAGAGAGTGGGAGGAATCCAACCCACCATTACTACACCAAAGCCTGGAAGCAGATCGCCCAGAGGGTGACGTTCACCGGCGAGGCCCCCAGGACCCACAAACAATGCCGTAAAAAATACAACGATCTGACCAGGATTGTGAAGGTGAGTAGCCTTTCCAGTCTCCTGCTCATTCTTGCATGTACACCTGACATGATGGGCAAAGGGACCTGAAAGTCCTATTGGCCAGCACTCAGCCAGCAGCATTGGGACTGTCATGAGCATCAAATGGCCATTCGGCACTCTACACTTTGGCCAAGCTATTCCACCATGGGAGGCAGTGCACAGTACATCAGGGCTTCACTCTGTCCAAGCTATTCCACCATGGGAGGCAGTGCACAGTACATCAGGGCTTCACTCTGTCCAAGCTATTCCACCATGGGAGGCAGTGCACACTACATCAGGGCTTCACACTGTCCAAGCTATTCCACCATGGGAGGCAGTGCACAGCACATCAGGGCTTCACTC